>NC_085931.1:35702125-36373375 GCF_028885625.2 Pongo pygmaeus
CAGGCCCTCACCATCCACACCCCTCCATTCTCTCCCAGCCATGTCCATGGATGTTAGCGGATAGTGGCGTGCAATTTCAAAACGAGGCATCTCTATTCACATTTGCAGTGATGTCTGAGCCCCAAACGAACCAATAACATACTTCACTGCATCAGCATTTACTCTACCTGTTACAGTTTTAAACAGTTTCAACCTTTGAAATTATATCCTATGGAAGTAATTAAGGGTTCTCTTCAATTACAAAAGTGTTCATGATAGCAAAAGTGGAATCAATCAAAATGCTCAATAGTGGAAGACAATATAAATTATGAAGCATCCATACTTATGACACCCTTTTTCAGATATGAAAATGAATGATTTAGATCTATATTTATTGACATAAATGTTCTTTTTTTTTTTTTTAGACAAAGCCTTACTCTGCCGCCCAGGCTGGAATGCAGTGGCGCAATCTCAGCTCACTGCAACCTCTGCCTCCCAGGTTCAAGTGATTCTTGTGCCTCAGCCTCCCGAGTAGCTGGGATACAGGTGCCTGCCACCACGCCCGGCTAATTTTTGTATTTTTAGTAGAGATGAGGTTTCACCATGTTGGCCAGGCTGGTCTCAAATTCCTGACCTCAGGTGATCCACCCGCCTCAGCCTCCCAAAGTGTTGGGATTACAGGTGTGAGCCACCACCCCGGCCGACCGGCTGACATAAATGTTCTTTTTTTTTTTTTTTTTTTTGAGACGGAGTCTCACTCTGTACACCTCCCGGGTTCACGCCATTCTCCTGCCTCTGCCTCTGCCTCCCGAGTAGCTGGGACTACAGGCACCCGCCACCATGCCCGACTAATTTTTTTGTATTTTTAGCAGAGAGGGGGTTTCACCATGTTAGCCAGGATGGTCTTGATCTCCTGACCTCGTGATCTGCCTGCCTCGGCTTCCCAAAGTGCTGGAATTACGGGCGTGAGCCACTGCGCCCCGCCAAATGTTCATTTTTAAGTGAAAAAGTAGGTCAATATTTTTTTCTTGTTTTTTGTTTGTTTTTGGTTTTTTGTGTGTGTGAGATGAAATCTCGCTCTGTTGCCCAGGCCCTTGTGCAGTGGTGTGATCTTGGCTCACTGCAACTTCCTCCTCCCAGGTTCAAGCCATTCTCCTGCCTCAACCTTCCAAGTAGCTAGGACTACAGGCACGCACCACCATGCCCAGCTAATTTTTTGTATTTTTAGTAGAGATGAGGTTTCACCATGTTGGCTAGGCTGGTCTCGATCTTGACCTCGTGATCTGACCGCCTCGGCCTCCCAAAGTGCTGGGATTACAGGAGTGAGCCACCGTGCCTGGCCTATTTTTCTTATTCATGTTCATGAACATAGATGAGTACGTTACACAGAATAATTTTATCAGTAAGATGATTTCAACTGCAAGTAAGAGGAAACCTTAACTCAATGACTTCACAATGAGGAAATGTATTTTCCAAAATAACAAGAAATTCCGAATCGTTGGGGGTGCTCTGGCTCCACTTCTCGTAATCCTCCTGGCTCTGCCCACCTCCCTGTATTGGCTGTGCCCTCAGGCTATCAGGCAATGGCAGCACATAAAGTGCTAGTGCCCAGATGTGGAGCTTTCAAGAGTGGAGAAATCATTCCCAGAAGGCACTTAGCTGACTTCTCCTGTGTCTGATTGGCCAGAACTGTGCCACTTGCTCACGTCTAAACCAATCACTGACAAAGGAAACAGGAGCATCATGATTTTTATTTATTTACTTATTTTTAATTTTTTTATTTAAATAGTTTTTGGGGGAACAGGTGGTGTTTGGTTACATGAATAAGTTCTTTAGTGGTGATTTCTGAGATTTAGGTGCACTCACCACCCGAGCAGTGTACACTGTACCCAATGTGTAGTCTTTTATCCCTCCCCACTCCACGCTTCCCCCAGAGTCCCCAAAGTCCATTGTATTTTTTTGTGAGACAGAGTTTTGCTCTTGTTGCCCAGGCTGGAGTGTAATGGCGTGATCTCGGCTCACCGCAACCTCTGCCTCATGGGTTCAAGCGATTCTCCTGCCTCAGCCTCCCGAGTAGCTGGGATTACAGGCATGCACCACCACGCCCAGCTGATTTCGTAATTTTGGTAGAGATGAGATTTCTCCATGTTGGTCAGGCTGGTCTCAAACTCCCAACCTCAGGAGATCCACCTGCCTCGGCCTCTCAAACTGCTGGGATTACAGACATGACCCACCGCACCTGGCCCATTGTATCATTTTTATACCTTTGTGTCCTTATAGCTTAGCTCCCACTTACAAGTGAGAACACAGAATGTTTAGTTTCCCGACTGGGTGGGGTGGCTCACGCCTGTAATCCCAGCACTTTAGGAGGCCGAGGCGGGCGGATCATGAGGTCAAGAGATCGAGACCATCCTGGCCAAAATGGTGAAACCCCGTCTCTACTAAAAATACAAAAATTAGCTGGTTGTGGTGGTGCGCACCTGCAGTCACAGCCACTAGGGAGGCTGAGGCAGGGGAATCACTTGAACCCGGGAGGCGGAGGTTGCAGTGAGCCGAGATTGTGCCACTGCACTCCAGCCTGGTGACAGAGTGAGACTCCATCTCAAAAAAAAAAAAAAGAAAAGAAAAAAAAAAAGACTGGGCGTGGTGGCTCATATCTGTAATCCCAGCATTTTGGGAGGCCAAGGCAGGTGGATCACCTGAGGTCAGAAGTTTGAGACCAGCCTGGCCAACATGGTGAAACCCCGTCTCTACTAAAAATAAAATAAAATAAATATATAGGTACTCGAGAGGCTGAGACAGGAGAATCACTTGAACCTGGGAGGTGGAGGTTGCGGTGAGCTGAGATTGCGCCACTGCACTCCAGCCTGGGTGACAGAGTACGACTCCATCTCAAAAAAAAAAAAAAAGTTTACTTTCCCATTCCTGAGTTACTTCTCTTAGAATAATGATCTCCAACTCCATCCAGGTTGCTGCAATGCCATTATTTCACTCCTTTTTATGGCTGAGTAGTATTCTATGGTATATATACTTTCTTTATCCACTCATTGACGATGGACGTTTGGGCTGGTTCCATATTTTTGCAATTGCGAATTGCAGGAGCACCATGATTGACTTAGTCCAATCAGGACCTACCTAGATGGGAAGAAGAACGAGGTCTTCCAAGACAGTGGCCAATGTGTAGAGGTGGATACCTGGGCAAATTCAGTTTCATTAAAAAGAGGGGGAGGCAAATGAATATTGAGGTGACAACTGTATTAGTGTTCTCCAGAGAAACAGAACCAACAAGATGTACGTGTGTACATATATACACACATATACATATATGCACACTCACATATGTATACATATATACATATATAAGGAGATTTATTATAAGAACTTGGCTTATACAATTATGCAAGCTGAGAAGTCCCAGGATTTGCAGTCAGCAAACTGGAGGCCCAGGAGGGCTCGATGGTGCAGTTTTAGTCTGAGTCCGAAGGCCCGAGGCCCAGGAAGAGCTGAGGTTTCAATTTGAGTCAGAAGGTGGGAAAAGATGTCCCAGCTCAAACAGTCAGGCAGGAGGAGTTTCCTCTTGTTCTGCCTTTTTGTTCCATTCAGATCTTCAATTGATTGAATGAGGCTTACCCACATCAGAGACGGTAATCTGCTTTACTCAGTCGATGGATTCAAACATTAATCTTATGTACAAACACCCTCACAGTCACGCCCAGAATAACCTTTGAGCAAATGTTTGAGCACCCCCTGGTACAAGCAAGTTGACAGATAAAATTCACCATCGCAGCAACAAGGAGTATCTGTTGCATAGGGCATGCAACACAACATTAATCAAGATTTCTCTGTATAGTAAGAGGGTCAAGAGTGCCTTGGCCTGAATCTAGCCTCTCTTACTTTCCAGCTGCATGATTTGGTTAACCTGCTTTTTTTTTTTGAGACAGAGTCTCGTTCTTTCGCCCAGACTGGAGTGCAGTGGTGCAAGCTCGGCTCACTGCAACCTCTGCCTCCCGGGTTCACACAATTCTTCTGCCTCAGCCTCCCAAGTAGCTGGGATTACAGGCACACACCACCAGGTCCAGCTAATTTTTTTTGTATTTTTAGTAGAGACAGGGTTTCACTATGTTGGCCAGACTGGTCTTGAACTCCTGACCTCATGATCCGCCTGCCTCGGCCTCCCAAAGTGCTGGGATTGCAGGTGTGAGCCACCGCGCCCCACCGGTTAAGCTGTTTAACTTCTCTAAGCCTCCACTATAAAATGCAGAAAATGGGCCGGGCGCAGTTGTGCACGCCTGTAATCCCAGCACTTTGGGAGGCCGAGGTAGACGGATCACCAGAGGTCAGGAGTTTGAGACCAGCCTGGCCAACATGGTGAAACCCTGTCTCTACTAAAAATACAAAAATTAGTCAGGTGTGGTGGGGGGCGGGGGGCGCCTGTAATCCCAGCTACTCGGAAGGCTGAGGTGGAGAATCGCTTGAATCCAGGAGGCGGAGGTTGCAGTGAGCCGAGATCGTGCCACTGCACTCCAGCCTGGGCAGCAGAGCGAGACTCTGTCTCAAAAAACAAACAAACAAAACACAAAATGCAGATAATGGGAGGAACCTACTTCATGGGTTGAGGGTGAATTTAATGAGATAATGTGTGTCAAGTTCACAGCACAGTGTCAGACACGTTAAGTGCTCAACACAATGTAGCTGTTATCATCATGATAATTTTTTTATGAACTGTGACGTTATGCATCGTGCTATCAATGTATTTGTTGCTTCTCAGCTCCAAATTCATTCTTAAATGTTTGCCCCTCCACAATAGCCTGGACATTTTTTTTTTTTTTTTTTTTGAGACGAAGTCTTGCTGTTGTCACCCAGGCTGGAGTGCAATGGCACGATCTCAGCTCACTGCAACCTCTGCCTCCCAGGTTCAAGCGATTCTCCTGCCTCAGCCTCCCAAGTAGCTGGGATTACAGGCGCCTGCTACCACGCCCAGCTAATTTTTGTATTTTTAGTAGAGATGGGGTTTCACCATGTTGGCCAGGCTGGTCTCAAATTCCTGACCTCAGGCGATCCACCCGCCTTGGCCTCCCAAAGTGCTGGGATTACAAACGTGAGCCACGGCGTCCGGCCTAGCCTGGACTTTCTCAGCATTTCTCATTTACGCTGATCACAGAGCTGAGCTTTCCCAGTTGAGGGCGCTGAAGAAACATTGCTGGAGAAAGAGGCTTCTCTTAACTGGTTCCAGCTGCTGCACTACTGGTCGGCGCTAAGGGTGTGAGGTGGCATGGGCCAGGTAATGGGATTCTCAGACATGGGGAGGCTTTGGGACCTAGGTAAGTTTTCCTATTCTGGCCACAGGAGAGTGCAATTCTTCCCAAGCTGATCTTAGGTGATGGTGCCCCTAGTGGTGAGTGTTCCAACTGCAGCAGGGAGCAATCCCTGGTCCCATAGAATTTAGGGCTCCAAGGTCACCTGCTCAGTGGGGCCTCCCTCAACCACTCTGTTTCATAATAAAATCCCCACCTGTCTGGGCCCTCCCTGTCTCCCCTGCCTACTTTATTTTCCTCCAGAACTTTCCAACATACTGTATTTATTATTTGCTTATTTTATTGTCTGCCTCCTAAGCTCCACGAGGGCAGAGTTTTTGCCTGTCTTGTTCACTTAGAAGTATCTAGCACAGTCACCTGGCACACAGTAGGTGTTCAATAAATATCTGTTGACCTGAGTTACATGCAGGTCAACCATGCCCTCCTGCCACTTGCGATTGCACCAAACACCATGGAGTCCTTTATCTTGGAGGAAAAGCTCCAGGTTTTCAAGGACCAGCACAGGTCAACTTCCCAGGCTTTGTGCTTGGCAGGAAAGGGAAAAATGTGGGTTTTGAAAAATGATTCCCTAGAGTGAGGCTTAGGCACCCTACCACCTTCCTAAAGTACCCCAGTTAACTTAGGTGTGAAGCCAAGGAGAGGAACTAATAGATCAATCACTTTGGCCCTCAGGTCAGAATCCTGGCTGCCACTCATTTGTTAAACGAACAAGGATGAAACCCCCTCCAGGCTTGGCTTTGTCAATGACTTAAGGATCATAGGGTTAGCATGAGGTGGAAGGAGGGTCAATAAGATCATGTGAGCAAAATCCAAAGCCCTTAGCGCAGTGCCTGGCACATAGTAAGTGCACAATATATGATTATTTTTGCTGCCAAGCAACCATTTCCCATTCTCCTGGGGGGCTTGCTGGAGATTGTGGAGCAGGGGTTTGTGATTGAGACACCTATCCCCAAGCCAAGGGGCAGGCTTGTGTCCTAGGTCAGGACAACCAGGCGCTCCCTCCATAGGATGAAAACCTTAAACGAATGGCATTCTCTACCAGAGCAGCAGTGCCCTAACCACACTGTCCTTGCCAGGCAAATATTCCCAAGATTCCCCTTTCTGGCCTTCCAGATCCGCCTTGATTTCATCCCATTTCCCAGTTCTCCAGGCTCCCATGGGCTCTGGGATCACACATCTTTCTAGTTTATTTCCTTTTGCCTGAGGAAGCCAAAGTCAGCTTCTGTGGCTTACGGCCAGAGACCCCCGACACTGACCAATGGAAAAAAGGGGGCTCTAGATCCACTGCTGCAGGGAGAGGCACTCTAAGCTGCCCCCTAGTCCTTCTGAAGGAAGGCCTGAATACTGGGGGACCCTAAAAGACATTGCAAATCCTTAACGTCACCATCAAAGTCATACATGGTCTTGGCCCTGCACCTCTCTGGCCAACATCCCACCACTGTCCCATTGTTCACACCACTCCAGCCCCACAGGCATCTGTGTTATTTGTCACTGTTTAACTGGACACACTCCCTCCTCAGGGCCTTTGCATTTGCTGTCCCTTTGACTCAACTGCTCTTCCTCCAGAAATTCCTATGGCCTACTCCTTTTCCTGTTTGCTTAAATGTCACCTGCTCAGTGGGGCCTCCCTCAACCACCCTACTTCAGAATACGATCCCCAGGGGTCTGGGCCCTCCCTGTCGCCCTTGCCTACTTAATTTTTCTCCAGAACTTTCCAGCATGGTCTGTCCTTTTCTTAAGTATTTGTTGTCCGCCTCCTAAACTCCATGAGGGCAGAGCTCTTTGTCTGTCTTGCTCACTTAGAAATCTCTAGCACAGTCACTTGGCACAGAGTAGGTGCTCAATAAATATTGACCTGAGTTGCATTCTGGGTGGATACAGTTAGGGACTTGGGGTGACCAGGGGCTCTTGGTGGAACAAGGCTTTTCCCACACAGCCCACTGCTTGCTCAGCCCCAGAGATCCTGGCTGACAAGTGCCTCCTGTTGGGGCCAGACTCCTGGGAAAACCCCACTCCTCCAACGACCTGCATGTCGGGGAGGGAGCCACTTAAGTCCCAGCCTCTCCTGAAGGGATAACCAGTGTATCTTGGGAGACCCTTTTTTTTTTTTTTTTTAGATGGAGTTTCACTCTTGTTGCCCAGGCTGGAGTGTGGTGGCACAATCTTGGCTCGCTGCCACCTCTGTCTCCAGGGTTCAAGCAATTCTTGTGCCTCAGCCTCCTGAGTAACTGGGATTACAGGAGCACGCCACCATGCCTGGCTAATTTTTGTATTTGTATTTTTTTATTTTTTGAGACAGAGTCTCACTCTGTCGCTCAGGCTGGAGTTCAATGGCGCCATGTTGGATCACTGTAACCTCTGCTTCCTGGGTTCAAGAGATTCTCCTGCCTTAGCCTCTCCAGTAGCTGGGATTACAGGCACCTCGCCATCATGTCCGGCTAATTTTTGTATTTTTGTAGAGACGGGGTTTCACTATGTTGGCCAGGCTGGTCTCGAACTCCTGACCTCAAGTGATCTGCCCGCCTCGGCCTCCCAAAGTGTTGGGATTACAGGCGTGAGCCACCGCGCCCGGCTGAAAGACTCTCAATAATAATAATTAATAATAACAACAACAACAGTAACAGTGGCAAGCATTTATGCTCGCTGGCCTTTCCCCCTGGGTCTGTATTAAGGGCTTCACATCCAATATCTCACTTAAGGCTCAGATCGTTCTGAGACCCATGATGCCCATTTTATACCACATTATACCCATTTTAAAGATGAGAAAACTGAGGCTTGGAGAATATCGGTAGTAGCCCCACCTTTTCCTGTGACTTCCTGGAGCCTGGCCCACAGAGGAGGGCTCAGGAAGGACGCTTTCCTTCCCCACCCTAGGGAAGAGGGAGGGACGCGGGCGCTGGCGTGGAGGGTGGGGGAGCCTGAGAGGCTCGGGCGCTGGGTGCGCGGGAGGGAGCGTGCGTGCTTGGCGCGAAGGCTCCTGGCGCAAGCGACCCGGCGGCTGCCCCGCCGCGCGGCGGCTTTCCGGAGGGGTGGGGCGGCCGCCTCGGGTCCTGACGTCGGGCGCCCTCCGGCCGTCACTCAACGCTCGGCCCCGCCCCGCCGCGGCTGCAGCAGCAGCGCCGAGGCCGGAGGAGCTACCGCCGCCACCGCTGTCGCCACCGCCGCCGCCGCCTCCACCGCCTCCCGGGACTCGGAACGCAGTGCTCGGAGCCATGGCCTCGGCCCCCGCGGGTAAGAGGCCGCGGGACACGAGGGCGGCGGGAGGGCAGCGCCCGGCCCCCGCACCCTCTCTCGGCTGACCCGCGGCTCTCGCTTCTTGTCCCACAGAGGCGGAGACCCGACAGAGGCTGCTACGCACCGTCAAGAAGGAGGTGGGTGCCGGGGTGGGGGCACTGGGCAGGACTCCCCCGGCAGCAGCGGCCAAACGGGAAAAGAGTCTTCGTGGAAGGGTGGCCTCTGGCGGTGGGGGGGCGGCCAGACCAGGTGTGGGGCTCACCTGGGTGGGCATTGACCTCCCGCAGGGCAGGAGGCGCAGCGAGGGAGTTTGGGGGTGAGCATAGGTATGGGGAGGCTTTGGCCCATTTGAGGCTTTGTGCGGGGGTGGATGCAGCGTGAGGGCCCTCCAGGTGTGGGGCACACCTTGATGTATCCCAATAGGACCTCCTCTTGTGGAGGAGCAGGTGGGTGCGGCTCAGGAAGGGGACCTTCCAAGAGAGACAAGCTGCTGGGGGGACCCCCCACAGGGTGTGCTGGGGGAGGGGCTCTGAATGGGGCTGCCGAAGGTGGGGCACGCTTCAGGAAAAGGCAGAGGGAAAATAAAGCCTCCCTTCCCAGCCCCCGAATTCTCAGTCCTTGGAGCCACCTCCAAGAGCCAGGGGACTCCCTCCCTGAGAGTCCCGGGTCAGTGAGCTGCTCCCCTGGCAGTAGGGGTCCCTTCACTCCCCCGGCCCCACTCCCACCCCACATTCAGAGGGTGAGAATCAGAGAGGTTCTGCTATTCCTCTGCTCCTCCACTCTCCCTGGGGTCAGCGCGGGGAGGTGGGGGCAGTCTAGTCTTTAGGGCTCATGGCCAGTGACCTCCCAGAACCCCATAGACAGAGAGAATTTATAGTCCTTGGGCCTGGGGTAGCATCTCGATGCCTGGACTGTGTGCTCTGGTGTGTATGCCTGCGTGGGTGAGGACCTGTGGCTGTGAGTATGTGCGTATGAGAATGTGCATCTGTCTGGAGATACCTAAGGTATCTCTTTGCATTGTGTGTACACGTATCTATGTGTGTCTGTGTGTGTATCTGTTTTTGTGAGGGTGGGTCTATGTGTGTGTATTGTGTGGTGCATAAGTCTGTGAATGAGTGATGCTGTGACTGTGTGTGTGTATCTTGAGTAGGTGTGTGGCATGTGATGCATGAGTCTGCGTGAATAACTAGGGCTGTGACTCCGTCTGTGTGCGTGTGTCTGTGTGTTGCCCTCCCCGTTCTTCAGCCTCAGACCCCATTGCTGCTGTGTCTTCATCACTTTTGAACCTTATCAGCGCTTAGCCCAAGGCCTTGCATGGCAGCAGACATTGTGGGCTGGCCTGGTTTCTGGGCCTGGCTTTCAGTGCGTGTGTGTGTGTGCGCGTGTGCGTGTGTGTGTATGTGTTGGGGGTGTCGGCTGAGGTGGCAGCATCAAGCATCACTGATGACCTCTCCTTCCCTGCACAGTGGCAGACAGCCACCAAGGGCAGCCTCGAGGCTTGGACCTGTTGCTGCCCCTCCGTCCTCGGGGAGCATGAGTATGTGTCTGCGTGTGTGTGTGTGTGTGTGTGTGTGTGTGTGTGTGTCTGTGTGTGGCATGTCCTATTTTGTTTAAAGAATGAGCTCCAGGGCTGCTTGCACATTCTAGCATTTTCGAATGAGACATGCAAAATACATTGGATCCCTCAGAAAGGCCCAGAAGTTTTCAACTCAGCCCTTGTATAGACTCCTGTGGGTATTCCAAGGGAGATCTGTCTAGAACCTCTTTTCTTTTTTTTGTTTGTTTGTTTGTTTGTTTCTTTTTTGGAGACGGAGTCTTGCTCTGTCACCCAGGATGGAGTGCAGAGGCGCAATCTCCACTCACTAAAAACTCTGCCTCCCGGGTTCACGCCATTCTCCTGCCTCAGCCTCCTGAGTAGCTGAGACTACAGGCGCCACCATGTCCGGCTAATTTTTTTTTCTTTTTTGTATTTTTAGTAGAGACGGGGTTTCACCATGTTAGCCAGGATGGTCTCGATCTCCTGACCTTGTGATCGCCCGCCTCGGCCTCCCAAAGTGCTGGAATTACAGGCGTGAGCCACCGCTCCTAGCCTAGAACCTCTTTGCAACAAAACTCACAGACCAACAACATTCTTGTCACTTTCAGGGGAGGGGCATGTACCTTACAAAGCACCTGCTGTCTTTTTGTTCATGGTTTAACCAGACCTACATGTAATATGTGCCCCCGAGATGTTTTTGCCTGGGGTAGCTTTGTTTTTAAGGCAATGGTTGGTTGAATTGGGGAGGGGGCTGCAGGCAGAAGAGAACACCAGTAAGACATCTGGGGAAGGCTCTGGCTGAGGCCTAGGTCTGAGCTCAGCTACCATCTTCCTCAGTTTCCTGTGCAGGTCCCTTCTTCTCTCTAGGAGTCAGTTTCTCCATCTGCAAAAGGATGCATTAGTACCCGTGTCCTTTAAGGTCCGATCCGTGTCAGTCTAGTTTGGGTCTTGGGCTCAGAGAGGGGGAATAACTTGCCCAAGAGCACCCAGCCAAGATGGGACAGAGTTGGGACTTACCCCCCAGGTCTTTTTGATGTCAGAGCCACACTCTGACCCTCTCATCCCACAAACATGCTCATCCAAATCTACACGGTGCCACACCTCAGGCAGAATTTGTGGGTAGTACAGTTTCTACTGTACGGATGAGAACACTGTCGCCCAGAGACAATAAGTGACATTTCAAGGGCACAGAACCAGTGTGGGGGAACAGGTTCCGGTCTTCTGTCTTTTGAGTTCCTATTCAACATAGGTACCCTAAGAACATGGCAACAACTCGGTGCCCCCCAAAGCATGTCTCCCCTGTCCTTTCCTTCCTTTGCTTACCTCTTTGGGGAGCATCTCTCTCAGTGTCAGAGAGCCAGTCTCTAGTGGAATAGAAGGGAAAGCTCTTTGCCTAGAAATCTGAGAGTCAAATCAGATCTCCCTCCTCCCCACTCTCTGGGTTCAGAGGAGCCACATCTCTGCCTGTCACAGCCTCACCCAGAGACTGCATTGTGTGTACACATATCTACATGTGTCTGTGTGTATATCTGTCTTCTGTGTGTACATCTGTTTTCCCAGCCTTCTTTCTAGAAGGAGTGCCTTAACAATCGACGTCTCTAGATAGGCTGGGCAGCTCTGCAAGGTTTACCAGAGCCACTGCAGCCACCAAGGGGCCAACAGAGGCTGGGAGCTGGAAACTGTCCGGTGCTGGCCTGGAGAGCCAGTTGGACCCAGCACCCATGAGGCAGGTCAAGAAGGAACTTTGGGCTCAACTAGAGCTGGATTCCAACCCCAGATGCGTTTATTTACTGAGGGCTGTGTGTTAGACCCTGGGCTGGGTTCTGTGGATATAGCAGGGACAGGTCCCTTGTAGACAGACCCTGTCCCTGTCCTCCTAGGGCTGACCTTGCAGTGGAGGAAACACACTCCCAACAGATACTTTATCACAATTACAAGGATAATTACAGGCTGTGCACAGAGATGTGAAGGAGAGGCACCCGGGGCTGCAAGAACCCAAAACAGGGACAACTGACCATGTGCAGGGGCCCAGGATGTGACGTTTCAGAAGACAGGTGCAAGATAAGTAGGACTTTAAGGTGAAGATAAGGGGGTTGAGAGACACTAAGAAAAACCATTCCTGGCAGAAGGTTTTGTACATGCAGAAGCTTTGTGGTTGGAGGGAACACTGTGAATTTGAAGGAACCGAAGTGACCGGAGCAGAGACAAAGGAGAGAGGTGCAGATGCAGAGAAGGCAGAACATGTGGTCTTATCCCAAAAGCAAGGGAAAAGAATGGGGAGGACATCGAGAACGGGGAAAGAAGGTGTGATGGAGCTGAAATTGCTGGCCTGTTCACTGCACAATCTTAGACAAGATCTGTCTTTACCTTTATCAGTGTGTGGGTTTCCATTTATTCATAATGGGGATGAAAATGATTTAGCTGGCAAGATAGACCCTGCGAGAACACCCACCACGTTAGCCTGAGCTCCTCCAGGGCAAGCATCCTTTTTTTTTTCCTCTGTCCTCGGTGCCACCAAGAGAAAGCTGGAAACAAGGTGGCCTCAGCTGCAAACAAGGTGGCCTCAGCGTGATTTCCTCCAGTTAAATCTGACCAGCTCTATCTTGGCTCCTTCCTGGCTTTCTTAACCCTCCCTGCCAACCCTTAATTTTGTTTTGGTTCCCAGAGCGAGCAGGGACTGGCTTCCCGTTGCCATAACAACTGCCATTAAAGGAGCCAGCCATGTGATGCCAGTTGATAATGGAAGCAAAGTGACTAACTGCCTTGTTTTCCTGCCTCTGGGCTGGGCCTAGAAAGCCTCTTAATTGGAGGGGAGAATGCAGGGGCTGGTGGGAGGCAGATGAGACCCTAGGAAGGAGACAGGGAGATGAGGCAGGTCCTGGAGGGGAAGCTACATTTAGCTCTGCAGACCGGAGCTGTTGAAAGGGCTGTAATTGTGGACCCATCATCACAGCTGCTGAACAGAGCCTGTTTGGAGAACTGAGCCTCCCAGCCTCTGGGTTAGGGGCGATGACATGGGAGAGGCAGGCAGGACTTGCTAAGAAGGTTGGAGAAAAACGAGAGAAGCAATTGACGTTACCATGGGGACCCTGCAGTTTTACTATGACCCAGTGGTTCTTAATGAAGGGGAGCAGTTTTGTCTCCCATCCCTAGGTTGGGTTGCCAGATAACATCCAGGTCGCCCAGTTAAATTTGACTTTCAGATAAACAGTGAGTAAGTTTTTAGTATGAGTATGTGTTGCTAAATCTGGCAACCCTACTCCAGGGGACATTTGGCAATGTCTGGAAACATTTTTGGTTGTCACAGTTGGGGGTGCTACCAGCATCTAGTGGGAAGAGGCCAGGGATGCTGCTCACATTCCTGCAATACACAAGACACCCCCCTCAGCCCACCACCACTAGGAGCACAAAGAAGTGGCCAGCCCAGAATAACTCTGTTAAGGCAGGAAAATCTGCTCCCCGCTCACCCTACCCATCCTGCACCCACTGCGCCCTTCACTTCTCTAGGCTGATCTGATACGAATGTACTATTCTTGAACAACTCATTCTTACTGCTTTTAGATTGTCTTGAATGCATATTTGGAGTCCAAAGCCAGGGTGGGGGTGGGCAGGGGCAGGGAACAAAGTCTTGGCTCCCTAGCCATGTCATTTAGGGGAAACTTCCCCACAATGCCTCAGTTTCTCACCTGTAAAATGGACTTGGGCCATAGAAGAGAGATTGGCCTATGTAATAACCTTAGTAATTCCTGGCCGGGCATGGTGGCTGATGCCTGTAATCCAAGCACTTTGGGAGGCCAAGGTGGGATGATCACTTCGGGCCTGGAGTTTAGGACCAGCCTGGGCAACATAGCAAGACCCCCATCTCTACAGAAAACAAAATAAAAATAGCCAGGCATTGTGGTGCATGCCTGTAGTCGCAGCTCTTTGAGAGGCTGAGGCAGGAGGCTCCCTTGAGCCCAGGAAGTTGAGGCTGCAGTGAGCTGTGATCGCATCACTGCACTTCAGCCAAGGCAACAGAGCGAGACCCTGTCTCAAAAAAAAAAAAATTATGACCAGGCGCGGTGGCTCACGCCTGTAACAGCACTTTGGGAGGCCAAGCTGAGTGGATCACTTGAGGTCAGGAGTTGAAGACCAGCCTGGCCAACATGGTGAAACCTCATCTCTACTAAAAATACAAAAATTAGCCGGGTGTGGTAGCATGTGCCTGTAATCCCAGCTACTTGGGGTGCTGAGGCAGGAGAATCGCTTGAACCCGGGAGGTGGAGGTGGCAAGGAGCTGAGATGGCGTCGCTGCACTCCAGCCTGGGTGACAAAGTGAGACTCCATCTCAAAAAAAAAAAAAAAAAAATTAGGCTTTCCTAATTTCCTACCTGTTTACTGGGGGCTTCCGGCTTCCTCTATGCTGGGCACTGTGCCATGAACTTTCTGAGCATTATCCCCTTCACTCCTCATAAAAGCCCTAAGGGAGAGAACCATCATCTCTTTCCATGATAGATGAGGAACTGGAGGCACAGAGATGTTATGTAGCTGGCTTTAAGGTCCCACAGTCAGTCCGTGGAGAAGTCAGGATTCAAACCTCACATTGCCAAGATCTAGGGGGATGGCCTCATGATCTTGGCTTACAGTGGGCAGTGGTGGGGAGCTATGAGCTTCAGAAAAGTCCCTGGAAACACAGCTTGGCTTCAGGCATGTGCGGGGGAAGGAAATGGGGCAGGAAAGGTCCATTAGTCCCAGCTTGTGCAGGGCTTTATGTGCCAGGCCGTGCCATTTGAATTTCCCATGGTGGATAATAGGGAGCTATAGAAGATTTATGAGCAAGGGAGGGTTTTGCTTAGGGCTGTACTTCGGGAAGTTTCAGCTAATAGCAGGGACCAGGATAGATAGTTTCTGCCAGCTTTTAGAAGAAAACTTTCTCCCTCCCTCTGTTATTTTCTTTCTCCCCCACTTCCATTCTTCCTTCCTTCCTCCAACAAATATTTATCAAGCATCTACTATGTGCCAGGCCCTGTTCTACAACCTGCAAACTGAGAAGTGAGTAAAGCAAAGTCTTTGCTCATATGCCTTCATTCAGTGTACAGTATGGTGGCAGGAGGGCATATAGAGAAAACGATAAATATATATTAAAGGTAACAAGGGCTCCAAGGAAAATAACGGCTGGAAGAGATGGGAAGGGCTTGCCAGAGGAGGTGGTCAGGGATGGCCTCACTGATGGGATGGTGTTTGAGCAGAGACCTGAAGGAAGGAAGGGAGCAGTGTCAACATCTGCAGGAAGTGTGTCTGGCAGAGGGAACAGTGTATGCAGAGGCTGTGAGTTGGGAACAGACCAGCTGGGAGGCCAGTGAGGCTGGAGTGAAGTAAACAAGAGTAGAGATGAGGTTTGAGAGAGGCTGATTGTTCAAGACCTTGTCCATCGAAGGCATTGAAGGCATCCAAGGCATCCAAGGCATCCAAGGCATGCAAGGCATCCAAGGCATCCAAGGCATCCAAGGCATCGAAGGCTTCGGCTTTGACTCTGGGTGAGATAGGAGCCGTTGGGAGTATTCTGAGCAGGGGAGGAACAGGCAAGTTTTGGGGACAAGTTGAGAGGAAGCAAAGACACCAGATCATCAGATAAGACAGGAAACGTCTGCCTTTGCTAAGCTTTTCCATTCTTGGGCTGGAATCACAGCCCCCCACCCACTACTCACCCCACTGTGCCAAGGAGAGACTCCAAAAATGCATGTGCTTGAATGAATGCAGGAATGCCAGGTGGGCTATTTTGCGGCTCTCTGATACTGGCAGGATTGACTCAAATCAGCTTGCGTGTGTCGTGTTTGCTGGCTTAAGGGGGCAGAAACGCTCCTCATGAATAATGCAGCCATATCCACCCGATGCATTTTGATGCTTTTTCAGGTCTCTGGCAACCTGGCTTCTGGGAGCTTTTGCTAGTGATGAGCATCTGTGGCAGCTTAGGCACCCTGGTTCGATGTGGCGAGGCTGGCAGGAGGGCCCCTGGCTTGCTTGGCTGTTTCTCTTGTACCATATGGCCGGGTCTCCCCCAGCCACCTCATGAGGTGCTCCAGGAGCTGGTGGTAGCATTTGTTGCTGGCTGGCTGGTAGGAAAGGGCATTTTGGTCACCCCTAAGGGCCCGCAGTTGCTGTCTGCAGAGCCCAGGATGGGAGGTGAGGAGACCTGTGTCCTTGTTCCAGTTCTGACCCCAAGAATGCGTGTGGCTCCTAACAGGTCCCTTCTAAAGGTCTCATTTTCCTGCTTTCTAAGTGGACGAGGTTGGACAGCGCCAGAATTCCAAGAACCTCAACTCATCTAATTTGGCCAGTGTCACTCTCTGAGAGCCAAGTCTTTGTTTTTTCCACTCTGAATTTGCCAAGTATTTATTTAAGACTAATTAAAACTAAGTAGCTGGTAAGACTTTTGGAGTGCCTTCAGTTCACTCAAGGAAAACCAGGGCTTAACTAATGTCATTCTAATGGAATAAAGATTAAAAAAAAACAAACAAAACTAGCATATACTAGCATTTTATATCGATGACCTCATTTAATTATTGATCCCCCATGAAGAAGATAAAATCCCCTCTTTTATGGATAAGGAAATCGAGGCACAGAGATGGCAAGGAGTTCGCCCTAAGGTCTCAGAGATTGTCGTTGGTACAGCAAAGGGCCTGGCTGCACAATCCTCCTCTGTATCACTCTTGAGCTAAAGCAAGCAATCCACACAGGGTTCCAAGCTCCACCGAGAGTGTGAGGTCAGGGAGAAGCCCACAACAGCAAGGGCCTCAATTACCACTATGCTATCACTGTCAGGCAGTTAGCAGTATTTATGGAGGGGTCAGGCACACCGCATGGCTCACCCTTTTGGGAGTAAGATGGACTCAGTCCCAAAAGGACACTTTGCTGCCCTTTCTGGTCACATCTGAACTTAAAGATGCCCTCAGCGCAGGATCTTGCTGTCTCTAGGTAAGCCCTGACTGGGAGGTGCTACAGCCCCCAGGGCAGTGCTGTGGAATGAGTCAGAAGAGATATTTCTTGAGGTCCAAAGGGACAAGCCCTCTAGTGGGCTGAGTCTTGGCTGGCTGCCTCGCCATCATGGGGAGGGCAGCTGGGTCTTCCCTCTGAGGCTGGCTGCCCATCAGCTCCTGGAGACAGTCCCTCAGCCTAAGGAGCTCAGAGTCCCTGGTGACTTTCCTGGCCCTGCACTTGGTTGCTGTGCACCCCTGGACAAGGGGGCTAAGAATGTTAAACTCAGATGTGGGGCAGTGTATTTTTCTTTCACTTAGTCATACAGAAGATGAGATGAATAGATTTCTATGTTTTTTCTTTGCACAATTTTGCAGGAACTCAGATTGTGGGTATTTACAAAGGACAATAACAGTTCCTTTTGCAGTAAGGCCTCATTGAGAAAATGGATAGCTGAGGCCCCGAGAGTTCAAGAGACTTGGTGATGTTACCAAAATGCCAGGGTGTTGGCGTAGGTCCTGCTGCTGGCCACACAGAAGGCCAATCACTGAGATAAGTATTGCCAGGGAAGAAGTCTTTGAGTCCCGCAGCCGAGGAGATGGGAGATCAGGCTCACATCTATCTTCCTGACCAACTAAACTCAGAGGTTTATATAGCAGGGAGGAAATTTAAGTGCATGGAAGAAAACTGGAATTAGAGGGGCTGGGCGCAGTGGCTCACGCCTGTGATGCCAGCACTTTGGGAGGCCGAAGCAGGTGGATCACGAGTTCAGGAGATCAAGACCATCCTGGATAACATGGTGAAACCCCGTCTCTCCTAAAAAAATACAAAAAAATTAGCCGGGCTTGGTGGTGGGTGCCTGTAGTCCCAGCTACTCAGGAGGCTGAGGCAGGAGAATGGCATGAACCTGGGAGGCAGAGTTTGCAGTGAGACAAGATGGTGCCACTGGAGGGCGAAAGAGCGAGACTCTGTCTCACAAAACAAACAAACTGGAATTAGAGAGGGGTAAGGAAAAGGAGTTGGTCAACAGGAAGCTGGTGGTGGCTTAGGCAGTCATGCTGGGTGAGGGGTGTTGCATCTCTTTGTCCAGGTGAAATGATCTGGTAAGTTTCAGCTCCTTGGGGGAGGCCTGATGTTTGGTTTCCTGAGAAAGGAACTCAGATAAGACAAATGTAAGTTTCTGGAGTTTTAAAACTGGGAGGGTCAGTTTCTATGTATATTCAAAAGAAACCATAAACATTAGTTCTATGGGATAGTTGGGCCAGTTTCAATGATACTTGGGGCATTGAATGAATTCCTTTTTAATTATTATTATTTGGTAAATTATGCTTACTTGGTAAATTAGAATTGTAGCAACTACCATTTACCAAATATTGCTGTAAGTGCTTTGCTGTCTCTCATTTAATCCACAAAACAACCTTCCTACACAGTAGATACAAGTAGCAACTGCTCTTTACTGACAAGGAAATTCATGCTCAGAGAGGCTAAGAAACCGAACCAGGACTACAGAGCTGAGAAACAGCAGAGCAGGATTTGTTAGCCAGCTCCATCCTCCATCCTTTTCAAGTCAGGTAAACACTGATAAAACTAGCTAGAGTGATAATAAACATATAAAAACAAAATGAAAAGAGAAAATGAAGATAAAAAATTGATTTCTTTTTTTCTTTCTTTTTTTTTTTTGAGATGGAGTCTCGCTCCGTTGCCTAGGCTGGAGTGCAGTGGCACGATCTCAGCTCACTGCACCCTCTGCCTCCTGGGTTCAAGCGATTCTTCTGCCTCATCCTCCTGAGTAGCTGGGACTACAGGCATGCACCACCGTGCCTGGCTAATTTTTGCATTGACGGGGTTTCACCATATTGGCCAGGCTGGTCTCAAACTCCTGGCCTTGTGATCCGCCTGCCTCGGCCTCCCAAAGTGCTGGGAAAAATTGATTTCTTGGTTTAAGTGTTTGGGAAGTTCAGGTGCACCTATATCCAGGGGCGCCAACGATGCCATTGGGACACTGTCTCTCGCCATCTCTCTGCATTGCCTCCTTCTGTTTTGGCATTATGCTCAGCCTGTCTGTGGGGAGGTAGAATGTTGCCCAGCAGCTTTAGGGGCACATTCTGCCACCTTGGCATTGCTGCAGAAAAGAAAACCTCCCCTTCCTCAGGGTTCTAGCCAAAGTCTTGGGATTCGGTCTCATTGGACCAGTGTGGGTCACTTGCATCTTTTGTGCCAGTCACAGTGGGATGGATTGCTCCACTTGGTCATGGAGGGGTGAGGGGTGGAGTTAGCCCTGTGAGAGTAAGGAAAGGGACACCAGAGGAGAGTTACGGTGAAATCAGCAGATGGGGAGATGGAAAGCAGGCAGACAAACCACAGATGTCCACATCAAAGGGCTGAGCGCGCCTGCATTTGGAGCTCAGCCTGTGATGCAGGAGGTATACTCTCCTGTGCTCTGTGCCTTCCTATGGTCCCGAGTGCTGCCTGGGGATGTACTATGTGCCAGGTGATTACTGGATCAAGGATTTCTATTCTACGGGTGTGCAAATCCCTGAAGTTGTAGAAACACCTTGTACTTGCTGTATGGAGAGAGTATCCTCAGATCCTCAGCTTTTTTTTTTTTTTTTTTTTGAGACGGAATCTCGCTCTGTTGCCAGGCTGGAGTGCAGTGGCACCATCTCGGCCCCCTGCAACCTCTGCCTCCCGTGTTCGAGTGATTCTCCTGCCTCAGCCTCCTGAGGCAGGAGAGCTGGGATTACAGGTGCCTGCCACCACGCCTGGCTAATTTTTGTATTTTTAGTGGAGACTGGGTTTCACCATGTTGGTCAGGCTTGTCTCGAACTACTGACCTCGTGATCTTCCCGCCTCAGCCTCCCAAAAGTGCTGGGATTACAGGCGTGAGCCACTGCTCCCGGCCATGAGTATCCTCAGCTTTTGTCAGGACCTCTAAGGAATCCACAACCCAAATACCCAAATACGATTCAGCATCACCCTGTGTCTTGGTTGGGGCTGGTGTAACAAAGTACCGTGACTGGGTAGCTTCAAAACAACAGGAATTCTCACAGTTCTAGTGGCTAGAAGTCTGAGATCAGGGCGGCAGCATGGTTGATATCTGGTGAGGGCCTTCTTCCTTTTTGCACACTGCAGACTTTTAATCATGTCCTCACATGGCAGAAAGGGGGTGAGAGGTCTTTGGGGTCTCTTTTATAAGAGCACAAATACCGGCTGGGCACAATGGCTCATGCCTATAATCCCAGCACTTTGGGAGGCCGAGGCGGGCGGATCACCTGAGGTCAGGAGTTTGATACCAGCCTGGCCAACATGATGAAACCCTGTCTCTACTGAAAATACAAAAATTAGCCGGGTGTGGTGGTGGGCGCCTGTAATCCCAGCTATTCAGGAGGCTGAGGCAGGAGAATCGCTTGAACCCGGGAGGCAGAGGTAGCAGTGAGCTGAGACCATGCCACTGCACTCCCGCCTGGGCAACAGAGCAAGACTCTGTCTCAAAAAAAAAAAAAAAACAGTACTAATCCCATCCAAGAGTCATCCTCATGGCTTAATTACCTCCCAGAAGCTCTTCCTCTTAATACCACCACTTTGGGATTAGGATTCTATTTATTTATTTAGAGACAGAGCCTTGCTCCATTGCCGAGGCTGGAGTGCAGTGGTGCGATCTCGGCTCACTGCAACCTCTGCCTCCCAGGTTCAAGCGATTCTTCTGCCTCAGCCTCCTGAGTAGCTGGGACTATAGGTGCCTGCCACCACGCCCGGCTAATTTTTGTATTTTTAGTAGAGATGGGGTTTCACCTTGTTGGTCAGGCTGGTCTTGAACTTCTGACCTCAGATGATCCACCCGCCTCAGCCTCCCAGAGTGCTGGGATTACAGGTGTGAGCCACCGCACCTAGGCGTGGATTAGGATATTAAAATATGAATTTTAGAGGGATATGCCAAAACATTGGGTCTGTAACCCCCTGCAGAACGGTGTGATACAGAGATGATTGCAATACAGTTTCCTGTCCTCAGTGTGCCCAGAAATGAACTGGTACCTCTTAGTTTCTAAACCAGTTACAATAATAATAGCTTTCTGATAAAAATAACAGTAATTGGCCAGGAGCAGTGGCTTATGCCTGTAATCCCAGCACTTTGGGAGGCCGAGGTGGGCGGATCATGAGGTCAGGAGATTGAGACCATCCTGGCTAACACGATGAAACCCCATTTCTACTAAAAATACAAAAAATTAGCTGGGCGTGGTGGTGGGCGCCTGTAGTCCCAGCTGCTTGGGAAGCTGAGGCAGGAGAATGGCGTGAACCCGGGAGGCGGAGCTTGCAGTGAGCCAAGATGGCGCCACTGCACTCCAGCCTGGGCGACAGAGCAAGACTCTGTCAAAAAAACAAAACAAAACAAAACAAAACAAAAAACAAACAAACAATAATCACAACCCTGGTAATAATTATAATTAGCATTTATTGGGCACCTACTTTGTCCAGGCCTGCCTTGTCCCAGTATTTTAGCCACAAGTCACAAGTGCGTATCTACATTTCAATCAAGTTAAATTTAAATTAAATTTAAAATGCAGTTCCTCAGTCACGCTAGCCATATTTCAAGTGCCCAATAGCCACGTATGGCTGATGATAACGTGGGACAGCACAGGTATAGAGCGTTTCCCAAAAAGCCTATCCTGTTCCAGACAGTATGCTATGCACTTTATGTGCATTAGTGTATGTAATGTCAAAAGAAAGCAAACCCAAGAAGCATCAGAGGGAACAGATGAGGAAACTGAGGCCCGAGGTCACCCAGCAAATAGCAGAGCTGGAGATTGACCTGTTTATGTTTTTACTTACCCAGAGTGCCTCCGTTGATCTGGCACCGGCTATGTGCTGGGTCCTGTTTGAGGCCCTCTGCCTCTATTATCCCATTTTACAGACAAGTACTGTAAATTGAAGCACAGAGAAGTAAAGTGACTTGCCCAAGGTCACACAGCTGGTAAGAGATGGAGACAGGATTTGAAACCAGTGTTAGACACACTATTGGATTGCTTCTTCTAAGGTCAGATGGAGGTGGTTAGTCCTTATCCAGAAAGGTAGTAAGTACTTTCTGATGTACCTGTGTGTGTTTTAAGCAATGATTTGGGAATTTCCTTTTCCGTTTTCTGCAGCTGCCCAAACCACCTTCCCCTCCACGCCCCCAAGTTTGGCTGTCTTCCAGTGATCTTGGGTGGGCTCCAAGTCTTCGTGTATCTTCCTCATCCGTGAGGCCCCTGGGTCTGTGGAGATGGGGGTGCGCCAGGGAAGCCAGATGCAAGCAGTGGGCAGGCACCCACGAGGAGGCTGGCCAGTCTCCAGGGTGTGGGCTGGGAATGGAAAACGTGCAGGCTGTCTTCTCTGGGGGATGGAAGGAGGCCGGGGAGTGTCTTCACAGCTCCATCCTCTCCTGTGCATGGGCGTGGCAGCCTGAAGGACCTTTATACAAGAATGTCCCCGAGAGAATGCCTTGGAATCAGGCCCCGGGGGAGCCTTCTGGTCAAGGGGTGTCTGAGGAACCTGGGCAGGGTGATAAGGGGAGGCTCATTTGTAGGAACCCCAGCCCCAGAACACCCCTTCCAGGTCATGGCAGGTTGGCCGGCCCTCACACTGTCACAGGACAATGCTGGTGCCTATTTATAGCAAGCCAGTAAATGATTAACTCGGGCCAGGCTGGCAGCAACCAAGTTAGCAGTGTTTGCTTCTCCCATAAGCCCCAATAACCGTGTTTAGGGCAGGCAATACGGGGAGGAATTGGAGGAAGAATTTTTCTAATACTCTAAAGGTCCACAGGCTCTTATCATTTTTCATTCCCCCCTCCCCACTGCCACCTATCCCATCGCCCGCGTGGCTTTGTTTTTGTTATCTATGCTGTGTGGAAGTGACAGGAAAGATGGAAGGGTGTGGGCAGGAGTGGCGGGGGCACGTCTGTCCTGAAACTGCATGTGAGAGGGAGTCCAGGACAGGAAACTTTGATCCATTCACCAGCATTTGCCGAGCACCTACTGTGTGCCAGACTCTGTGCTGGGCATGGCGGAGACAACAGTGAGCACAACAGGTGAGATCTCTACCTTCAACCTAGAGGGAAGAGGCGGATAATGACCATGCAAACAGATGAAGAAATGCAATGAATTCAGAAATGGATGAGAAAACAGCAATGCAGTGGGGAGAGAGAGACTGGGGTGAGTTGGGTAGGTGGCAGCTTACCTGGGCAGTCATGGCAGGCCTCTCTGAGATGGTGGCATTTGATCTCATATCTTTTTTTTTTCTTCTTTTCCTTTCTTTTCTCCGTTTTCCTTTTTCCTTTCTTGATGGAGTCTCACTCTTGTCACCCAGGCTGGAGCGCAATGTCACGATCTCGACTTACTGCAACCTCCACCTCCTGGGTTCAAGCGATTTTCCTGCCTCAGCCTCCTGAGTAGCCAGGATTACAGGCGCCCGCCATCATGCCCAGCTGATTTTTGTATTTTTAATAGAGATGGGGTTTGACCATGTTAGCCAGGCTGGTCTCGAAATCCTGACCTCAGGTCATCCACCCTCCTCGGCCTCCCAAAGTGCTGGGATTACAGGCATGAGCCACCGTGCCCAGCCTGAGCTGATATGTTGATGATAAAAGGAAGAGGCTGTGTAGAGAACTAGGAATGGCAGAGGGAATGGCAGGAGTAAAAGCACTGAGGCAGGGAGGGACGTGCAGCATTGGAGGAAGGCAAGGGAGCAGGAAGTGAGGAGGAGAGAGATGGGAGACAGGCCAGGGACAGAATGTTCCCCTGAATGTCCCCCTGGGGAGGTGGCAGGGAAGGTTTCTGAGCTGACATCACCAGACACCTTTTGTACAAAAGCTCCAAAGCCCATTGCAGGTCATGGTGGGCTGCGGGCGCAGGGGATCCCATTGTGAAGGAGGCGCTTAGCCTGTCTGCTGAAAGTCAGGATCCCTGCTAACATCTTCCATGATGACAGTGTGAGGAAAGGACATTGCTTTCTTATTTTTCCCCCCAAAGTCTGTATTTAAGACTTATTGAAGTCTTATTAGAGCAGTTTTAGGTTCTCAGAAAAGTTGAGCAGAAGGTGCAGAGATTTCCCTCATATCCTCGACCCCGCCACACATGCAGCCTCCTCCACTGTCAACATCCTCGGCCAGAGTGGTACCCTTGTTAGGATTAATGAACCCACATGGACGCTTATCCCTCAGAGTCTGCAGTTGACATCGGGGTTCACTCTTGGTGCTGTGCATTGTGTGGGCTTAGACAAATGTCTGAGGGCATGCATCCGCCATCACGGTATCATGAGGAGAGTGTTTCCACTGTCCTGCAAACCTCCCATGCTCTACCTGTTCATCTCTCTCTCTCTCTCTCTCTCTTTTTTTTTTTTTTTTTTTTTGAGACGGAGTCTCGCTCTGTTGCCCAGGCTGGAGTGCAATGGCATGATCTGGGCTCACTGCAACCTCCGCCTCCCAGGTTCACGCCATTCTCCTGCCTCAGCCTCCCGAGTAGCTGGGACTACAGGTGCCCGCCACCATGCCTGGCTAATTTTTTTTGTATTTTTAGTAGAGATGGGGTTTCACTGAGTTAGCCAGGATGGTCTCGATCTCCTGACCTCGTGATCTGCCCGCCTCGGCCTCCCAAAGTGCTGGGATTACAGGCGTGAGCCACCGCGCCTGGTCTCATCTCTCTTTCCAACCCCTGGCAGCCCCTGATCTTTTCACATCTCCATAGTTTTGCCTCTTCCAGAATGTCATATTGTTGGAATTGCATAGTACATAGTCTTTTCAGACTGGCTTCTTTCACTTAGTAAAAGGCATTTAAGGTAGGACATTTCTTTTTATCACCACGATTCCTCTTGGGGAGCCGATGTGGAGCAGAGAGGGAGCCAGGTGGTGCTGGTCATGCAGGGAGAGGTGTACTGTGAAAAATGGTAGCCAAGGGCAGAGGTGGAGCTGCCAGGTGCCACTGTCCCCTGGCTCTGGGAGCAGCAAGTTGGCTGTGACTGTGATGTTTGGGTTCAGAGGGCTAAGGGAGTAGGTGCATTGGTCGCTCTGCCACTGGGGTCTCCACTGCAACATGGGGCTCCAGAGCAAGAGACTTTGATTTAAGTCCCAGCCTCCTCACAGGTCTGATGGTGTTTGCCTCTCCCAGGACAGCTGCCTCATTGGGAAAATGGGAATAATAACAGTGACACCTACAATACATGGTAGTTGTGAGTCTTTGGGCTCAAGTGTGTAAAGCACCCAGTTGTGAGAAACACCCATAGGTGTCCCTTGAATGAACAAACCTACTGTGTGCCAGGCTCAGTGCAGGAAAGACAGTCCTGGATTTGAATCTTGCCCTGCCATTTCCAAGCCTTGTGCTCTTGGGCAAGTCATTTCACCTGACCGGAACTCAGTTTTCTCATCTGTAAAGTAAAGAGGGTAATTGACTCATTTCACAGAAATACTATGGAGACTAGATGAGATCATACCCCAAGGCATGGTGCCAGGCACTCAGTAAACAACATTTTATAAATAAATGCTGGCTATGGCGACTTAAAACAAATGTATAAAGCACTGAGCATGCAGCAGCTATTGTGCCAAATGTTTTAAATGTATTGTCTTGCCGGGCGCGGTGGCTCAAGCCTGTAATCCCAGCACTTTGGGAGGCCGAGGCGGGCAGATCACGAGGTCAGGTCGAGACTATACTGGCTAACATGGTGAAACTCTTGTCTCTAATAAAAATACAAAAAATTAGCTGGCCGTGGTGGCAGGTGCCCGTAGTCCCAGCTACTCGGGAGGCTGAGGCAGGAGAATGGCGTGAACCCGGGAGGTGGAGCTTGCAGTGAGCCGAAATTGCGCCACTGCACTCCAGCCTGGGCAACAGAGCGAGACTCCATCTCAAAAATAATAAAATAAGATAAGATAAGATAAGATAAAAATAAAATGTATTGTCTTGGCTGGACGCAGTGGCTCATGCCTGTAATCCCAGCACTTTGGGAGGCTGAGGCAGGTGGATCACTTGAGGTCGGGAGTTCAAGACCAGCCTGGGCAACATTAAAAAAAAAAAATAACTAGGCATGGTGGTGCGTACCTATGGTCCCAGCTACTCAGGAGGCTGAGGCAGGAGGATTGTTTGAGCCCAGGAGTTCGAGGCTGCCATGAGCCTTGATCGCGTCACTGTACTCCAGTCTGGGCAACACATTCTGTCCCTAAAAATATATTTAAATAAATAAATGTATTATCTTACACCAGTGAGGCAGATGCTGATATCACCCATTTCACAGATGGGAAAGCTGAGGTTCAGAGAAGGGACAGGATTTACCCAAGATCATACATGGATAAGCTGGGATTGGGATTCTGGGAGTCTGATTCCAGAGCCTGATGCAGCAGGTGTTACTCTGGGAGCTCAGAAGACGGGCAACCTGCATGGAGTGCTGGGCTCAGGAGGGAATGCGGAGAGGGGTACGTGACTTGGCCCTGGAGGACTGGGGGATTTTTCCAGAGCTGGAGACAGAGCTAGGAATGGGTGAGGATATCAAGTGGAGGGGACTGCATGGGCAAGGACCAGGAGGCGGGAGGCATCTGGGTCACACAGAAGGAATGGCACATGTGACCACAGCCTAGGGTGTGGGAAGGGAAAGAGACAGGATTTAGCAGGGAAGGAAGGTTTGGCCACAGCATAGAAACAGGCACAGCTTGTAGGGCTGCGGCACCGTCTCTCCCCCTCCCCACACCCCA
The DNA here is from genome assembly GCF_028885625.2 of Pongo pygmaeus. NCBI lineage: Eukaryota > Metazoa > Chordata > Mammalia > Primates > Hominidae > Pongo > Pongo pygmaeus. The sequence continues at coordinate 35,728,854 of NC_085931.1, forward strand.
AGTCTGTTGGTGTCTGTGCTTTGGAGCTTCCCAAAATACTCCTGTCCCCAGCCCATCACCATCAGCAGCCCCATTCCAACCCCTCCCAACTGTCACCTCCTGTGTGCCTCACCCTAATAGATTTAAAAATTAAAAGCCGCCAGCTCTTTCCATAGGCTGTTTCTCCCTGATATGGTGTCCTTACATCTGTTCCTTCCTTTGAGCTCCACGGTGGCTATGTGGGGGCAGTCACAGGGGCGATTTTTTTCTCTCCTTTACAGTGGGAGAAACTGAGACCCAGAGAGTTAACTTATATTTGTTCTTCAGATCTTGAGCCATGACCACCTTCAGGAAGCCCTCCCTGACCTTCCCCACTACCCTGTCAGGTCTGGTTTCTTTGTTATTCACCTAGAACCAAGGTGCAAAGAACTGGTCTCACTTTGTAACGATTTACCCATTTTGTGATTCCGTTTATATCTTTCCATCTCCCTGGACTGTAAGCCTTGCGAGGACAGGGACCATGTCTGCTTGCTCCCCGGTGCCTGTCTTGCAGGAGCACTGGAGAAATATTGAGTGCATGAATGACAGTTTTGGTTCCTGTGATATGTGCAGGGAAGGAGGTGTTAATGGGACATGAAAGAGGCACACTTATCTCAGCTTAAGGGATGGGGAGTCCAGGAAGGCTTCTAGGAGGAGGTGACACCTTGGCTGAAGCTTGAAGCCTGAGTTGCAGCTAGCCAGCTGGAGCATTCGGAGAGGGGCACCTGGGAGAAGGCACCATGTGAGCAATGGTTCGGAAGTGAGCACGTAGTGCCACCTTTGGGGACCAGGGCTGAGGGTCAGTGGTCCAGGTAGGGCTGGAGATGTTGGTCCATGCAACTTATCCTGAGAGTCCCAGGTGCCTGTCAGAGCAGCAGAGTGACACAGCCTGCCCTCCGCTCCTTCCCATTGCTCCAGTGGTTGTTGAGAGACCTTTGAGTCACCCCCTGTTCTCCCCACTATGCTTACATACTAAGTTATTTTTATTATTTATGTTTTATATTTTTTGAGACAGAGTCTCACTCTGTCACCCAGGCTGAAGTGCAGTGGCATGATCTCGGCTCACTGCAACCTCTGCCTCCTGGGTTCACGCGATTCTCCTGTCTCAGTCTCCCTAGTAGCTGGGATTACAGGCACGTGCCTCCATACCTGGCTAATTTTTGTATTTTTAGTAGAGACGGAGTGTTACCGTATTGGCCAGGCTGGTCTCAAACTCCTGACCCTAAGTGATCCACCCGCCTCAGCCTCCCAAAGTGCTGGGATTACAGGCATGAGGCACTGTGGCAGGCCTGAGAGTTATTTTTAAAGCCACCCTGCAGGGCCCTCCAGGCATACCAATTTAACCATCCTCTCCACTGCAAGTTTCTTCCGCAGGTAAGCGTCAGGGAGCCCGTGTCATAACTGGATGCTAGCTCAGTGGTCCTCACCCCACCTGCATGATACTTACTGCATCTCAACCACCAGAGACCCCAAGTGGGGAGTAGAGGTGGGGCGCTCTGATTCAGCAGTCCTCAGAGGAGCAGGGGACAGCTGGCCCGGGTGATTTTTATTTAGACCTACTGTGTGCCACAAGCACTGTGCTGGGTGCTTTAAACCAGGGGTGTCTGTGGGCCAAATCCAACCTATTTGTACATTTTTAAGGGTTGTAAAAGCAAAAGATACTATGAGATAGATTGTATGTGCCTGAAAATAGGTTCGCCAGTTTTAGCAAATGGAAATTTAACAAATAAAAATAATTTGCCAGATTTGGCAAATAAAAATTCAGAATGCCTTGTTTAAATTTGAATTTCAGAGAATCAGTCAATAATCTGTGTAATATTTGGAACATACCTATACTCAAAAGATTATTCCTTGTTTATCTGAAATTGACATTTAACTGGGCACCCTGTAATTGATCAGGCAGTCCTACCCCAAACCCTAAAACATTTGCTACCCATCCCTTTACAGAAAAAGTTTACTGATCCCAGCTTTAAATACGTATCAGTGGGATCTAGAGCCAGAGTGGCTTAGGACACTGCCTGGAACCAAGCTCAGTAAGCATTAGCTGTTGGTGTTAGTGTTACTAATGTAGTCCGATTGATCGTCAGCATTTACTGAGCACCTGCTGTGTGACCGGACACTGTCCTAGGGGCTCAAGCTCTTCATGGGAGAGATGGACGCTAAATAGATGAGCCCAGAGATGTATAAAGAGAGGTCAAGTGCATGAGTCCTAAGGAAGAGTACGCAGCAGAGGAAAAGGGTAGCGATGGCAGGTGTGAGGCCCTGTTTTAGACAAGGTGATCAGGGAGGCTCTCCGAGGGGGAGATAATTGGAGCCAACCACAGAATGGAGTGAGGACGTGGCTTTCGGGGGGCTACCCCTTCTCCAGCCCTCATGGTGTGCCCGGCCCTGTTCAAGTGCTGTGTGTGTTTTGCTCATGGCATCCTCGCACAGCAGCCCTATGAGGTGATGCAGGTACCATTTCCATTTCACAGATGAGGATACTGAGGCCCGAGGTCGCCCAGCAAATGGCAGAGCTGGAGATTGGCCTGTTTATGTTTTTACTCCTCTAGAGTGTCTCCCTTGATCTGGCACTGGCTGTGCTGGGTCCTGTTTGAGGCTGTCTGCCTCTATTTTCTGCCGTCTTTATGACAGCTCTGCACCCTGGGGCATGTGAGTCTCATCTGGGGTTCAGTGGAGTAAACCCAGCCCATTGTGGGGAGGCAGGGATGAATAGCAAGTTAATGTGGAACCTGGCAGGACTCAAGGTGGGCAGCAGAGGGTACCTGGGTGTGGGCAGATGGCAGGTGAGAGGACTAGAGAAGACAGGGCAGGCCCAGGAGACCCAGAATCCCCCTTCCTGCCTCATGGATTGCCCTGGGTTTCCCTGCCTGGAATTAGCGTTCACTTGCCCTGAGTCCCTCCTGAGATTAATCCTCTTTTTAAGTTGTTTAAATATTTGCAGGTGGGGAGAGGGAGGGCGGGGCTGGTTTCTGAATGGTTGCAGGGTGCGGCTGGAGGTGGTTGGGCAAGTGCTCAGAGGCCTGACGTGGAGGGACGGGGCTGGGCCACAGCCTCGGAGGCCAGCTAGGTCCCGACTAGCCAGCAGGTGGGAAGCCCAGGGAAGGCGGCACTGAGCTGAAGGACGCCTCAGCAGCCGGCCGTTCACCTGATGCCCATGAGCACCTCCTCGGTAGTCCGTGTCATCTCAAGCACCTCTGTCATTTGAAGAATCCCTGCTGTGTGTCAGGCACCATCTCCAGGATCTCATTCAGGCCTCCTCACCTTACCCCTAAGAGGGAAGGGTGCTGGTTACCACCCACCTCGCTTAACAGATATCCACATGAGGTTGGAAACTTGCCGAACATCACACATACAGTGAGTAGCTGAGGATTCGACCCCAAGTCAGTGACTCCACATTCTGGGCTCTCATTCTCTCTCAGCTGCCTCCTGACACCCTGTCCTTTATGCTAATTTGCTGGTTCCAAAAGGAATGAGCTCCCCATCATTGGAGGAATGCAAGCAAATGTTGGAGGACCCCTTAGAATGGATGCTGGGGAGGGATAAAAGCCTCCTGACCACCTGGACCTTTGTGGACCCCTATCTCCTGAAAGACCCCCTTTGGGTGTGATTGGTACAGTCTTGGCAGGCAACCCAGGTCTCCTAACTCCCAGTGCGGTGTTTCTTTTGGTCCTCAAGTTGGGAGAAGCCAAGGAATCCCTTCTCATGGGTTTCCTAGCACCTTGATTTTCAGATGACACAGTACTGGGTGGGGCTAGAGGCAGGGCTTTAAGACAGGCCATCCAGAGAGGCCTAGGTTCGAGTTCCAGCAGCGCCCTTTCCTCGCTGTGTGACCCTGGGAAAAATTGCATAAACTTTCTGAGGCTCAGTTTATACACCTTTAAAATAGGGATAATAATTCTCTTTTGAGGATTAAATAAGTATTCTATAAAAGCACCTGGCACATAGAAGATGTTCAAGTAAGGAACTTTACAAGAAAAAAAAAACACCTCATTAAAAGGGGGCAAATGACATGAACAGACACTTCTCTAAGAAAGACATACATGCGGCCAACAAACATGAAAAAAAGCTCAACATCACTGATCATTAGAGAAATGCAAATCAAACCACAGTGAGATACCATCTCACATCAGTCAGAATGGCCAAGGTTGCAGAGAAAAGGGAATGCTTACACACTTTTGGTGGAAGTGTAAATTAGTTTAGTTATTGTGGAAGACAGCAACAATTCCTCAAAGACCTAAAGACAGAAATACCATTCGATCCAGCAATCCCATTACTGGGTATATACCCAGAGGAGTATAAATCATTCTGTCATAGACACATGCACGCCAGTGTTCACTGCAGCACTATTCACAATAGCAAAAGCATGGAATCAAATTAAATGCCCATCAGTGGTAGACTGGATAAAGAATATGTACATATGCACCATAGAATATTATGCAGCCACAAAAAAGAATGAGATTGGCCGGTTGTGGTGGCTCACGCCTGTAATCCCAACACTTTGGGAGGCCGAGGCAGGCAGAACATGAGGCCAGGAGATCAAGACAATCCTGGCTAACATGGTGAAACCCCGTCTCTACTAAAAATACAAAAAAATTAGCCGGGCGTGGTGGCAGGCGCCTGTAGTCCCAGCTACTCGGGAGGCTGAGGCAGGAGAATGGCGTGAACCTGGGAGTTGGAGCTTGTAGTGAGCTGAGATCGTGCCACTGCACTCCAGCTTGGGCGACAGAGCGAGGCTCCATCTCAAAAAAAAAAAAAAAAAAAAAAATGAGATCATATCCTTCGCAGGAACATGAATGGAGATGGAGGCCATTATCCTTAGCAAACTAATGCGAAACAGAAAAATAAATACCACATGTTTTCACTTATAAATGAGAGCTAAATGATGAGAACACATGGACACAAAGAGGGGAGCAGCAGACACCGAGGCCTATCGAAGGGTGGAAGGTGGGAGGAGCAGAAAAAATAACTTGGCTAATAGGCTGAGTACATGGGTGAGGAAATAATCTGTACAACAAACCCACATGACATGAGTTTACCTATATAAGAGATCTGTATATGTACCCTTGAACTTAAAATGTTTCTTTTTCTTTAAAAGGTACAGGTTCAAGTAAATATTCTCTTACTTTATCATCTGGTTCAAAATAGCCTCCAGCTTCTGCTGTGAGACAAGGTATTCATTAGAACAAGGGCCCTGGATCTGACTCCTGCCACCTTTGAGTAACCTAGGGCAGATTATGTGGGAAAAAAAATCTGTGCCTCAGTTTCCCCATCTATAAAATGGAATAATTTGGGGACTTACATCATCTGGGTTGTTGGGGTTATACACAGTTCTGGAACATAGTGAGTGTCCAAAAAAAGTGAATAGTGAGCTTCACTACCATAAAGTTCCTACACACAGACCACAGTGATCCCAGACCACCACTGCCCCTGGACCACCCCACACTCCCTGCCATCTGTCAGCCTTCAAAGTGGATCAAGCCGAAGCCCACGTCTGAGATCCTGGAATGGGGAAAGAGAGTGAGCTGAATTCCAGCTCTTCCTTCCAGGGCTGCCTGGCCCTCTTCCCCTGTCCACAGTCTGGTCTGTCCCCCGGGATGGGTTCGGAGGAGTGTGCGGCCACCTCTTTCTTCCTGCATGGAGACAATGCCCTCTTCTGCAGTGTTCAAGGGTAATAACTTGTTACCCTCCTTGCTAATTACCAGCCTTTTCAATTTCATCTCCTGGCCTCGGGCTGTCAGCTTGGGAAGATATTCTAGCCTGTAGCTGGGTAGCAAAGGTGGGAGAGGTCTTCACTTGTTGGAGCCCATCCCTCAGGCTGAGAACTACCTGCACCCTTACCACCCGCTGCAGATCCATTCCCAAGGTAAGAGGGTTGCAGCCAGCTTCCTGACTGTGTGACCTCAGGAGAGGAGCTTAACCTTTCTGAATTTCGAGATCCACAGCTGTAAGTGGACAACCTTCTCCACTCTGCAGCATTTGGACTTGAGACAGTGTGTGAATACTGTCATGGTGGCAACAGGAAACAGATGGCTCCCCCAAACCGAGTACGTTAAGGCAAATTTAATAAAGGGGCTATTGACTAAGGTGGTGGGAGGAAGGATGCTGGGAGTCCACAAGGAAGGATGTAGCGCCCCGTGGCTGTTAACATTGGGAACCAGGAACCATCACCACCCCTGGGTCTGAAAGGCGGGAGGGAGAGGTTACCAGAAGGGGGCTAGGTGTATGGAGAGGGTCCCCAAACAAGAGCTGTGGCTGCCAAGTCCCTTCCTTCCTTAAGGAAGCTTGAGGTAGCTGGTTTTGTATCCACTCCCACCTTCTTTTTTCATTGTTGTTTCACTCTCTCTCTCTCCTTTTCCTTTCGCTTGAACTCTAATGAACTTTGAGCGTACATGAGAATCACCGGGAGGGCTTGGTAAACGCCTCCAGTAGTTGGGGAAGGGGGTTATGGTTAGCATTTGCATTTCCAGCCAGTCCTAGGTGATGCTGGTGCTGCTGGCCCATGAGTGAGCAGCTCTGCTACTGCATAGCACTTTCCCTGAACCTCTTATCTCATCTGACCCTCTGGCTCACTGCACTAAAAGCCCCTCCCGGACAGGGCTGTGATTCCTTCCCTGAGGCTCTCCACACCTTGCACCCAGTATCACAGCCCTGATTAGAGGGGCTAAGCTTCTGCATCCTGTGTGGCTGAATTTGCAGGCATTGCACCATTTGCAGCTTGTCTCTATAGACTTGGCCCAGAGGGGTTCACGCTGCAGTTAGTGGTCCTTAATGGAGACAGAGGTCAGTGTGCAGGCGGGTTAGGAGGAGGTGCTCTTAGGATCAACACCAGGAGGTGGAGCGAAGCAAGCAGGAGAGGCAGAGGGAGAAGTCGGGCCATGATGCAGCCTCAGGGGAAGCCTTGGCCAGCCCTGCGGGGAGTTCCAAGGGGAGCTGGGATGGCCCTTCTGAGTTATCCTGAGTTGGGGCAAAGTGGCTGGAGGTTTATACCTCACATGCAGCAGTCATTGGATGTGCACCTCCCGGGAAGGAGCAAGACCTTGGAGGAGGCTCTCTGGACACCTAAGGCAATGTCCTGTCCCCCATGGGGCTGACAGCTGAGGGTCTTTGACAGTTCTGATGGGATCTGGGTGGTGCAAGGCAGCAACTACCTCATCAGCCAAACTTGGCCAAGGAGGCTGGAGGCAGTCAGGGCTTTCTCATGCTCCCTCCACTGCCCTTTCTTCCCATCCTTGGTTCCCATGGCCCCTGTACCCCAAACTCCTTCCTTCCTCAACTCCAAAACAAAAAGCCCTCTTGATATCCTTTGAGCACACAGGCCCCCAGCGGAGACATCTGCCTATGGCTTTGCCAACAGCCAGCCTCTGCATCTTAATTTTTCTCAACCAGGCTGTCCTGTAACACAGAGAAGCAAAAGTCCCCAACGCCCCAACCTAGTGTACACTGAAATGAAGAATCAACACATTAGTGTTGTTACCCTCCAGGTGCAGTGGTTAGAAAGAGGAAGGGGAAGAGACTGTTTGTTCTGTGTTGTATCACTGAGTCCTGGAGAGGAGGCCTAGGTTGGCTGGGTGCATCATTCATCCCACCCAGAGAGTCGGGGCAGCGGCCGTCTGCAGGGAGGCCCCCCGGAATCCCGGCTCCCTGGCTCAGCCCGTGGCTGTCTTGGGGCAGGCACTCCCTCAGCTGTCCAACACAGTCCTGGGGTTTGGAGATTTGATGAGTTAGTTCATCTGATCCCTAGATCTGGGTCAGTGTGTGGTGGGAAGAGGCTTCCCTTAGAGTCAGATTGACCAGGGTTTAAACCTCGGATTTGTTGATGATCTTGGGCACGTAGTAACCAACATCCCTGATCTTTAGTGATAGTGACTCCCTGGGGCATATGTTATCAGGATTCTGTACGCTTACCATGTCTGTATGGCAAGTGCCGGGCGCATATAGATAAGAGGGTTAGTGTTATTTTCAGAGATAGTCATTGGCTGAAGCTTCTAGAGGTGCAGTTAAGAGCATGGGTTTAGCTTCCGTTTCTGCCCACTATTCACTATGACCTTGGGCATGTTACTTAATCTTTCCTTAATCTTTCTGCCCCTCGGTCTCATCATCTGAGAACTGGGTATGAAATAGAACCTGTCCTCACAGCACTGTGGAGAGGGCATAATAAGCGAATAATACAGATCAAACCTGGATGCCATCTCTTAGCTCAGTCTGGCACACGAGAAGGGCTTGGTCAGAGGGAGAGATGATGAGGATGATGAATATGATGGTAATAGTGGTGCCATCAGTGGATCTGTTACTTTACTAGGGCTGCCCTAACGGTACACAGAATGGGCAGCTTGAATGACATAAACTGATTTTCTCACAGCTCTGGAGATGGAAATCCAAGATCAAGGTGTCTGCAGGACTAGTTCCTTCTGAGCTCCATGAGGGAATGATCAGATCCAAGCCTCCCTCCTTGGTTCATAGGTGGCCATCTTCTCCCTCATCTTCATGTGATCTTCCCTTTGTAGCTGTGTCTAAATTTCCTCTCTTTATTTTATTTTATTTATTTATTTATTTATTTTTTTCAGTCGGAGTTTCATTCTTGTTGCCCAGGCTGGAGCCAGTGGCGTGATCTTGGCTCATTGCAACCTCCGCCTCCCGGGTTCAAGCGATTCTCCTGCCTCAGCCTCCCGAGTAGCTGGGATTACAGGCATCCACCACCACACCCGGCTAATTTTTGTATTTTTAGTAGAGATAGGGTTTCACCATGTTGGTCAGGCTGTTCTGGAACTCCTGACCTCAAGTGATCCACCCCCATCGGCCTCCCAAAGTGCTGGGATTACAGGCGTAAGCCACTGTGCCTGGCCAATTTCCTCTTCTTATAAGGACACTTATATTCATATTGGATTAGGACCCACCCTAATGACCTCATTTTAACTTAGTCACATCTGTCAAGATCTAATCTCCAAAGACAGCACATTCTGAGATAGTAGGGTTAAGATTTCCATGTGTGGGCCAGGCATGGTGGCTCACACCTGTAATCCCAGCACTTTGGGAGGCTCAGGCAAGTGAATCACGAGGTCAAGCGATCGAGACCATCCTGGCCAACATGGTGAAACCCCGTCTCTACTAAAAATACAAAAATCAGCTGGGCATGGTGGCGGGTGCCTGTAGTCCCAGCTACTTGGGAGGCTGAGGCAGGAGAATCACTTGAACCCGGGAGGTGGAGCTTGCAGTGAGTTGAGATTGTGCCACTGCACTCCAGCCTGACGACAGAGTGCGAGACTCCGTCTCAAAAAAAAAAAAGAAAGATTTCCATATATGAAATGGAGGTGAAGGGAACACAGTTAAGCCCATAGCAATGGGGGACGTGACATTTTGCATGATGAGATTCCCGAGGGTGGAAGAGGCACGACAAAGGAAAGGAATGGAGGATGAAGGCATCCTGGACAGTGGGAGGTAGGCACGTCTTTGAGGCCAGAGGAATAAGTGGGGAGACCCTGAAGGGTGGTGCTCGTTTGAGGGCGTCTGCTAGTTGGTGACAGAGCTAGAACTTTCCAAGGTTGGCAGCTCCTCTTCCCACTCTCTCACCAAGTGCTCTGGAAAAAGCTAGGGGTTTGCCGCATGTCCTGAGCAAGCTCATGGCTTCCTTTTGTGGAGAGAACAGATGGGGCCCAGTAGCCTCTGCTCACCATGAGGGAGGACACAGGCAGGTGGCCGCACTCCTGCATCAGAGCCTCTCTGGAGGTGACAGCAGATGGTTGCCTCCAAGGAAAAGGACGTTGGCAGGATGGCTACAACCTTAAGAGAGGGCCAGCCACTGTGTATAGGAGTTGTCAGTCACGTCAGCACTGACCCCGAGAGCTGTCCCTGACTGCGGACCACCTAAGTAGGCCATCTGGGCCATGACTCAGGATAGAGGAGCAGTTTCCTTGGCTGGAGCTGCGAAGTAGACCAGCCTGCTGGAGCCAAACATTCTTGTGCAGGGTTGGCCCTCGGGCCAAATCCAGCCTTCCACTGGTTTTTGTGAATAAAGTTTTATTGGGACACAGCCATGCCCGTTCATTTATGTATTATCTATGGCTGCTTTCATGCTACAAGGGCAGAGTTTAATAGTTGACATGGAGATCATATTACCCACAAAGCAGAAATTATTTACTCTGTAGACCTTTACAGAAAAAGTTTGCCAGGTACATGGAATGGGCAGCTTGAACGACATAAACAGATTTTCTCACAGCTCTGGAGATGGGAATCAAAGATCAAGGTGTCTACAGGACCAGTTCCTTCTGAGCTCCGTGAGGGAAGGATCTGATTCAAGTCTCCCTCCTTGTCTCATAGGTGGCCATCTTCTCCCTGATCTTTACTTTGTATATACGTCTAAATTTCCTTTTTTTTTTTTTTTTTTTTTTTTTTTGAGACGGAGTTTCACGCTTGTTGCCCAGGCTGGTCCTCTGTTTTGGAGTCTAAAGTCTTAGATGTCAGGCCTGGCCCTGGATCTTCCTGGTTATGCTGATTTAGAGGAGTGTCCCCTGCGCTGTGAGTCTCAATTTTCTCCTCTGCCAGCGGGGATTGTATTTGCCTGATGTTGTGAGGCAAGGTAGGCTGGAGAGAGCTTTGCAAACTGCGACTCACTCAAGACATACTAGTTATTCTCTGCGTTCAACCTGCCTATTGCCTCCTCCCCCTCCTTTCCTCCTAGGCAAAACTCTTTTCATACCTGCTCCATACTGCCCTTGGTGGTGGTATTTCCCCCTGCAAAGTTAATTTTGCTGTTTCTTCTTAACTTGATTTTTACTTGCATAAACATGCCTGATGCAAGGAGGTGGGATGCACAGACCAGATGTAACTTGTTCCAGGGCAGCAGGGGTGTCTCTGTCATCATTATTCAAATGCTACTGATTGTTGAGCACACATCGTGTACCAAGCCCTATGCTAAATGCTTTACCTGTGTAACCTCATCTAAACCTCCCCATTCATTCAACAGATAGATATTGAGTGCGTGCTCTGTGCCAGGCACTCTGCTGGGTCTTGGGAGTAGAGCAGAACCAGATAGCAGAGATGAATTCCTGACCTCATAGAGCGTAGCGGCCACTAAATCAGAGAGTTAGGGAATAAGGTAAATAAGCAAAATCATGTAGCGTGGTGGACATGTGAAGGACTATGGAGAGAAAAAAGGCAGAAAAAGGGGTATGTTGGGTACCAAGTGGGGTGCAGGTTGGGGAGTTGGAATTTTAAATAGGATCATCAGGGAAGGTGACATTTGAAGAAAGAGTTGAGATTGCTGGGAAAAGAGTATTCCAGGCAAAGGGAACAGGAATTGCAAAGGACATGAGATGGGCTCTGCCCACGGAGCTGGGCAAGCAGCAAGGAAGCCTGTGTGTGTAGAGCAGGTGTTGGGATGGGGGAAAGGGGCTTGGGAGGTCAGCAGAGGGGCCTCCTTGTGTGAGGTGGTGAGGACTTGGGTTGTCACTCTGGGTGAGATGGGAGTCACGGAAGAGTTCTGGGCAGAGGAGGGACATGGTTTGAAAGAACTTTTCTTTAACTGAAAAATATTCATTTATTTATACTATGTGAACACATACCATATGCACATTTTAAAATGGTAAAATATACATAATATAAAATGTGCCTTCTTAACCATTTTTAAGTGTACAATTCAGTCTTGAGTACATTTACATTCTTGTGTGCCAACCTCCAGATCTCTTTTCGAAAGATAAACTCTATACCCATTAAATAATACCTCCCCATTTCTCCTCTCCCCAGCCCCTGGCAACCACCATTCTCCTTTCTTTCTCTTTAAATTTGACTACTCTAAGTGCCTCTTATAAGTGGAATCATGCAGCATTTGTTCTTTTGCGTCTAGATTATTTCACTTAGCACAGTGTCCTCAAGGTTCATTCATATTTTGGCATGTGTCAGAATTTCCTTCCTTTTTAAGGCTGGATAGTATTCCATTGTGTGTGTATACCACATTTTGTCTATCCATTCAGCCATCGATGGACACTTGGGTTTCTTCCACCTTTTGGCTACTGTGAATAATAACTGCTATGAACACGGGTATACAAATATGACTTTGAGAGTTTGCCTTCAGTTCTTTTGGGTGTATGCCTAGAAGTGGAATGACTGGATGATATGCTAATTGTATGGTTAATCTTTTGAAGAATCACCATACTGTCTACCATAGCAGCTGTACCATTTTACCTTCTGATCATTGCACAAGGGTTCCAGTTTCTCCACATCCCCACCAACACTTACTTTCTGTTTTTTTCATAGCAGCCATCCTAATAGGTGTGAGTGGTATCTCATTGTGGTTTTGATTTGCATTTCCCATTGAGCATCTTTCCATGTGCTTGTTCATCATTTGCATATCTTCTTCAGAGAAATGCCTATTCAAGCCCTTTGTCCATTTTTGAATTCAGTTGTTTGTTGTTGAGTTGCAGTTCTCCATATATTCTGGACATTAACCCTTTATCACATATATAATTTGCAGATATTTTCTTCTATTTCATGGGTTGCCGTTTTCACTGTTTATTTTGTCCTTTGATCCACAAAAAGTTTTAACTTTGCTGTCCAGTTTACCTATTTTTAATTTTGTTGCTCATGCATTTGGTGTCATATCCAAGAAATCATTGTCAAATCCAATGTCATGAAGCTTTCCCCCTGTTTTCTTATGTGATTTTTATCATATAAAAATTTTTCAATTTTTATATATGTATTGAACTTTATTCAATACAAGTTTTAGCTTGTATTGAAGTCTTTGGTCCATTTTACTTTAATTTCTGTATGTGGTATAAGGTAAGGGTCCAATTTTATTCTTTTGTATGTAGCTATCCAGTTTTCCCAACACCATTTGTAGAAAAGACTATCCTTTTGTTACCAAAACACCAGGGGTTTGGTCTAGGTCCTACTGCTCACTGCACAGAAAGCCAATCACTGAGATGACAAGTATTGCCAAGGAAGAAGGCTTTAATCGGGTGCTGCAGCTGAAGAGAAGGGAGCTCAGTCTCAAATCCATCTCCCTGACTAACTAAAACTAGATGTTTATATAGCCGGGAAGAAATGCAACAATGTGTAAGAAAACAAGAACTAGGGAGTGACAAGGAAGCAATCATGGTGAATGAGGGGGTTCCCTCCCATCTGTGATCTGGTGAGTTTCAGTTTTTTGATACTTTTTTTGAGAGGCCTGAAGGACCTTCTCTGAGAAAGGAACTCAGATAAATACAAGTTTCAAGCTTTTTAAGATCACAAGGGTCAATTTCTATGTTTATTAAAAAGAACAGTTTATGGGGCAGTTGGGTCAGTTTCACTTTCTTCTTTGAATGGGCATGGCACCCTTGACAAAAATCATTTGATTATATATGTGAGGTTTTAGTTCTGGGCTCTCTATTCCATTTGTCTAAATGTGTGTGTTTTTTTAATGCCAGTACCACACTGTTTTGATTTCTGTAGTTTTGTTATAAGTTTTTAAATCAGAAAGTATGAGACCTCAAACTTCATTCTTCTTGTTGAAGGTTTTTCAAGATTATTTTTCAAGACTGTTTGGTAGTCAGGGTTCCATGAGATGTTCCTTGATATTAATTTTAGGATAGATATTTATGTTTCTGCAAAAAAAAAAAAAGCACCATTGGGATTTTGATAGAAATTTCATTAAATCTGTTGATTACTTTGGTAATATCAACATTTTAGCAGTATGAAGTCTTGTAAACCATAAACAGAGGATGCCTTTCCATTTATTTGTCTTGTTTTTATTTTGAGATAGAGTCTTGTTCATTTGCCCAAGCTGGAGTGCAGTGGTGTGATCATGGCTCACTGCAGCCTCAACCTCCTGGGCTCAAGCTATCCTCCCACCTCAGCCTCTCAAGTAGCTGGATCGCAGGCGCATGCCACCATGCCTGGCTAGTTTTTGTATTTTTGTATTTTTTTGTAGAAGTGGGGTTTCACTGTGTTGCCTAGACTGGTTTCAAACTCCTAGGCCCAAGTGATACTTTTGCCTCAGCCTCCCAAAGTGCTGGGATTATAGGCATGAGCCACTGCACAGTGCCTGATCATATTCTTTTAATATGCTGTTGAATTCTGTTTTTAGTATTTTGTTGAGGATTCTTGCATGCATATTTATCATAGATATTGGTCTGTAGTTTTTTTGTGACTAGCTTTGGTTTCAAGGTAGCCCTGACGTTATAAAATGAGTTTGGAAGTGTTCCTGCCTCTTTAATATTTTTGGAAGAATTTGAGAAGAATTAGTTTAATTATTTTCATGTTTGGTAGAATTCAGCAGTGAAGCCATGTGGTCCTGGGCTTCTCATTATTGGAAGGTTTTAGCTTACTGATAGCATCTCCCTGCTCTGATAGGTCTGTTAAAATTTTCTATTTCTTCATGATTTAGTTTGTATATTGTGTATTTCTAAGAATTTATTCATCTTATCTAGGTTATCCAATTTGTTGGCATACGTTTATTTGTTTATAGTATTCTCTTATAATGGTTTTTTCTATGGCATCAGTTGTAATGTCCTCATTTTCATTTCTGATTTTAATTTTGAGAATTCTCTTTTTTTGTTAGTCAATCTTGCTAACGGTTTGTCAATTTTGTTGATCTTTTAGACAAACCATCCCTCTTTTTTTTTTTTTTTTTTTTTTGAGATGGAGTCTTGCTCTGTCACCCAGGCTGGAGTGCTGGAGTGCAGTGGCACGATCTCAGCTCACTGCAAGCTCCGCCTCCCGGGTTCACGCCATTCTCCTGCCCCAGCCTCCCTAGTAGCTGGGACTACAGGCGCCCGCCACTACGCCCAGCTAATTTTTTGTATTTTTTTAGTAGAGACAGGGTTTCACTTTGTTAGCCAGGATGGTCTCGATCTCCTGACCTCGTGATACGCCCACCTCGGCCTTCCAGAGTGCTGGAATTACAGGTGTGAGCCACCGCGCCCGGCCTGGGCAAACCATCTCTTGATTTTGTTAGTTTTCTCTGTTTTTTAATTATCTTTCATTTATGGCTTTTCTAATCTTTATTTTTTAATTTTTTAATTTTTAATTTTTATGTATATATTTTGAGAGGGAGTCTCACTCTGTCAACCAAGCTGAAGTGCAATAGTGCGATCTCAGCTCACTGCAGCCTCCACCTCCCGAGTTCAAGCAATTCTCCCGCCTCAGTCTCCCAAATAGCTGGGATTACAGGCATCCACCATCATGCCCGGCTAATTTTTGTATTTTAGTAGAGATGGGGTTTCACCATGTTGGCCAGGCTGGTCTTGAACTCCTGACCTCAGGTAATCCGCCCGCCTCAGCCTCCCGAAGTGCTGGGATTACAGGTGTGAGCCACTGTGCCCAGCCTAATCTTTATTATTTCCTTATTTCTGCTAGCTTTGGATTTAGTTTGTTCTTCTTTTTCTTGTTCCTTCAGGTGTGCAGGTAACTTGTTTCTTTGAGATCTTACTTATTTTAATGTAAGCATTTCCAGCTGTAAGTTCCTTCTTAGCACTGCTTTTATAGCAGCCCATATTGTGTTTTTGTTTTTATTGGCCATGTTGTGTGTTTTGTTTTGTTTTGTTTTTTTGAGACGGAGTCTCGCTCTTTCACCCAGGCCAGACTGCAGTGTCGCTATCTCGACTCACTGCAAGCTCCGCCTCCCAGGTTCACACCATTCTCCTGCCTCAGCCTCCGGAGTAGCTGGGACTATAGGTGCCCGCCACTGTGCCTGGCTAATTTTTTTTTTTTTTTTTTTTTTGTATTCTTAGTAGACACGGGGTTTCACCGTGTTAGCCAGGATAGTCTCGATCTCCTGACCTCGTGATCTGCCCGCCTTGGCCTCCCAAAGTGCTGGGATTACAGGCGTGAGCCACCGCGCCTGGCTGTGTTTTTGTTTTTGTTTATCTGAATATATTTTCTAATTTCCCTTGAGATTTCTTCTTTGACCCATTTGTTATTTAAGAGTATGTTGTTTATGACTCTTACTTGTGGGTTTTCTAGTTTTCCTTCTGCTGTTGATTTCTTGTTTCATTCCATTGTGAATGAGAAAGATGCTTTGTATGATTTCATTTTTTTAAAAAATTTATGATGACTGGTTTTGTATCCTAAGATATTCTCTCTCCTGGAGAATGTTCCATGTGCACTTGAGAAAAGTGGGCATCCTGCCATCGTTAGGTGGAGTTTTCTGTACATATCTGTTAAGTCCAGTTGTTGGTTTATAGTGTTGCTCAAGGCCTCTGTTTCCTTATTGATATTCTGTCTGGTTGTTCTATTGACTTACCTTTTAACGAGATCCTTCTGGCTGCATTAAAATGAGCTTCTTAGAAGTGGATGCAGGGAGACCAGTAAGAGTCTACAGCATTGATTCAGGGGAGAGGTGATGGTGACTTGGACCGGGAGGTGATGGTGGAGGGGCTGAGAAATGGTTGGAATCTGAGGACATTTTGAAGGTACAACCAACATATTTGACTGAATCTTTAGAAGTTGGTGCTGGTTTTTTTTTTGTTTTGTTTTGTTTTTTCTTTTTTTTTGAGATGGAGTCTCGCTCTATCGCCAGGCTGGAGTGCAGTGGTGCGATCTCGGCTCACTGCAACCTCTGCCTCCCGAGTACTGTTATCCTAAGGGGGTAAAGGAATTTACCCAAGTTGTGATAAGTGGCTCATCCAGGATTTGAACCCAGGTCTGTCTGTCCCCAAATTCTCAGTTCTTAATTAACCATGTACATTCATGAAAGTGCTCCTGACCCAGCTACCTGGACTCCCCACCCCCAATACCTCCCTGACAGTCCTCTACCATCTACGACTAAGCCTGGACTCACTCCCTCTGTGGCTATATTCCCAAATGTCATCAGGGTCTGGGTGCTTGGCAACTGCCTTCTGGCAGTTTCTCAGCATCACCGTGTCCTGCCTTAGAGGAGCAAAGGAAAGAAAGAGGCAGATTCCTGTAGAGGGGAGAGAGGTGTGCAAACGCTCTGAGACCACGTGGGCTTCATGACATGTTGCAGAAGGAGCTCAGCCCCTGGAGTCAGACAAACCTGGGTCCAAATGCCAAATCCAGTCCTCATTAGCTGTGTGACCCCAGACAGATTACTCCACCTCTCTGGGCCTCTGTTTCCTCCCCTGACAAATAGGGATAATAATGTTACTGCTCTATTATCCACAATTATGGTTATAAGAAAATATATATTTTTTTCAAATAAAATACTCTACCAAAGCCTGAGGTCAATCATGATTCTTTGAGCCATTCATTTTCCAAAGAGAACTTTATTGAGCACATACCATGTGCTGGAACTCAAGATAGTTGTTGGTACCATAGACATAAAGCAAGGAAACACAGAGTGTTTGCCCTCATGGGGATCAGAGCCTGGCAGGGAAAACAAGTACTGACCAAATGTTACGTGTCTGATGGGTGTTTCAAGAGCAGCTTCTCTAGGAACCCAAGCAGGGGAATTTGATGTCCTGAACCGGCGACATTCCAGCCAGGGCCAAAATAACGGTGATGGGAGGCCAGGTAAGGTTTCAGGCAGAGCTGATGACCTGCATGCAACTGACATTTATGTGCAGCACACTTTGCAGACATTTATTGCGTGCCAGGTTCTGTGCTCAGCACATGATGATCATTATCTTGTTCAGCCTTCCCAAGTGCCTTGAAGCTGGTGCTATTTCTATAAACTTTTTAGCCAAGGAGAAAACTAAGGTTCACAGAAGTGACATGATTTGCCTGAGGAAACACAGCTAATAGTGGGAGGAGCCAAGATAACAGCAGCAGGAGCCACGATGGGAGAAAAAAAGAAGAAAATGATAAGTTTGAATTTCTACTCTGCTTCTTCCTACTCTGGGACCTTGAGTGGGCCAGTTTGCCTCCACGAGACTCAGTTTCCACATCTGCAAAATGAAGCCAACTTCTCATGGGCCTCCTTAGATAGTTTTCAGGGTTAGAAATGCTGCAGGCAATGCCCAGCTTGGAGTTGGTGGAGCGCTGAGATCAGGAGCTGTTCACAGCGCTGGTGCTGACTTGGTTGTGTGGGGTGGGGGTGGTGAGCCAGCTCTGGGGGGACACTGCCATGTGTTTCTGCAGAGAAGGTGGACAGGAATGCACCGAACTCTGTGTTCATCTCCAGGAGGTAACCAACCAGAAGGCAGGGAGAGCAGGCAGGGAGGGCCTGGGACAGCTCTCAGATGGATGCATGGATGTGCTGGCCCGGTGGAATCTGGATGGGCCGGCCCGGTGGAATCTGGATGGGCCGGCCCGGTGGAATCTGGATGTGCCACAGGACAGTGGGAAAGGCTGTGGGAACCCACTAGGTGGAGGTAACTCAGAACTTTGCTTTATTTACCCCGACATCAGAACCCTCAGGGTGATATAGAGCTGAACAGGCCTTTTGGATTGTGTTTTCCAACCTCCTCAACCTCAAAGTGGGGTAACGGAGGCCCAGAGAGGAGACAGACTTTGCTTAAATCCCAGAATGACTCTGGGCAGAATCGGGCCCAGAATCTAGTGGAGCAGAAGGGTGTTCAGGCTGCCAGAGGATCAACACCAACAGCAGAGAGGCACAGCTGCCCTTTTGCACTGTGTCCCCGTGCCTGGCACATTAGAGGCACTCGGGTGAGAATTCTTGAGCGAGGGAGTGCGCTGGGAAGAGCACACAGCCTGGGTGTCTGTCTCGAGCTGGAAACTGTCTCTGATAGCCAGCTCTGCCTCCCTGGGTAAGTGCCTTCATCTTGCTAAGCATCCATTTCCCAAAATAAGATCAGAAACCCACTTGGGAGGTCTCCAAGCAGGGATTTGAACTCAGGTCTACCTGATTCCAGGGCAGGTTTTGTACCCTGCACTTTCTTGATTCCTTTATATATCTTATTCATTCATTCATCCAGTCATTTAGAAAACGTTGATTGAGCATCTGCCCTGTGCCAGGCACTGTTCTAGGCTGTGCAAATTCAGCAGTGAATGAGGCAGATGAAGTTTCTGCCCTTGTGGAACTTAAACTCTAGAAGAGAGAGACAGACGGTCAACAAATCAACAAATAGAATGGGAATAGTGGTAGACTGGGCACGGTGGCTCACGCATGTAATCCCAGCACTTTTGGAGGCCAAGGCAGGCAGATCACTTGAGGTCAGGAGTTCAAGACAACATAGTGAAACCCCGTCTCTACTAAAAATAGAAAAATTAGCTAGATGTGGTGGCGGGCGCTTGTAATCCCAGCTACTCGGAAGGCAGAGGCAGGAGAATGGCTTGAACCCGGGAGGCGGAGGTTGCGGTGAGCCAAGATCGTGCCATTGCACTCCAGCCGGGGCAACGAGTGAAACTCCATCTAAAAAAAAAAAAGAATGAGAATAGTGGTGAGTGCCCTACAGGAACTGAAATGGGGATGGGATTGGGGACGGGTCTGCCTTAGACAGTGTGGTCAGGAAAGGAGATGACGTTTTGTGAGATGCCTAAGAGAAGCAGCAGCCCGCTGTGCGAAGAACCTGAACAAATAATTGATAAAATGAGATGCATGGAGCTGTGACAGGCCTCAGATCTCCAAAAGACAAAGCGAGGAGCGGAAAGGAAAGCAGGTATCAAAACATCCCAAACAGCCTGAAAGGCCTTGTGGGGAGCAATGCAGCCCTTTTGGGGCACCTACACCCAGGTCACCTTGGTCACCTTGGACCTCTTCCCCTCCGGTCACCTCTGCCTTCCAGGTGAAGCAGATCATGGAGGAGGCTGTGACACGCAAGTTTGTCCACGAAGACAGCAGCCACATCATCTCCTTCTGTGGTGAGTCTGTGGCCTGGGAAAGTGACTTCTTTCTCTGTGGGCTGCCTCGGGGAAGTGGCGTCTTGGAGCCACTGTTTTGCTTTATGACTCTGAAGTTAGTTTTGGATTCCAGAGGGGGACTCAATTGGAGAATTTGAAAATACAGAACAGTGTAGAGAAACAATTAAAAATGACTTCTGTACCCCATGAAGAGGTCAGTGTGGTTAACACCGGAGGGGTTGATTGTCTTCCCATAGGCACCATTCACACCGACCACGCCCCAAGTGACACACAGTCTTGCATCTGAGGAATGGGCTCCCTGTCCCTCACTCTGCCTGTGGCTATTGCTAGGTAAAGGGAGAGGATTGCTAGGTAAAGGGAGAGGATAGATGGGGACTTTTTAAAAAAGGGAACTAAGAGCCCGTGACACATCCTGAAGGATCGCGTCCATCTGGCTCAGCAAAGAAGGCAGGCCAAGGGCTCAGAGCGTGACTCAGACATGTCTCCTTGAACCAGCTCTGCTCACAAGCTTCTGGAAATAATCCCATGGCCAGGCTTTTGCTGTACTTTGAGAATGGCTAAAGATGGGGTCTGAGTGTCTCTGAGGTCAGGATAATCTGTGTACATAGAAGTAGGAGTCTTTCTGTCTCCCTGAAAATGTCTTAATTTAATAATTGGAGTGTCTCATAATGAAGGACATGTTCTAATTCCCCTCCCGTGATCTTGGTCCTGTGGAGAGGCCTGAGCTAGGAGAGCTGGTCAGTCCATCAGCTGCCGTCCAAATGGCTGGGGGCACCACCCTATGGGGCCCACAACATGCTGAGCATACCCCGTGACCCAGGAGGCAAGGACCTCAGTTCACCCTCTCTTCAGCCAGGCAGACCTGGATCCACCTCTGCCACTTTCTTGTAATTGACTTTGGGCAAGATCTTTCTTTCTTTTCTTTTCTTTCTTTCTTTTCTTTTTTTTTTTTTTTTTGAGACAGGATCTCACTCTGTCACCCAGGCTGGAGTGCAGTGGCGCAATCACAGCTCACTGCAGCCTCAACCTCCTGGGCTCAAGCGTTCATCCCACCTCAGCTTCCCAAGTAGCTGGGACCACAAGTATATGCCACCACACCTGGCTAATTTTAAAATTTTCTGTAAAGATGGAGTCTTGCCATATTGTCAGGGCTGGTCTTGAATTCCTAGGTTCAAGCATTCCTCTCTCCTTGGCTTCCCAAAATGAAGATCTTATTTTTTTTTAAGTGGGATGTGTTTATTTAAACATACAACTATACACACATACACACATGCACATAATTACATACATATATGTATGTGTGTATATACATATATATGTATTCCCAGCTTTTTATGTGTTCCTGAATATTTTTATTTCCAAATAAAATTGTATGCATGTCCATCTTAAGACTTGCTAGCATACCTCCCAATTAACTTAGAGGAATAAAAGTAATAAAAATAGCATAATAATTCGGTAGCTTTACTCAAAAGTATTTGAGTGGGAGAAATTTAATGGCACTAAATGAAGCCTGAAGAATCTCCTCGAGGTTTCTTTTGTCCATTGTTTCTTATAAGCTGTTGTCAGGAAGGATTAAACAATGTCTACAAAGCCTGAATAGACAGTTCACTTACATCACCATAAGCAAATGAAAAGTACTGCATATGTAAGTTAAAATTAAGATATCTAAGAGATCATCTCCTCAAATATTTTAAATCTATGGGCAGATTAGGCAATATTTGTTTTTTTGTTTGTTTGTTTTTTGGGTTTTTTTTTGAGACAGAGTCTCGCTCTGTCGCCCAGGCTGGAGTGCAGTGGCGCGATCTCAGCTCACTGCAAGCTCCACCTCCCAGGTTCACGCCATTCTCCTGCCTCAGCCTCCCAAGTAGCTGGGACTACAGGCGCCCGCCCCCATGCCTGACTAATTTTTTATATTTTTAGTAGGGACGGGGTTTCACTGTGTTAGCCAGGATGGTCTCGATCTCCTGACCTCGCTCTCCAGCACCCAGCAAGTCCCAGATCCGCCTGCCTCGGCCTCCCAAAGTGCTGGGATTACAGACGTGAGCCACTGTGCCTGGCCCAAGATTAGGCAATATTTGGTCATTCATTCAAAACAAAGTGTTTTCTAACTCAAAAAACAAAACAAAACAAAACAAACCATGGTGATGAGACCAAAACTTCTCAATATTTCTCTTTGCATGTAGCATAACCTTGGTCAAGCTCTGCCCCCAAGAGCGCCTGTTTCTCTTTAGAGCTCTTACTTCATGGATTTTGTCACAAGAATTAGGAAAGATAAATCTTAACAATTATCTGACACCCAGCAGGTGCCTAATAAGGAGTACTTCTTATGTAGTCACTTTTTCAATAAACATTGATTATGCACCTATACAAGTGTGAGCTCCATGTCTCTGGGGTAAGACAGAAGGTAAGAAGATTGAGAGGGCTCTCCAAGGTTCCAGTGTCTGACAGAAGCTCTGGGACGTGCTGGGTGCTGGGTGCTGGAGAGCATGGGCAGGGCAGGGTCTGCTGACTGCCATGTCCCTGCAGCGGCTGTGGAGGCCTGCGTTCTGCACGGGCTTCGGCGGCGGGCGGCCGGCTTCCTACGCAGCAATAAGATTGCAGCCCTCTTTATGAAAGTGGGCAAGAACTTCCCGCCGGCTGAGGATCTGAGCCGCAAGGTGCAAGACCTGGAGCAGCTGATCGAGAGCACGTGAGTGCAAAGCATGGGGCACAGGTGGGAGCAGCTCCCCAGAGAATAGTCCACAGTCCTCCCTGGGTCCCGAGAGAGCCTGCAACCCCTGGCACTCTCTTCAGTCTCCATCCTGCTCCTCAAACCCACCAGACTCTTTGCCACCCCAGGGTCTTTGCACGTGCCAAACCCTCCACCAGACTCACCCATCTGATCGTCCGTAGCTGCTTGCTTGTCATCATTCAGACCTATCATTAGCTCAGAAAATTCCAACCCTCACTCCATCTTCTCTTTCATATCACCCTGTTTATTTCCCTCCCAGTTGTTGTTGATTGGCCATCTATAGTTATTTATGTCAGGTTTGTTTGATTGTTGTCTGTCTATCTCACTTGATGCAGAACTTCATGACAGCAGGCAACTAGATCTGTTTTCTCCCATTATGTCTCAAGTATCTGGGCCAGTGTCTAGCACCTGGTAGATGCCCAAGAAACAATTGTTGAGTGAGTGCCTGCTAGGACCCACGGCCTGTTCTAAATGCAAGGCAACCAAAGTTTGATAGAACCAATATGGCCTCTGTATGCATGGACCAGACACGAGGGCCTCATATCAATAGGCATATTATAACACATTCAAATACACTGATTAGAAGTTAAAAAAAACCTCTCATATTGAAGTAACCTTTGAATGGGGGAGGTGGCTTCCCTCCCTCATCTTGGTGACTGGTGGTATGTGTTAGGGGGAGGCTCATGGACAGAATGTGTGCATGTGAGCACCTTCAGCCAGAGCCACTCCCTGGGAGGTCCTATCTGCACAGCCAAACCCCCAGTCTACAGCCTAGTCAGGGAATGACAATTTGGTTTCAACTCCTGGCAACAAATTCGGTGTTGGTGGCTTCCCAGAGGAATGTGCTGTGATTCTGAAGCTGTGATTGGGCGTTCTGGGGAAAAGCACATGGATTGATTGGTCATGTCTGTCAAGGGCAAAGGCAAGGAAGACACAAGCATGTCCTATGTTTGCAGTCTCTGCTGTGGATGGTCACTCCACTTCACTGGATGAGAATGGCCCTTTCCTTGCGTTTCAGGCTCTGTCTGCCCAGGGCTGCTGGCCAGAATGGTATGGTGGTTAGAGCTCAGGATTTGGCTCTGTCAGCTCCCATTTGGAATGACTTCGCAGCCAACTGTTCTTTGAGTATCTTCCAGTCCATCTGCTAAGTTCCCCAGTGTTTGCATATAACTTTTTAAAGGATTAGATTTGTCATGGGCCTTCCACAACACTGGGAGTGACCTCCTAATGGAGGAATTAGAGATGCATGTGCAAGTGGTAAGGGAGAAGCATTTATTCATATATGCAATCACTCATTCATAAATATTTACTAAGCCTCCTCTATACGTCAGCCACTGTGCTGGGCCCTGGAGATACAGAAATGAAGAGGGCCAATGTTTACCACATGGTAGACTCTCAGTAAGTATTTTATTTTTTAAAAAAAATGAGTTGCGGCCAGGTGTGGTAGCTCATGCCTGTAGTCCCAGCACTTTGGGAGGCCAAGGTGGGCAGATCACCTGAGGTCGGGAGTTCGAGACCAGCCTGACCAACATGGAGAAACCCCGTCTCTACTAAAAATACAAAATTAGCCGGGCGTGGTGGTGCATGCCTGTAATCCCAGCTACTTGGGAGGCTGAGGGAGGAGAATCGCTTGAACCCAGGAGGCAGAGGTTGCGGTGAGCCGAATTGTGCCATTGCACTCCAGCCTGGGCAACAAGAGTGAAACTCCCTCTCAAAACAACGACAAAAAAAATGAGTTGCCGATTTCATATCCTCAAGATCAAAGCGTGGAGGGGAAGACAGAAAAGTGAGTAGGGAGCTCAGCTCCAGAGGCTGACAGAGCACAGACCAGCTTTGGTTGGTCCAAGAGGGCTTCCTGTATGTAGGAGGCAATGCCCTCGCTGAGACTTAAAGAGTGAGAGGGATCAGTCTGGGAATGGGTGGGGAGGGAACCCGGAAGAAGCGGCAGCCCAGGGAAAGGCTTCAGATGAGACTCTGGTGGCCTCAGGCATCTGCACATATCTCTGTCTGGCTGGATCATGGATTCATAAGGGTTAGTGGTAAGGAGATTACTGGAGAGGTGAGTGGGGCAAGGTCTTGGAGCTCTCTGTCGGTCATGTTGAAGAGCTTGCTTCCCAAGGGCACTGGGACCCAGTGAAGGATCTACACTCCAAGACTCTTCTTGGCCAGCACTCCTTTCCAGGAGAGAGAGGTGGGGGGGGTATCAGTATGAGAATCTGGCTTGCCCTAGGAAAGTGTCTTGTTTAACCACATCTGCACACTCACTGGGTATTATTATTTTTTTCAACTCCTGACCAGCTTGCTAGCAGCAATATGGGCTCTTCTTGTTTAGCTGCCATTCCTTCATTTTCCCGAGAGATTGAACATTCTCCCATTTGCCTATTAGTCCTGTGTAGATTTGCTCTTGTGAGTATCTATTCCCCTCTTTTATTGGTCTTGAAGGAGAAACCAGATCCAGGGCCTCCAGGAGAATGTGCGGAAGCTGCCGAAGCTGCCCAACTTGTCCCCACTTGCCATCAAGCATCTGTGGATTCGCACGGCCTTGTTTGAGAAGGTCCTGGACAAAATTGTGCATTACCTTGTGGAAAACAGCAGGTGAGAGGGAAAGACCTGACACCTGGCCATGCTCTGCCCCCACCTGCCAGCCGTTGTGGAAATTGCACCCCCTGGCACAAAGCTGCTTGCTTTTTCCCCTTGACAGCCACTAAATTTGAAAGTGATTAAATGCTTGGAAACTTGGGTAGATTGAAGAGCTTAATGGCAGTACAAAGTCTTCGGATTTAGGGTGGAGTATGGGGATCCTGGGTTTCTTCCTTCTCCTGTGGATTACTCCACTCAATAACTATGTGGCTCTAGAGAATCGCTTAGCCTCTCTGCCTGTTTTCTCTTTTGGTAAATGGCATGGGGATTCCCAATACTCCAGAGAAGTGAGAAGGGAATTTGGTGAATATGTAGCATTTTGAAAACGCATGGTGAGACCGGGTGCAATGGCTCACGCCTGTAATCCCAGCACTCTGGGAGGCCGAGGCGGGCGGATCACGAGGTCAGGAGATCAAGACCATCCCGACTAACGCGGTGAAACCCCGTCTCTACTAAAAATACAAAAACAAAATTAGCTGGGCATGGTGGCGGGCGCCTGTAGCTCCAGCTACTCAGGAGGCTGAGACAGGAGCATGGGGTGAACCCGGGAGGCAGAGCTTGCAGTGAGCCGAGATCTCGCCACTGCACTCCAGCCTGGGTAACAGAGCGAGACTCCATCTCAAAAAAAAAAAAAAAAAGAGAAAATGCATGGTGAGCCTTTTTACATTTTCTCCACTAGCTTAGATTAATCTGATGTGAAAGTTTTATAGTATGAACCCTCTTGGGTAACCATTCATCCGTGCATTCTTTCATCCAGCAAATATTTAATGAGGACCTGCTGTGTACTGGCACTAACCTAGACGTCAGGGATACAGTGGTGATGCCTGTCATGTCACAGAGCTTGTATATCATCGCAAGAGCAGTGAGGAGCCATGAAAGAATTTAGCATCTGACACTCCTTGTGGCCAGCATGCCTCTCCAGCCCCCAAGAGGTGGCAGGAAGGGGGTGGGGGGGAGAGAGAGAGAGAGAGAGAGAGAGAGAGAGAGAAAGAGAAATATCTCAGAATCTCTCCATCTTTCAGAATATGAAAGTGCTGGCTTAACCACATCTTCACGCAGTGGATGTTTTTATTATCATTCTTTGCTCCTTTGCAAGGAAAATATGCATGAAAGTGGAGAGAAAAGTCCCTCTTCTCATGAAGTTCACGTGCTTGTAAGGAAAACCAGCCAACAGTCATGCTGATAATACCTGATGGATGTTCCAAGGGGGCGTGGTGGTGTTGATAATTTTCTCCCGGTGGTCAGGGAAAGTGTCCTGGATGGCGCAATAGTTAAGCTTCCATTTGAAGAGCACGGAGGCATTAGCCAGGTGATGGGATGGGGAACAACGTGTTTCTGGTGGAGGGAATAGCAGGTGCAGAGGCCTAGAGACAGGAGAGAAAATGCAAGAAATCCAAGCTCTGGATCTCCAGTTCACTATTTACTTTCTAGTAATAACATGTCTCTGCCTCCTGCCCCATGAAGGTTTCTGGGCCTCTTTAATTATTGCCTTTGGCATATGACCTTGAGCATATGACCTGCTGATTAAGTTGGTCAAAGGGAATTAGTAATTTATTTGAGAAGCAATGGCAACCTGCTTTTTTCCATTTCAACTTTTTATTTTTGATTTAGATTTACATAGAAGTTGCGAAATTAGTACAGAGAGTACTAATTGCCTAACCCCAATGATAACATTTTACATACCCATAGTGCAATGACCAAAACCAGGAAATTGACATTGGTACAATACTATTAACTAACCGCAAAACTTTTTTGGATTTCATCAATTTTTATATGTACTGAATTTTTTTATACACTTCTATGAAACTTTTAACACATGTATAGTTTCATATAATTCACATCACCATCAGGATACAGAATTATTCCAAAATAAACCTCATCACCCCAAAGAAACTCCCTTCAGCTACTTTTTACAGTCACACCTCGTTTCCAACTCTACCTGCTAATTTTTACATTTATTTTTATTTTTTGAGATGGAGTCTCACTCTGTCGCCCAGGTTGGAGTAGAATGGTGCAATCTTGACTCACTTGCAACCTCTGCCTCCTGTGTTCAAGCGATTCTCATGCCTCAGCCTCCGAAGTAGCTGGTTTTACAGGCATGCACCACCACTCCTGGCTAATTTAGTATTTTTAGTAGAAACAGGGTTTCACCATATTGGGCAGACTGGTCTTGAACTCCTGGCCTCAGGTGATGCTCCCACCTTGGCCTCCCAAAGTGCTGGGATTACAAGCATGAGCCACTGTGCCTGGTCATTTTTTATTTATTTTGAGATGCCTACTTGCTAATTTTTGAGGCAGCATGTTCAAGGTTTTTGATCATATAATTCTGCTGATTTTTAGAAACTGAGTGATGGCAAAGTGAAAAGTGTCTTGATGTTATTATCTTCAGATTTGACACCAAAATGAACAACCTTGATATTGAATAAGTCCAGAGCATGTCAATTCTGGCTCATACAATATTCCAGTTGAGGGAAGACTCTTGTGGGGGTAAGATTACAATGATGTTGCCACTATTTTGTGAGAATTTCCTGATGTTGGGCTCTGTGCTGTGCTATGTAAGCAAGTTGTCATTTAATCCTTCCAACAATTCAGGCATTTGAGTTCTATACTTCCTCCCATTTTACAGCTGAGGACCAAAGCTCAGAGAGGGGTGTCACTTGCCCAGCAACATACAGCAAGGCAGGAAGAGGCAGAGCTGGGCTCCCACCCACTCTATCTCACTCCAAATCCTGTGTCCTTTACTTCCTTCTGTATGTTGGCAAGAACTGAGCTATGTGGGCTCAGCCCAAGCCTGTATCTGCCTGCTCTGTGGCCTCCAGCAAATAAATCGCTTACCCTCTGTGGGCCTGAGATCCCTTGGGAGGTCAGAACAAGGTCCTTTTCAATCCTGAAATTGTTTCTAGACTGTATGAGTTTTCAAGGAATTAGAAACCGCTACACAATAACTCAAACAAACAAATCCAAAAACATTCAGCACAAACATTGTATTGATGGTATATTAGTTCATTTTCATGCTGCTGATAAAGATATACCCAAAACTGGGAACAAAAAGAGGTTTAATTGGACTTACAGTTCCACATGGCTGGGGAGGCCTCAGAATCATGGCAGGAGGCAAAAGGCACTTCTTTTTTTTTGAGATGGAGTCTTGCTCTGTTGCCCAGGCTGGAGTGCAGTGGCGCCATCTTGGCTCACTGCACGCTCCGCCTCCCGGGTTCACACCATTCTCCTGCCTCAGCCTCCCGAGTAGCTGGGACTACAGGTGCCACCACGCCTGGTGAATTTTTTTTTTTTGTATTTTTAGTAGATACGGGGTTTCACCGTGTTAGCCAGGATGGTCTCGATCTCCTGACCTCATGATCCGCCCGCTTTGGCCTCCCAAAGTGCTGGGATTACAAGTGTGAGCCACTGCGCCCGGCCAAAAGGCACTTCTTACATGGCGGCGGCAAGAGAAAAATGAGGAAGATGCAAAAGCAGAAACCCCTGATAAACCCATCATATCTCGTGAGACTTAGTCACTATCACAAGAGTAGCATGGGAAATACCAGCCCCCATGATTCAATTACCTCCCCCTGGGTCCCTCCCACAATATGTGGGAATTCTGGGAGATACAATTCAAGTTGGGATTTGGGTGGGGACACAGCCAAACCATGTCAGATGGCATCACTTGCTATTTTTTAGAGCCAGATCCCAGGGAGCATTTTTGAGCATCTCAGGCCAGTGCTCTCAATATTAGTTATCAAGGCAGGAAAGCCTGTTACACAGCCTTTCAGTACCCACTGCTGCTAAACAGCATTTGGTTGCCCCAGTAATAGAAGGGCAGACATCATCTGAGCCTCTAAGTCACTTCCTGTCTCAAATGGGAGATGTGGTAGAGGCAGATAGAGTCAGCCAGGCCTCCGCAGCCTGCTAATTATTATTCTTGTTACTATTATAAAGGCTCTATCATGACCATGTGTTAAGGAGGTACATGCTGAGCACTCCGCTAAATACCTTTAATTTTTGGTTCTCTCAGAAGTCCTTCCAATAGGCTGGGCTTACAGGTGGCTTATGCCTGTAATCCCAGTGCTTTGGAGGCCAAGGTGGTGGAATCACTTGAGGCCAGGAATTCAAGACCAGCCTGGGCAACATAATGAGACCCTGTATCTACCAAAAATTTAAAATTTAAAAATTAACCAGTGATGGCGCATGCCTCTAGCCCCAGCTAATTAGGAGGCTGAAGTGGAAGGATCATTTGAGCCCAGGAGTTCGAGGTTACAGTGCACTTTGATTGTGCCACTGCACTCCAGCCTGTGTGACAGAGAAAGACCTTATCTTAAAAAAAAAAAAAATCCTTTTGTCAGCCCTATGAGCTATATTATTATTGTCCCCATTTTACAGGATGGGGCAGCTGAGGCTCTGGGTGGTAACCGAGTGACACTTGGGGATTGAACTCTTGTCTGTGGATTGTGCGTCCTCTGCTGTTCTCCATCCAAACCTTCATATTCTCTCCTCTCGCTAGTAAATACTATGAGAAGGAAGCTCTCCTGATGGACCCTGTGGATGGCCCCATCCTTGCGTCTTTGTTGGGTAAGTGGTCCTGTGCGCTGAGCTTCATCTAGACCCGTGGTCTTGAGTCTGAGGGGCGCCTTCTCTGGGACTCTCTCACCCCTGTCCAGCCTTGCCCATGGAAATGCAGCACTGTTCTAGCTGGCTGGAGGGGAGGGTAGTGAGATGGGCGGCCATCTGCTGGTAGACAAGTGGGAGGACTTTCTGGGGCAGTGGGTTCCCAGCCCCCACATGCCCCTCAGTGGGGCCCTGTGCCCTAGAGTACACCAAGATGAAGACTGCAGATCACTTCTGGACCGATCCCTCGGCTGACGAACTTGTCCAGAGGCACCGCATCCACAGCTCCCACGTGCGGCAGGACTCGCCCACCAAACGTCCTGCCCTCTGTGTGAGTGGGGTGGACAGTGGGGCTGTGGGAGGGACCTTGCATGAGGGCAGGAAGCAGGGTAGGAGCCCTGAAAGTCACCCCAGGCCTCATCCCTCTGTCTCCCCTCACTCTCTACCAGATCCAGAAGAGGCATTCCAGTGGCAGCATGGATGACCGGCCATCCCTCTCTGCCCGCGACTACGTGGAGTCCCTGCATCAGAACTCCCGTGCCACCCTTCTCTATGGCAAAAACAACGTTCTTGTTCAGCCGGTGAGAGGTTATCTTGGGCCTAGATCTTGCACTGAGGGTCTCACTCCAGGTTATAGAGGAAGAGGTCTCTCTGGCTCCAGGTTGCCAATCCATTCATCCATTTATCCACTCACCCATGCACACATCTGCCCGCCCAACACTCATTCATCCATCCATCTATATTTACACCCACCCATCCTTACATCCATCCATCCATCCACCCACTGTCACATCCATCTATCCACCCACCCATCTTTACATCCATCTATCCAACCATCTTTACATTCACCCATCCACCCATCTTTACAGTCACCCATCCACCCATCTTTACATCTATCCATCCATCCATCCGTCTGCCTGTCTGTCCGTCCATCCATTTATTTTCCCATCCATCTCTTCACTCACCTGCACACCCAAGCTTCTATCCATCTGTTCACTCTTGTTCTCACTCACTGATTCAGCAAACATTTCCATGGACCTGCTATGTGCTAGGTGCATATGGTAGCAAGATCTTCATTCTCGTGGCCAATATTTCTTGATGCTTCCTATGTGTCAGGCACTGTGCAAAATGTTTTCAACTGTATTAACTCTTAAACCTCCCAACGACCCTTTGAGGCAGGTACTGTTATTGCAGGTCTCAGTATTATCAGATGGTAATACTGAGGGCTGTACAGGTGAAGTAAGGTGCAAAGACAGTTATGATTTGAATTCAGGCCAGCTGGTGCCACAGTCAGTGCCATCACTCAGTCATCTTCTCTGCCCCATCACATGGCTAGGCTGCAGGGATGGGTGGTAGGTGAGGCATATGCAGTTCCTGCCTTCACGCAGTGTCTTCTTTTGCTGTCCCCTCCCCAGGGCCATTTGGTTGCATGGTCATTGTGGTGTTTGGGCTCAGCGGGAGGAAGCAAAGGGAAAACCATCAGCCACTCCATCTCTGCAATCATAGTTTTAATCACTGACTGACCTTGAGCAAGTCACTTTTCCCTCTGAGGCTCTGTATCTGCATCACAATGGGTACAAAACCCTATTGCTGCAAATCTAAGAAGCCATTAATTTAAGATACACAGTTTCTTTTCTTTCTTTCTTTCTTTTTTTTTTTTTTCTGAGACAGAGTCTCGCTCTGTTGCCCAGGCTGGCATGCAGTGGTGCGATTTCGGCTCACAGCAAGCTCCACCTCCCAGGTTCACACCATTCTTCTGCCTCAGCCTCCCAAGTAACTGGGACTACAGGTGCCCGCCACCACGCCCAGCTAATTTTTTGTATTTTTAGTAGAGATGGGGTTTCACCATGTTAGCCAGGATGGTATCAATCTCCTGACCTTGTGATCCGCCCGCTTCAGCCTCCCAAAGTGCTGGGATTACAGGCATGAGCCACTGCGCCCAGCTAAGATACACCATTTCGTAACGTAATCTAAACAAATTAAAAATGCTATTTAGAGGACCGAGTGTGGTGGCTCATGCCTGTAATCCCAGCACTTTGGAAGGCTGAGGCAGGAGGATCACAAGGCCAGGAGTCTAAGACCAGCCTGGCCAATATGGCGAAACCCTGTCTCTACTAAAAATACAAAAAAAAAAAAAAAAAAAAAGGCCAGGCATGGTGGCACGTGCCTGTAGTCCCAGCTACTCGGGAGGCTGAGGCAGAACTGCTTGAACCCAGGAGGTGGAGGCTGCAGTAAGCCGAGATCGCACCACTGCACTCCAGCCTAGGCAACAGAGCGAGACTCCGTCTCAAAAAAAAAAAAAAAAAAAAAAAAAAAAAAATAGCTATTTAGATTATATACAGTGTTTTTGTTTTGTTTTGTTTTATTTGCTACTTAGAAATTTTAGCTTACGCTTTTTGAAAGAGGTCTTTGAAACTTACGTGGATGTAGTTTTGTTTTGTTTTTTAATCTATATCACTTTTATAAGTAACACACAGGGAAAATATCATTGAAATACATTAATTAAGATATTCTTCAAACTTCTTCCAGTTCAGAGTTCCATCTTCTGTATCACTTTTTGACTTAGAGTCATCAGTGCCCTCATTTTTCCACACATTGTTTTCTGTTCCATCAAGAGAAGGAGTTGACAATCATCTGTGCCTCTACTTGTTTTTGCAAATAAAGTTTTATTGGGACACAGCTACAGCCTATGACTGCTTTCAGGCCTTGCTGGCAGAGTTGAGTGGTTGCAACTGAACTTGTGTAGCTTACAAAACCAAACAATATTTCCTATTTGTCCCTTTACACAAAATGTTTGGTGGTCCCTGATCCAGGAACACAGGAAGTGCAGCATTTCTTGCAAGAATGTCCACTCTCATCTCGGGGATGTTTTTTGTTTTTTGTTTTTTGGAGACAAGGTCTCACTGTCACCCAGGCTGGAGTGCAGTGGTGTGATCATGGCTCACTACAGCCTCAAACTCCTGGGCTCAAGCAGTCCTCCCACCTCAGCCTCCTGAGTAGCTAGGACTACAGGTGTGTACCACCATGCCTGGCTAATTTTTAAATTATGTTTTGTAGAGATGGGGTCTCGCTATGTTGCCCAGGCTGATCTAAAACTCCTGGGCTCAGGTAATTCTCCCACCTCAGCCTCCCAAACCTCTGAGATGTAGGCATGAGCCACTGCGCCCAGCCTGTGATGGTTCTTACTTCCTGTAAAGTATTTGGTTGCTTTACAAGAAAATCTTGGCCAGGCACGGTGGCTCATGCCTGTAATGCTAGGACTTTGGGAGACCAAGGCAGGTGGATTACCTGAGATCAGGAGTTTGAGACTAGCCTGGCCAACATGGCAAAACCCTATCTCTACTAAAACCCTATCTCTACTAAAAAAAATACAAAAATTAGCTAGGCATGGTGGCAGGTGCCTGTAATCCCCGCTACTCGGGAAGTTGAGGCAGAAGAATCACGTGAACCCGGGAAGCAGACGTTGCAGTGAGCTGAGATCCTGCCGCTGCCCTCCAGCCTTGGCAACAGAGCGAGACTCCATCTCAAAAAAAAAAAAAGAAGAAGAAGAAGAAAGACAATCTAGGCTTGTGGGCTTCCCTGCAGGGATGAATACGTGCCTGCCTTCCCAGCATCACACAGGCACTCTACCGCTCTGTTCCCAGCCTTCCTATGTGCACAGCAGGTTTCCAATTCAAAGCTGAATCGCAGTCAAATCTTTTTGAAGACACGTAAAATAGCACCTACATTTCACATGTGAAATAACAAACATGCCCAAAACTTAATTGAAGTGACGATGCTTTGAACAGCTGTGGCTGAGTCTGTGCAAGACCAGGCAGAGCAGCCACGTCACAGTTGTGATTAGAAGACCCGCCCCCATTTCAGGTACATAAAAACTTCAACAATCAAGTTGTGTGTCTTTGGATCAATGAAATACTGCACTGCTCCTCCCTTGGGGTTATAGGTGCATGTGGTTAAATCAAGACAGTGCGTGTGAAGGCTGAGCCATGCTTGGGACACACTTGGTGCTCAGTAAATGTTAGGGTGAATTTGATGGAGGGGTGGTGACATCACCCTCCCCACACACTCACCTGGGATAAAACAAAGCCGGTGAGAATTCCTGTAGGTAAATCTAGGGGAGAAAAGGGACCGGCTACTGGGCGGGGAGTGTGGGGTGGTTTTTGGTAGGAGGTCTCTGAGTATTGTCTCTAGGAAGGGCCCTAGAGCTCAACTGCCATCTCTTTCTCCCTTAAGCCTGGCCAAGATAAATGCCTTCTGTTTTGAAAAGCGTGATTTTCAGTGGGGCAGAGCCTCCTTCCTGGTTCTGAAGGAACCTGGGGTCAGGGACCCTGGAGCTCAGGAGGAAGTCAGAGTGTGAAAGTGATGGGGGTGGGAGGCTTTCACAGCTGGATGATGTGGAACCCATCTGGGAGGCTGGCTGCAAATGGCTTTGCTTAGCATGGCCATCTGGAAGGAGGCTTTAGAGTCTTCCACATGGCCAGGGCCTTGAAGGGATTAACCCAACCTCTTAGTTCTGATTATGTGTTCTTGAGTCAAACGGGCCAGGACCTATGTCCACAGCGACTCCAGCACCATGGCCAGACCTGAGTCCTCCTCTCTCTGCAGAGGGACGACATGGAGGCTGTGCCAGGGTACCTGTCCCTGCACCAGACGGCTGACGTCATGACCTTGAAGTGGACGCCTAACCAGCTGATGAACGGGTCTGTGGGGGACCTGGACTATGAGAAGAGGTAGGGCACTGGGTCTGCTATGTGTCCTTTGGGTCCCTCCACTCCCCTTGGCACAAGGAAGTTCCTCCCCGGGGGAGGGGAGGCTTGTATCTCGCCCCTGCTTCTGCCCGCTCCTCTGCCTGGTTGTTAGGGCCACTTGGCTCAGCCTCCCTGCAGCTGTGGCCTCCTGGGAAACTCAAAGGCTCGAGAGAATCCGGAAACCAACTGGAAGAGTCTTAGGGCTTGGGAGTTGGCAATGCCCTGGACAAAACCATCCAGAGGGAGAAATCTTTATAGAGATCTCCTAAGCCTGCAAATGGCAAATATTCTTCAGTCTCTGTCTTCTCTCTCCCATCACTCAATAAGGGAAGGCAGGAGGTGTTAGCGAGCATCTGGTCCAGGGCTGCATCTGCTGCAAAATCCTGTGATTTATAAGACCCAGCAAAGGCTTTTGAGTCACGCTTGAAAGAAATGCTGGGACAGGGGATTTCCCGCTGCAATGCCTGGGTTCCAGCCCAATTAGGGAAGACTTAAGGAGGAACAAAGAAAGCCATGGCGCAGAGGTGTGGCTGGTTCAAATATTTCAGCTTGAGGAGGATTGGCTGCTGGTGGGGAGGAGAAGCAGTGGTTTTTCCTGCTCCAAGTCCACATCGAATCTTATTTTACATTTTATTGCTTTCCTAAAAAAACTTTTTACAATGAAGAATTTTTAACCTAAAGATAGACAGAGCTCAGGTACCCATCACCCTGCCCTCGTGGCCATGAACTCATCCCCTTCTCCCCAGTAATATTATTCTGGGCCGGGTATGGTGGCTGACACCTGTAATCCCAACGCTTTGGGAGGCTGAGGCAGGTGGATCATGAGGACAGGAGTTCAAGACCAGCCTGGCCAACATGGTGAAACCCCATCTCTACTAAAAATACAAAAATTAGCCGGGCATGGTGGCACACGCCTGTAGTCCCAGCTATTCGGGAGGGTGAGGCAGGAGAATTGCTTGAACCCGGGAGGCAGAGGTTGCAGTGAGCTGAGATCACACCACTGCACTGCAGGCTGGGCGACAGAGCGAGACTCTGTCTTAAAAAAAATATATATATATATTATATATATATATATATAAAATATATATATATATGAAAAATATATATATAAAATATATACTGTATATAGTATATATTCTATATAATATATATCATATATAGTATATATATACTATATATTGTATATATAATGTATATACAGTATATATAATTCTGAAGCAACATGCAGACATTATATGATTTCATCTGTAAATATTTTAATGTGTATCTCTAAAAAAATAAAGACTGTTTTCAGGAAACATCAGGCCTTGGAGTGATGTAAAGTGTTCTCTAGGCTGGGCGCAGTGGCTCACACCTGTAATCCCAGCATTTTGGGAGGCTGAGGTGGGTGGATCACGAGGTCAGGAGTTCAAGACCAGCCTGGCCAACATGGTGAAACCCTGTCTCTACTAAATATACAAAACTTAGCTGGGCATGGTGGCGGGCACCTGTAATCCCAGTTACTCAGGAGGCTGAGGCAGAGAATTGCCTGAACCTGGGAGGCAGAGGTTGCAGTGAGCCGAGATTGCGCCACTGCACTCCAGCCTGGATGACAGGGCAAGACTCTGTCTCAAAAAAAAAAAAGAAGTGTTCTCTAAGCTCATTACTTCCTGTGCAGGAGTCACCATCTGTCCTCAGAGCTGGTCAGTGGGCAGGACAATTGGTCCTGTGCTGGGCACAATAATTCAGCTCCAACTAGACCCTGCAGTCTCTCTCTCTCTCTTTAAACGTATTAATTTTATTTATTTATATTTTAGTTTATTTATTTATTCGTTTTTTTGAGACACTGTCTCGCTCTGTCACCCAGGCTGGAATGCAGTGGCATGTTCTCGACTCACTGCAACCTCTGCCTCCTGGGTTCAAGCGATTCTCCCACCTCAGCCTCCTGAGTAGCTGGGATTACAGGGACTTGCCACCACACCCAGCTAATTTTTGTATTTTTGTTAGAGATGGGGTTTCATCGTGTTGGCCAGGCTGGTCTCGAACTCCTGACCTCGAATGATCTGCCCATCTTGGCCGCCTCTCAAGGTTATTTTTATTTTTTTTAATTTCTATTTCATTTTATATGGAGATGGTGTCTCGTTTTGTCACCCAGGCTGGTCTTGTACTTCTGGCTTCAAGCGAGTCTCCCACCTCGGCTTCCCAGAGTCTAGAGTTTCTAATCAGGCGACCATGGAAGAATAGGGGAGGGGTCCCAGGGGTGCTCTGGGTCTCTTTATCTTAAACCTTGGTCTAAAGCCTTCTTTGACCTCCCTGCTGAGTCCAGATCACACAAGCCCTGAATCTCCATTGTAGCATTTAGAAGATTGTAGTCACACAGTCGATCTGTGCCTGTGTACCTACCATCTTGCCCTCGAGACCTCAGTGCCTTAAAGGTAAGGGTCCTGTCTTGTTCGCTTCTTATCCCCAGCACCTGCCACAGGTTGTAGTACATAGTAGGTGCTCAGATCCGCTTTGTGAAATGAAGCAGGGAAGTCAGGGGACCTGAATTCATTCACTGGATGTTTACGGAGCCCCTACTCTGTGCCAGCCACTGTGCTAGATGTAAGGGAGACAGCAGTTGTAGGAAAGGAGGGGAAAATTTTTACCTTCTCAGAGCTTACATTCTACTGGAAGATAATGAATGAGCAAGGAGATGGATGGACATACGCTATGGGACCAAGCCTTTGCTCCACCCTCACCTTGCTGGGTGACCTGGGGTATGTCACTCCAAATCAGTGAGCCTCAGAGTTCCCTTTTTATCAAGTGGGGAAGTAGGACGAGATATGGTCTCCTTAGAATTCAAGGCATTCCCAGGGGGTCTGCAGGGGCTTCTTAAACATTGAAGTGTCTTGCACCCAACGTCAAAGCTTTAACAGCGCGAGGACCCTGTTTGTTGCTTGGACTTCAGCCCAGGGTTGTGTGGGCCAGAAACCTGATGCTAATGTTTTGGGAAAAGCATTGGATCCGATGATTGCCAAGCCCCGCCCCAGCACAGATAATCGGGGACCTGTGTTTCTGTGTCATCTTTCCCTGTTGGTGAACAGGCACCTCGTAGGTGCTTTGGTTTTGTTTTCTTGAGATGGAGTCTCGCTCTGTCGCCAAACTAGAGTACAATGGCACAATCTCGGCTCACTGCAACCTCTGCCTCCTGGGTTCAAGTGATTCTCCTGCCTCAGCCTCTCGGGTAGCTGGGACTACAGGTGCCCACCACCATGCCCGGCTAATTTTTTTCTATTTTTAGTAGAGACGGGGTTTCACCATGTTGGCCAGGATGGTCTCAATCTCTTGACCTCGTGATCCACCCGCCTCCGCCTCCTAAAGTGCTGGGATTACAGGCGTGAGCCATCGTGCCCGGCCATCGTAGGCGCTTTGATACTGAGTTCCGGATGAATCAGAACTTCTAAGGTCACTGCCCAGGAGCTGGGGCATCTCTAGCCCTGGGCCGTGAACTCCTGTCTATCCTTGTTATTCTCACCAGAACCTGAGGCTCAATGGAAGATAAATGGCAGGAGTCAGAAATGTGGGAGTTGGTGTGTGGGGAAGGGGTTTGCCCCAGGAGCTCCAGCATCCCTTGGGGGACCAAAAAGCAATGAAGTGGGGTGGTTTTTGTCTGAGCTTGTGCAGGAACTCTTTTTTTCTTTCTTTCTTTTTTTTTTTGAGATGGAGTTTCGCTCTTGTGGCCCAGGCTGGAGTGCAATGGCATGATCTCAGCTTGCCGCAACCTCCACCTCCCAGGTTCAAGCGATTTTCCTGCCTCAGCCTCCCGAGTAGCTGGGATTACAGGCATGTGACACCATGCCTGACTAATTTTGTATTTTTAGTAGAGACGGGGTTTCTCCATGTTGGTCAAGCTGGTCTCGAACTCCTGACCTCAGGGGATCCATCCATCTCAGCCTCCCACAGTGTTGGGATTACAGGCGTGAGCCACCATGCCTGGCCAGAGCTCTTTTTTCTTTTCACGACCAGCCTCACTCTTGCACAGCCACGATCCTTACTCACTAGCTGGGTATTCCAATGTTACAGAGAAAATGTCATGAAAAAGCTGGATATTGGGGTTCTGAAGTCAAGTTGGACTTGCCTCCAATCTCAACCCTACTGTGTGGAGCAGCAGTGGAACCCTCCTACCCTGCTGGCGGACAACCAATTTACAGACCAACTTGGCAGTTTCTTGTAACATCCCCTTACCGTGTGACCCAGCAATTCTGCTTATAGGGATCTACCCAAGAGAAATGATAACTTATGCCCACACAAAAACTTATACACAAATGCTTATAACAGCATTATTCGTAATAGCCCAAGACTCCAAGACCGGAAACAACCCGGATGCCCATCAACTGAAGAATGGATGTAGACATTTGTGGTCCATCCATGCAACAGAATATTACTTGTCTATAAAAAGGGATAAATCACCAGTGGACATTACAATATGGATGAACTTCAAAAGCCTTATACCACAGGAAAGAAGCCAGCCACGAAGTGCGCATGTTGTAGGATTCCATTTAGGTGAAATGTCCAGAAAAAGGCACATCTGTGGAGTCAGAAAGCAGATTGTTGGTTGCCTAGGGCTGTGGGTGAGAAGGAAGACTGATCGCAAACAGGCAAGAGGAATCTTTTGGGGGTGGTAAAAATGTTCTAAAACTGGCTTGTGATGATGGTTGCCTAAATCTACATTTACTCATCAAACTGTACACTTACAGTGAGTAAATTCTATGGTGTGTAAATTATACCTCAGTAAAGCTGCTAAAACATGCAAATGAAAACCAGAAACAGCCCTTGCTCCTTCCTAGCTCTGTGGCCTGAGACAATCAACTCCACTTCCTTGAGCCTCAGATTATTTATCTGTAAGATGGGAATGTAGTAAGGGAACCTCTGAATAAGCATATACGGAGAATTTATGTAACGCAAGTGCATGGAAAACCCTTAGCTGGGAGCCCAGCACCTGGACAGGGCTCTCAGTCATGAGGGCTGTTGGTGTCATCTTCATGGATCCAAAGAGACTATGGCCACAGAGCTCCTCCTTGCTGATGGCTGGTGGTGGCTTTGTTCACTGGGCATTTCCAGTGCTCAGCATTCACTATGCACTGTGAACATTCTCTGAGCATCACAGAGAAGTGAACAAAGCAGAACCGTTCTGCAGGTGTTCAGCACCTTTGAGGAACCAGAGGAGAGGACAGGTGGTTGCAACCCAGCGTGATGGGCACACAGGGCTGTGGGAGCCCAGAGAGGACACCCTGGCTAGACTGGGTATGGGAGGGGCTCAACAGAGGCTGCTGCCCTTGTGTTCTTGACTGTCCTCGAAGGACATTTACTTCCATGAACTCTGGTGAGGCTGATTCTGGTACAGGCCAGGGCAGGAAGGGCTTTCAAAGAGAAAAGGTCCCCAGCAGTGTGACTTGAGGGTTTCTCTGAGCCTATTCCACTTTTCTCGTTTCACAGCTAGGGAAACTGAGGGCCAGAAACTGAGGTAGGAACTGGCTAAGGTCTCTGGTGGAAGTGGGGTTTGAATGCTGCCTGACCTTGAAGCCTATGTTAGTTTGGGTCCTCCAAGAAGCAAGGCACCAAGACAGGATTGGACCAGCAGAGATTTATTGGGGACACACCCGTGCAGGTTAAGGGAGGGGCAGGAGCGGACAGGGAGAGCCTTCAGACCGCCATGCGGGGAGGGAGAGGAGGAAGGAAGGAA
This sequence comes from Pongo pygmaeus, assembly GCF_028885625.2. Taxonomy (NCBI): domain Eukaryota; kingdom Metazoa; phylum Chordata; class Mammalia; order Primates; family Hominidae; genus Pongo; species Pongo pygmaeus. The sequence continues at coordinate 35,768,995 of NC_085931.1, forward strand.
GGTTGGGCAGAAGGAGTCTGAGACACAGCACGGCTCTAAGAACATTTGGCCAGGTCAGTTGGAAGTCTCCGGTGGACCGTTGACTGTTAGAGGAGTTCCTTGTCTCACAGGAATGGGCGGCATTAGTACCCCGGCCTGCTAGGTCCTGGCTGCGAGCAGCCTAAGGGAAGCATGGCTTCAGTGCAAATGTGGTGATAGATCCAGGGAGTGGCCTCTGAAGTTAATCCGCTGTGCTCCCCTCATCAAGGTCTTCTGAAGGAGATGTGAGTGGTGCATTTCCATGGGCACCACAAAGCCCAAGTTCCTGTGGCCTCCACCTCCCAGTGTGTTCTGATGAGAAAAGCTATTTGTTTCAGGACAGCAGCAAGGCTTTGAGCTGGAAATGGAAACACTTAAATAATCATAGGGACCACTTCCCAGGTACGCACTTCTTAATGTATCAGCTCTGTGTTGAGCCCTTCAAATACTTGATTCTATTTAATCCTCACAGCAACGCAATGGGGTGGGTGTTATTCTAGCCCCCATTTTATAGATGAGGAAACTGAGGCTCAGAGAAACCCTCAAGTCACACTGCTGGGAACCTGTGAAGCTATTGAGTGGCTATTCTAACTCCTACGCATGGACACATAGTGGCCTGGAGTTAGGATGTGAGTTAGTCAAGACTCCTAGATGCCAGTTAGAGAAAACCAAATTCAAGCTGACTTAAGCACTGGCCCATATGAACTGAAAACTCTAGGGGCAGTAGCTTCAGGCATGGATGGATCCAGGGACTTGAATGACAGGACCTGCACTCTTTCCATCTCTTTGCTCTGTCTTCCTGTCTTTTGATGCCATTCTCAGGCATAGTCGCTTCCATCTTCAGACTTCTGCCCTTACCACTACTCTCCAGACAGGATGGGGCATCTCTTTCCCAGTCATTCAAATGGAAATCTAATAATTGAGTCTCATTGGTTCTGCCAGAGTCAGGAGACAGTCCTGCACTGAACACTATGGCCGGAACAGTGGGACAGGTTGATTGGACAGGCCTGGGTCAGGTGGCCATTCCTGGATTCCGAGGGTGGAGAGTGGGTGGGGTCGACCTCACCTCCCATATGGACTGGGGGTGGGGAGGATGGTAACCTCGGAAAATTGGGGTTCTGAGACCAGTAAAAGGGGAGATAGAGTCTGGGCAGGCTGGGACACAGATGCTGGGGACCTAATGGGAAGGTGGAGGAGCTCCTTGGTGTGGTCTGCTGGCCTCTGAGCCCCTCCGCACAGTGGGGTAGGCAGAAGTCCTGCAAGCCTGACCCTCCCTCCGCTTCCAGCGTCTACTGGGACTATGCCATGACCATCCGCTTGGAGGAGATTGTCTACCTGCACTGCCACCAGCAAGGTAGGGATTGTGGGGACAGGAAGGGGGCTGCATGTTCCTCTTGGATGCCCTGCCTGTCTCCATCCCTGCCTATTCATTAGTATCATGAGAGAATGATATGGTGGACACACCATATTACCTGTGCAACCTTAGGCAAGCGACCTCACCTCTCTGTGCCTCACTTTCCCCATCTGTAACATGGGAATTATAACAGGACCCTCTCATGGGGTAGTTGTGAAGATGAAATGATGTATGTTAAGGGCTCAGCGTGAAATCCACCTATGGCTATGGCGTTAGCTGCTGACACTTATTAAGCAGTGATAATGTGCTAAGCACAGTTCTAAGCACTCACATGCCCGTTATTCAATCATCACAACCACCCACTGACAGGGTGACATCATTTCCATTTTGGAGGAGAGGAAGCAGCTTAGTATAAGGGCACACACGCTGGAAGCTCCAGAGCCGGGACTGGACCCAGCTTTTTGTGACTCCAAAGTCAGTGCTCTGAAGATTGGGATCAATAACTGCAGTACTTCTTTAAAGCCAGAAGAAAGTACAGTCAGAGTAAGCAGAGGGCCATCCTGCTTTAGAAAGCAAATGGTCCGTGCCTCACCAAGGAACAAAACACAGTGATTTAAGCCTTTTCGTGAGACAGACCTGGATTCAGACCCAGACTCTGCCATTGATCAGCTGTGTGACCTTGGAGAAGTTACTTAACCTCTCTGAGCTTTGGTTTTACTATTTGTAAAATAGGCAATAATAGATAGGACTCTTAGGGATATTGTGAGTATTTCAATAAGACAGTGCCTCTAACATGCTGTGCTTGTATTCAGTAAGTGCTCAATACACGCTAGCCAGAGTCAGCTACTGCCCCGAGACAGGGGAAGTCTGAAGGCCTCCATACAAAAATAGGTCAGGTAGATTTGTAAAGGATTCCTGAGGAACGTAGGGTGCTAGGGGGTGTCTTTTTCCTTTGGTGGTTAATGTCAGGGAGGTCACCTTGGTTCTTCTTGACTTTGTCCTGTAGTCCCCAGTCAGAGGTGGATGGTGGATGAGATGAGAGAGACTCAGGGGAGGTAAAAACTACTCCTGACCTTTGCCCAGGCCTTTCCCAGAGCCTCAGAGCAGGATCCCTGGGTCTGGCTTGGCACCCCTGGGAGATGTGTTTGCAGGAAGGGGCTGTCCCCGTGCCTCATAGTGACTTCCCACTGGGTCTTCTCTGGCTGGTGGTGGCGGCAGTGGACAGCGGCGGGACAGTGGTATTGGTCAGCCAGGACGGGATCCAGAGGCCGCCCTTCCGCTTCCCCAAGGGTGGGCACCTCCTGCAGTTCCTCTCATGCCTGGAGAATGGGCTGCTCCCACATGGGCAGTTGGACCCGCCACTGTGGTCCCAGAGGGGTAAGGTGAGTGATCTTGGGGACCCAGGGAGGCTGGGGTGGAGGCTGGTCACAGAGGGTGGTGGTTTTTGCCTGTGTGCCCTTATGTGGCTATGTGGCCTCATGCGCTCCCCGCTGATACCCTCAGACTAAGCAAGTTGTGGGGACAGGTGTGTCCCAAGGACCTTGTTTTGGGACATGTTTTTGCAGGGCAAAGTGTTTCCTAAACTGCGCAAGCGAAGCCCTCAGGGTTCTGCCGAGTCCACATCTTCAGACAAAGACGATGACGAGGCCACGGATTATGTGTTCAGGATCATCTACCCTGGCATGCAGTCAGAATTCGGTGAGCTGCCCTGTCCCGGGCCCTGGGGAGTCACCTGCTAACTGATCCTGAAAATGACTCCAGGTGTTTGAAACTAGAAGATGACAGGTCTGGATTCTGGGGCTAACAGGAGGATCTGGAAACAGAAAGTCAGTTTCTTGGCAGCCTCAGTTTCCCCCCAAATAAGAACAATAACCACCCTCTACTTGTCTAATAAAGTTGCCACTAGGAGAGATGGCCTGGGGTAGTGGCAATGGCATAGGCTCTGGAATCCTGGCTGAACTTGGGCAAGTCATCTCAGCCCTCTGTGCCTCAGTTTCCTCATCTGTAAAATGGGCGTGTTCATAGCACCAGTTTCATAGTCATTCCGGGGATTAAACGAGGTAAGGCAGCCGGGCATGGTGGCTCACACCCGTAATCCTGGCACTTTGGGAGACCGAAATTTGGGAGGGAGCACTTTGGATTGCCTGAGCCCAGGAGTTTAAGACCAGCCTGGGCAACATGGCGAAACCCTGTCTCTACAAAAAATACAAAAATTAGCCAGGTGTGGTAGCATGCGTCTGTGGTCCCAGCTATTTGGGAGGCTGAGGTGGGAGGATCACCTGAGCCTGGGGAGGTCCAGGCTGCAGTAAGCGGTGATTGTGTCATTGCACTCCAGCCTGGGCAACAAAGTGAAGGCCTGTCTCAAAATAAATGCAAATTAAAATATTTTGTAAATGAGATAAGGCATTTCACACATACAGAACACTCAAATGTTGTTGTTGTTAATATTCTACTTCCCCTTATTATAAAGATTCAGTGAGATGCCATGGAGTAAGGCCTTGCACACAGCAGGCCCTCAGTAAGTTGTAGTCAAAATTTACACCTGTAGAGGTGAAGCAGAGCACCAGGCACTGGCACTTGAGATGGGGGTGAATTCAAGCAGGTTGCACGGTGCCTGCCGTGACACAGATGCGTAGCAAATGGAAGTTCTTACTAGTAAGCGCATCACCATTGTGGGGCTATTGTGAGGATTCAGTGAATTAAGATTTGAAAAGTACATAGAAGAGGGCCTGGCATTTATGAAGCATTGTATGGGTGTCTGTTAAACAAATCAGTATTGAGTGGTAGGTTCTTCCTGTTCACTTCATTTTATTTAACATGCAGCAGCCTTCATGTTCCCATCCGAGGATAATGGCTCTGAGCCTCCCTTTGCTGAAGCAGCCACGTGCTGGGCAGTGAGAGGCTCTTTTGAGAGCAGATGTCCTCCTGGACAAGGCTGGAACCCCTTAAGCGCTACAGTGTCCTGAAGTGTTCATGACCATGTCTGTTCCTGCCTTAGATCAGGGCCTCCCAGCCACTCCATGGAACCAGGCGCCCACTATCCTGGCCGGACACCAAGGCTGTTGTGGGCCCCAAGGCTGAAAAGACTCCATGTATGAGGGTGAAATCCCCTGGGATGCCGAGCCAGCGTCTGTTGTGTTGCCCATGAACTTGGCAAGACCTGTGAAGACCAACATTCTTTAAGAGTTCCCCTTGAGAGCCAGTTATCAGAGAGGGCCGGATCCCCTATAGTTGCCTTCCCAGGAAACTCCACAGCTTCTCATCCAGCAGGCAGTGTGTACACTCCCGCTGGGAGCTAGGCAGAGTGCTGGGTGTTTAATTTATTTGGAGATTCTCCATGTCATCCTCCTGTGGCTTGATGAAGGCCAGTGGAACAGACACTGGCTGTGCTCACCCACACCCTCAGCATTTCCCATTCTGTGCATGCTGTTCAGCTACCAGCTGCAGCTCCCTGCCTCAGTATCTCTTTGCCTGAGGGTTTTCTCTGGCCACAAGAGTCCCTTCTGGCCAGGGATGGGGCATATTGGAAGCATGGGGGAACCAGTGCCTCCCTGGAGCAGCCCTCAGCTCATGGCTGATAGGAGTTAGTGTATCAATGTCCCAGCTCCCTCTCCCTTTGTGAGGCAAACTGACATACATGTTCTGCACAGCCTCCCAGAGCTTCCATGGGAGATTAAGCACAATTACCTCTATTGGTAACTTGCTTGGCAACTAACCCTTTACTCCCTCCCCTTTTCTTCCTTTGTCTCAATTTGCCTCTCCCTTACTGATGTGCCTTTGGAACTTGCACTTGGATCCTTGTCTGCCCTTGAGGAAACCCCCAACTAATTCAGTTTATCTAGAATTGGACATCTGAACCTTAGCGTTACTGTCATTTGGGATGGAATAATTCTTTGCTGTAGGAGGTGGTCCTGTGCATTGTGGGATGTTGAGCACCCACTAGATGCCAAGTAGCAAACTTACTTTGCTCTAAGTTGTGGCAACCAGATATGTCTCTAGACATTGCCAGGTGTCCTCTGGAGGGTGGCAAAATTGCCCCTGCTTGAGAACCATTGGTTTAGAGAAAAGAATGCATCACTGTATTCAGCTCTGCCACTGCGGTGTGATTAAGTGACCTGTCCTCCGCAGGCCTCACTTCCTTCTCTGTAGAATGGGGTAACAGCAGTCCCCACCAGCAGCATATTCCGAGGAATCAGCAAGATCATTCCTAAAACACCTGGTGACCTGACATGGGGCCTGACGCTTGGCAGATGCTCAGTAAGCAATAGTAGGTATTGTGTCTTGAGTGCCACTGTGTGCCAGGCACACTTCTGTCTGCTGTCCCGCTGTCCCTATCTTAACTCATTCCATCCTCACCATAGCCCTCCCTGGTTGTCATCACCATCCCCCATTTTGCAAGGAGGAAACTGATGCACAGAAGGGTCAAGCAACTAGTCCAGGATCACACAACTAATTCTTGTCATGGCTGGGATTTGAACGCAGGAGGTCTGGCTCCAGAGCCTGTGCCTCTAACCACCACTCCATGCACATCGTTTTGACTGGCAGGGAGAGGGCATTGTGGTTTCACTGCCTTCATTCTCAAGGTCAACTTCAACCCACATGGAAATGGTAACCGCATCCTTGGTTGATTTTCCGGGGCTTGAGCCGCACAGGCTTAACAAAAACAGTCATGTTATGGTTTCCATCTGTGAAAGGTTTCCATCTGTGAGAGGTATGAAGTTCTTTCTGAAAGAGTGCCTATATCAGAAGTCAACAAACCCCTTTTCATGGGCCAAATTCGGCCGGTGTTTTTGTAAATAAAGTTTTATTGGAACACAGCCACATCCATTCATTTATATATCATCTATGGCTGTTTTCATGCCACAGCAGCAGAGGTGAATCGTTGTGACAGAGATCATATGGCCCACAAAGTTGAAAGTGTTTACTGTCAGGCTCTTAACAGAAGAAATTTGCAGATATATGCCTTAAATATAAAGGATTTCACCCTGTGGGAGGGGAGATGTGACCGCAGATGTTTCTAAGCTGCCTCTTAGTGTCTCATCAGCCCTGTCTCCACTGGGTTCTTTGCCTGCCCCTTGTGCTCTGGGGAGGCAAGGACAAGTTCCAAAATATGTAGACAGGTTCACATCAGATAAGGGCATTTTCAGACCCCTCTGCTTCTGAGATTGTCTCTGTACTGTCTAGCAGGGTAGCCATGGGCTACATGTGGCTCCTGGGCTCCTGAAACATCTCCAGGGCAAATGGGGATGTGCTGGAAGTGTAAAACACACACCGGATTTTCAGACTTTGTTAAAAAAAAAAAAAAAAGCTCAATAATTTTATATTGATTAGATGTTAAAATAGTAACATTTTGGATAGATTAGGTTAGACAAAATATATTGGAATATATATCAATTCCAAATAACAAAATTGATTTCATCTGTTCTTTTAACCTTTTAATGTGGCTACTAACATTTTTGAATTATGCCAGGCCCGGTGGCTCACGCCTGTAATCCTAGCACTTGGGGGGCCGAGGCAGGCAGATGACGAGGTCAGGAGATCGAGACCATCCTGGCTAACATGGTGAAACCCCATCTCTACTAAAAATACAAAAAACTAGCCGGGCGTGGTGGCACGTGCCTGTAGTCCCAGCTACTCGGGAGGCTGAGGCAGGAGAATTGCTTGAACCTGGGAGTCAGAGGTTGTGGTGAGCTGAGATCGTGCCATTGCACTTCAGCCTGGGCAACAGAGTGAGACTCCATCTCAAAAAAAAAAAGAATTTTTTTTTAAATTACATATGTGGCTCAATTGTAATTTTTTTTTGAGGCAGGGTCTCACTCTGTTGCCCAGGCTGGAGTGCAGTGGTGTGATCATGGCTTACTGCAGCCTCGACCTTCTGGGCTCAATCGATCCTTCCACCTCAGCCTCCTGGGTAGCTGGAATCACAGGCACAAGCCACCATACCTGGCTACTTTTTTTTGGATTTTTTGTAGAGATGGGGTTTTGCCATGTTGCCTAGGCTGGACTTGGAACTCCTGGGCTCAAGCAATTCATCCACCTCAGGTTCCTAAAGTCCTGGGATTGCAGGTGTGAGCCACCTCCCAGCCTCTTGATTGTGTTTCTATTGGATAGTGCTGGTCTAGCATGGGGTTTCTCAGCCTCAGCACTGTTGACATTTAGGGCTGAATAATTCCTTGTGTGGGGGTTGCCTTGTGTATTCTACGATGTTGAGCAGCATCCCTGGCCTCCAGCTACTAGATGACAGTAGCACTTAATTAATCCCCAAGGCGTGAAAACCCAAAGTGTCTCCAAACTTCGACAGGATTGCCCTGTTTTGAGAACAGATGGTGTGGAGAGACAAGTGCCTATGAGAAACAGCTGAGGGAGAAAGAGTAGGATCAGAGTCAAGTCCTCAGGCCAGGCACACTGGCTCATGCCTGTAATCCCAGCAATTTGGGAGTCTGAGGCGGGAGGATGGCTTGAGCCCAGGAATTCGAGATCAGCCTGGGCAACACGGCGAAACCCCATCTCTGCAAAAAATTTTAAAACATTAGCTGGCCGTGCTGCGCATGCCTGTAGTCCCAGCTACTCAGGAGACTGAGGATGGAGGATCACTTGAGCCTGGGAGATCAGGGCTGCAGTGAGCCACGTTTGTGCCACTGTACATCAGCCTGGATGACAAAACAAGACCCTGCCTCAGAAAAAAAAAAAAGTCAAATCCCCTGGGTTGGGATCTTGGCTCCTCTCCTCATTAGCTGGGTGGTCTTGGGCATGTTGCTTAAACTCTCCATGCCTCAGTTTTCTAATCTGTAAAAGGGGTTGATTATAGTACTGTACTCAGTAGGGACAGCCGTCGTTAGTGGAAAGAGGAGAGGGACTTCAATCAAAAAGACTAGATACGTCTGTTACTGCCTGGCAGGGCTTTGGGTGATTAAATCATGCCATCATTCTGAGCCTCAGTTTCTTCTTCTGCAAAATAGAAGAGGGAGGATGCATCCCTCACAGGGTCGCGAAGAACAATAACTGGTTTCCTTAGGTTTGCTCTGGTCGTAAACTGCCTAGCCTGACACTCAGCACATAGTAGCCACTTTATAAAAATCAGCATTCTTTCTTCTAATTGAACACAGTGTATGTGGGAGCTGTGTGGAGCTGGGCAGGGGGAGGGTTGGAGCCCCCAGAAACTGACTCTTCCAGCTGTCTCAGTGTCCTGCCCACCTCAGAACCCCTGCCTCACTGGTTCTTTTTGTTTTATGTCTCAAGTTGCCCCCGACCTCTTGGGCAGCACTTCCTCCGTCTCTGTGGGCCCCGCCTGGATGATGGTTCCTGCAGGCCGGTCCATGCTGGTGGTGGCCAGAGGGAGTCAGTGGGAGCGAGCCAGATGGGACACTACTCTCCCCACGCCGAGTCTGAAGGAGCAGCCCCCCAGTAATGTCTGGGATCTCCCCTTCCCCAGGGACTGGGTGCCAGCCACCTCTGCCATGTTGTCATTTGAGTCCTGGTCCCAAGGGAGATGGAGGCAGAGAGATTGATGCCCTCCTGCTGTCCAGCCTCCACCCTATGGAAGGCAGCTTGCAGTGTTGTAGGTTCAGTAGTGAAGGGATCAATTGGTGATGTCTGCATGGATGTGAGTGTGAGAGGCTGAGATGGAGGAAGGCATGGTTGCCATGCTTGGGCTAAACTGGTCAGTGCATCCCTGAGATTGGCTAAGAACTGGGGCTTTTTTTCTAGAACATTTTACAGGGGCTTACTGCTCTTGGCTAGCTCATGGGTGAGTTTACATGGGGAAGAATAGTGTAACAAGCCACATTTGGTGGCTGCAAGAACTATGTCGTATAGGCAGCTTCCTCTTCTGTCAGTGGGTAGGGGCTGACCTTGTCAGCTACGGAGCTCTGATGGCAAGAGGACCAGTTCCACAACTCTCCCTTACCTTGGGGCCCAAGGAAAGAGTCAGGGTGTTACCAGTTGTCCTGTGGGGACCATGACATGTGGGAAAAAAAGTGTGTAACTCTCTTCACTTCCTACAGCAGGGATTAGAAAACTAAGATTCATGGGCTAAATTCGGCCCCATTCTATACCAGCCTATGAGCTAAGAATGTTTTTTCAATTTTTAAATGATCCAAAAAAGCCAAAAGGAGAGTAATATTTTGTGACATGAAAATGATATGACATTCACATTTTGGTATTTATAAATAAAGTTTTATTTATTTTATTAGAACATGTGCATGCTTCCTTTTTTACATTTTGTTTATGGTTACTTTTGCACTACAACAACAGAGTCAAGTGCTTATGACAGAGACCAAATGGCTTACAAACGCTGAAGTATTTACTAGCTGTCCCTTTACAGAAAAAGTTTATGGATCCCTGTTTTAAAGAAAATAAAAGAATGGCATGAACCCAGGAGGCGGAGCTTGCAGTGAGCCGAGACCGTGCCACTGCACTCCAGCCTGGGCAATAGAGTGAGACTCCATCTCAAAAAACAAAAAACAAAAAAAAAAAGAAAGAAAAAAGAAAAAAAGAAAAAGAAAATAAAGCTTTTGCACCTGTCTAGGACTACCAAGAGGCCAGGAAGTTGACTATAGAAATGGTAATGCATATGTCCCCAGTATGTTTGTTAGGTGGTTTTGTAGACTCTGCAGTTTTTATGTAGCTGAGAAAGAAAAATAAGTAAAGGAAGCTATGAGTGCTGTATCCTGAGAGTGGCTGGTCAGGAACCACCAGTGTTCAAAAGTTAGGAAATCAGAGTCTGTCGAATGTACCTGCTGTATCAAAATTGCTTTAGAAATACAGATTTGAGAGCTCTGTCTCCAGGATTTAGTTGAGTAGGCCAGGAGTGTGCGGCAGGCGTATTGCTTTTTAACAAGCTTCCCACGTGATTTTAGGGAGTCGCTAATGTGTTTGAGACCCACTTGCTGGAGCAGCTTTAGCCTCAGGACCATGGACAGCGCAGGTGCCCTCTTCATCCGCAGGGGCTTCACTGGGTCCCTGGCACTTGGGTGCCCTGCCTCATCTATTGAGTCAGGCTCCCTTCCATCTCACCCATGAGGCCTGTCTCTTCTCCAAAATCACCCAGCAGGCTCCCCTTCCCTCCTGCAGCATCCTGTGGGCATGACTAAGTGACAACGTGGCGAGGCTTGGCCTCCTGCTCTGGGATTGGGCCTGGTTTCTTGGCTCTTGGCTCTCTGTGTCCTCTTCTTCTCTCTTTGGCTGTCATCAGTTCTGCCCCAGATTTTGGTGGTGGCTTTCATTGGATCAGGCAGACTCAAGGATGATTAGGGCTGCTGTTTCCTACTGTCACCTTCAGGGTCTTTTCCTATCTCTGCTGGCTGGGGCGGGTGAGCTGCTTGTGAGATTTCTGTGACCCACATAGGTTTAACCAGGGTGATTCTTCTGCCCCTCCTTCTATCCATCACAGTGCCCCAGGATCTGATGGACGTCTCCGTAAGCAACCTCCCATCCCTGTGGCAACCCAGTCCCCGGAAGTCCTCCTGTTCATCCTGTTCACAGAGTGGCTTGGCTGATGGTAGCTCGACCAATGGCTGCAACCATGAGAGGTATGAGGGGCTTGAGCTGCAGATGGAGGGAGCTGAAGGATGTACCAGAGATCTATAGATGCCCATGTCTTACCCTGCACTGAATTCAGAGTGAGCATAACCTGTGGACTCAGGCAGATATAGGTTAAATCCTGGCCATGAAATCCTAGCTGTTAGAGGTTACATGTAATAGTCAGGATAAACAAGGTTATGCTGCAGTAACAAACAGTCCTAAAACCTCAGTGGCTTTTTTACAACAAAAGTTTATTTATCATGTGTGCTGTGTTTCTAACATGGGTCAGCTGGTGGCTGTTTTTTCCACACTAAAGGGCCTGGGTGATGGAGCAGCTACCATCTTGAATGTTGCCAGTTACAATGACAGGGAAAGGTAGCTCTGCAGAGGTTGGAACCCACGATAAAAAGGCTCTGCCCAAAAGCAGCACATGTCATATCCACTCACAGCCCATTGGCCCCATCCACAAGGGGACAGCAAGTGCAGCCCTACCATACACCTAGAAGGCAAAATAATCCCAGAAATATTATTTAACGACAACAACATCTCAGTTTGCACCTCCACACAGTGGAAATGCCAGTTCTTACTTTATATGGCTGTGGTAAGGACCAGCTCAGGTAATGGTTCAAAGTGGCCAGAATGTGGCACCTGCACATGGTACTGTTCAGTAAATGACACTTACTGTTTTATTGTATAAAGTTAAATCTCAAGCTCATCTCCTATTTGCCCATAGATCCTTTGTCTCTTTGAAACTGTTCAGCCAATTCATGAGACTGGTTTTGTTTTCCCCTGGTCCAACCTGGCCTGGCCTGAGAGAGTAGAACCCTTTTGTTCTTGCGGGGCTTCTGTCCTAGTGGGTGGTCCAGTCATCAGCCATAGGATATAAGGGGTGGGGGCTGGCATCAAATTTTTGAAGTCATCCAATCCCCTGGTTCCTCAGGGTGTGGTCCATGAACCAGCATCAGCACCTGGGCAAATTCTGAGTCTGTCATCCCAAACTTCCTGAATCAGAACCTGTATTTAACATGGTTTCAAGACCATGTGTATACTTTAAAGTTTGAGAAGTGCTAATATTACTGGAGATTTTTTTTTTATATTTGAGACTGAGTCTCTTTCTGTCACCCAGGCTGGAGTGCAATGGTGTGATCTCGGCTCACTTCAACCTCCGCCTCCCGGGTTTAAGCAATTCTTCTGCCTCAGCCTCCTGAGTAGCTGGGACTACAGTCATGTGCCACCATTCCTGGCTAGTTTTTGTGTTTTTAGTAGAGATGGGGTTTCACTGTGCTGGCCAGGCTGCTCTCGAACTCCTGACCTCAAGTGATCCACCCGCCTTGGCCTCCCAAAGCACTGGGATTACAGGCATGAGCCACCGCGCCCCGCCGGGAGATTGTCTTATCGTGCATTAGAATCACCTGGGCTAGGTGGCAAAACATATCAGTTCCTGGACTACCTCCTAGAGGTCCTGACTGAATAGGTATGTGCGGAGCCCAGGAATCCACGTGTTGGAGAAACTCCAAGTAATTCTTGGGCTGATGGTCCGTGGACCAGTGAGAAAGGCTGCTATAACCCATTGCCCCCTCCCCTGTTGTAGCATCTGCTTACACACTTGGAGTGATGGAGAGCTCACTACCTTGCAGAAAGCGAAGTCTACAGTGGGAAAGCTGTTGATGTGATCCTATTCTGATGTAATCTGAGCAAGTCTGAGCCTCATCAACCTGAGGGCACAAAGGGGAACTCTTTACTGTTTAATGTACCTAACTGCCTCCACGTGCCTAAGTGGAGGACTTCAGCTATGCTCCTTCTGCCCTGTCCCAGTCTACCTGTTTTTCTGGATGTCTCCTGGGATGTCCTGAGAACAAATATGCAGATATTCTTCCATTCTATCCTCTACGAGAGTGTACAACACTCCCTTCAGCAGTCCTGGATTTCTCCAACAATGCTAGAATCTGACTCCTCTCACCTCTTTCAGCCGAAAAAGTTCCCAAAAATTCCCACGCAAGGAGAAGCTTTGAGGCATCACCTCCTTAGCAATCAGCCAGACTCTGAATCCCACTTTGGCTCAGCTTGGTTCAGCTGGATCACTTTACAAATCAGAACTCTTTCTGCAAGTGATAGACACCCACTTCAAACTGGTTCAAGTAAAAAAGGACATTTGTTGGCATAACTGAGAAGCTGAGAGGCACAGTGGCTTCAAGCATGGCTGAATACAGATGATCGAAATAGGAATCTTTTGTTTCTTCAGCTCTTGGCTCTGCTTGCCTCTATGATGGTTCCATCCTCAGACAGGCGCTTCCTATGCACTGGCAAAAATGGCTCCCAGCAGCCACTGCCCTATATCCCACTGGCTTAGAAACCCATTCAGAAAAGTGTCCGGTACCTAGTAATTCCAACAAAAGTCCCAGGGCTAATTCTCATTGGCTCAGGTTGGGCCACATGACCATCTCTGCCCCAATCACTATGACTCCAACCTGAGTCCTGTAGTGAGCAGTCGTCCCTATACAAACCACACAGACAGAGAGTTGTGGAGAGTGTGATTTCTCAGGGGAAAATCAGGGGGCTGGTAGCAGAAGAGGCAATGATGCTGTACAGGTAGAGGTAATAGCAGCCCTCCCTACAGTCCCCCTGACTGGCTGATTTTAATCTGCCCTCTAGAGAGAACACATGGTTATCCTCTCCAGAAAATCTGGGCTGTGTTTGGATCTATTCTAAGCATCTCCCTCTTTCTCCACCTGCAGGGCTCCCCTGAAACTTCTCTGTGACAATATGAAGTACCAGATCCTCTCCAGAGCCTTCTATGGATGTACGTATAGGGCTTCATTGCCAGCGTGTCTCTGTGGAGCAGCTATTGGTGCCTGCTGTATGCCAGCAATATCAAGAGATATTGGCTCTGGAGTTTGAACCTCTCCTCCTCTATTCCCTAGATGTCTGGTTTCAGTGACGTTACATGAACTTCTCTGAGCCTCAGTTTTCTTGTCTACTGACGGGTTAAATTTTACCTCTGGGTCCTGAGAGAGGACAGTAGACAGTGGGGTCCCCTGGGGACAGAGGTTTGGTTTAATCACCACTGCATCCCCAGGTGCTACAGTGGAGGATTTGTTTTTAGGATTGAATGAGGACCACGTAGAAAGCCCCAGGACCTAGTATTGCATGTTGTAGGTGCTCAATAAATGTCAGTTTCCTTCTCTCGTGGGCAGAAGCAGCAGAAAGAGTAAGGTGACCTTATCCCTCTCCCAAAACTTAAATATTAAATTCGTAATACTTGTATTCTGATTATTCCCATTTAACAGATGAAGACACTAAGGCACAGAGAGGCAAGATGACTTGCCTAAGGTCACACAGCTAACAAGCAGTAGAGCTGAGACTCAAACCGTGGCCTGTCTTGACTCTAAAAGCTTTGTGTTTTCCTCTCTGCTGTCTGTTTTTTTTTTTTTTTTTGAGACAGAGTCTTGCTCTGTCACCCAGGCTGGAGTGCAGTGGCTTGATCTCAGCTCACTGCAAGCTCCACCTCCTGGGTTCACGCCATTCTCCTGCCTTAGCCTCCTGAGTAGCTGGGATTACAGGCACCCGCCACCACACCCAGCTAATTTTTCTGTTTTTAGTAGAGATGGGGTTTCACCATGTTGGCCAGGCTGGTCTCTAACTCCTGACCTCAGGTGATCCACCCACCTCAGCCTCCCAAAGTGCTGGGATTACAGGCATGAGCCACCATGTCTCTCTCTGCCATCTTGGTTTTTCGGTTTTATTTCCCCAGCCTCACAGCCTAGATGGGGAAGATAGAACGTGTGTGTATTTTCAGGGATTCTAGAAACATCTTAATACAACCTGCGTGGGCCCGTGAAACAACAGTGGAGCTCACACCCTGAGTGCCTGGAGAGGCAGGGAGAGTGTGACTTCACTAGGACAGATGTTTTATCTGTTCTGTTGCCACCCATCCGCAGTGCCTAATGCAGGACCTGGCATGAAGCAGGCATTGGGCAAGTATTAATGGACCCAAATGGAAGCAGGAAGGGGTGGGGGTCGAGATGGGTCTGGAGCAATGTCTTTGGACAATGTGGCTCATCCCTAACGGTGACTGAGAACCTGAGTTCTGGAGCGAGGTGGCCTGGTTTCAGATCCCAGCGATGCAACTTGGGCAAGTGACATAACCAGTTTGTACCTCAGTTTACCCCATCTATAAGATGGAAATAATGGGCGGGAGTGGTGGCTCACGCCTGTAATCCCAGCACTTTGGGAGGCCGAGGCGGGTGGATTGCCTGAGATCAGGAGTTTGAGAGCAGCCTGGCCAACATGGTGAAACCCCGTCTCTACTAAAAATACAAAAAAAATTGGCCAGGCATGGTGGCACATGCCTGTAGTCTCAGCTACTTGGGAGGCTGAGGCAGGAGAATTGCTTCAACCCGGGAGGCAGAGGTTGCAGTGAGCAAGACTGTGCCATTGCACTCCAGCCTGGGTGACAAAGCAAGACTCCATCTCAAAAAAAAAAAAAGATGGAGATAATAATAGTAACTAATTCCTAGGGTTGTGGGGAGAATGGGATGAGTTAAGTTATGCAACTCTGGGCCGGGCATGGTGGCTCACGCCTGTAATCCTAGCACTTTAGGAGGCTGAGGCGGGCAGATCACGAGGTCAGGAGATTGAAACCATCCTGGCTAACATGGTGAAACCCCGTCTCTACTAAAAATACAAAACATTAGTCGGGCATGGTGGCGGGTGCCTGTAATCCCAGCTACTCGGGAGGCTGAGGCAGGAGAATGGTGTGAACCTGGGAGGCGGAGCTTGCAGTGAGCTGAGGTCGCGCCACTGCACTCCAGCCTGGGTGACAGAGCGAGACTCCATCTCAAAAAAAAATAAAAATGAAAAAGTTATGCAACTCTAGGAACAGTTCCTTGCCATGCAGCGTGTGTTGTGTGTTCGCTATTATATCATCGTCATCATCATCATCCTCCTCCTCATCATCATCACTATGATTGTCTCTTTTGTTAAAGTTTAGTCTGCAGTTTCCAGAAGGTCCAGGGTTCTCTCTGAGAATTGAGGATGAAATAGTCTTGGAGAGCCAGAAGGAAGGGGCACAGCCGGAGCAAACAGCACAGGCTGCCATTTGCTGAGACACTTTACCTAACACCCTCCAGGTGCCAGCGTGGACCAGATAAGGGGTGGCATGTTGGTGGACATGCTTTAAGAAGGCAGGGCCATCTTTGAAAGCAAACTTGATGCCCTTTCAACATCTCCCTGGTTACTGACTTAGGGGGACCTTTTTAATCCAGCTTCAATTTTTGTATTTTTTTTAATTTAAATTTAAAATTTCTACTTTTATTTTAGTTTTTTGAGACGGGGTCTCGCTTTGTCACCCTGGATAGACACAATTATGGTTCACTGCAGCCTCTACCTGCCTGGCTCAAGCGATTCTCCCATCTCAGCCTCCTGAGTAGCTGGAACTACAGGCGTGAGTAGCTGGAACTACAGGCAGGTGCCAGTATGCCTGGCTAATTTTTTTGTATTTTTTTGTAGAGATGTGGTCTCACTATGTTGCCTAGGCTGGTCTTGAACTCCTGGGCTCAACAGATCTGCCCACCTAGGCTTCCCAAAGTGCAGGGACTACAGGCTTGAGCCACTGTGACCTGCCCTGTTTTTTATTTATTTTTTGATAGATATATTGTGGTTGTACATATTTTAGGGGTACATAGGATATTTTGATAGATGTATCCATTGTGTATTGATCAAGTCCAGGTAATTGTGAAATTCATCACTTCAAACATTTCTCTTCATTTGGGGAACATTACGGTTCTTCTATAATAGCTATTTTGAAATATACAATAAATTATTAACTATAATTTCCCTACTATACCATCCAATACAAGAACGTATTCCATCTAACTGTATTTTTGTACCATTAACCAACGTCTCTGCATCCTTCTACCTCCTTCCCTTCCTAGCCCCTGGTAACCACCAGTCCACTCTCCACCTCCATGAAAAGTACTTTTTGAGATCCCATTATAAGTAAGAACATATGATATTTGTCTTTCTGTGCCTCACGTTTTTTTGCTTAACATAACCTCCAGCTCCATCCATGCTGCTGCTCATGACAGGATTTCATTCTTTTTATGGCTGAATAATATTCCATCACATTGGTATACCATGGTTTCTTTTTTTCTTTCTTTCTTTCTTTTTTTTTGAGACAGAGTCTTGCTCTGTCGCCCAGGCTGGAGTGCAGTGGCGCGATCTCAGCTCACTGCAAGCTCTGCCTCCCGGGTTCACGCCACTCTCCTGCCTCAGCCTCCCGAGTAGCTGGAACTACAGGTGCCCGCCACCACGCGCTAATTTTTTTGTATTTTTTTTTTTTTTTTTAGTAGAGACGGGGTCTCACCGTGTTAGCCAGGATGTTCTCAATCTCTTGACCTTGTGATCCACCCGCCTCGGCCTCCCAAAGTGTTGGGATTACAGGCGTGAGCCACGGCACCCAGCCACCATGGTTTCTTTATCCATTCATTCACTGATGGACACTTAGGTTGATTCTGTATCTTGGCTGTTGTGAATGGTGCTGCAGTAAACATGGGGGTGCAGATATATCTTTGATTTCCTTTCTTTTGGGTAAATATTCAGCCGCAATTTGAACAGGAGTTGTCCACATTTCACATTCTCTTTCTTGCTGTGTGGATTAGAGGCAGACAGAGGCACAGCAAGCCCACAGAGTCACTGGCCACCTTCCTTTCTCCCCCCTTCTCTGCCTCTAGCCTATGAATTAAATGCTTTGGCTTAGAGCAGAGAAGGGTGCCATCACCCTGACTGAGGCTGAGAAAGGTGATAAGACTTCCCTAGGGTTAGAGAGCTATTTAGCAGTCCAGCCAGCAAGTGCATAAAGTTCTATCTTCCTTGTCTGGAAAAGGGAAAGTTGACAAGAATTCACTGAGTCACGGCGTTTAGTAAGATCAGGAGTGGGCCAGGTGCAGTGGTTTGTGCTTGTAATCCCAGCACTTTGGGAGGCCGAAGCAGGAGGATCACTTGAGTCCAGGAGTTCGAGGCCAGCCTGGGCAAGATGGTGAAACCTCGTCTCTACAAAAAATAAAAAATTAGCCAGACGTGCTGGCGCGTGCCTCTGGTCCCAGCTACTCGAGAGGCTGTGGTGAGAGGATCGTATCAGCCTGAGAGGTTGAGGCTGCAGTGACCCATGATAATAATAAATAATAGAGCAAGACCCTGTCTCAAAACAAAAATTTTAAAAAATTAGAGGTGGGACAGCACTTGGGAAGTCCCATGAGACAAGGTGAGGGGCTTCAGGTGGTGGATGATGACACTTTCCCTCCCTCCCTCAACAGGGCTGGCCTACTGCAGACACCTGTCCACCGTGAGGACCCACCTGTCAGCCCTGGTCAATCACATGATCGTGTCTCCAGACTTGCCCTGCGATGCTGGACAGGGGCTGACAGCCAGGATCTGGGAGCAGTACCTTCAGGACAGCACAGTAAGGCTTAGCCGGGCTTGGTCTGAAGTGATGCAGAGGCTGCAGGGGGGTCATCTTATTATCTGAGAAATAAGCCCACCTGCTTGTGGGGACTTGAGCTGACGTGCTTGGATTCTGCATATGCAAATTGGAGTTCCCCTTCTCCTTGAGAGTTCCAAGACCTACAGCTCACTTCTGCCCATCAGTGTGGAGATTGAATGGGAGGTAAAACATATGCTCACCTGGAAGGAGTAAAGAACAAATCAGTCTGTAAGCATTTATTATTAAGCATCAGCTGGGACGGGCACGGTGGCTCAAGCCTGTAATCCCAGCACTTTGGGAGGCTGAGGAGGGTGGATCACTTGAGGTCAGGAGTTCGAGACCAGCCTGGCCAACATGGTGAAACCCCCATCTCTACTAAAAATACAAAAATTAGCTTGCCATTGTGGTTGCGTACACCTAAGACTAAAGTGAAATAGGCTTTTAATATTGGAATGTGAATAGGTGAGGGGGAAGAGTCCCCAGGGCCCTTCAGGGCAGCCTTTCAACACCATCACTTCCCACAGCCCATGTGCAGTTAGGACCTGCTGGCCCCACAGCTTGACTAATTGTAACTGCAAAACCTTTGCCTGAAAATGAAATTTTAAAAAGAAAACACACAAACTCAACCCCACCATACATCACATACCTGTTAAAGTCATCCTAGTGTGCACAAAAGATATTAGTGTATGATGTAGCAGCTAGAATTGTTCACTTTGGATTAATTTGCTTTAGATAATTTTTTTTTTTTTTTTTTGAGATGGAGTTTTGCTCTTGTTGCCCAGGCTGGAGTGCAATGGCGTGATCTAGGCTCACCGCAACCTCCGCCTCCTGGGTTCGAGCAATTCTTCTGCCTCAGCCTCCAAGTAGCTGGGATTACAGGCATGCGCCACCATGCCCGGCCAATTTTGTATTTTAAGTAGAGACGGGGTTTCTCCATGTTGGTCAGGCTGGTCTCAAACTCCTGACCTCAGGTGGTCTGCCTGCCTCAGCCTCCCAAAGTGCTGGGATTACAGGCGTGAGCCACTGCGCCCAGCCAAGAAATTTTCCTAGAGCTGAGTCAAGATTAATAATTGCAAGATAATATTTTCAAATAAGCATAAGGCAAAAATGGGCTGAAAATTAATTAAAATATTAATTCATTATAGCCTGCCCTTTCTCTTTTTACGTAAACGGACTCACACTACATAGTTTTACAACTTATTTTTTTTTCAATTAACGATACACATTGAGCACCTTTTTTTTTTTTTTTTTTTTTTTTTTGAGACGGAGTCTCGCTCTGTCGCCCAGGCTAGAGTGCAGTGGCGCAATCTCGACTCACTGCAAGCTCCGCTTCCTGGGTTCAAGCGATTATTCTGCTTCAGCCTCCCAAGTAGTTGGGCACCACTGCGCCCAGCTAATTTTTGTATTTTTAGAGACGAGATTTCACCATGTTGGCCAGGCTGGTCTGGACCTCCTGACCTCGTGATCCGCCTGCCTCAGTCTCCTAAAGTGCTGGGGTTACAGGAGTGAGCCACCAGGCCCAGCTGAACACCTTTTTATGTGGGTCCCCATAGATGTATCCCTCGCTCTTTTACATCTCCGTGTTGCGTACCCGTGTAGGGATGCATGTTCACCCATTGATGGGCAGTTGGAGAGTTACCTGAGTTTGGCTTTTTCATATGATGCCACGACAAATATCCAAGTACCTATGACTTTCCTTATTCACGCCAGGATATCTGAGGGCTAGGTCCAAGAAGCAGGACTGCTGGACCACGGAAGTAGACCATAGAAGTAGATCATACCTCCAAGCAGATCATGGAAGTAGATCATAATGATACAGTTAGGGTGTTGGCAATTAGTATTCTAGAAGGACAGGTGCACAGGAGTTGAGGAATATTGGTGAGAAGATAGCTCAGGGTGGCCAGGCGCAGTGGCTCACACCTGTAATCCCAGCACTTTGGGAGGCCGAGGAGGGCGGATCACCTGAGATCAGGAGTCCTAGACCTGCCTGGGGTCAAGAGTTCGAGACCAGCCTGGCCAACATGGTGAAACCCCGTCTCTACTAAAAATATAAAAATTAGCCGGATGTGGTGGCAAGCGCTGGTAATCCCAGCTACTCGGGAGGCTGAGGCAGGAGAATCACTGGAACCCGGGAGGCGGAGGTTGCAGTGAGCCAAGATCACACCACTGCACTCTAGCCTGGGTGACAGAGCGACTCTGTCTCAAAAAAAAAAGCTCAGGGTGGCTGGGTGCAGTGGCTCACGCCTGTAATCCCAGCACTTTGGGAGGCCAAGGCAGGCAGATCACTGGAGGTCAGGAGTTCAAGACCAATCTGGCCAACATGGTGAAACCCCATCCCTACTAAAAGCACACTCTAGTTTTCTGTTGACCAAACTCTTTGCTCCTCCCCACCCACCACAGAGTTATGAGGATCAGGAGCTGCTGCGCCTCATCTACTACGGGGGCATCCAGCCTGAGATCCGCAAGGCCGTGTGGCCCTTCCTCCTGGGCCACTACCAGTTCGGGATGACGGAAACAGAAAGGAAAGAGGTCGGTTACCTGCCATGGGCACTGGGGTCTTTGGCAACGAAAGGAGCCAGATACTGTGAGGCTGGGGAGCTCTGGTTTCACACTGGACCAAGCAAGGGGAGGGAGATACAGGGAAGACGGGAACCTGAAGGCGGCGCTGTCCAATAGAAACACAACACAAGCCACATAGGCAATTTTTACGTTTTTAAATTTTGGACTAAGTGTAGATTATGCAGTTGTAAGAAATTAATATGGAGAACTATGTGCATCTTTTACCCAATTTTTTTCTGATGTTAATATCTTGCAAAACTGTAAGGTAGTAAAATATCGGAACCAGAATATTGACATGGTATAATATACTCATCTTAATCAGACTTTCCCAGTTTTACTTGTACTCATTTGTGTGTGTGTGTGTGTGTGTGTGTGTGTGTGTTTTCTGCAGTTTTCTCACATGTGTAGATCTGTGTCCATCACCACGGCCAACATACAGTACATTTTTAATGCTATAAGGACCCCCAAGTTGTCCTTTTATAGCCAGACTCACCTCCCCCATACCCACACCCTGGCCCTAATCCCTGGCAACCACTAATCATATCTTCTTCATCTCTGTAATTTTGTCATTTCAAGAATGTTATATAAATGGAATGATACAGTGTGTAACGTTTTGGGATTGACTTTTTTTCACTCAGCATAAAACCTCATCCAAGTTGTTGAGAGTATCAAGAGTTGATTCCTTTTGGTGGCTGAGTAGTATTCCATGATGTGGCTGTAGCCCCTGTTGCTAGACAGCTGAGTTGTTTCTGGTTTTTTGGCTGTTACAAATCAAGCTGTAATGAACATTCGTGTACAGTTTTTGTATGAGCATAACTTATCATTTCTCTGGGATAAATGAGTAAGAATGTAATTGCTGGGTCATATAGTAGTCGCATGTTCAATTTTATATGAAACTGGCAAACTTTCACAGTAGCACATGCCTTTAGTCCCAGCAAGAGGTTCGCTTGAGTTCATGAGTTCAGGTGCACAGCCTGGGCAACATCGGGAGACCCTGTCTCTAAGGGGAGAAAATAAACTACCACACTTCTGCAGTGGCTGTACCATTTTCTGTGTCCACCAGCAAAACATGAGTGATCCACACTTGCATCTTCCCCAGAGTTTTGTCTTGTCACTATTTTTTATTTCAGCCACCTGACATGGATAATTGATATTTCATTGTGTTAATTTGCATTTCCTGACGGCTAGTGAAGTTGAAGGTCTTTTCATGTGTTTATTTGCCATTGTGTATCTTCTCTGGTGAAATGTCTGCTAACGTCTTTTGTCCACCTTCTAATTGGATTGTTTGTTTTTTTTTCCTATGGAGTTGGAGAGTCCTTTATATACTCTGATAACAGTCCTTTGTTCAGATATGTGATTGGCAAATATTTCCTCCGAGTCTGTAACTTTTCATCTTGTAAGCAGGGTTTTCTGCAAAACAAATTGTTAAATTTTTAATGAAACTCAGTTTATCAATTTTTCCTTTTATGAATTGTGCTTTTGGTGTCAAGTCTAAGAAAATTTTGCCTAGCCCTAGGTCCTGAAGATCTTCTCCTACAATTTATCCTAAAAATTTTCTATTTTACATTTGACGTAAAATCTTTTTAGTTTTTTTTTTAATATATATATATATACAGTGTGTCATTTAGGTCAAAGTTCATTTTTTGTTTTTGGGTGTTCAATTGCTCCAGCATCATTTGTTGAAAAGATGTCCTTCCTCCATTGAATTGCTCTCGCACTGTTAAAAAATAGCTGGGGCCGGGTGTGGTGGCTCACGTCTATAATCCCAGCACTTTGGGAGGCCAAGGCAGGTGGATCACCTGAGGTCAGGAGTTCAAGACCAGCCTGAACAACATAGCAAAACCCCGTCTCTACTAAAAATACAAAACAAAAACAAAAATCAGCTGGGCATGGTGGCAGGCGCCTGTAGTCCCAGCTACTCAGGAGGCTGAGGCAGGAGAATCACTTGAACCTGGGAGGTAGAGGTTGCAGTGAGCCAAAGTCATGCCACTGTACTCCAGCATGGGCAATAGAGCAAGACTCCGTCTCAAAAAAACAAAACAACAACAAAAAAACAGTTGGGAACATACTTGTAGGTCTGTTTCTGGGTTCTTCTGTTCCAGTGATCTATGAATCTGTCCTTCTGCCAGTACCACTCTGTCTTGATTATTGTAACACACGTGTAATTTTAAATGTTTTCATAGTAACTTTTTTTGTTTTGTTCTGAGACAGAGTCTCTGTCTGTCAGAGTCTTGCTCTGTCGCCCAGGCTGGAGTACAGCGGTGCAATCTCGGCTTACCGCAACCTCCACCTCCTGGGTTCAAGTGATTCTCCTGCCTCAGCCTCCCCAGTAGCTGGGACTATAGGCGCCCAACACCACGCCCAGCTACTTTTTGTATTTTTAGTAGAGACAGGGTTTCACCACGTTGGCCAGGCTGGTCCTGAACTGCTGACCTCGTGATCCGCCCGCCTCGGCCTCCCAAAGTGCTGGGATTACAGGCGTGAGCCACCGTGCCCGGCCCTCATAGTCACATTTTAAAAGTAAAAAGAAACAGATGCAATTCACATTTTTGAACTTTTTATTTTGAAATGTAAATGGTCCCCAACTTCCAACGGTTGGTCTTACAATTTTTTCAGTTCATGATGGCTTTATCACAATATTAAATGATTTCTTTTTTTTTTTTTTGAGGCAGAGTCTCACTCTATCGCCCAGGCTGCAGTGCAGTGGTGTGATCTTGGCTCACTGCAACCTCCGTCTCCCAGGCTCAAGCAGTTACCCTGCCTGGGCCTCCCAAGTAGCTGGGATTATAGGCACCTGGCTAATTTTTGTATTTTTAGTAGAGACGAGGTTTCACCATGTTGGATTATAGGTGTGAGCCACCGGGCCTGGCCTTAAATGGATTTTTTTTTTTTTTTTTTTGAGATAGAGTCTTGCTGTGTCACCCAGGCTGGAATGCAGTGGCGCAGTCTCGGCTCACTGCAAGCTTTGCCTGCCGGGTTCACGCCATTCTCCTGCCTCAGCCTCCCAAATAGCTGGGACTACAGGCGCCCGCCACCTTGCCCAGCTAATTTTTTGTATTTTTAGTAGAGACGAGGTTTCACCATGTTGGCCAGGTTGGTCTCAAACTCCTGACCTCAAGTGATCCACCCACTTCGGCCTCCCAAAGTGCTGGGATTATAGGCGTGAGCCACCAGGCCTGGCCTTAAATGGATTTTTTTTTTTTTTTTGAGACGGAGTCTTGCTCTGTCGCCCAGGCTGGAGTGCAGTGGTGTGATCTCAGCTCACTGGAAGCTCTGCCTGCCGGGTTCACGCCATTCTCTTGCCTCAGCCTCCCAAGTAGCTGGGACTGCAGGCGCCCGCCACCATGCCTGGCTAATTTTTTGTATTTTTAGCAGAGACAGGGTTTTACCGTGTTAGATAGGATGGTCTCAATCTCCTGACCTCGTGATCCACCCGCCTTGGCCTCCCAAAGAGCTGGGATTACAGGCATAAGCCACCGCGCCCAGCCTTAAATGGATTTTTGACTTAAGATATTTTCAACTTGTGATGCATTTATTGGGACATAACTCCATCATAAGTCGAAAAGCATTTGTAATTATAAGTTCACAAGAAGCTGCAAAAGTAACAGAGGTCCCAGGTACCCATCACCCAGCTTTCCCCAGTGGTAACAGTTTATGTAACTAAAGTACACTGTCAAAACCAGAGCATTAACACTGACACAATACAACTAGCTAGACTCCAGGCCTTACTAAGATTTCACCAGATTTTGCATCTGCTTGTGTATGGTTTTTTTTTTTTTTTTTTTTTTTTTTTTGAGGCGGAGTCTCGCTCTGTTGCCCAGGCTGGAGTGCAGTGGTGCAATCTCAGCTCACTGCAACCTCTGCCTCCTGGGTTCAAGCGATTCTCCTGCCTCAGCCTCCCAAGTAGCTGGGACTACAGGCACCTGCCACCACGTCCGGCTAAACTTTTTTGTATTTTTAGTAGAGGCGGGGTTTCACTAGGTTGGCCAGGCTGGTCTTGAACTCCTGACTTTGTGATCTGCCCGCCTCGGACTCCCAAAGTCCTGGGATTACAGGCATGAGCGAACTGCCCCCGGCCTAAAATCTGGTGGTATTTTACACTCTATATTTCTGTATCACTTGTACTATTATTTATTTAACATTTGTCTTTAAATTGACTCACTTAAGATTTATACAACTTATTTTAAAAGATATTTTATATCCCTGCCATAAACGGGAAGCCAGTATAACTTGCTGTGAATAGAAGGAAACTATAAAAATAGAGTAAGATTAAATGATGCAGTTCTGTTCTAACTAGATGTTATAGCCTGCCTAAGGCCTGGCCTCTCTTTGTTAAAAAGGGAGATTATGTTTGGGAGGCCAAGGCAAGAGGATTTCTTGAGGCCAGGAGTTCAAGACCAGCCTGAGCAACATAGCGTGACCCCCCATCTCTACAAAATATTTAAAAACTAGCTGGGCATGGTAGCGTGTGCATGTAGTCCTAGCTACTCAGGAAGCTGAGATGGGGGGATTGCTTGAGCCCAAGAGCTGGAGGCTGCAACGAGCTATGATTGTGCCACTGCATTTCAGCCTGGGTGACAAAGTAAGACCCTGTCTAAAAAAATATAAAAGATGGAGGGGAGATTATAAAGTATCGAGAAGTGTGGGAAGCACAGGAGCACCAGACTGGCCCTTTCTCCCTGGGGTAATCAGAAAAGTTGAAGGAGGGTAGAAAGCAGAAAGTTTCTGTAGTTCTGCATTATAAGGACCCATGCCAGTGAAATGTCTGAAGTTCATCTCAGTACTAGTGTGAGGCCCTGCCACACTTCACCCATGCCTGGTGGCTTCCTGGGGAGTCAGTAACTGACAGCTCTGATGTGCAGAGCCCCGTGCTCAGAGCTGGGGATGCAGAAGCACATTAGGTGAGGTCCTTCCCAGTGTCGTGGGGGTTGTGGTAGTCACTGGTGGGATTGAGGCAACCCCCGAGGGCTGCAGGAGCACATGGGAAGCACCTAAGCCGGGCAGGGGGAAGGCGGTCAGAGAAGACTCCTGGAGGAGTTGGTTGTTCCTAAATTCTCAGAAGGAATTACTTTTCAGGCCAAGAGGTGAAGAAGGGAAGAGAAGACAGCACAGGCAGAGGTCTGGAGGGGAGACCAGCGTGATGTGGTGTGTGTGTCCGCGTGGGTTTAGGGAGGGGCAGGAAGGCATGGTGGGCGTGAGTTGCGGAGACATCCAGGAGTAGGACGGTGGAGGAAGCAGTGAGAGGGGAGGCTGGAGAGGAAACAAGGATCACGACTGCTAAGGGGTGCATGGATCGGGGGGCGCGGTGGCCAGGCTGCAACAAAGACCTGGATGGAGGCTGCTGGGGCCATGCATCTAGGTGAAAGTGGTGTGACCCTGGCCTAGGATGGCAGTGGGAATTGGGAGGTGGGCAGGGCTTGGAGGAGTCTCAGGGAGGTGGGCAGGAGGGAGCGGCTCAGGCGAGGCCCTTGGGCAGGATGGACCCTCAGTCTCCCTCCCGAAGTCCTGAGTAGCCATAGGAGAGGGTCGAGCTCCCCACCCTCTCTTTTCCCATCCTGGCTCTCCTTACCTAGATCAGCCTATCCGTCCCTGTGGTGCCCAGAGGTCTGGCAGACACAGAGCCTGTTACTTGGGCTGTGTTACTCAGGGACAATGGAAGCTCCCCACCTCTTTGCTGAATCCCACAAGGAAAAAGCTGGAAATCTGTGGCCCTTCTGTAAGGCCATTGCTGTAAGGAAAGGAAGCGGGTTGGTTTTATTTGTATTGTATCCTCAGCACCTGTAGCCCATGTGGGGTACATGGGAGGCCCTCAGATCATGCGTTGATTGAGTGGATGGGTGGAGGAAGGTCAGCATCTTGCTTATCTTGTATTCCATATGGCTAGTTTGGTGCCTGGTATGTAATAGGTACTTATCAAATTAAGTGAGTAAGTGAACGAATGGATGAATGAATGAGGAAAGAGAGAGGGAAGGTAGTAAAAAAGAAAGAAACAGTCTTCTCACTTTTGGCTGGGTGCAGTGGCTCACGCCTGTAATCTCAGCACTTTGGGAGGCTGAGGTGGGCAGATCACGAGATCAAGAGATCAAGTCCATCCTGGCCAACAAGGTGAAACCCTGTCTCTACTAAAAAAAAAACAAAAACAAAAACAAAAATTAGCTGGGCGTGGTGGCACATGCCTGTAGTCCCAGCTACTCAGGAGGCTGAGGCAGAAGAATCGCTTGAACCCAGGAGGCTGCAGTGAGTCGAGATCGTGCTACTGTGCTCCAGCCTGGTGACAGAGCAATACTCTGTCTCAAAAACAAAAAAGAAAGGAAGAAAAATAGAAACAGTCTTCTCACTTTTGTATCCCCAGGGCCTATGTACTGTCTAGCACATAGTAGGGACTCAATGAATAGTTGCCATTTATATATGTATACATGAATGAATAAAGGAAGGAGGGAAATAAAGAAAGAAGTAGCCTTGCTCCCTTTGTGTCTTCAGAGCCTAACCAGTGCTAGGCATAGCATAGTAGGTGCTCAGTTAATATCTGCTGGATGTTAACTGCATGAATGTTGGATGGATCAGAGCCACTCTCTTCCACGTTGGTCTGGCCCTCCCCAGGCGCCCCTTTGTTGACACCTCAGGTGACATTGCATCTGCCCTGGCAGGTGGACGAGCAGATTCATGCCTGCTACGCACAGACCATGGCTGAGTGGTTGGGCTGCGAGGCGATCGTGCGGCAGAGGGAGCGGGAGTCCCATGCGGCCGCCCTGGCCAAATGCTCATCCGGGGCCAGCCTGGACAGCCACCTGCACCGGATGTTGCACAGGGACTCAACCATCAGCAACGAGGTGATGGGCAGCTGGCCTCGGGGAGCGCGGGGTCTGGGGAAGGTCAGGGTCTGCTTCATTGGGCTGTTCTAACAGGGGTGAAGCCTGGGTATCTGGGGCCTGGTGACAGTCTCATCTCTGGCTTTTTCTTTAAGAGTGTGGGGTGACTTTGGAATCAGACCTGAATTCAAACTCTAGTCCCACCATTTAGTAGTTCTGGGGTTCCCTACCAGTACCTTTTCTTCTGGGCCTCAGTTTTCTGCATCTGTAAAATGGGAATAATCAGGTGTAGAGGACGTTTGTGTACAGTCCAAACAAGACGATGTGTATAAAGTGCCTGGCACACTGCCTGACTTTCATTGATTCAACAAATGCTTATTGAGTATCTACTATGTGCAGGTACTATCAGGAATATCCTGGGATATCAGGAATGTTCCAGTGACCCAGACAGACTGGTCTGTCCTCCCAGAACTTCCAGTTTAATAGCCCAAAGTAGGATCTCAGTAAAAAGTTAATTCTTGGCTGAGGGTGGTGGCTTACACCTGTAATCCCAGTACTTCGGGAGACCAAGGCGGGTGGATCACCTGAGGTCAGGAGTTCAAGACCAGCCTTGGCCAACATGGTGAAACCCCATCTCTGCTAAAAATACAAAAAATTAGCCGAGCACCTGTAATCCCAGCTACTTGGGAGGCCAAGGCAGGAGAATCACTTAAACCTGGGAGGCAGAGGTTGCAGTGAGCCGAGATTGTATCACTGCACTCCAGCCTGGGCAACAAGAGTGAAACTCCCTCTCAAAAAAAAGTTAATTTTCTTCACCAGTGATTATATCAGTCATCAATTACCA
Organism: Pongo pygmaeus; assembly: GCF_028885625.2. Classification (NCBI taxonomy): domain Eukaryota; kingdom Metazoa; phylum Chordata; class Mammalia; order Primates; family Hominidae; genus Pongo; species Pongo pygmaeus. The sequence goes on from NC_085931.1 coordinate 35,797,581, forward strand.
CAATAACAGTGTGTAACAAACAACCACCAAAAATCAATGACTTCCAACAGTCAGCATTTATTTTTGCTCACAACTCTGTAGGTCAGCTGGGAGGTTCTGTTCTTAACTGGGCTGGGTGAGGCTTATTCTGGCACCAGCTGTCCATAACTAGTCAACTAAAACATTTGTTTATCTTGGTTGGGCTCTCGTATTTGTCTGGGGTGACTCAGCTGTGCTCCACGTACCTCACTGCCCAGCAAGTTAACCTGGACATGCTCTCACGGTGAAAGCAGATGCCATAGAGAGAAAGCGGAAATGCACAAGGGCGTTCTAAGCCTCTGCTGAGTCAAGTTTGTTAACATCCCATTGACAAAAGCAAGCCACATGGCCAAGTCTAGTGTCAGAGTAGGCAAGGACTATGAGGTTATAGGGCAGAAGCATGTATACAGGGATCATGGAAAAAAAAAAAAAGTGGAGCCATTAATAGAACCAGTTGCTCTGTGAGTTCAACTGAAATATTAGCCAGAAGTCTCAATTACAGAGCAGTTAAACGTGGGGTGCTCTAGTTGCAGAGGTGAGAGGTGGGAACCCAGAGGTCAAAGTGGTCTCTGAAGAGGCTCCAGGAAGCAGGGAGTGGTTCCCGCCTTTCATTTTACAGCTAGGAAACTGATGCTCTGAGAGAGGACTTGTGCAAGTTAGGAATAGAGATGAAACTAGGCTTCCTGGCTTCCAGCCCAGCAGCCCTTCCTGCTCTGGGCCAGGGTGCAGCCTCACCCTCCCTCCCTCCTGCTCCTTCTTCTCTCAGTCCTCCCAGAGCTGCAGTTCGGGCCACCAGAACATCCGCCTGCACAGCGACTCCAGCAGCAGCACACAGGTGACCTTGTGGAGGCCTCGCCCCCTCCCACCCATTCCTCTCCCTTCCGCCTGGGGTCATGGGGATTGGGTGTCCGTCATCTGTAGGTCACTTTTTGCTTTATTTGTTTTAGCTTTTTATATTAGCATTAAACATTGTTGTTTTTTTTTAAGTAATGCAAGAAATATATGGATCTATCACCCCTGCAAAAAACTAAAACATTGTAGAGAAAGTCAAAGTCTGCTTTGATCGTCCTTAATCTCTGCCTGCCCTCTCTTGAAATAACACCATTATCATCAGTTTGCTGTGTTCCTTTCAAAACCTTCTGTATGCATGTACATACACAGAAATACATAGATATCTATAGCAATGTTTGGTAGTTTTTTTTGTAAATGTGTACATAAATGCCATCATATATGTTGTTCAACAACTTTCCATTTCAATCAGTGAAAAGAGATAACTCAATCTCACTCCGTTTTTAAAGAAAAAAGCTGGCTGGGCATGGTAGTTCACACTTGTAATCCCAGCACATTGAGAGGCCAAGGTTAAGCCCAGGAGCTCAAGACCAGTCTGGGCAACATGGCAAAACCCTGTCTCTACAAAAAATACGAAAAAAAATCAGTTGGGCGTGGTAGTGCATGCCTGTAGTCCGAGCTACTCCGGAGGCTACAGTGGGAGAATCACCAGGGCCCAGGAGATTGAGGCTGCAGTGAGCCGTGATCACATCACTGCACTCCAGCCTGGGCAACAGAGTGAAACCCTGCCTCACACACATGCACACACAAAGCCAAGTGCAAAAACATGCATAGTGTGTTGTCACCTTTTGTGTAAGAAGAGGCAATATTAATATCTGTGTATATTTGCCTCCATTTTTGAGAATGGTATAAGGAGAAACCAGAAATGAATCAGAATGGTTACCGAGATCACCTTTTGTATAAGAAGAGGCAATATTAATATCTGTGTATATTTGCCTCCATTTTTGAGAATGGTATAAGGAGAAACCAGAAACGAATCAGAGTGGTTACCGAGAGAGGAGGGGGCAGAGACAGAAGCTACATTTCCTTGAATATGCCTTGCTTCCTAATTTTGATTTTGGAGTAAAAAAAAAACTCTGGTTTTGACTCTGAAGCCAGGTAAACTTTTTACATAATTAAAATCAGTTGAATCAAAAAGAAGTTTTTGAAAACACAGAAACACATGAAACTAACCATAAATCAAGTTGGTGACATAACCACACAGGGAAGAAATATTTCAAGTGACTTTGGAACATAATCTTTAACTGCGTACCCTTGATATGACCTAAGGACACAAAGAATCACAAAAAAATCTCTAAAATGTATTCTGGAGATTTTTTTCTTATTATTTCATGTATATCTAACTTTAAAAATTGATTCATAATAGTCAACCACATAGGTGTAAAAGTAATAGGGTTTTTTTTTGTTTTTTGTTTTTTGTGTTTTTTTGCCTTTTCCGTGTGTTAACTAATTTTCTGAATGAGAAAAATTATGTATACATGAGGCTGGGCATGGTGGCTCATGCCTGTAATCCCAGCACTTTGGGAGGCTGAGGCAGGTGAATGACCTGAGATCAGCAGTTTGAGACCAGCCTGGCCAGCATGGTGAAACCCTGCCTCTACTAAAAATACAAAAACTAGCTGGGCATGGTGGCACATGCCTGTAATCTAAGCTACTTGGGAGGCTGAGGCAGGAGAATTGCTTGAACCTGAGAGGCGGAGGTTGCGGTGAGCCAAGATCATGCCACTTCACTCCAGCCTGGGCAACAGAGCGAGACTCCATCTTAAATAAATAAATAAATACATAAAAATAAAATTATGTACACATGGTAAAAGTCTATATGATGAAAAGTTATTGTCTCCCCTTGTTTTGATTCCCTAGTACCCGCTTCTCAGAGTCAACTGCAGGCGGGGCACAGTGGTTCACACACCTGTAATCACAGCACTCCGGGAGGCCGAGGTGGGCAGATCACCTGAGGTCAGGAGTTCGAGACCAGCTTGGCCAACATGGTGAAACCCCATCTCTACTAAAAATACAAAAATCAGCCAGGCCTGGTGGTGGGTGCCTATAATCCCAGCTACTCGGGAGGCTGAGGCAGGAGAATCACTTGATCCTGGGAGGCGGAGGTTGCAGTGAGCCAAGATTTTGCCACTGCACTCCAGCCTGGGCGACAAGAGAAACTCCATCTCAAAAAACCAAACCAAACAGAGTCAACTGCAGTACTTTCTTGTTTCTTCGTGGATTATTTTATGCGTGCACAAGCACATAGATCACTTTTTTATTGTTGTTTGAGACAGTCTCACTCCCATCACCCAGGCTGGAGTGCAGTGGCATGATGGTCACAGCTCACTGAAGCCTTGACTCCCCAGGCTCGGGTGATTCTCCCACCCCAGCCCCCCAGGTAGCTGAGACCACATGTGTGCGCCACCATACCAGGCTAATTTTTTGTATTTTTTGCAGAGACCAGGTTTCACCGTATTGCCCAGGCTGGTGTCGAACTCTTGGGTTCAGGCAGTCCACCTGCCTCGGCCTCCCAAAGTTCTGGGATTGCAGGCGTGAGCCACCATGCCCAGCCTAGATCACTTTCTTATTTGTCACAAATGGGAGCGTATATTACACCTTGTTTTGCCTCGTTCTTTTCACTGACTGTATGGTATTCCACTGCACGCTTGATCCATATTTAAGCCGATCACTTGTTGTTGGATGTTTAGGTTGCTGATGTAAGTAATGCTGCAGTGGACATGTGGGTCCATCTGTTTTTGTGCACCTTGTCCTCAGGTGTTTGAGTCTGTGGATGAGGTGGAGCAGGTGGAGGCTGAAGGCAGACTGGAGGAGAAACAGCCCAAGATCCCCAATGGGAACATAGTGAACGGCACTTGTTCCCCAGACTCGGGTCATCCTTCCTCCCATAACTTCTCCTCGGGCCTCTCAGAGCACTCAGAGCCCAGTCTGAGCACAGAAGACAGTGTCTTGGACGCCCAGCGGAATACCCCCCCGGTGCTGCGACCTAGGGATGGCAGCGTGGATGACAGGCAGAGCAGCGAGGCCACCACATCTCAGGATGAAGCTCCCCGGGAGGAGCTGGCCGTGCAGGACAGCCTGGAGAGCGACCTCCTGGCCAACGAGAGCATGGATGAGTTCATGTCCATCACGGGCAGCCTGGATGTGGCCCTGCCTGAAAAGGATGATGTTGTGATAGAGGGCTGGAGGAGCAGCGAGACAGAGAAACGTGACCAGGCGGACAGCGAGGACAACCTCTCGGAGGAGCCTGAGATGGAAAGTCTCTTCCCTGCCCTGGCTTCTCTGGCTGTGACTACTTCTGCCAACGAGGTGTCCCCTGTGTCTTCCAGCGGTGTCACCTACTCTGTAAGTCACCAGGACCCTCCGTTCCATTTCCTTCTTTCCAGCTGCAGGAGGGTGGGATGTACTACAAGCCTGTTATCCAGAATGACCCCGGAGTCAGACCTCTGGTTCGTTGCATTTTTTCCATCATGGAGGATTCACTGTAGAAACCCATTTGGGAGAGAAGATAATATAGTATTTAAAAAAGGGGGCCGGGCACTGTGGCTCACGCCTGTAATCCCAGCACTTTGGGAGGCCGAGGCAGGTGGATCACAAAGTCAGAAGATCGAGACCATCCTGGCTAACATGGTGAAACCCTGTCTCTACTAAAAATACAAAAAATTAACCGGGCGTGGTGGCAGGCACCTGTAGTACCAGCTACTCCGGAGGCTGAGGCAGGAGAATGGCGTGAACCCGGGAGGTGGAGCTTGCAGTGAGCCGAGATCGCACCACTGCATTCCAGCCTGGGCGACAGAGCAAGACTCCGTCTCAAAAAAAAAAAAACCTGTACAGTGTTATAATATTTTGTGCATCTACTGTAAATGTCAGTGCTTGCATTAACAGAGTAATATGTAAGCCAGGTAGTAAACTGTCCTAATTTTTGTCTTTCCTGTAAAAAAATTTGTTTTTCCTAGATGTGTTTTCATTTTCCTGTTTTCCTTTTCTTAGTTTGCTGCATATTTAAAGTCAGTTCACCCCCAGAAGTCTTTGCCACTTTCCTAAATCTCTTTTCAAACATTCAGACATACCATGTTTTTCATTTATTCTGTGTGTCCAAGGACTTCTCCCCAAAAGCCTACTGACGCCCTCCACTCCACTGCACCTGGTGTGTCATTAGTATTCACGATCTTCCTCGTCCTGATCTTGAGGTTCCTTTTGTGTCACTCATGTTTTCCTCTTTCTTAGTCTACTCTCTTATTTACATGAAGCACATACCTCAGTGGCTTCCACATTTTTTGCTTTTCTTTTCTTTTTTTTGTTTTAATTGAGACAGAGTCTCACTCTGTCACCTAGGCTGGAGTGCAGTGGCGCGATCTCGGCTCACTGCAACCTCCGCCCCCCGAATTCATGCCATTCTCTTGCCTCAGCCTCCCAAGTAGCAGGGACTACAGGCACTCGCCACCACGCCCGGCTAATTTTTTGTATTTTTAGTAGAGATAGGGTTTCACCGGGTTAGCCAGGATGGTCTCAATCTGCTGACCTCGTGATCTGCCCGCCTTGGCCTCCCAAAGTGCTGGGATTACAGGCGTGAGCCACCGCGCCTAGCTTGCTTCTCTTTTTTATCATTTCTTTGTCCTTCTGTGCTGAATTCTGGATCGTTTCTTCAGATCTCCTTTCAATTGAGTAAATCTCTCTTCCAGAATGTTTTATTTTCTGTCACCTGTCTCTAGTGTTTAATATGTTTTTTTAACATTTTATTTGGCCTTTCTTCAAATATGCTATAAAATGACTTACTTGATTATTTTATAGTCTCTTGCTCTTTTTTTTTTTTTTTTTTTTTGAGATAGTCTCCTTCTGTGTGTCGTTTGGAGGGCAGTGGCACAATCACTGCAGCCTTCACCTTCTGGGCTCAAGCGATCCTTCCTCCCACCTCAGCCCCACGAGTAGCTGGGACTACAGAGATGTACCACCATGCCTGGCTAATTTTTTATATTTTTTATAGAGACGGGGTTTTGCCATGTTGCTCAGGCCGGTCTTGAACTGGCCTCAAGTGATCTACCCGCTGTGACCTCCCAGAGTGTTGGGATGACAGGCATGAACCAGTGCACTCCAGCTTTTGTTCTTACTGTTAACCTCTTCTTCATTTATTTATTTATTTATTTATTTATTTTTGAGATAGAGTTTCGCTCTTGTTGCCCAGGCTGGAGGGCAATGGCATGATCTCGACTCACCGCAACCTCTGCCTCCCGGGTTCAAGCGATTCTCCTGCCTCAGCCTCCCGAGTAGCTGGGATTACAAGTACGGACCCATGCCCGGCTAATTCTGTATTTTTAGTAGAGATGGATTTTCTCCATGTTGGTCAGGCTGATCTCAAACTCTTGACCTCAAGTGATCCGCCCACCTCGGCCTCCCAAAGTGCTGGGATTACAGGCATGAGCCATGGCGCCAGCCTTATTTCTTTAAATACAGTAAACATACTTATTTTATGATCTGTTTCTGATACTTCTAACAGCTGAGGCCCTGATGGCTCCGATTCTGTTGTCTTGTATTTATGCCGACCATCACTCCTGGCACCTTCTTTCTCTGAGTGTTTTGTGATTTTTGAACATGAGCTCGTATTTCTTGGGATATTATCTGCTGTACTGTTTAAGACCCAGGTGGAAGGTAGATTCCTCAAGAGAGGGGTTTTCTTCTGCTTCTTTCTAGTACCAGGGAAATAACAAATATGAGATGACAACTACATTCTCTGGTCTTTCAGACCACCCAGGTAATGGGAGTTTGGGTTATCAACTGCGTGAGTTACAAACCTTATTTGTGGCTCTTAATTATCCAGGGAGATAACATTTACATTTAATTTAATAACTATGTTCAAGGTACAATCAGTCAGGTATTATAACTGTTTCACTCAGACCCAGAGTGACAACATTCATGAGGTGAACTGTGGATGAAAAATATTGCTGTCACTGTGGACAGGCAATTGTTTTGAGATCCCAACATGTTAGTGGGTTTTTCTAGTTTTCCCCTTTCTGAGGGTGTGACTCTTTAGGGCCCTACCTTCCTGTAGGAAGGTCTCTTATTAGATCTTCAACTTGAGTAGGGGAGCGTAAAACAATTAAATCTAAGTTGAAATTTTCCCATTTTGGCAGCTTTCCTTAAGGCAAAGGCCAGCTTTGGTGTTTTCTCACCTTTCTGGGTTAGTTTTTGGTCCTTAAATATTTCTTATTTTCTTGCCATATCATTGAGCCATTTTGAAATTAAGGTAATTGTTCAAGCAGCCAGGCCAGTACGTTACCAGAATTTGACCTCTGTTCAGTTCTTCATTCTGCTTGACCAGTTTTCAGCAGAGAGAGGTTCATTTCCAGCTATAGTTGTAACTCTCTGAGGGAGAATTTTCATCCTGCAAATTAAAGACACCCTCCCAGAAAACAAACAAACAGAATCAAACACCTGGCTGGTCCAGGTGGGAGATGTATTTTCAGTGACAACAGGAGAGGGTTAGGAGGAGGAGATAGGATTGCTGCCTCCCAGTGGGGACTTAGATGTAATTTTTCATTTCTTCCCCCTACCCCCTGCCCCGATGGCCTATAGCCAGAGCTGCTGGACCTGTACACGGTGAACCTGCACCGCATCGAGAAGGATGTGCAGAGGTGCGACCGCAACTACTGGTACTTCACGCCCGCCAACTTGGAGAAGCTGCGTAACATCATGTGCAGGTGGCTGGGGGCAGCGAGGGGATCTAGGGGATGGGGATGGCAGGTGGGTGAGATGGGGGATGTAGGGGGCCGGCCTAGAAGTTATTTCAGCTTCTGAAGCTGGCATCATACTCACCTGGAATCTTACTTAGCCCACAGTGACAATTTAACAACAATAATATAGAATATTTATTAAGCACTTACTGTATACCAGCCACTGTCCTGAGGCCTGTACTATCATCACTCACTTATTCCTCAACCCAACGAGGTATTAACCCCTTTCATAGGTGACGATGTGGAGGCTCCAGGAAGAGCCTCATTGCTGAGTGGGCATCCGGCAGTGGCTGAGCGGGAACTCATAGCCATGTCTCTGGCTGTAGAATCTGTCCTTTTTCTGGTTTTCTTTAAGCCAAGATCTAAGACTGGTTATTACTGTTCACTAAAAAGATATTATTCCTGTAATCCCAGCACTTTGGGAAGCTGACGTGGGAGGATCACTTGAGGCCACTTGAGTTCTTCACAGACTTCAAAAAAGTAGAGACTGGCCTGGCAACATAGTGAGACCCTATCACTACAAAATAATTTTTTTTAACTCAACATTTAGCTGGACATAGTGGCATGCACTTGTAGTCCTGCATACTTGGGAGGTGGAGGCAGGAGGATAGCTCGAGCCCAGAGGTTAGAGGGTTGCAGTGAGCTATGATTACACCATTGTACTCCAGCCTGGGTGACAAAGTAAGACCACATCTCTCTTAAAAAGTAATAAAAATAATAAAAATTATTATTGATATTTCTTAAAATATGAAAGTAAGCCATGCTTGTTAAAAATCTAAATCACTGACAACTCTAATCTCAGCACTTTGGGAGGCCAAGGCAGGAGGATCGCTTGAGGCCAAGAGTTTGAGACCTAGTCTGGGCAACATAACAAGACCCCATCTCTACAAAAGTTTTAATAAGTTAGCCAGGCATGATTGTATGCGCCTATAGTCATAGCTACTTTGGGAGGCTGAGGCAGCAGGATGGCTTGAACCTGGGAGGTTGAGGCAACAATGAACTGTGATCACACAACTGCACTCCAGCCCGGGCAACAGAATGAGACCCTGTCTCAAAACAAAACAAAAATCTAAATCAAATAAATTAGAAGTTCACAAGATAGAAAGAGAAACTTCTCCCTTCATCTCTGCCCATCAGTGCCACTCACCCAGAATTAATGACTACTAACAATTTAGTAATATCTAATTGATTGATTGTATATTGTATAGTGTAACATAATATGAATGTACTTTTTTTTTTTTTTTTTTAATGGAGATGGAGTCTCGCTCGTTGCCCAGGCTGGAGTACAGTGGTGCGATCTCGGCTCACTGCAACCTCCACCTCCTGGGTTCCAGCAATTCTCCTACCTCAGCCTCCCGAGTAGCTGGGACTATAGGCATACGCTGCCAGGCCCGGCTAATTTTTTGTATTGTAGTAGAGGTGGGGTTTCACCATGTTGCCCAGGCTGGTCTTGAACTCCTGAGCTCAGGCAATCCACCTGCCTTGGCCTCCCAAGTGCTAGGATTATAGTCATGAGCCATCGCACCCAGCCTGAATGTACATATTTTTTAAATGTTTTAAACTGTGATATAGTCTGATAAGTGTTACATTAAAATGAAAAAAATGCTGGAAAGAAGTAAAAATAAACTGACCTCTCCCTGGTTAAGGCATAGGGAGAAATCATGGAAGACTTCACAGAGGCGGTGACCTTTTGAGATGGATTTTGACAAAGTTAAGGAAACTAAAGAAACCATAGGCCGGGCATGGCGGCTCATGGGAGGTCGAGGCGGGCAGATCACCTGAGGTCAGGAGTTCGAGACCAGCCTGGCCAACATGGCGAAACCCTGTCTCTACTAAAAATATAAAAATTAGCCAGTCATAGTGGCACACACCTGTAATCCCAGTTACTTGGGAGGCTGAGGCAGGGGAATTGCTTGAATCGGGGAAGTGGAGGTTGCAGTGAGCCAAGATTGCACCATTGCACTCCAGCATGGGCAACAAGAGCAAAACTCTGTCTCAAAAAAAAAAAAAAAAAAGGAAAAAGAAAACTAAAGAAACCATTTGGCATAGAGGCTAAGATCATATATCCTTGAGTAAGGCCTCCTAGGTTCAAGTACTGCCTCTGCCACTTATTATTAAGTGTATGATTTGGGACATGTTATTTACCTGTGTATGCTTCAGTCCCCTCATCTGTGAAATGGGATAATCCGTACATTCAGGCTGGGTGCAATGGCTCATGCCTGCGAAATGGGATAGTCCATGTTTCACATGACTATTTTGAAAATAGTGGGTTGAGAGGCCGGGCGCGGTGGCTCACGCCTGTAATCCCAGCACTTTGGGAAGCCGAGATGGGCGGATCATGAGGTCAGGAGATCGAGACCATCCTGGCTAACACGGTGAAACCCTGCCTCTATTAAAAATACAAAAAAATTAGCCGGGTGTGGTGGCGGGTGCCTGTAGTCCCAGCTACTCCGGAGGCTGAGGCCGGAGAATGGTGTGAACCCAGGAGGCGGAGCTTGCAGTGAGCAGAGATCAGGTCACTGCACTCCAGCCTGGGCGACAGAGCAAGACTGTCTCAAAAAAAAAAAAAAAAATGGCCGGGCGCAGTGGCTCAAGCCTGTAATCCCAGCACTTTGGGAGGCCGAGGCAGGCGGATCACGAGGTCAGGAGATTGAGACCATCCTGGCTAACACGGTGAAACCCCGTCTCTACTAAAAATACAAAAAATTAGCTGGGCAAGGTGGTGGGCACCTGTAGTCCCAGCTATTCGGGAGGCTGAGACAGGAGAATGGCGTGAACCCAGGGGGCAGAGCCTGCAGTGAGCAGAGATCACACCACTGCACTCCAGCCTGGGCAACAGTGAGACTCCGTCTCAAAAAAAAAAAAAAAAAGAAAAGAAAAGAAAAAAGAAAATAGTGGGTTGAGTATACAGTAAGTGCTCAATAAATATAAGCTGTTATTAGTAAGGCACAGATTGCAATTCCTGACAAAGGGAGCTGTAGGGCAGAGATACAGAAACATAAATTTGTGATTTTTTTGTGCAAAGTGAATACATCAGTGTAGCTGGAGAGGAAGACAGTGGGAAGCGATGTTTGAGGCTGTGAAGATGAGTTGGGAGGAGGCCATTATTCCTTGTACCCCCAGTAAAGGAGTATGGATAACATCCCATCAGACAGCAGCAGTGTGCTTGTGCAAGTTTTGAGCCTGAAGAGGCCTCCTGAGTTGGCCTTTAGGGAGGTCATCCTGGTGGCTGCACATAGGATGTTTGAAGAGAGAGATCGGGGATGAGGATGCAGGCAGGAGGCTGAGGGACGGGTCCAGGTGAGGGATTGGGGACCGAAGCAGGAGGAGTGGAAGGTGGAGTGGGTTGGAGAGGCAGGCCGTGGCTGCCATCATTGGCCCCTTGTGTCTCTTCTAGCTACATCTGGCAGCACATTGAGATCGGCTATGTCCAGGGCATGTGTGATCTTCTGGCTCCACTGCTGGTCATTCTGGATGATGGTGAGTGTGTCTTTACTGCCCCAGGGCTGAGGGTGCATTTCCTTTCCACTGCATGGCAGAGGACTTAATCTCACTTTGTGACTCTGTAGAATGTGGCTCCAGGCAGGTGCTCCAAAGGCCTGTCTGGTGAACACATCAAGATCTTAGTGAAAGAAAAAAGTCCTTATATTCCATGGTGCCCCATACTCAACACCCAGACAGGCCTTTGCTAACCACTGATTGTATGGATATGAATGAGAACAAACAAACAAAAACAAAAAACAAACCCAGACAGCTTCACTGGTGAGTTCTATGAAACATTTAAAGAAGAATTAATGCCGGCCGGGCACGGTGGCTCACACCTGTAATCCCAGCACTTTGGGAGGCCGAGGCGGGCGGATCACAAGGTCAGGAGATCGAGACCATCCTGGTGAACACGGTGAAACCCCGTCTCTACTAAAAATTAAAAAAAAAATTAGTTGGGTGTGGTGGCGGGCGCCTGTAGTCCCAGCTACTCAGGAGGCTGAGGCAGGAGAATGGCGTGAACCCGGGAGGTGGAGCTTGCAGTGAGCCAAGATCGCACCACTGTACTCCAGCCTGGGAGACAGAGCAAGACTCCATCTCAAAAAAAAAAAAAAAAGAAGAATTAATGCCAATTCTTCATGAACTCTTCAAAAACGTAGAAAAGGAAGGAATGCTTCTTAACTCGTTCAATAAAGCCAGACCTCATATGAGGACTGGGTGTCTCATTGGCACCCAGATACCAATAACAGACAAAGACATAACAAGAAAACTACACACCAATATCCTTCATGAATACAAATGCAGAAATCCTCAATGAAATACCAATAAACCTAATTCACCAAGATATAAAAAAGCTTATACACCATGACCAAGTAAGGCTTATCTCCAAAATGCAAGGATGGTTTGACATGCAAAAATCAATCAATTTAATTCACCACATTACTAGAATAAAGGGAAAAACCCACACAATCATATCAATTGACACAGAAAAACACAACAAAATCCAACACCCTTTCATAATAAAAACATTCAACAAACTAGGAATAGAAGGGAACTAAACACGATAGAGGGCATTTATGGAAACCTCACAAATATCATCATACTCAATGGTGAAAAACTGAACTCTTCCTTCCTAAGAGCAGGAACAGGACAAGTATGTCTATTTTTGCCACCAAAGGTTCTAGCCAGGGCAATTAAGAAAGAAAAAGAAATAAAAGTAATTCATATTGGAAAGAAAGTAAAACTATCTTTGTTCACAGATGATGTGATTTTGCATATAGAAGATCTTAAGGAATAAAAAAATTAGAACTGATAAGTGTATCAAGGTCGCAGGATACAAGATCAATAAACAAAAGTCTCTTGTATTTCCATACACTTGAAATGAACAATCCCAAAATGAAATTAGGAAAACAATTTTATTTGCAATAGCATCTAGAAGAATACAATACTGGCTGGGTGCAGTGACTCATGCCTGTAATCCCAGAACTTCGGGAGGCTGAGGTGGGTGGATCACCTGAGGTCAGGAGTTTGAGACCAGCCTGGCCAACAAGGTGAAACCCAGTCTCTACTAAAAATAAAAAATAAAAAAAATTAAACAAAAATAGCCAGGCATGGTGGCGCATGCCTCTAATTCCAGTTACTTGGGAGGCTGAGGCAGGAGAATTGCTTGACCCTGGGAGGCAGAGGTTGCAGTGAGCTGAGATTGCACCACTGCACTCCAGCCTAGGTGACAGAGTGAGACTCTGTCTCAAAAAAATAAAATAAATAAATAAATAAATAGGCTGGGCATGGTGGATCACGCCTATAATCCCATCACTTTGGGAGCCTGAGGTGTGTGGATCACCTGAGGTCAGGAGTTCGAGACCAGCCTGGCCAACATGGTGAAACCCAGTCTCTACTAAAAATAAAAAAATTAAAAAAAAATAGCTGGGTATGGTGGTGTATGCCTCTAATACCAGTTACTTGGGAGGCTGAGGCAGGAGAATCGTTTGAACCTGGGAGGCAGAGGTTGCAGTGAGCTAAGATTGCACCACTGCACTCCAGCCTGGGCGACAGAGTGAGACTCCATCTCAAAAAGTAAAATAAAAAATAAATAAACAGGCCGGGCACAGTGGCTCACGTCTGTAATCCCAGCACTTTGGGAGGCCGAGGCGGGCAGATCACGAGGTCAGGAGATCGAGACCATGGTGAAACCCCATCTCTACTAAAAATACAAAAAATTAGCTGGGTGCGGTGGCAGGCGCCTGTAGTCCCAGCTACTCGGGAGGCTGAGGCAGGAGAATGGCGTGAACCCGGGAGGCAGAGCTTGCAGTGAGCTGAGATTGCACCACTGCACTCCAGCCTGGGTGACAGTGAGACTCCGTCTCAAAAAAAAAAAAAAGGAGATGTTGCAGGACTCACAGTACCTGATTTCAAAACCTACTACAAAGATACTTAAAATAGTGGTTTTTCTGTAAGGATCAACATGTAGATCAATGGAATAGAATTGAGAGTCCATAAGTAAGCCCTTACATTGATGGTCAATTGATTTTGACAGAGGTACTAAGACAATTCAACTCAGTGAGGAAAAACAGTCTTCTCAACACATGGTGCAAGAACTACTGGACAGGCATATGCAAAAGATTGAAGTTGAACCCTTACCTCACACCACATACAACAAACTAACTCAAAATGGATCATAGACCTAAATGTAAGAACTAAAACTGTAAAACTTTAAACAAGAGTAAATCTTTGTCACCTTGGGCTAGGGAATTTTTTTTTAGATGTGACACCAAAAACATAAAGAAAAAATAGGCAAATTAGACTTCATCAAAATTAAAAACTTTTGTACTTCAAAAAACACCATCAAGAAAGTGAAAAGAACCCAAAGACTAGAAGAAAATATTTGCAAGTCATATGTGTGATAAAGGACTTGTAACCAAAATATATAAACAACTCTTACAATTCAACAATAAAAAGACAACCTGGCCAGGTGCGGTGGCTCACGGCTTTGGGAGGCTGAGGCAGGCAGATCATGAGGTCAGGAGATCGAGACCATCCTGGCTAATACAGTGAAACCCTGTCTCTACTAAAAATACAAAAAATTAGCTGGGCATGGTGGCGGGCGCCTGTAGTCCCAGCTACTCGGGAGGCTGAGGCAGGAGAATGGCGTGAACCCGGGAGGCGGAGCTTGCAGTGAGCCGAGATCACACCACTGCACTCCAGCCTGGGCGACAGAGCGAGACTCAGTCTCAAAAAAAAAGGAAAAAAAAAGACAACCTGATTAAAGTGGGTGAGGGATTTGAATAGACATTTCTCAATAGAATTGAAGATATGCAAATGGCCAATATGCAAATGGCCAATAAGTACGTTAAAGGATGCTCTACATCGGGGTCCCCAAGCCCTGTGCCACAGACAGGAAGCTTGCCGCACAGCAGGAGGTGAGCAGTAGGCTAGTGAGCATTACAGCCTGAGCTCCACCTCCCGCCTCCTGTCATATCAGCAGTGGCATTAGATTCTCATAGGAGCGTGAACCCTGTTGTGAATTGTGCATGTGAGGGGTCTAGGTTGTGTACTCCTTCTGAGAATCTAATGCCTGATGATCTGAGGTGGAACAGTTTCATCCAGAAACCATCCCCCCAACTCCACTCCCTGTCCATGGAAAAATTGTCTTCCAGGAAACTGGTGTCTGGTGACAAAAAAGTTGAGGACTGCTGTTCTACATCATTACTCATTAGGAAAATGGAAATCAAAACCACAGTGAGATACCACTTCATATACACTGGGATGGCTGGAATCAAAACAATAGAAAATCATGGACTGATAAGAATATGGAGAAATTGGAAGCTTCGTACATTGCTGGTGGAATTGTAAAATGGTTTGGCCACTTTATTTATTTATTTATTTATTTATTTATTTATTTATTTATTTATTATTATTTTGAGATGGAGTCTCATCCTGTCGCCCAGGCTGGAGTACAACGGCACAATCTCAGCTCACTGCAACCTCTGCCTCCTGGGTTCGCAATTCTCCTGCCTCAGCCTCCCAAGTAGCTGGGATTACAGGCACCCACCACCACATCTGGCTAATTTTTGTATTTTTAGTAGAGACGGGATTTCACCATGCTGGCCATGCTGGTCTCGAACTCCTGACCTCAGGTGATCCACCCACCTTGGCCTCCCAAAGTGCTGGGATTACAGGCATGAGTGACCATGCCCAGCCGGTTTGGCCACTTTAAAAAACAGTCTGGCAGTTTCTCATAGTAATAAACATAGAGTTATCATATGACCCAGCAATTTCATCCATAGATATATGCCTAAGAGAATTGAAAATATATGTTCATACAAATACCTGTACATATATGTTCATAATAGCATTACTCATAATACTCAAGAAAGTAGAAACAGTCCAAATGTCCATCAAATGATGAATGCATAAACAAAATGTGGTATATCCATACAATGGAATATTATTTGGCAAAAAAAGGATGATGTTCTGATGCAAACTACAATGTGGATGAACCTTGAAAACATTATGCTAAGTGAAAGAAGCCAGACACAAAAGACCACAAATGGTGTGATTCCATTTATATGAAATGTCCAGAATAGACAAATCCATAGAGACAGAAAGACTAGTCGTTGACAGGGACTTGGGGGAGAGAGAAATGTGAAGTTGCTGCTTCATTGATACAGGGATTTTGGGGTTGGGGGGTGAAGAAATGTTCTGGAACTAATAGTGGTAATTGCACAACATTGTGAATGTACTAAATCCACTAAATGGTACATTTAAAGGGTGAATTTTATATGAGAATCTCAATAAACCTGTTAAAAAAAAATGGGGGCTGGGTGCAATGGTTCATACCTATAATCCTATCACTTTGGGAGGCCGAGGCAGGAGGATTGCTTGAGATCAGGAATTCGAGACCAGCCTGAGCAACATAGTGAGACTCCATCTCTACAAAAATTTAAAAATTAGCTGGGCGTGGTGGTGCACACCTGCAGTCCCAGCTACTCAGCAGGCTAAGACAAGAGGATTGCTTGAGCCCAGGAGTTGGACGTTGCAGTGAGCTATGATCATGCCACTGCATTCCAAGCCTGGGGGACAGCAAGACTCTATCTCTAAAATGTAATAAATAAGTCCAGACCCAGTAGCTCACTACAGGCCCTGTAATCCCTGTAATCACTCATTACAGGCCCTGTAATCCCAGCACTTTGGGAGGCCGAGGCAGGTGGATCACTTAAGGTCAGGAGTTGGAAACCAGCCTGGCCAACATGGTGAAACCCCATTTCTACTAAAAATACAAAAGTTAGCCAGGCATTGTGGTGGGCACTTGTAATTCCAGCTACACAGGAGGCTGCGGCAGGAGAAGCACTTGAACCCGGGAGACAGAGGTTGCAGTGAGCCAAGATCGTGCCACTGCACTCCAGCCTTGGTGACACAGCAAGACTCTGTCTCAAAATAAATAAATAAAATAAAATAAATAGGCGAGGCGTGGTGGCTCAGCCTGTAACCTCAGCACTTTGGGAGGTCGAGGTGGGCAGATTGTGACTAGTCTGGGCAACATGGTGAAACGTCGTCTCTACAAAAAATAGAAAAATTAGCCAGGTGTGTTGGCAGACACCTGTGGTCCCAGCTACTCAGGAGGCTGAGGCAGGAGGATCACTTGAGGCTGCCAAGGTCGAGGCTGCAGTGAGCTGTGATTGTGCCACTGCACTCCAGCCTGGGTGGCAGAATGAGACCCTGTCTCAAAAATTAATTAAATAAATAAATACATAATAAATGGGGAGCATAATTCCCCACTTTTTTTTTTTTTTTTTTTTTGAGACGGAGTTTCACTCTTGTTGCCCAGGCTGGAGTGCAATGGTGCCATCTCAGCTCACTGCAGTCTCAGCCTCCCAGGTTCAAGCAATTCTCCTCCCGCAGCCTCCCGAGTAGCTGGAATTACAGGCATGAACTACCACGCCCGGCCAACTACCTACACTTTAGACAACGTAGTGACTTGTTTCCGAAAAGTGCAGTATGGAAGGCAGTGACGGGATGAGAAACCTGACAAACACGATCTTAGCCAGGTGACCATGGCCAACATCAGCAGTCATAAATCATGGTGATAGTATATACCCTTGTGATGTGATTAAACTGACCCTTTACCTCTGTCGTTTTCCTCTCGATAACCCATAGCCCAGTCTTACCATGAGAAAGGCATCAGATAAATTCCATTACTAATAGTGCAGCATCCTGCAAAAATACCTGACCAGTACGCCTCAAAACTATCAAGGTCTCTGGGCGCGGTGGCTCATGCCTGTAATCCCAGCACTTTGAGAGGCCAAGGCAGGCGGATCACAAGGTCGGGAGATCGAGACCATTCTGGCTAACACGGTGAAACCCCGTCTCTACTAAAAAGACAAAAAAATTAGTCGGGCATGCTGATGGGTGCCTGTAGTCCCAGCTACTGGAGGCTGAGGCAGGAGAATGGCGTGAACCCGGGAGGCGGAGCTTGCAGTGAGCCAAGATTGCGCCACTGTACTCCAGCCTGGGCAACAGAGCGAGACTCTGTCTTAAAAAAAAAAAAGGAAAAAAAAAAAAAACTATCAAGGTCATCAAAAACAAAGCCTGAGAAACTGCCACAGCCAAGAGGAGCTTAAGGGAACATGACCAATTGATGTAATGTGCTGTTCTGGATGAGAGCTTGGAACAGAAAAATGACATTGAGTACACACTAAGGAAATCTGAATACAATATGGACTTTAGTTCATAATGTACCCATATTGGTTCAACTAATGTCCAGGTATTAATAATAGAGGAAACCACGTGTGGGGTGTATGAGAAGTCTTTACTGTCTTCTCAGTTTTTCTGTAAATCAAAACTTTTCTGAAAAATAAAGCCTTTTGGCCAGGTACAGTGGCTCAGGCCTGTAATCCCAGCACTTTGGGAGGCCAAGGCAGGCAGATCATGAGATCAGGAGATCGAGACCATCCTGGCTAACACGGTGAAACCCCGTCTCTACTAAAAATACAAAAAAGGTCCACCCCCAACATTGGAGGTCATATTTCAACATGAGATTTGGGGAGGACAAACATCCAAACCATATCACTTGGGCAGCGGGGCATCTGACCGTTCTGTGATGCTTTCTCAGAGGCCCTTGCATTCAGCTGCTTCACGGAGCTCATGAAGAGGATGAACCAGAACTTCCCCCACGGAGGCGCCATGGACACACACTTTGCAAACATGAGATCATTGATCCAGGTATGATTCAGCGTCCAGTCTTGCTTTGGACTTTTTTGGGAAACAGTTAGTAAAGCTTAGTGGCTCCAGACTGAGCTATTTAGAGCCCACCTGGATTGGAATCCAGGTTTGTATTTCTGCCATACAAACTCAGCATATACTCTTATCTCTGTGGGCCTCAGTTTCCTCATCTAGGAAATAGGTTTTCTCATTTATATGAGTCCCAATAAATTATTAGAATTATCATGGAAATGAAATAAACTAATGATTTTATAGTGCTTAGCACAATGCATGTCAGTGTGTCTCAGAGCCTAGTCCACGGGCTGGCAACATCAGCCTCACCTGGCAACTTGTTAGAAGTGCAAATTACTAACACAGTGAAACCCCATCTCTACTAAAAATACAAAAAAAATTAGCCGGGCGTGGTGGCAGGCGCCTGTAGTCCCAGCTACTCTGGAGGCTGAGGCAGGAGAATGGCGTGAACCCGGGAGACGGGGCTTGCAGTGAGCCGAGATCGAGCCACTGCACTCCAGCGTGGGTGACAGAGCAAGACGCCATCTCAAAAAAAAAAAAAAAAAAGTGCAAATTACTGGACACCTTTCCTCCACCGAATAAAAATCTCTGAGTTGGGCCCAGGAGTCTGTGCCATATGAAGCTCTCCAGGTAATTCTGGTGCAAGCTCGATTTTGAGAAGTATTGTAATAAATGCTAGCTCTTTGGCATTCATAGCGATTAGTGTATCTACTCCCCAGAGGAATTAGGACACTCAACCCTTTGATTAGAAGGAATGCAAATGTGTTAACTTGAGTAAATGGTAGGGATGCTTTATTATCTACACGCTAGCAGTGGAGCTACAGTTAGCTTTGATTTCTTTAGTGGAACTTTAAAATACTACAAAGTATTTTGGACATAAGAAAGGTAAAAGAGTAATATAATGAACACCCATGTTTCCACCCCCACCTCCCCAAGAAATAACACATTAACCATAGGCCTGGGGTGGTGGTTCACGCCAGTAATCCCAGCACTTTGGGAGGCAGAGGCGGGCGGATCACTTGAGGTCAGGAGTTTGAGACCAGCCTGGCCAACATGGTGAAACCCCATCTCTAACTAAAAATACAAAAATTGGCCGGGAGCGGTGGCTCACGCCTGTAATCCCAACACTTTGGGAGGCTGAGGTGGGTGGATCACGAGGTCAGGAGATCGAGACCATCCTGGCTGACACGGTGAAACACCGTCTCTACTAAAAATACAAAAAATTGGCTGGGTGCAGTGAGTCAAGCCTGTAATCCCAGCACTTTGGGAGGCCGAGGTGGGCGGATCATGAGGTCAGGAGATCGAGATCATCCTGGCTAACACGGTGAAACCCTGTCTCTACTAAAAAAATACAAAAAAATTAGCTGGGCATGGTGGCGGGTGCCTAAAGTCCCAGCTACTCAGGAGGCTGAGGCAGGAGAATGGTGTGAACCTGGGAGGCAGAGCTTGCAGTGAGCCGAGATGGCGCTACTGCACTCCAGCCTGGGCGACGGAGCAATACTCCATCTCAAAAAAAAAAATACAAAAATTAGCCAGGTGTGGTGGCGCATGCCTGTAATCCCAGCTACAGCTACTCAGAAGGCTGAGGTAGGAGAATCGCTTGAACCCGGTAGGTGGAGATTGCAATGAGCCCAGATAGCCCCATTGCACTCCAGCCTGGGTGACAGAGCGAGACTCTGTCCCCCCGCCAAAAAAAATTAACCATAGATTTTTCATTATTCGTGTACCCGTTCTTGATGGCCCTTCCCCACCACTCCTGTCCTCCCAGTGGTAAGCACTTTGCAGATTCCTATGTTCACCATTATAATGCATTTTTAAAAATTCTTTTACAATATATGCATATATTCCTAAACAGCATATAACTCTGTTTCTTTACTCCCCACTTTACGTAAATATTTTGAATGGTATGAACTCTTGTGCAGCTCGTCTTTATACTCAGTAACAAGTTTGAGAGGCTCGTCAACAACGGGGCAGTTGATTCCTGTTTCCTGGAAGTACAGTCTTTTGCGTTAGGAGTACAACGCATTCTATCACATTTGATTTGGATCCATTTTCCTGTTGGTGGTCATTTAGGTTGTTTTTATTTGGTTTGGTTTTGCTTTTGCTTTGGGGAATGTGGGGTTTTGCTTTTGGCCTTTATAAACAGTGCTATGGCCGGGCGCGGTGTCTCTCGCCTGTAATCCCAGCACTTTGGGAGACCGAGGCGGGCGGATCACGAGGTCAGGAGATTGAGACCATCATGGCTAACATGGTGAAACCCCGTCTCTACTAAAAATACAAAGAAATTAGCCGGGCTTGGTGGCGGGCACCTGTAGTCCCAGCTACTCCGGAGGCTGAGGCAGGAGAATGGCATGAACCCGGGAGGCAGAGCTTGCAGTGAGCCGAGGTCGCGCCACTGCACTCCAGCCTGGGCGGCAGAGCGAGACTCTGTCTCAAAATAAATAAATAAATAGATAAATAAACAAACAAACAAACAAATAGCACTGCACTGAAATTCTTGTGTGCCTCCCTGCTGCATGCACGCAACAACTTTGCTTGGGCATCTACTCAAAGTGCAATTGCTGGAGCAGAGAGAATGCACATCCTCAGTTTTATCAGGCACAACTGAATCACTCTCAAAGTGATTGTACCAGTTTCTTAATGCCCCAGGGCAGTATGGTAAGGATTTCAACACACACCATCCTCACTTGATATTGTCACGCTTATATATTTTTGCCAATCTCTTGGATATGATCGAGCATCCCATTGTGATTTATAATTTTTTTATTTTTAATTTTTGTGGGTACATAATAGGTGTATATATATGTGGAGTACATGAGTTGTTTTGAGACAGGCATGCAATGTGAAATAAGCACATCATGGAAAATAGAGTATCCAATCCCTCAAGCATTTAACCTTTGTGCTTCAAACAATCCAATTATACACTTTTAGTTATTTTTAAATGTACAGTGAAATTATTATTGACCATAGTTACCCTGCTGTGCGATCAAATAGTATGTCTTCTTCATTCAGTTTTTTTATTGTGATTTTATTTGCATTGTCTTGATTGACAGTGAAATTCAATATCTTCTATTTTTTTTCGTTCATTTGGATTGTGAAGTGCCTATTCATATGCTTTGCCCATTTTCTGTGTACATGTTTTCCATAATTAGAGTCATTTTGTACATACTTTTCTTTCTATACATTATTTTTCAAACATGTTTTTTTTCCCCACTGAATAGCATATCCAATAGCTGGAGGTATTCTTCCACCATTTGTTTCTTTTATAACAGTTTTGTTAAAATATAATTTAGATACATAAAATTTACCCTTTTGAAGTGTATGATTCAGTGGCTTTTCGTTTATTCACAGAGTTATGCAACAACACCAATTTCAGAACATGTTCATTACCCCAGAAAGAAATTCTTCACTAACAGCCACTCCCCATCCCCTCCATCTCCCCAGCCCCTGAAACCCAAGGAGCTACTTTCTGTTTCCGTGGATTTGCCTTTTCTAAACATTTCATGTAAATGGAATCATACAGTATGTGGCCTTTTGTGACTGGCTTCTTTTACCTAGCATAATGATGTCAAGGTTTATCATGTATGTATTATGCATTGTAGCATGTATCAAAACTTAGTTCGAGGCCAGGTGCGGTGGCTCACGCCTGTAATCCCAGCACTTTGGGAGGCCAGGGTGGGTGGATCACCTGAGGTCAGGAGTTCAAGACCAGCCTGGCCAACATGGTGAAACCCCATCCGTCTCTACTAAAAATAACAAAAATTAGCCAGGCATGGTGGCGGGCGCCTGTAATCCCAGCTACTTGGGAGGCTGAGGCACGAGAATCGCTTGAACCTGGGAGGCAGAGGTTGCAGTGAGCTGAAATCGCACCACTGTACTTCAGCCTGGGCAATAGAGTGAGACTCAGTCTCAAAAGAACAAACAAACAAACAAACAAAAAAACTTTGTTTTTATTACCAGATAATATTAAATTAGATTGTATGGATAGGCCACTTTTTATTTATCCATTCATGTCTTGATGGACATTTGAGTTGTTTCCCAGTTGTTGGCTATTATGAATAACACATTACACACATTCATTCACGTACAGATTTTTATGTGGATATGTTTTTGTTTTCATTTTGTTTTTTTAGATAGGGTCTCACTCTGTTACCCAGGCTGGAGTCCAGTGGTGTAATCATAGTTCATTGCAGCCTTGAACTCCTGGGCTCAAGTGATCCTCACACTTTAGCCTCCTGAGTAGCTGGGACTACATGCCCAGGCCACCATGCCAGGCTAATAAAAAATTCTTTTTTTTTTTTTTTTTTTCTTTTTTTTTTAGAGACAGGGTCTTGCTATGTTGCCCAGGCTGGTCTCAAACTCCTGGCTTCAAGTGATCCTCTTGCCTTGGCCTCCCAAAGTGCTGAGCCACCACACCTGACCAATAGATGTTTTCATTCTTCTTGGGGATATACCCAAGAGTGGAATTGCTGCATCATATGGAAATTATGTGTTTAAGTTTTTGAGGAACTACCACACTGTTTTCCACAGCACACACCATTTTACATTCTTAGGAGCAGTGTATGGGGGTTCCAGTTTCTCTGCATCCTCGCCAACACTTGTTATTGTCTGTCATTTTTAATTTTAACTATCCTAGTGAGTGTGAATTGGTATCTTGTTGTGGTTTTGGATTGCATTTTCCTAAGGATTAAGGATGCTGAGCATCTTTCATGTGCCTCTTGGCCATTTGTGAATCTTCTTTGGACAAATGTTTATTCAGATCTTTTCCCATTTTTTAAACTGTACCTGGCTGTTAAGGACTGTATAGTGTCTGGTGTGTGGATGTACCACCATTTATTCAGCTGTCTCCTCTGCTCCAGCCTTTTCCCAGGAGGCTGATGCTGCCTTTCCTTCCTTGACAGATCCTGGACTCAGAGCTGTTTGAGCTGATGCATCAGAACGGGGACTATACTCACTTCTACTTCTGCTACCGCTGGTTCCTGCTGGATTTCAAGCGAGGTACAGACTTTAAACTGGGGACCTGTGTCCAGACTCTTTGTAGCAGAACTTTCAGGGGAAAAGATCCTGTGGAGGTGAGGCTGAGGGGTTGGCAGCAGAGGCAGCAGAGGAGAGAAGCACACGTTTATGGAGTCCAGACTACCGTTTCACCTGCCTTATCTTGCATGGACACTCTGCAGTAGGTGCTGTTAAGATCTTCATCTTACCAATGAGGAAACGGAGGCTGAGAAGGGTTAAATTCAGAGCTAGGGAAAGTTAACTTCAAGGCTAGGGTGAGTACAGCCAGGACTTAAACCCATCTCTTTCATTCTGCTGTACTGCTTTTCAGAGCCCAAGAACTCTAAAGCCCATGAAGCAGGGGCTATTTCATGCACGTTTCCAACATGACATAAAAGTGATGTATAACACAGTACCTTGTTGCTATTGTTCAGATTTGGGGTGATATTAATAATTACAATAATATCTGACATGGGCCAGGTGCGGTGGCTCACACCTGTATTCCTAGTACTTTAGGAGGCCGAGGTGGTCAGATCACGAGGTCAGGAGATTGAGACCTAACATGGTGAAAACCCATCTCTACTAAAAATACAAAAAATTAGCCAGGCGTGGTGACACACGCCTGTAGTCTCAGCCACTCAGGAGGCTGAGGCAGGAGAATCGCTTGATCCTGGGAGGCGGAGATTGCAGTGAGCCGAGATAACACCATTGTACTCTAGCCTGGGTGACAGAGCAAGACTCCATCTCAAAAAAAAAAAAAAAAAATCTGACACGTATGGAGTGTTTTAGTGCCAGGCACTGTGCTGAGTCATTTATATGTATTATCTCTTTGGTCTTTCTCTATTATCAGCTTCACCCCACTTACAGATGAGGAAAGAGACAGGCTCATGGAGAAGTAACTATCCCAGGCTCCCCTTGCCAGGAGGTGATGGAGGAAGGATTCGCACCAAGTTTATCGGACACAGGAAAGCTTGCTTTTTTTTTTTTTTTTTTTTTTTTGAGACGGAGTCTTACTCTTTTTGCCCAGGCTGGAGAGCAATGGTGCGATCTTGGCTCACTGCAACCTCCGCCTCCCAGGTTCAAACGATACTCCTGCCTCAGCCTCCCGAGTAGTTGGGATTACAGGCACCCGCCTCCACACCTGGCTAATTATTTTGTATTTTTAGTAGAGGCGGGTTTCACCATGTTTGGCCAGGCTGGTCTCAAACTCCTGACCTCAGGTAATCCACCCGCCTCGGCCTCCCAAAGTGTTGGGATTACAGGTGTGAGCCACCACACCTGGCCTTTTTTTTTTTTTTTGAAGATGAAGTCTGGCTCTGTCACCCAGGATGGAGTGCAGGAGTGCAATCTCGGCTTACTGCAACCTCCACCTCCTGGGTTCAAGCAATTCTCTGCCTCAGCCTCCTGAGTAGCTGGGATTACAGGCGCCCGTCACCATGCCCGACTAATTTTTTTTGTATTTTTAGTCAAGATGGGGGTTTCACCATGTTGGCCAGGCAGGTCTTGAACTCCTGACCTCATGATCCACCCGCCTCGGCCTCCGAAAGTGCTGGGATTACAGTCGTGAGCCACCACGCCCAGCCAAAGGCTTGCTTTTAACCATTGCTCTATTCTGTCTCTTCACTAGACTCAGAGGCCACAGCTGGCTCTGCCAGTGTGTTGAGGGGAAAGAAGAGAGGCCTCTATGGGTGCTAATGGAGATGGGGGTGCAGGGATAGCAGGTGTTGCTTGTCAAAGGGCAGGGCAAGGACAGATGCGTGTAACTCAAACCTGCACATGCCTGGTTCTGCCACTTACAGAATGTCAGACCTGGAAGGAACTTAGAACTCACCTGGTTTACATAGCCCATCCTACAGATGGGGAAAACTGAGGTTTCTGGTGGTCAAATGACAGAGTCCAGGTCTCCTGCCTTCTGACCTGAGTTCTATCCACTGCACCAGGGCAGAGGCATAAGGCAAAACTTGCCCGGGATTTTCCTACCTTGGGGAGCTTCCCAGGGCAGGGCAACACTGTGAGCCCTGTCACCAATTCTCTCCCCATGTATGTTGGTGTCTTGGCAGAACTTGTCTATGATGACGTCTTCATGGTCTGGGAGACCATCTGGGCAGCCAAACACGTCTCCTCTGCGCACTACGTCCTATTCATTGCGCTGGCTCTGGTGGAAGTCTACCGCGACATCATTTTGGAGAACAACATGGATTTCACAGACATCATCAAATTCTTTAATGGTACCCACGTGACTGGGGCCTCATGAGAGGGGTGCAGGCTTCTGGAGGCCCCTTTTGGGGATCTCAGGAGGAATGAAGATGGGCTGAGATGGATGCATGGTGAAGAGGATAAAGAGGGCTCTGCACACTTCTTATGGCTATTTCCAAAAGGACGAGTTCACATCTTGTAATGCTGAGGGTGCATTTTTCTCAGGGATCTGGCAGAGGGGACCACAGGTGTTGAAATCAGCTCAGGGGCAAAGTCTGGTTCTACCGCTGACCAGCTATGCCCATGGTCAAGTCACTTCCCCTCTCTCTAAACATCCACTTCCTCAACTGTGAAATGGGCTAGCAGTGTCTGCTTTGGAGGGTTGACGTGCATAGGAAAAGCAGGCCCAGGGCAGCAATTTAAGTAACACGAAAAAGACACAGCCTTTGAAATCAGACAGATGTGAATTCTGATCCAGGCTCCTGGGAGCTGTGTGACTTTGTCCAAGTGACTTCACGTCTCTAGGCCTCGGATTCTTCAGGGATAAAATGGTACTAACACTCCCTCCCTCACAGGGAGGTCCAGAGGATTACAGGAGACAACATGGTTAAATCCCAGCACGTGGTACCTGGCTCATATGAGGGACCTAATAAACGAAAGCTATTGCCACTGTTATCACTATTTAAAAATTTTTTTAATGAAAGAAAGTTCTAGAAAAAACAAAAGAAAAAAGCCAACTGTGACCTCACTTTTGAAACATTATTAGGGTTCTTAATTTAAGTAAACTTTTTGGCGGAATAACTTTGCATTTTACTTGTCTACTAAAATTGTAGATTGAGAACAGTTTTAGATTTAGGTACACAGAGAATGCATGATACCTTGGCCTAGCTTTGCCTACTGTTAGCATTTACATAACCCTGGTACATTTGCCAAAACTAAGAAATTATCACTGGCACATTACCATCTACTAAACTACAGGCTTTATTTGGATTTCACCTGGTTTTTCACTAATATCCTTTTTCTTTTCTAGGGTCTAATCCAGGAAACCACAGTCATGTTTATTTTTATGTTTTCACAATTTCAGAATCCACCTGTATATGCCTTTTTTCACTTAATATTTCAAATATTGTCTTTCATATAATCTTTTTTTTTTTTTTTTTTGAGACGGAGTCTCACTCT
Organism: Pongo pygmaeus; assembly: GCF_028885625.2. Lineage (NCBI taxonomy): Eukaryota > Metazoa > Chordata > Mammalia > Primates > Hominidae > Pongo > Pongo pygmaeus. The sequence continues at coordinate 35,824,262 of NC_085931.1, forward strand.
GTTACCCACGCTGGAGTGAAGTGGCGCGATCTCAGCTCACTGCAACCTCCGCCTCCCAGGTTCAAGCGATTCTCCCGCCTCAGCCTCCTGAGTAGCTGGGATTACAGACATGCGCCACCACGCCCGGCTAATTTTTGTATTTTTAGTAGAGACAGGGTTTTGCCATGTTGGCCAGGCTGGTCTGGAACTCCTGACCTCAGGCGATCCATCTGCCTTGGCCTCCCAAAGTGCTGGGATTATAGGTGTGAGCCACTGCGTCCGGCCAATCATTTTTTAAAACTACAAAATACATCTCAAATGACTATTCCATAACTTACTGAACCATTTCTTATCATTAGCATGTAGGTTATTTTCAGTTTGAAGGTGTGATTGAGAGTCCAAAGCGATTCATCTGTTAGCATAAAGATTCCCAAATTTTCTCAATTCATGCACCCCTAGTGTCTCTGTAAAATTACAACAGCACTCCAGGCCAAAAGTTTCATTCAGTAAGTAGTTAGGTCCAAACCGCTTAATAAATATTTATATCCTAACAATTTAGAAGCCATTGAAAAAATAATACATATATATCTTTTTTTTTTTTTTTGAGATGGAGTTTCGCTCTTGTTGCCCAGGCTGGAGTACAATGGCGTGATCTCGGCTCACTACAACCTCTGCCTCCTGGGTTCAAGTGATTCTCCTGCCTCAGCCTCCTGAGTAGCTGGGATTACAGGCATGCACAACCACACACGGCTAATTTTGTATTTTTTTAGTAGTGACAGGGTTTCTCCATGTTGGTGAGGCTGGTCTCAGACTCCCAACCTCAGGTGATCCACCCACTTCAGCTTCCCAGAGTACTGGGATTACAGGTGTGAACCACCGTGCCTAGCCAATAATACATATATATCTAAAGAAAATAACATTTTTACATCATTCCTGAATAAGCACAATTGCTAATGGGGTGCGTGCACCCATTGGGCTTTGCATACCTTCTCAAGCCTTGGAATCAGATTGGACACCACCTCTTTTGTTTTCTGTTCCATATTGATTTTCACATGGCACTTACTTTCTTTTTTTTTTTTTTTTTTGTAACGGAGTCTCACTCTGTCGCCCAGGCTGGAGTGCAGTAGCCAATCTGGCTCACTGCAAGCTCCGCCTCTGGGATTCATGCCATTCTCCTGCCTCAGCCTCCTGAGTAGCTGCGACTACAGGCACCCGCCACCACACCTGGCTAATTTTTTGTATTTTTAGTAGAGATGGGGTTTCACCGTGTTAGCCAGGATGGTCTAGATCTCTTGACCTCGTGATCTGCCCGCCTCGGCCTCCCAAAGTGCTGGGATTACAGGCGTGAGCCACCGTGCCCGGCTTTTTTTTTTTTTTTTTTTTTTTTTTTTGAGACAGAGTCTTGCTCTGTCACCCAGGCTAGAGTGCAGTGGTGCGATCTCGACTCACTGCAAGCTCTGCCTCCCAGGTTCACATCATTCTCCTGCCTTAGCCTCCCAAGTAGCTGGGACTACAGGCACCCACCACCACACCCAGCTAATTTTTTTGTATTTTTAGTAGAGATGGGGTTTCTCCATCTTAGCCAGGATGGTCTCAATCTCCTGACCTCATGATCTGCCCGCCTCGGCCTCCCAAAGTACTGGGATTACAGGCGTGAGCCACTGGGCCTGGCCCATGGCACTTACTTTCTATTGCAGCAGCTGCTGAAAACCTAGCTTTGCAAAGACAAAGTCATTGATGGGATGCTGGGTACAGTGGCTTATGCCTGTAATCTCAGCACTTTGGGAGACCAAGGCGGGTGGATTATTTGAGGTCAGGAGTTCCAGACCATCCTGGCCAACATGACAAAACTTTGTCTCTACTAAAAATACAAAAATTAGCCCAGCATGGTGGTGCACACCTGTAATCCCAGCTACTCAGGAGGCTGGGATTACAGGAGGCATGCGAATCACTTGAGCTTGGGAGGTGGAGGTTATAATAAGCCGAGATCACAGCACACCGCACTCCACCCTGGGCAACAGAGTGAGACCTTGTCTCAAAAGAAAAAAAAAAGAAAGTCGTTGATGGGAGTGTAGTGAAATTTGTGAACTCACTCCAGCTAACAGTTGACGTGGTGCTCAACTTAGATGGAATATTCCCATGCTTCCCTCGAAATACCCAAATACTCCACAGTGCCCCTGTAAGTTCACTATGACACGCTGGGGTACCTTGGTACCCAGTTTGGGAACCATGTCTTAGTTTTAGTGTTTTTTTTTTTTTTTCTTTCTACTAAATGGTTTATTTATGATAAATGTCTAAGTTTAGGATTATTTGGCTTAGAAGTCTGACCACATTGTGTGGCTCTTGATAAAATTATTTTTTTCTTTGCTTTTTTTGTCCCTTTCTCCTCTTCCCTCTCCATCTTTCCTCCCTCTGTTGCTTCCTCCTTTTCATATCTTTCAGCGTCTACTGTGTGCCCAGCACTGCTTTCAGTTATTCTGTTTATAGGAGAGGGGTGGAAGGACTTCACCTTTTCATTTTTATTTTTATTTTTTTTGAGACGGAGTTTCACTCTTGTTGCCCAGGCTGGAATGCAATGGTGCAATCTCAGCTCACCACAAGCTCTGCCTCCTGGGTTCAAGTGATTCTTCTGCCTCAGCCTCCTGAGTAGCTGGGATTACAGGCATGTGCCACCACGCCCAATTTTATATTTTTATTAGAGACAGGGTTTCTCCATGTTGGTCAGGCTGGTCTCAAACTCCTGACCTCAGGTGATCCACCTGCCTTGGCCTCCCAAGGTGCTGGGATTACAGCCGTGAGCCACCGCACCTGGCCGACCTCACCTTTTTATAGCACATCCTGTGAACCAGCATCATCCCGTTCAATCCCCACAGTAACTTGGTGAGGTGGCTGCTGTTCCAGTCCCCAGTTTGCAGATGAGGAAACTGAGGTCCAGAGGTAGAGGCCTTCTCCAGGGCCTCTGCTTCCTGAGCCAATCTGTGATGGAGACGCCCCCAGAGAAGCCTCCAGGGGCTGGAATTGTACCCTAAGACTGGACACAGAAGGAGGCTCATGAGATTTTTCCTTCTGCTCTTACAGAAATGGCTGAGCGACACAACACCAAGCAAGTCCTGAAGCTGGCGCGGGACCTCGTGTACAAGGTGCAGACTCTGATTGAGAACAAGTGAGGGGCACCTCACCCCGGCAGCCTCAGCCAAGCTGCCCCCGCTGTTCCTCTGCTTACTTTTCCTCCTGGCTGGACAGCCACCCCTGGAGCGGGGTCCTGGTGTCTGTTCACAAGCATGGAGTTCAGTGCGCAAAGAAACTACCCTGACTTTTACTTTTGGGCAGGTGGGGTGGAGGGAGTACCCCTTCAATTCAGCCTTACATTTTCCTGTTTGACCAAAGATTGCCCAAGTCTGGCGTTCCTCCCTTGCAGGAGGTGGGGGTTGTTGGTGAAGGAAGAGCCATCTTTGTTTGCTGGTGCCCAGAATGGTCTCCTCTTCTTCTTTCCCTATCCTTCTAAACTGTCTTGTAAGATGAGACCTGGGGAGGGAATTTCTTTTTGGAAATTGGTGTAGAAGAGGTGTGTGGGGCTACCTCTATGCTCCTCTGCAAGGGGTCTTTGGCGATGTTCTGGACATGGCTAAAGATTGACTTAGAGATTGACCCTCCACCTCGACATTACTGACATTTGGGGCCAGGTGATTCTTTTGAGGGGACTGTCCCCTGCATTGTAGGATGCTGAGCAGCATCGTGGGCCTCACCAGATGCCAGTAGTGCCATCCCCCACCCATACCCCTGGTTGTGACAGCCCCCAAAAATGTCTCTAGACATTGCGAAATGTTCCCTGCAGGGCAAAATTGCCCCCATTTGAGAACCACTGGCTTGGAGGAGGGACTACAAATGTACTCCCTCCCTCATTCTTTTGATGCTAAGCCACCCTGGTCCTGAGGCTTCCCCTCACTTAGAAAAGGCACATAGGAGGCCGGGCATGGTGGCTCACGCCTGTAATCCCAGCACTTTGGGAGGCCAAGGCGGGCGGATCACAAGTTCAGGAGTTTTGAGACCAGCCTGGCCAACATAGTGAAACCCTGTCTCTACTAAAAATACAAAAAATTAGCTGGGTGTGGTGGCGGGCACCTGTAATCCCAGCTACTTGGGAGGCTGAGGCAGGAGAATCACTTGAACCTGGGAGGTGGAGGTTGCAGTGAGCTGAGATCGCGCCACTGCACTCCAGCCTGGGCGACAGAGCGAGACTCCGTCTCAAAAAAAAAAAAAGACAAGACACACAAGAGTCCCTCGCACATCTCTCTTGGAGTCTGGGATTCCATCTGTTGTATTTTCTCCTTTTTTCTCCTGTCTGATGCCAGAAGATACTTTTCTTCTTTTCAAGAAAAGCATCTCCCCACATAGGCGGTGGACCCAAAAAGTGTCTGTAGGCATGAGACGATCAGAGCTCTTTGGGGTCCTGCTCAGAGCCCCCCAGGCAGGGCAGAGTCTGTATCCTGCTGCCATCTTGCAAGGGAAAACCTCCTCTCCTTCTAAGTATTGGGTCTTGGAAAGGTGTGTGTTTGGTGAAAGCCACTTAATGGTGGTGGGGTGCGGCTTTTCTCTAAGCGCAATTACTCACTCAGGCCAAAGGAGGAAAAGGAAGGCAGAGGTCAGCTAGGGTAGAGGGTGATGTGTGTTTTCCTTGGGAAACATCTGCTGACGAACTGGGTCCAGGGCCATGCTAGGTCTGGGAACAGTCCTCTCCAGGTCTTCACACAGAGTATCACCAATCCACAAACAGACCCGAAGTGAGCTAGTTTACTCTGCCTACCTGTCCTTTCGATAGAGCAGTCTTGCCCGCTCTTCTGTTCTGAGAATGCACCCGGAATGGGGGAAACCCAGCAAGCAGCAGAGAGAAAGTCTCTTCCCGGGAGACCTGCTGCCTCTAGGGTGGTCAAAGAATGGCAGCTGGGATTTTGGAGAGGGGAGAGGATAGGTAAAGCAATGTATTGAAGCATTTGCAGAGGGGTGTATTAGTCCTCCCACCCTGAGCACACCGGGATGGGGATGCATCCTTGCCTTGTGTGCTTGTAAAGGCTTTTTTCCCTCGGTATAGCAACTTCAACTGCACCTGAACCTCCAACCTCTGCCCAACGTCTGGTGCAGGGTGGATAGAGGTCTAGTCAGCCCTTACTTCCTGAAGAGAGCTCTGTGGGAGACTCGAGGCTACAGTAGCCTTCCCGGCTCCCACCTCCTACCCTACCCCCACCAAAGCAGAAACGGGAGACGGCAACGTTCTGGCTGCCATTAGACTTGCGTCTCCCTCCCCTATGTCCCCCAGCTTCCCAAGACAGGAAGAAATGTGCAGAAGGCCCCTCCGGAGAAAACTGTATTTTGCCGTTCAGCTGTTCTTTACAGAGGATGTTATTTTAGTGAGACCCGGGTCCCAGACCTTCTGATTCCTATTTATTTTTTTAACAGACTAGTCTCAAAGTACAGCACAAAATCTCTTCTCTGCCTTCTCTTGTGATGTTCCAGAGAGCATCTGTGGTTGTGATTTGGAATAAGTCGTATTTATTTGGTTTACTGTGCCTGTTCAGATCTCTGTATGTTGTGTGTGTTTCTGTGTCCTGGAATTGGATGCGTGGGAGTTGTTCTGTCCGCGGAGTGCACTCTTTTTTTCAGTGTGGCCCACATATCTTGTAAATGTTTGCTGAAGAGTTGTGTCTATATAGAGAGAAAATATATATAAATAGAGAAATATGTGAATCTGTTTTTTTGTCTTTTTTTTTTTAATTTGAAAGAAAGAAATGCTTGCTTCTGAAGACTGTGTCCTGCCACTCACACCCCAGTGACCCTATATGGGGTGAGATTTTTGCAATAGCTGCCTGGCCTTTTCCCAGAAAAGGTGAATCACTTCTGACCTCTTGTATTAGTTGGCTCTTACCACAAGTAATGCTGCATTACAAATGACCCAAAACGTAGTGGTTTAAAACAGCCATGTATTTAGCTCATAATTCTGTGGGTCAGCATCCCAGGCTAAGTTCAGCTGGGAGGTTCTTCTGTTCTCAGACTTCATGTGTCTGTGGCCAGCTGACGTCCAGATGGCAACTCTGCTTCTGATGGTTGTCTGGCTGTTGGCTAGGGCAGTGGGGGAAACTGGGTTTCGCATCTCGCATCCTCCAGCAGGCTAGCTTAGGCTTGTTTACATGGCTATGATGGCTGATCCTGGAAGGTAAGCAGAAACACATGCTGTCTCTTGGTCTCAGCTTCTCTGGCATAAAGTCATTTCTGCCACATTCTGTTGGTCAGAGTAAGTCACGTGACTAAGCCCAGCTTCAAAGGGTAGGGAAATAGACTGTACTTTCTGATGAGAGTCTCTGGAAAGTGACACTGAAAAGGAGCATGGGCCAGGCACAGTGGCTCACCCCTGTAATTCCAGCACTTTGGGAGGCCAAAGCAGGAGGATCACTTGAGGCCAAGAGTTCAAGATCAGCCTGGGCAACATAATGAGACTTCGTCTCTCCAAAAAAAAAAAAAAAATTGAAATTAGCTGGACGTGGTAGCATGTATCTATGTGTCTGTGGTCCCAGCTACTCAGGAGGCTGAAGTGGGAGGATTGCTTGAGTCCAGGAGACAGAGGCTGCAGTGAGACATGGTCATGCTACGGTGCCTCAGCCTGGGTGACAATGCAAAATCTTGTCTCAAAAAAAGAAAAGGGGCATGGATCCAGGCTGGGAGATAATTGAGGCCATTTTTGCAAAGAGTCTACCACATTCCCAAAGGTCCAGTGCACAAGAGGGGTTCCCAGTCAGCCATTTGACATGAGAGCATAGCTCTAAATTAACACTTCCCTGAATCCCAACTGCTGAGCTAGCTTATTTCTCACCTCCAATGCTCCCAAAGACAACGAGTTCATTTCCCCCAACATCGCTGGTTCTCACTCATGGCTGCCATTCAGAACTATAGTCATCAGGCAGTGAGCACCTTGCACAGATCTCCACCTCCATCAGTCTCTAAACATGGACTGAGGAAAACTAGTTTTCAGCTACGGAAGCACAGCCTGATTTAATATAATGAGCACCATCAAAACTTCAGATTTTAAATAGAAAAATATTTCCAACTAAGCCAGCAAAGTAGAGGAGGAGTTTGCAGGTGGCATTGGCTGCCTGGGTATGCCACATCACCACTTTCTTGGAAGACTCCCAGCAGAGGCAAGAATGAAACCCACAGCAGCTGGCAGGTGGGGGCTCTTTTAGTTGGAACATATGCTTCCTCCTGGGGGAAGCATCTCAGAGCAAATACTGGTCCTGATGTTGCCACTGTCCCTTGAAGCCTCCAGTCTCATTTCTCTGACTTCAACCTGAAATCTGTCCATGGGCTCTCCTCCTGGAGGGCGCCACTGTTGTTTGCAGCTGCCTCGCACGGCCAGACCTTGGGGAGTGCTGGGCACTTGTTGCGTGTGCACAGATGCCTGGTCACATGCACTATTGGCCTTTGATCATTGGCAGTATATTTTACAGGGAAAAAAAAATCCTAAGAGAACATTTTCGCTTTTGTAAAGGCTTTTCTAAATACATGCACTCGGGCTGGGTACGGTGGTTCACTCCTGTAATCCCAGCGCTTTGGGAGGCCGAGGTGGGCGGATCACCCGAGGTCAGGAGTTCAAGACCATCCTGGCTAACATGGTGAAACCTCGTCTCTACTAAAAATACAAAAAAATTAGCCGGGTGTGGTGGCGGGTGCCTATAATCCCAGCTGCTCAGATCGCGCCACTGCACTCCAGCCTGGGCGACAAGAGCGAAACTCCGTCTCAATAAATAAATAAATAAATACACTTGAACTTTGCATAGGTGCGAAAAGATGGGTGTTGGATCATGAGGCACATTTTCACGACTCAGTGGGGCTGAAGAAGTGGTCTTGGTTTCCATGGGTACCTGTAGTTGGCATCGTGGCCCCCACTCTTCTCCTCTTCATCCCCCTTTCCTGCACCTCTTTCTCTTTTCCTTCCCCTTCATCATATTCCTTTCCTCCTCCCCCTTCTCTCTCCCCTTCTTTTGCCTCCTCTCCTTATATCAAAGAGCACTTGGATAGTGTCTGTGCTCACATTTTCTACCTGAATGATGCTGGTCTTACACAGAGCAAGATTGCAGTGTGAAGGCCTTTCTGGATGCTCCAATTTTTTTTTAAACCATCTGCCATTTCCTTTTCTCCTAGAATTTTCCTTTTGGCTTATAGGAAAGAACTTCGGGCAGTTGAGAAGCACTTTTCATGCCAAGAATTTGGGAGGCCCTCGCCTTCCCATTTCAGAACAGCTGGCAGCCATGTTAATGCCATTTTATTTTATCTTCCTTCTTCCCCTCTGTCCTCCTCTCCAAGGCCTGAGATCTCAGTAGCCCAGGGGGAAGGGAAGTAAGGGTGTAATCAGGGACTGTGATGGGATTTCTCTTCTCTCTCATCTTTTTTTTTCTTTTCATCAGATGCTCTTAGAATAGAAGTTCGCTGTCTTGGCTGGCCATGGTGGCTCACACCTGTAATCCCACCACTTTGGGAGGCCAAGGCAAGTGGATTACCTGAGGTCAGGAGTTCGAGACCATTTTGGCCAACATGGTGAAACCCTGTCTCTACTAAAAATACAAAAATTAGCCAGGCATGGTAGCGAGTGCCTGTAATCCCAGCTACTTGGGAAGCTGAGGCAGGAGAATCACTTGAACCCAGGAGGTGGAGGTTGCAGTGAGCCAAGATCACGCCACTGCACTCCAGCCTGGGCAACAAGTGAAACTCCGTCTCAAAAAAAAGAATAGAATGTAGCTGTCAAAGGAAATAATGATTATTTTACAAAATAGTATTTCTTACCAAAGGCTTTGAGTCTGAAGCCTGTTCTTTCTCTCTCTCAGAGAGATGTAGCAAGAGTTTGAGAGGCATTGAAGACATGCTAGTACCCCGTGAGCCTTTCTTCTTGGAGGATTCAAAGGGGAGTTGAAACTAGAATGACTTTCTCTGCTGGGCGCGGTGGCTCACGCCTGTAATCCCAACACTTTGGGAGGCTGAGGCGGGTAGATCACCAGGTCAGGAGATCCAGACCTGGTCCTGGTCAACATGGTGAAACCCTGTCTCTACTAAAAATACAAAAATTAGTCAGGTGTGTTGGAGGGGGAGGGCGCCTGTAATCCCAGCTACTCAGGAGGCTGAAGCAGGAGAATAGCTTGGGCAGAGGTTGCAGTAAGCCGAGATCATGCCACTGCACTCCAGCCTGGCGACAGAGCGAGACTGTGTCTCAAAAAAAAAAAAAGAAAGAAAGAATGACTTTCTCACCATACCAACTAAAATCATGTCATATAGCTCTGTCCACATATTCGGGGAACAATAATGTAGGATCCCAGATCTGGTACTATGGGTGTGTGGCCTTGGGCAAGTGCCTTTACCTCTGTGAACCCAGAAAATCTGAGGCAGGTCTCAGTTAATTTAGAAAGTTTATTTTGCCAAGGTTGAGGACGTGCCTGTGACACAGACTCAGGAAGTCCTGACGACATGTGCCCAAGGTGGTCAGGGCACAGCTTGGTTTTATACATCTTAGGGAGAAATGAGACATCAATCAATATATGTAAGAAGTACATTGATTCGGTCTGGAAAGGCGAAACAACTTGAAGCAAAGACAGGAAGACTTGAAGTGGGGAAGGAGCTTACAGGTCACAGATGGGTGAGACACAAACGGTTGCATTCTTTTCAGTTTCTGATTAGCCTTTCCAAAGGTGGCAATCAGATATGCATCTAGCTCAGTGAGCAGAGAGCTAACTTTGAATGGAATGAGAGGTATGTTTGCCCTAAGCAGTTTCCAGCTGCAGTTTTCCTTAGTGATTTGGAGTAGTTTCCTTTCATACCTCTTAGCCTCAGTTTCCACTTCTGCAAAATGGAGATAATAATGCCTCCTCTGGTTCTGGACTCAGTCTTGGCCCCTCCACCCTCATTCACTGGAACTCTCTGCCCCTCAGCATCACTGAGGATGGGGGTGGGAAGCCATTTGTCCTGAGTTCCCATCGTCTACCTTTCTTAGGTTCTCAAGTGAAACTTTGACACTTAAGAGAATGCGGCTGTAGGAGGAGAACTCCGGAAAGGGTGAGCCTTGGACCCTCCTGGGCTATGTCTTAGAGAAACTCCGAAATTTGGTATGATGAGGCCGTCAGTTCTTGGCAGGAGCATCATCTACACTGACACTGCGGTCTGCATCTGATTCTGCTGTCAGGAAAGGGCTCCCAGCTCCCCATCTTTTTGGCTTCCAAGCCACTGTGCATATTGAGAGCTTGAGCCCAGGACAGATATAAACTCTAGAGGAGCACAATTTGACACTTTTTGAAGTGCCAGCTTGCCAGTCCATTTCTAAGTCAACTCCAGCAGAATTCAAATGACCAACGGGATTGTGGAGACTTTCCATTACATAAGGATGTGGTACAGGGACGCTCCAATGTCTACCTGGCTTTCTTTTTTCAAATTTGTGGGCACAGTAATTTCCAGGCTTTGTAGGTGCAGGGCTCCTTGCAAACAATGGATGCCTTTTGTTTTGATGAAGAGAAAATTACAGCACTCCCTCTATTGTCAAATAAAGACAGAGTCTCTCTGTAACTGGTTTTGCTTTACCGGCTGGAGAATCATTCCCTTTGGCATTGCTGAAACAGTTCAAAGAGAAAATTAAGAAACTTGGGGGCCATAGTGACATTATTATAGAGAAGAGGCAGCATGTTCCAAGCACCAGTAGGTGATGTGCAGACTGAGTTTGAGCTTCTATTTGCTGGCTTCCACTTGCCTCTCCTTGTACTGGGATCTGCCCGAGGCTTAAGGAATCTTCCCACATGAGACAGATTTGCACTGAAGTGCTGCTGATAACACTTGAAATGAACCACTGGTCTTCAGTCCATTTGAACCCCTTGGGGTATCTTCCTAGATTTGCTATTACTTTTTTTTCTGTTGTTCTATTCTGTTTTAAAAAAGCTGTCAAGTTGTTCTTATTGTTCGTACTGAAAGATAAATAACAAGCTGTGTTCTCTGTGATCTATGTGTCTTCAGAACAATGGAATCACTCCTGGGGGTTGTTCATGTATATTCTTGGGTGGGTGTTTGAAGCCAAAAGAGTTTGATTATGATGAGCTGGATGGATGGGGACAGAGGAAACAAATCCAGGTGTTTGCATCTATCACAGAGTCTGACAGACCTGGGTTCAAATCCCAGCTCTGCCACTGATCAGCTGTGTGGCCTGGGGCAAGTAATTTTACCTCTCTGAGCCTTGCTTTTGACTTCTGTGAAATTGGGATAAGAAAGACTCCCTTAAAGAGAGAACTGGCCATTGAGTGTTTCTGTCTGCTCAGCATCCTTCCCTCCTTCTGGTACCAGCACCCCCTCAACTTTGGGGAACTATAACAGTGGCCTTCTAGTGAGACTCCTGACATGGCCCTCCCTGCCCAGGGGTGAGCACATGACCCATTGCAGGCCGATCAGACCCCTTCCCTGGGATTTATATATACCAAGAGAGGAAAGAGAAGTTCATTCTTTACTCTGGGGCAGCTATGCTAGGAGATGCCAACCTAGAGCTGCCTAAGACCATGTCTTCTGCAGATAGGAGTCAAGTATGGCTGGGTCCAGATGTTCAAATGAAGTTCTTAGAGCTCCACCTCTCTCCATTCGTGCTTCTATTCTTCTCCATACTGGCTTCCACAGAGCCCATGCCCAACTCTGAATCAATCATTCTGACCAGGCTTGATTTGCCAGAAGGGCTCATTTATCCATCTTAAAGCCCAAGGTGGCCACAGAGTGGCTGTGGGTCATTTTTTTTTTTTTTTTTTTTTTTTTTTTGAGACGTAGTCTCACTCTGTCGCCAGGCTGGATGCAGTATAGTGGCACAATCTCGGCTTACTGCAACCTCTGCCTCCAAGGTTCAAGCAATTCTCCTGCCTCAGCCTCCAGAGTAGCTGGGACTACAGGTGTGCGCCACCTCCCCCAGCTAATTTTTGTATTTTTAGTAGAGATGGAGTTTCACCATGTCGGTCAGGTTGGTCTCAATCTCTTGACCTCATGATCCACCCACCTCGGCCTCCCAAAGTGCTGGGATTACAGGCGTAAGCCACGGCGCCTGGCCAACTGTGGGTCATTTTTTACAGGAAGATTAGGGTACTGCTCCCGAAGAAGAGCAATGCGTCAACACAGGAGAAATCGACAGATTGACTCCTGGCAGAGGAAGCAGCATGTGCCAAGCTGTAGAGGCGGGAATGTTCCCAGACCAAACTGAGGGTCAGGCTGCGATTTCTCATGGCCCAATAGCGAGATGCAGATGAACTGGGGAGAAAGAGAGTTTCTATTTCCGTAACCAGTTACAGGGAGAAGGTCTGGAAATTATTGCCAGACCAATTCAAAATTACAAAGTTTTCCAGAGCTTATATATTCTAAGTTATATGTCTACATGTAAGTGTGCATTCATCTAAAGATGTAAGTGGGCCGGGCGCGGTGGCTCATGCCTGTAATCCCAGCACTTTGGGAGCCTGTGATGAGTGGATCGCCTGAGGTCAGGGGCTCGAGACCAGCCTGGCCAACATGGTGAAACCCCATCCCTACTAAAAATACAAAAAAATTAGCTGGGTGTGGTGGCACATGCCTGTAATCTCAGCTAATCAGGAGGTTGAGGCAGGAGACTCGCTTGAACCCAGGAGGCAGTGGTTGCAGTGAGCTGAGATCAGGCCATTGGACTCCAGCCTGGGCAACAAGAACAAAACTCCATGTCAAAATTAATTAATTAATTAATTAACTTCTTTTAATCTGTAACTAAGGTCTGAGTCTCGAAGACCTTCCTCTGGAGCCTCAGTAAATTTACTAATCTAAATGGGTCCAAGTAATGGGATGATTACCCTTATCTTGTCTCCTGCTAAATCACGGGGATTTGGGGGGTTCCTTCAGACCTCTAATAAAGTTGTTTGTGGAGGCCTGGGGAGTCTCTTCAGACCTCCAGTAAAATTTGTTTAATCCTAAAATGGGTCGTGTTAGGAATTCCTTCGTTACTTTGTCATGCTTTGAGGCCCAGGAAAGGCCTAGGCAAAACTCTTGGTGGGCTTTTGTTACATTCCAGCCTTTGTATAAGGGCACTGACTTAACATTAAACTTAACCACTCAGTCAGTGCTGAAACAGTTGTTATGGAGGCCTGCATTTGGTGAGTCCTGGCCTGCCACAGGAATAGGACTTCTGTGGGCTTAGAAGTTTACTGTGGCTAGAAGGAGAGGCACAGGGGTTGGGTGGGTGACAAGAGCCTGAAGAGAGAGGTTGGAAATGGATTCTAAAGGGTCCCAGGTAACAGTGTAGTTTCCACATCAATGGGATTATTTGCATAAGGGGTGAGAAAGGTCCTTAACTCCTTCTCCCCAACCCAACATTGGCTCAAATTTTTTTTTTCTTTTTTGAAACAGAGTCTCCCTGTGTCTCCCACGTGGGAGTGCAGCGGTGCGATCTCAGCTCACTGCAACCTCCGCCTCCCGTGTTCAAGCAATTCTCCTGCCTCAGCCTCCTGAGTAGCTGGGACTACAGGCATGCACCACCACGCCCAGCTAATTTTTGTATTTTTAGTAGAGATGGGATTTCACCATATTGGCCAGACTGGTCTCGAACTCCCGACCTCATGATCCACCCGTCTCAGCCTCCCAAAGTGCTGGGATTACAAGTGTGAGCCATCGCTCCCAGCCTATTGGCTCAAAATCTTATACATAATAGGCACTCACTAAATACTTGATGAGAAAATAAATAATTTTCAAATTTTCTAAAACAAGGAAGAATTATAAAAAGAGAAGGGAGAGAGAATATGCGCATGCCAATTAAACAATTTAGTTTTTGAGTGACAACCATGAACTCAGAATTAGCCTGGGCACTTTTCATGAAGACGTTGAATTCTCAGCACAGTCCTTGAGGTAAGGATTGTAGTAATAGTAGACAATGTTTATTGAACGCTATGTGCCAGACATGGTGCAAAGTGCTTTATTTACATAGAGTATCTCCAGTGAATTCTCAGAACAACCTTATGAGGTAGGTATGATTTCAACTTTCATTTTCCGGAAGAAAAAACCGTTCCAGAGAGGTAAAGTGGCTTGCCTGAAGTCACACAGCAAGAAGGAGCAGAGATGGGATTTGAAGTTGGCTACATGATGATTTCATAAAACTCTGGAGTGTGCCCTTTGTGCTCCTCCCAGGAGATTTTTATTTGTTCATTTCTGGCACAAGGATGATTCTCTCGGTGGCACTGGAGAAGATAATGGTCCTCCCTTGGACCTTGGTCGTGTAGGGCCAGCTGATGATGGGCAGGAGGCTGGCCAGGACTGCATTGAGGATAGCAGTCGTGTAACCCCAACCCAGCAGGCACTTCCCACCATAATACATGGAGGAGGCTTTGCACACTTCCTTGACAAATGGGCAGGCAAGGCCGATTGGGAAAATCAGCAGACCCACAATCATGGCAGTAGCTGGAGATATCAGGAAGGAAAGATAATGTGTTGGCCAAGGGGCACCTCACTAACTTTCCATCCCACGACTCATCTACCCTATATCCACCCATCCATCTATCCACCCACCCATTCATTCATTTGCTTATTTATTGGCTCATCTCTCCTTTTGTCTACGCACTCATTCAACTATGCTTCCAACTATCTGTCCCTTCACTAACCCATCCATTCAAACATACTCTTACCCACTTATTTTCTCTATCCTGCTATCTACATATCCATTCACACATCCGTCCTTCTATCCATCTTCCTACTTAACCACCTGCCTCCCACCCATCCATCTGCCCACCCATCATCCACCCTCATCTTCCATTCGTCCATCCAGTATACCCATTTTCCTTATCCATCCACTAAAATATCCACCCATTCATTCATTGTTCATCCATCCACTTACCAACCCACTCATTTATGCAATTCCCTAACCCACCCATCCATGCATTCACTTATTTATTGGCTCATCTCTCCTTTTATCCACCCAGTCACTCAACTACACTTCCACCCTTCTGTCCATCTGCTCATCCATCCACTCAACCATGTTCATCTCCACTTATTCTCTCCATCCCTCTATCCACCTATTTATTCGCTCATTCATTCATCTGTCCATCTGCCTACTTAGCCACTTGCCTCCCACCAATCCATCCATCCACCCATCCCTCATCCTACATCCGTCCAACTATATTCCATTCTATCCATTTTTCCTATCCTGCCATCCATCCATCCATCCACCAGTCCATCCATCCATCCATTCATCCATCCACCAATGTATCCATCTATTCATCCATCAGTTCATCCATCCACTTATCAACACACTCATTCATCCATTCACCAGCTTACCCATGCAATCACGTGTTCATTCATCAAAACTGTTAGAGGTGCTGCAGTGGACATTAATGATACTAATGAAATGACTAGACACCTTCTTGCTTCCAGGGCACTCATAACAGAAATCAGAAGATCCCCTGGCCTCGCTTGCTGCTCTCCAGCCACCCTTGTCTACTTTCAGTTCCCTGCACATGCCTTGCTCCCTTGTCTCTATGCCTTTGTTCTTCATGTTCCCATTACCAGAAATGCCCTTGTACTCTTGGCTAACTTCTACTCATTCTTCCAGACTTGCCTCAGGTGGGACCTCCTCCAAGAGGCTTGCCTTAACCCATCCATACACTGGGCCCATCCATACACTGGGTCAGGTGCTTCCTGGAGTTTTTTCTAGCATCCTTTGCTCATCCCCATCATGTGAAATACCCACTGACTGATGCCCTCCAACCCCCACCCGCCCCACCAACTAGACACTGCAAGCAAGCCTAGGACAAGGATCATGTCTCCATCAATTGACTCAGCAAATGTTTATTGGGCACCTATTATGTATGAAGCACTGTGCTAGGGGCTGGTGATAACAAGGCAGACAGACATGTCCTTGTCCTCATGGAGCTGATGTTTTTTGGAGAAAAAGGGACAATAATCAAGTAGGCAGATTAGATATTTCAGGTAAGTATGTGCTATGAAAAATATAAAGCAAAGTAAGAAGATGGAGAATCTAAGGAGAGGGAAGATCCCTTAGCTAGAAGTCATGGAAGACCTCATGGAGGCAGTGATATCTGAGCAGAGCCCGTAATGACGTGAGTAGCAAAACCTGCGAAAATCTGGGGACAGAAGAGTCCAGCAGAGGGAGCAAGCATGGTGTATATGAGCAACAGATTGCAAATCAGAATAGCCAGAGCACGCTGAGCCTGGCAGAGGAAGGAAGAGATGAGATTGGTGAGGGACTGGGGACTGGGTTAGGTGGAGCCTCATAGGCTACGGTAAGAAGTTCAGATTTTGCTCTGAGTATGATGGGAAGTGATTGGAGGGTGGATAAGCCAGTCTGAGTGGCATGATCTGATGTCAGCTTAACAGGACTCTTTTGTCCAGTGTGTGGCCAAAATACACACTAAGGGGGAGCAGTGAGAGCAGTGAGACCTGTGAGGTGCTTATTGCTGCAATCCAGGCAAGAGATGGTGGAGCATTAATTGAATGAAGATTGCAATGAAGACCTGGCTAGTACATTCAAAAGCTATGTATAAATTACAGAAAAGAGACCCTTCTCAAGAGATGCAGTCTTGCAGGTTCACAGTTTAGCAAGTGAAGTATGGGCTAGATTTCAGCATCTTCTCACTTCTCAGCTGGGCATGCTTGCACAGTGCACAACATCCCCAACTGTGTATGGTGGCCCTGGTAAGGATGACACGAAGTGGATGGATGAGAGAGAAACAAAGGGGGACAGATTATTAGGATTGGGTCAGCTAAGAGCAGGAGTGGGTGACACTAAGGATGCCATCTCTCCCTCCCCCTGATTTCTGGCTTGCCGAAGGACCAGGAATAGTCAACAATCCTAGGGTTTATCTCTGAGATCTGACCCAAGAGGCCAGGCTCTGCTCACAGACTCGTTCATTCATTCATTCATTCATTCATTCCATAAGTATGTCTAGAGCACTGACTATTTGCCTCTGCATTGGATTTACCTGCCACTGCCTGCACCCCTGGCATTGGAACACTGCTTCTCCTTGGGCACAGCCCTTTGGGGGCCACAGCCCAAGACAGGAGGAAAATTGCATTGAAGGCCAGCAGGAGCCAGCCTCCGAGGAGCATCACAGCTGACACCTGCAGGGAAGAGACAGAAAGAAGGGTGTTGGCTGGGATAGGGGCAGGCGGATGCTCCCTCTGCTCATTGACCAGCTTCTGAGTCCTCGCAGCATGTGGTTTGTGCTATTATGATCTCCATTTTACATAAAAAGAAACTGTCCAAGAAAATAAACTGTCCAATAAAAGTCCAAGAAATTGAAGTCATTTGCCTCAGAACACATGGGTAATTAAGTGGTAGAGCCAGAATTAAGATCCACATTGACTGACTAGCATATAGTACCTTTATTAAGCACTTGCTACATGCCAGGATCATCAGGAGAGGCACCCGGTAGCTGCTGTTACATCACCCTTATAACGATCAATTTTGAAGGCTGTATATTCTTCCTTAGAGGTGCTGGACTAGGAGTCCTTTCCCATTCTCCCCATTGTTGATTTTGGCAATGTGCATCATAGCAGGGACTTTAATACCTTAGCTTTCATTTTTAAACCTAGTAGTGTTTAGAGGGTGGCCAGGTAAGAAAGGGTGTGCAGGTTGTACACTGCACAACTCTCAGAGACGCATTGGGGACCATCATAGATTTGCAAACTGATTACAGTGACTTTCCAGCAGATGGCAGTAGAGCATCCTAAAGAAGGGGCACCTTTTCCTAATTTGCACAAAGGTGCTATATTGGCTGGCAGCTGCCTTTGGAATCATCCTGCATGTCTGCTAAATTATCAGTAGCCGGACCCCACCCCACGCCTACAGAGAAGGGGCTCTGGGTGGAGCACAGAACTTGGCATTTTTGCAAAGTTGCACAGGTGTTTCTGAAGGGCTGTCAGGTTGAAGAACCTCTGTGCTCAGTTCTAAGGAGAGTAATGGCAAATTCGAAGCCACTGGGGACACTCAGGCAGCGAGGAAAGCCTCCTCGAATTCCGCTCAGCCAGCTTTCCTGCCCTGATGAGTTTAAACGAGCCCCTGAAGACCCAGTGACTTGGTGAGCCAGCTCTCACCTTCCAGGCAAAGTCAGGAATATCCTCCAGGGAACTGAAGGTCACGCAGCTCTGGTTCCAACTGTTGCCCTGAGGCCAGGAGCAGTAGGTGAGGATGCCAAAGGAGAAGGTTGGGGTCTGGAACCAGGCAGGGGAGATGAGGCTGAGGGCTGAGGTGCAGGTCAGAGAGAACCCCAGAGCTACCCACACGCTGCTCAACATTTGGCAGTATTGCTGACCTAGGAGTCAACAGGGAAGATTACTGATGGAGACTGCAGGGACAAGGACAGAAACGGGCTGGCAGAGGTGCTCCCTAGCCAGGGATCTGGTGTTATGATCAGACCCCAGATCATCAGCCCCCCTTGAGCATGGAGATGCAAATGGGAGGTACTAATAACTGTGGTCTGGTAGTAGGGGTTACTTTGCCCTAACAAATTCTAGAAGTACAACCCCCAAGTCCTAGAATAAATGTTGAACATTTGCCCCTCCACCTTCTGCATGGCACATCATCCTCACTGGTCCAAGCAGGGCTCTTCTCATATTCTGTCCATCCTTTCGTTTGTTCATTTGTTCGTTCGTTCATTCATTTATCCTTTTTTTTTTTTTTTGAGACGGAGTCTCGCTCTGTCGCCCAGGCGGGAGTGCAGTGGTGCGATCTTGGCTCACTGCAAGCTCCGCCTCCTGGGTTCACGCCATTCTCCTGCTTCAGCCTCCGGAGTAGCTGGGACTACAGGCGCCCGCCACCACGCCCAGCTAATTTTTTGTATTTTTAGTAGAGACGGGGTTCCACCGTGTTAGCCAGGATGGTCTCGATCTCTTGACCTTGTGATCCGCCCGCCTCAGCCTTCCAAAGTGCTGGGATTACAGGCGTGAGCCACCGCGCCCGGCCCATTTATCCATTCTTCCATCGAACCTCCTCTGTTCAAAAGGGCTGCTTCTACCCAGTCGGGGCACGTTTTAAAAATTCACACACATGGCCCGGCGCGGTGGCTCACGCCTGTAATCCCAGCACTTTGAGAGGCCGAGGCGGGCGGATCACGAGGTCAGGAGATCGAGACCATCCTGGCTAACACAGTGAAACCCCGTCTCTACTAAAAATACAAAAAAAAAAAAAAAAGTAGCCAGGCGTGGTGGCGGGCGCCTGTAGTCCCAGCTACTCGGGAGGCTGAGGCAGGAGAATGGCGTGAACCGGCGACGCGGAGCTTGCAGTGAGCAGAGATTGCGCCGCTGCACTCCAGCCTGGGCGACAGAGTCAGACTCCGTCTCAAAAAAAAAAAAAAAAAAAAATTAACACACATAGGCCGGGCGCTGTGGCTCACGCCTGTAATCTCAGCCCTTTGGGAGGCCGAGGCGGGCAGATCACGAGGTCAGGAGATCGAGACCATCCTGGTTAACACGGTGAAACCCCGTCTCTACTAAAAATACAAAAAAAAAAAAAAAAAAAAAAAAAAATTAGCCGGGTGTGGTGAAGGGCGCCTGTAGTCCCAGCTATTCAGGAGGCTGAGGCAAGAGAATGGCGTGAACCCAGGAGGCGGAGCTTGCAGTGAGCCGAGATCACGCTACTGCACTCCAGCCTGGGCAACAGAGCAAGACTCCGTCTCAAAAAAAAAAAATAATAATTCACACACATATGCCCGTCCGTCCTTCCTTCCTTCCATCCTTCCTTCCTTTTCTTTCTCTTTCTTTCTTTCCTTTCTTTATCCTTCCTTCCTTACTTCCTTCCTTACTTCCCTCCTTCCTTCTCTCTCCCTCCCTCCCTCCTTCCCTTCCCTTCTCCTTCCTTCCTTCTCTGTCTTTCTTTCTTTCTTTCAGAGAAAAAAGGCTGGAATGCAGTGCATGATCATAGCTCACTGCCACCTCAAACTCCTGGGCTCAAGTGATCCTCCCACCTGCTGAGTAGCTGGGACTACTGGGGCAGCTAATTTTTATTTATTTTTATTTTTTGCAGAGACGTTCCATCACATGTGGCTAATTAGAAACCTTTTTTCTTTTTTGTGGAAACAGGGTCTCCCTATATTGGCCAGGCTGGCCTCAAGCAACACAGATGCTGTTTATAGCAGCCACCTTGTTTTTTTTTATTTTACTTATTTAATGTATGTCATTTTGTGTTTGCAAAATTGGTGTGGTGCTGTATGCATGCATTTCTCATTGCTGGTATTTTCTTTTTCTTTTTCTTTTTTTTTTCTGAGACGGAGTCTTGCTCTGTCGCCCAGGCTGGAGTGCAGTGGCATGATCTTGGCTCACTGCAAGCTCCGCCTCCCGGGTTCACGCCATTTTCCTGCTTCAGCCTCCCGAGTAGCTGGGACTACAGGCGCCGCCACCATGCCCGGCTAATTTTTTGTATTTTTAGTAGAGATGGGGTTTCACCGTGTTAGCCAGGATGTTCTCGATCTCCTGACCGCGTGATCCACCCGCCTCGGCCTCCCAAAGTGCTGGGATTACAGGCGTGAGCCACGGCGCCGGGCCCTTCTCATTGCTGGTATTTTCTTTTCTTTTTTTTTTTTTTTTGAAACAGAGTCTTGCTGTGTGTCGCCCAGGCTGGAATGCAGTGACGCCATGTTGGCTTATTGCAACCTCTGCCTCCCAGATTCAAACAGTTCTCCTGCCTCAGCCTCCCAAGTAGCTGGGACTACATGCACATGCCACCACACCTGGCTAATTTTTGTATTTTTAGTAGAGACGGGGTTTCACCATGTTGGCCAGGCTAGCATTACGTATTGCATTCTGCGTCTTACTTTTGGACTGAAACACCATGGATTTAGGATGGATTCATGTTGCCATGTATACACCTGTTCTACTTGTCTTGGTTTGGGTTCTCTTGAAGCAGATCCCAAGGGCCTCACCTCCTGATATCATCACCTTGGGGGTTAGGGTTTCAACATATAAATTTTGGGCGGACACAAATATTCAGTCCATAGTAAGACTCTAGTGAGAATCTGGGAATGTGGTTTGATTTTGCGTATATTTGTTCTTTTCTTTTTTTTCTTTTTTTTTTTTTTGGCATGATACTGCTTTTCCAATGGAAATTCAAATGTTTTTTGTTTGTTTGTTTGTTTTGTTTTGAGACAGAGTCTTGCTCTGTCTCCAGGCTGGAGTACAGTGGCACGATCTCGGCTCACTACAACCTCTGACTCCCCGGTTCAAGTGATTCTCCTGCCTCAGCCTGAGTAGCTGGGATTACAGGCACAAGCCAGCATGCCCAGCTAATTTTTGTATTTTCAGTAGAGATGGAGTTTCACCATGTTGGCCAGGATGCTCTCGATCTCCTGACCTCATGATCCGCCCGCCTTGGCCTCCCCAAAGTGCTGGGATTACAGGCGTGAGCCACCGCTCCTGGCCGAAATTCAAATGTATTTTATTTTATTTATTTTATTTTATTATTATTATTTTCTGAAATGGAGTCTCGCTCTGTCACCCAGGCTGGAGTACAGTGGCACGATCTCCACTCACTGCAAGCTCTGCCTCTGAGGTTCACGCCATTCTCCTGCCTCAGCCTCCCAGGTAGCTGCGACTACAGGCGTCCGCCACCACACCCAGCTAATTTTTTGTATTTTTAGTAGAGATGGGCTTTCACCATGTTAGCCAGAATGGTCTCGATCTCCTGACCTCGTGATCCACCCGCCTAGGCCTCCCAAAGTGCTGGGATTACAGGCGTGAGCCACCGCACCCAGCCTCAAATGTATTTTAATATAAAAGTAAGTCAATGTAGAGTCAAGTCTTACTTAAATAGTAATAGTCGTGGTTTCATGGCATGGCTGAGGCTGGAAGGTGATTTGCTAACAAATAGCCAATCCTGCCATTGATGGCCAGAAAGGAAGCCCAGAAGGGTGGGCCTGCCCAAGGCATTCCAGGTCAAAAGCAGCTGAGCTGCCAACCAGGCCAAGGGCACCTAGGCAGCTTTGCCAGGCACCTGCGGCACAACCTTGGGTTTCACTTTGGCCATCATCTAAGCCCAGCCACCCACTAAACATGATGGGAATTCTGGGGTTAGAGGCCAACCAACCACTCCACCATATCCCTGGTGCGGGACCTGGGGCAAATGGCCCCATTGCTCTGGGCCTCAGTTTCTCCATCTGTACAAGAAGATTATGAATCCCTTAGTCTGGACTAGAGGCAGACAGTGTTGGGATCAGTCAGTGGGCAGGGTGATATGATGGAAAAAGGCAGAGAAGCCCAGATCCTCCCCTTCCCATCTGTAGGAGTTTGGGGAGATGGCCTCATCTCTCTGGAAAATGGGAGTGAGGGTTGTTGCGAAGCTTCAAGGGGATAAAGTGCGTGTGTGTGTGTGTGTGTGTGTGTGTGTGTTGCAGGGGGAGGGGCAGAGATAAACCTGGGCAGGTATGTCTGGGTCAAGTTTCGTGGGCTTTTTACCCCAAGATGAGAAAAACCCCTTGGCTTCTCGCCAGCAAGTGAAACATGCTCCTTTGAGTGACAGGGGACAGTATTTTTGTGGGGTTTTTTTGGTGGTGGTAGTGTTGTTTTCCCTACACCAAAATCAGCCTCTCCTTCGGGTTGGCAAGATCCTGAGCGGTGTAATTCCAGCCAGGAAGCCTGGGAGAGCTGAATCCACCCAGGCCTATGATTGTGCCTCTCTCTGGCTGCGCCAGTGGCTGTCCAGACGTTTCTCACCTTGAAAGGAGTTTTGTTCTCCAGATAATGCTCAATGTCACCTGGGAAAATCACGCCAACCGTCCAGGTGCCCAGAAACCTAAATGAGGCATTGTAACCCGAAACCACATCCGGCCAGGCTGCAATTAGCTGGAATCCACCTAAGGAAAGCTTGAAAGGGACTGAATATTTTCTCCTCTGGCTCAGTGCTTAACTTTTAATAGCAGTCAACAACTTCTGGGCACTCACCAGGCTTCGCTCTAAGCACTTGCATAGGTAAGCACTCTTTACCTATAAGCCTTATGGCCACTTGATGCGATAGATACTATTATCACTGTTCCCATTTTACAGATGACAAAACTGAGGCTCAGGAAGCAAGCCATAGAACTGAGACTCATACTTTGGGAATCAGGCTCGGGTTCTGGGCCCTAAGCCCAAAGTGATATTAAGGATTTAATTTAAAGGCCAATGAACCCAACGGCTTACTAGAGCTGCCCAAGGTTAGGGCATGGTCAGCTCTCATGCCAGCCCTGCCCAGGGGACAGGGATGATTCCAGAGAAGCCATACAAAGGCAGAATCTCAGGAGGAGAAATGGGACTGGGAGTTTAGAGGTGGCTGCTAGGGACTTGATATGTCAAACCAAGTCTCTTTCTTATTCTGGCTTCTGTGTCTTTCTCTGTAAATTGGAGGGGTTGATCAATCATTCATTCAACTTTAATGTGCCCAGCTCAATGTGATCTTTTAACCCCCTACCCCCAGGATACAGTGGTGAACAGAACGTAGTCCCCACCTTCAAGGATCTTAGAGTTTTGTGGGGAAGACAGACCAACAAGATATAGCAATATGTCCATGTGCTCACCCATTCAACAAATATTTACTGGGTGTCTACAATGTTCCAGGAACTGTTCCAGGTCCTGGGGGATTCAGCAGTGAGGAAAACAGACAAAGCCCCTCCTTATGGAACTTAGACTCTGGAGGGAGAGAGAGAGACAGGGAGGAAATAAGCAAGTCAATATGTAATATGTTAGATGTCAATAAGTGCCCTAGAGAAAAATGAAGCATTGGAGGGAGATAGCAAGTGATTGGGTAATTGGGGGATAGTCATGGAAAGCCCCATGAGAAGGTGACCTTTGAGCTGAGCCTGAAGAAGGTGATGGAGGGAGCCACGTGGAGAGGTGTCAGAGGAATATTCCAAGCAGAGTGGGGAGCAGGTGCAAAGGCCCTGAGGTGAGTGTGCCCTTGGCACATTTGAGGATGCAAAGAGGCCCATGTGACTAGAAGAAATGAGGATAGGAAAGAGCGGTAGGCCTTGTAGCAGAGATAAGGTCTTGCTCTGTTGCCCAGGCTGGAGTGCAGTGGCACAATCACAGCTCACTGCAGTCTCAACCTCCTGGGGCTCAAGCAATCCTCCCACCTCAGCCTCCCAAGTAGCTGGGGCTACAGGCATGTACCACCATGCCTGGCTAATTTTTTTTTTGGTAGAGATGAGGTCTCTCTATGTTGCCCAGGCTGGTCTTTTTTTTTTTTTTTTTTTTTTTTGAGACCAAGTCTAGCTCTGTCGCCAGGCTGGAGTACAATGGTGCGATCTCGGCTCACCTCTGCTCTGCCTCTCGGGTTCAAGCAATTCTCCTGCCTCAGCCTCCTGAGTATCTGGGACTACAGGTGCGCACCACCACGCCCAACTAATTTTTGTATTATTAGCAGAGACGGGGTTTCACCATGTTGGCCAGGCTGGTGTCGATCTCTTGACCTCCTGATCCGCCCACCTTGGCCTCCCAAAGTGCTGGGATGACAGGTGTGAGCCACCGCGCCTGGACGCCTCGGCTGGTCTTGAACTCCTGGCTTCAAGAGATCCTCCTGCTTTAGTCTCCCAAAGTTTGGGGATTATAGGCATGAGCCACCGTGCCTAGCCTGGCTTTTCACTTGTGAGTGTGGTAGGGAGTCTGTGGCTGGTCTTTAGCAGGGGTATGACATGAACCATCCTAGGTTTTCAAAAGACCACTCTGGCTCCTGGGTGGAGAACAGGCAGAAGGGAAGCAGAGGAAGAAGCCTTCAGAAGGTGACTCGTCAGTCAGACAAGAGACAAAGGTGGATGTGGATGGATGTGGAGGTGGGGTTAGGGGAGGAGGACAAAGAGTGGTCAGATTCTGGATTGATTTTGAAGGGCAAAGGTCAAGCTGATCAGATTTGCTAATAGAGTAGGCCTGGGGTGTGAGGGAAAGTGAAGAGGCAAGGATGCCTCTAGGGCTTTTGACCTGGGATGGAGAACCCGCAGAAGGAGCATGTTTACTAGGGCAGGTGGAGGTGTCTGAGTGTGAGGTTGTGTAAGCAAAGCTTGAGATGTATATCTTCCCCAACCCATCAATCGATATATACAGGCATGAGTACAGACACAGCTCCACACCATGAAAAAGCCTGGGGTGACATTGGGGACGAGCACAGAGGAAGGGCACCCGGTCCAGCCTGGGGGGTGCAGGCCATGTCCAGGCTGAGATGCACAGATGGGCAAACTGGGTCTGGGAAGGACTTTTATCTCTTATCACATTCTCCCAGCTATGCAGCCAGGTAAGTCCAATTTCTGGTTCTATTCCAGCATCCGTCACAAATTGGCTATGCCACCTAGGACAAATTATGTAACGGCTCTGAGCCTCAGGTTCCCCATCTACAAAAGGAAGGTCAGCGGGACTTAACCCTTTGATGCATTCCTTTGAAGATATGATTTAAAACTATGGATGTTGGCCAGGTGTGGTGGCTCACACCTATTATCCCAGCACTTTGCAAGGCCGAGGCCGGAGGATCACCTGAGGTCAGGAGTTCGAGACCAGCCTGGCCAATATGGCAAAACTCTGTCTCTACTAAAAATACAAAACTTAGCTGGGCATGGTGGTGGGTGCCTGTAATACCAGCTATTCAGGAGGCTGAGGCAAGAGAATCACTTGAACCCGGAAGGCGGAGGTTGCAGTGAGCCGAGATCATACCACTGCACTCCAGCCTGGGCGACAGAGCAAGACTCTTTCTCAAAAAAAGAAAAAAACAAAAAATCCCCAAAAACAAAACTATGGATGTTTCCACATGCACTCTCATACGAGCAAGCATGCACACATGAGCGCGCATGCACACACACACACACACACACACACAATTGTATGTCATTTCAGAGGCTCATGGGCCTCCTGAAGCCCATAACAGCCCCTGAATGTGCTTCATGCTATCCCAGTTTCCTTCCCTCCCCACTCCTCACCTCAGGTCACTTGTCCCTCCAGACTCACCACACTTTAGGTCAAGACCCTCCAACGTGGCCACCTCTGCTCAGGCTCCGGCTTTGGATCAACGTCTGTGACCTTGTAAAATTCTCCTCTCCTTTGAAGGAAGAATTTAGCTTGTAGAACAATGCAAGGGCATGCTTGATAAACTGGTCTGAGGGTGTGTGTGTGTGTGTGTGTGTGTGTGTGTGTGTGTGTGTGTGTGTGTGTGTGTGTGTGGCTTTTCCTTCCCACTTCCTTAAATCAATAGGGGTGTGTGTGTGTGTGTGTGTGTGTGTGTGTGTGTGTGTGTGTGTGTGTGTGTGTGTGTGTGTGTGTGGCTTTTCCTTCCCACTTCCTTAAATCAATAGTTTTCACTCCAGGCTGCTGGGTGGGCTGAGCAAAGAGGGGAAAGCCATCTCCAGGTGGGGACAAGGGGAGGGTATAGTGTTTTCTGGGTAGGGCAAGGCACCAATAGGGATTAACCAATCTACGATTAAACGCCAGGTGTAGGAAACCACAGATAGAATCTCAGGAGGAGAAATGGGATTGGGAGTTTAGAAGTGGCTGCCACTGTGTTCTCTACCTTTCTGTCCTCATAATTCTAGCCAGGCAACTGATGTGCATATTTCTCTGTATTTCTCGTAGGATCTTCCCTGTGAGCTGTGGACTTCTCAAAGTCAGGCACTGTGTCTTAAATATCTTTATCCTTAGCACAAGACTTGGCACAGAGTAGTGCTGGTATTCTTTTTTTTTTTTTTTTCTGAGACAGAGTCTCACTCTGTCGCCCAGGCTGGAGTGCAGTCGCGTGATGATCTCGGCTCACTGCAAGCTCTGCCTCCCGGGTTCACGCCATTCTCCTGCCTCAGCCTCCTGAGTAGCTGTGACTACAGGCTCCTGCCACCATGCCTGGCTAATTTTTTGTATTTTTTTTTTTTTTTAGTAGAGACAGAGTTTCACCCTGTTGGCCAGGATGGTCTCGATCTCCTGACCTTGTGATCTGCCCGCCTCAGCCTCCTAAAGTGGTGGGATTACAAGCGTGAGCCATCGTGCCTGGCCTGGTATTCTTTTGCTATAAGTGATGGAAGTGCCACTCAAATAGACATGAGAAATGTATTGGTTCACATAACTGAAAATTCTCTGGGATGGGCTTCAGGCACAGTGGGATCCAGGTAAATAAGCAATGTCTTCAGAACCCTTCTCTCTCTCCACCTCTCAGTTCTGTTTTCTGCTCAGTTGGCTTCACTCTCTAGGTGGATTCCCTCTAACAGTATTGCCCTTTGGTGGCTCCAGGCTGACATTCCCAGACTCAGCAACCCCAGAGAAAAGAAAGCTTCTCTTTGCACACTATTGCAGCAAGTGCTGTGATTAACACTCAGTGGACAAACTTGGATCCCATGCCCACCATGAATCAATCACTGTGGCCAGGCAAATGGGATGCTCTGATTGGCCAGACCTACATCCTGTGTCCTAGGGTTGGGGGTTGAGGTTTGGAAAGTGAGGATCAAGTAAGGGTGTCGCGAGGCTTACCCCCCTTGAAACGATATGGACTGAGTGCAGGGGGTGGGATTCTTCCCTGGAGGAAAACAGATGCTGTTGGCAGAGGGGAGATGGCTGCTAGGAAGGTGAGAAGAAGAGACATCGCCTCAGTGCACAGGAAATGCGAGCTTTTCCCTGTAGCTTAACGAATGAGCACCTGGCAGTTGGTATTGTCAGAAGCAGGAGGTTCCCAGCCAGTTAGAGGCAGAAAATCTCAGTGAAGCCGTGTCTCAGGCTTCACTCAAGTCCCAGCTCTGCCGCCTCAGTCAGTGTGACCTGAGTTGGGGCATCGCTGCCTCCTTGGCCTCAGTTTCTCTACCTGTAAAATGAGGGCGTGTCTGGAGTGGTGGTTCCAGGGTTTTTTCCCCAGTCACTCATTCAATCATTCATGTATTCATTTTTCCCCTTTCAATCAATATGTGTTGAAGGGCACTGGAGTTGGCCTAAACTGGATTTGGATTTCAGTTCTGATGTTTACTCGCTGTATCAGGCTTGACTGATGCACCTTCTCAGGTGTGCTCAGCTGCGTCCTTCCCAGCCAGCCAACAGCTCTGGACAAGATCAAGCCTCCTCTTGCTTCCACCTGCAGGCGGCTTGGGTCAGTTGCTGCATCTACTCAGCCACTTAGGCCTGCATCTCCCGCTGTCATTCAAGCAGACCTGACCTGCTTTAAGGGAGGCAGCCCTGGACTCTCCTCTTCTAGGCTCAGGTGAAGCCCTGTGTATGGAATTGGTTTCCCTTGGGGCTGTCTGGACGCACAGATAACACGGTTGGGCCCAACAGTGACTAATTGTGGACAGGGGATGGGAGGTGCCAGATGGTGAAGTCCTTGCGCTTCCTTCATCCCTTCCATGGTCTGTTTCATGCGGCTTCTGTAGCCAGCCTAGTAAGGCATGTCTTATATTTGCTCTCCCTCCTCCCCTGCCTTGAAGTCCCCTTCCCTTCACCCTTACTGAGCTGGGATTTTATCCCTAATAAAGCATTAGTACATAAAATTTGCCTTGGGCTCTGTTTTCCAGGGAGCCAGGCTGAAATACTAGCTGTGTGACCTTGGGCAACTTACTTAACCTCTCTGAGCTTCAGATCTTTCATCTGTAAAAGGTAGATAATAATAGAGCATCTCAGCGGGGCACAGTGGCTCATACTTGTAACCCCAGCACTTCGGGAGGTTGATGCGGGTGAATTGCTTGAACCAGGAGTTCAAAACCAGCCTGGGCAACATGGCAAAATCCCATCTCTACAAAAATACAAAAATTAGCCAAGGATGGTAGCGCATGCCTGTAGTCCCAGCTGCTTGGGAGCCTGAGGCGGGGGGATGGTTTGAGCCCAGGAGGGCGAGGCTGTGTAGTGAGCCAAGATTGTGCTACTGCACTCCAGCGTGGACGACAGAGAGGGACTCTCTCTCGAAAAAAATTAAGTAATAATAATAATAGTAGAGCACGTCTTATAGGTTGTTGTGGAGTTTAATGAGATAGCACAGGCAAAATATTTGGCTGAATAAATGATAGCCTTCATTAGTATCATTACCATGAACCAAACGCTGGATTCCAGCATGTGAAAACATTTATGCAACATTGAACTTCATGAATATTTATTGGGTGACAACTCTGTTTCAGGTACTACACTAGTCTCTTCCCACAAGGACCTCACAGCCTAGAAAGTGAGTGAAAAGTAATTGGGCAATTATACTACAGTGTGATCAGAACTTTAATGAGTGTGGGCACCAGCCCCAGATTCTGCAACATCTAATCAGTTTTGGTGGTTGGGGATGGCTTCTTAGAGGAACTGATGTAGAAGCTAAGATCTGAGGGACATTTAGTTGTTAACTAGATGATGGGGAGGCAGAGGGCAAAAAATTCCTGGTGGGGGTAATGGCATGGGCATAGGACTAGTGTTGAGGGAAAACATTTCAAAGAACATATTGGGTCTCACACTCAACATGCAAATAAATTTTAGGAAAAACAAAATGGATAAATATGCACCAACGGAAATGCATGAACATGGTCTTTGCAAGGGGTGTGTGGGGTGTAGAGCTATACTGTCCAATGTGGTAGCCAGGGCCACATGTGGATTTTAAAATTTATACTAATTAAAATTAAATAAAATGTAAAACTTAGTTCCTCAGTCTCCCTGACCTCATTTTAAGTACTCAGTAGTCATCTATGGCTAATGTTGGACAGTGCAGATATAGAACATCTCCATTGTTGCAGAAAGTTCTATTGGACAGAGCTGACAGAGGCTAATCAGGACAGACCTTCTGGAGGAGGGGACAAAAACTGCGAAGAAAGGGTTCTGGGAAAATCCCTGGGAAGCACTGTGCTCTATTCTTAAAAAAAGAAAAGCCAGGGCTGGGAGTGGTGAGGTGGGGGGAGGGAGGGGTGTTGCCTCTGGAAACTGTACTACCTGACACCTCTTTGGTCAGGGTCTACCTCTGGGTATGTGTGAGCTGGCATCTCTCACCTAGGCAGGAAGACACAGGAATGCAAGGGGAACCAGCTAAGGCGGGGGCTGACCAGGAAGTCCTGCCCCTTCTGGGTCCAGGTTCAGGAGGACTCTGGGAGTTGTAGTTCAGAACTTCTGGAATCCCCTTAAAGCTTGACAGGGATAGAAGAGCTGACACCCGGCCTGGGCTGGGCATGTCTTGGGGCGGAGAGTAGGGTTGATGGTCATGGCTGGGGACGTGTCTGGGTTTGAGTCTCCATGGGGGGTGGCAGGAGGAGGACTGTCTTGTCCCCTCCCATCCTTATGTTCTGGAATGGAGAGGAGATGCCAAGGTGGAAGCCTGCATTGGCTGGGGAGCTGAGAAACATGGAACATTCCGTTAAACAGAACCCCCGGCCTACGCATTCTGGTTCATGGAGATTTGCCCAGGAGACACAGGAAGTTCCCATAAGGTTAGGGAGGAGGGGCAGCAGATGGCATGTCATCAGCTTTCGGTCATTCATGCACTCAGCATATATTCTTTGAGCACCTACTGCGTGCCAAGCCCTGTTCTAGGCACTGGGAATCAGAGGTGAAAGCGAGACAGAAGTCCCTTCCTCCAGGAGGTCTAGAGAGAAGAGCAGACAATCAACAATGATTTTCCTTTGCTGGTATAACATACACATCATGTAAAGGCCTGACTTACGTGGATTTTGAAGGATTTTAAGTTTCAACCCAGCCGTTCCTGGTCTCCTACTCACAGACTTCTCTCTGGAAGTGGTAGTCTTCTGTAAAAGCGACTGGGTTTGATCCTTTTGATGACTGTACTCAAGATACCCAGATGATAAGGAGAATGTCCTGAGACATGAGACCTCATGGGACCTCTGCCCCCCAATTCCTGGGTTCCAGCACTGTACACAAGTCAGTTGGGGGTTCTCGGGCTGCTGTTTGGTAAACAGGGTTTACCCTGCCTGGGTCTGACGGTGATGATCAGACCTTCAAAAGGGTTGCAGTGCAAACGGTGTGGAGAACAGGAGCTACCCTTGTTTCTTACACACACCCAACAACTTAAGAGCAAAATGAGGCAAGAAGTCTCCCCACCAATCCTCCTGAAGCCACACAATGTGATGTCCTTTTCTTTTCTTTCTTTTTTTTTTTTTTTCAGACGGAGTCTTGCTCTGTGGTTCAGGCTGGAGTGCAGTGGCGCGCTCTTGGCTCACTGCAATCTCCACCGCCCGGGTTCAAGCCATTCTCCTGCCTCAGCCTCCCGAGTAGCTGGGATCACAGGCATCTGCCACCACACCCAGCTAATTTTTGTAATTTTCAGCAGTGACAAGGTTTCACCATGTTGGCCAGGCTGGTCTCAAACTCATGACCTCAGGTGATCCACCCGCCTCGGCCTCCCAAAATGCTGGGATTACAAGCCACCGTGTGCAGCCTGTGATGTCCTTTTCTTTCTCTTTTTTTATTGAGGTCTATCTTGCTTATAATAAAGGCACATTGATTTTAGGTCC
Source organism: Pongo pygmaeus (assembly GCF_028885625.2). Classification (NCBI taxonomy): domain Eukaryota; kingdom Metazoa; phylum Chordata; class Mammalia; order Primates; family Hominidae; genus Pongo; species Pongo pygmaeus. The sequence continues at coordinate 35,855,656 of NC_085931.1, forward strand.
TCCAGTTATTCATGCCGTGTACATTTCTCATAGGAGCACATGTCACAGATTCAATTCGATATACTCGTGAAATTATTTGTTTCAATATCTGTAAGCTGCACAACAGCCTGGATTTTGCCAGCTGTCCACCACTGGGTCTCCAGCACCCAGCATGCAATAGGTGCTTAATAAAGATCTGCTGAATGAAATGAGTAAAGGATAACAGAACAGGTATTTTCTCTTTCAGAGACGACTTCCTACGATTCTCTCAACTTGTCCACAAGTTCCTATACCCATTACCCCACAACCCACACCCACAACATAATGTCAGGAGGATTCGCACACAGTAGGCGCCCCAGCGAACTCCCAGGTGCAGTGCCCTTGCTTGGCGCGAGGAGGCGCCAGCACCGCGCACAGACCTTGCCCGCCCCCAGGCAGGCACCAGCAGCCCAGGCAAATCAGTGGGCCCACATTTATGGAGCGCCTCCTGAATTCCTGGGTTGCATTAGGATCTCGGGGTCGCCGGCTGGGCAGCGGGTCGGTGCCGGTGGCGGGGGATCCTGGCTGGTGACTGGGGAACATCCAGGGGACGCGGGAGGGGACCGGGAGCAAAGTTCCCAGTTGGATAGAGCGGGGTCGGGCCTCGAGGGGCGGGAGCGCTTCCGGCAGGGGTGTCCAAGCGAGTCGTGACCTCTGACCCGCCGGAGAGGTCCCAGGCCCAGGCGCCACTGCCGACTCGGGTCCTGCCGGCTCTGCTCCCCTCCGCGCAGGCGCGGCCGGCCGCAGTTCCCATGGTGACGGGGGCGCGTCCCCGCCCGAGGCCCCGCCCCCAGCAGGCTAGGCTGCGCGGGGCTGCCGGCTCCTAGGGCAGGTGCCGCGGGCTGCGGGCAGGTGGCGGCGCGACGCGAGCTGGCGGTGGCTCTACGGTAGGTTGCGCAGCGGCTGCGGGGAGTGGGGGCCGGCTGGCCGCCTCCTGTTCCCGGCCGGCGAGGTAGCTGGGGGTGACGGCGGCGGGCGAGGGCCGCCAAGTTTCTGCCCGGCCGAGGCCCCGGGAGAAAAGTTGGCAAAGTTGGCCGGGGAAGAGGCGGGGACCCGGAGGATTTCCCCAGACTCTGGGTCTGCGAGGAGGGAGGATCCCGGTTTGGGAGCCGGGGAATCCGACTCCCGAGACTTGAGAGTGGATCCCGCGGGAAGATCCCGCACAGGGCAACCAATGGATCACGTGCCACCCGGTTGGCGACTTGGGAGTCGATCCCTGGAGGGGATCGGGCGCTGGAGGCCTGGGATCCCACTGGATCCCCAGTCAGGGGTGACGGCGGAGGGTGATTCGAGACTGGGAGCGAGAGGATCAATCTCCTCCCACGCCAGCCTGAGCCTTGGGAATGGATTCAGAGAGATCCGGTGGCTAGAAGCTGAGGGATCGCTGGAGATCTGGGTTACTCAGCCTGGAGCTGCTAGGGTCTGGACATCTGTGCGGGTTGGAGGCCCCGGAGGTGGACAGTGGGAAGCAAGGGCGGCGAGCGAGACGGAACCCGGGTCGAGGGGAGCCCGGAGGACAGCGGGGTGGTTCGGGGGGCGTGAGAGGGGCGGCGCGCGGGGTCCCTCGGACGCGGAGGCTCCGGACGCGTCCTCTTGGCCTGGTCTGCGCCCCCCTCCGCTCGTCTTCCCAGGGCGGAGGCGCCCTGATGGGATTAAGCCTCAGTCCCCCTGTTCACAGGCAGGCCCGCGTGGTCCCCGCCCCGATGGCGGCGCGGCCCACCCGGGCTCACGGGTGGGGCCCTCGGAATGGGAAGCGGCTCGTTGACCCCCACCCGAGCCTGACCTTTTCACCCTGCTGGCACACACTCGCCTGGGAGTGGGGGCGCCGCGCCCTAAAACCCTGCTGTTTGTCCAGTCCCGGAGCAGGCGTGTGACCTCCACCGCGCGACGCCTAGGTGGCCAGGGCTTCCTGCCTGCCGGGACTGAACTTTCTCTAGCCAGGAGCAGCCATTATCTTTTGGAAGGGAAAGGACTGTACCTGTTGCACAAAGAAAAACACTTTGTTTGCATCTTTTTTGTGACCGTGGGCAAAACACTTAACCTATTTGAGTCCAGATAGGGACCCTCTGGGCAAAATGGGCTTGGCCTAGGAGGGTCTGCATCCTCCCTCTTCTAGGAGGCTGGCAGGATGGGTCGGAATGAAGGGTGTGAAACAGGTAGGGGCTCTGTAAGTATCAGTGCCCCCTAAGTCTGTGGCCTCTCCTTTGCCATGCCCCATCCCCTGTGCTTGCCTTACAGTATCTAAAGATTCCAGAAACCCTACTTGCTATCTTTTGAAACTGCAGGATTAGAGAGCTATTTAGCTTAACCTTTCTTCCAAATGGGTTAATTGCCCCTCTCATCCCCCCTTGCAGAGAGAAGCTCTGAGGTTTGGCTAATGAGTAACCAAGACATTTGGACAAGGCTTCGCCCTTGGTCTGGCTTTCCCTCTGCTAATCCATCAAGGTTCCTGGACAAACGTGTGCACCCCCAGACTCTGGTGCCTCCTTCCTTCCTGTTGCAGCCAGGGACAGTTCCCGAGGAATTTGTACAGACACAAGCCCAGATCTTGGTAGTTCTGGCAGGGGGATCCTTTTTGAAGGATTTGCATGCTTGACAAGGGTGCAATTACCCAAGAGAAGTGCAGAGTTTCAATGCAGTGTCTGGACACATATTTCAGCTGGGCACATAGAACTGGCTGGCTCCATCAACCAGTGTGTATTGAGCACCTATGTCAGGAGCACTGTAGAAATGGTGTGGCCTAGGGCAACTCAGGATCTGTCCTCTTGGAGTTATTTTCCAGCTATGGAGCAGTCGGCTTGCCCTGCAGTCTAGTACTGATTCTTGATGTTGGGGATACAGTTCTTACCCTAGGTTCAGAGGCTGGAAGCTGCCCCTACCCCCACTGGAGGTCCTAGGGGCTGTTTTTTTTTTGTTCGTTTTGTTTTGTTTTGTTTTGTTTTGTTTTTTGAGATGGAGTCTCGCTCTGTAGCCCAGGCTAGAGTGCAATGGCGTGATCTCGGCTCACTGCGACCTCTGCTTCCCGGGTTCAAGCGATTCTCCTGCCTCAGCCTCCGGAGTAGCTGGGATTACAGATGCCCGCCACTCTGCCTGGCTAATTTTTGTATTTTTAGTAGAGATAGGGTTTCACCATGTTGGCCAGGCTGATCCCAAACTCCTAACCTTAGGTGATCCTCCCGTCTCCGCCTCCCAAAGTGCTGGGATTGCAGGCATGAGCCACCGCGCCCGGCCGGGGCTGTTTTTTATTGAAGGCTGAACTTGGCAGGAGAATGAAGGAGCCAGTTGTCTGGCTCTGAGCATTTCTCCTCACCAGGCTACATCTCTGACCAACTCAGAAACAGAGCCTCACAGGGATATTTTATGTGTGCATTCATTCATTTATTTATCATTTGTTCCTTCAACAAATATTTCAAGACACTGTGTCAAAGATGAGGCTAGAAGCCACATCCTTAAGGGGATACTTTATGCCCTGAAAGTCTTTGTGAACATATGCACTTGTCTGGAAGGGGAGAACTATGATCATAGGAGGAGGGGCTGATGCCTTTGGCTATAAGGAGGGATGGGGGTCAGAGAGTTTAGTTTTCTCGACAGCCAGTGGGAAGAGGTTGGTGTTATGGGCTGCAGAAATGGAACAGCTTGTGCAGAAGCCTGGAGGTAGGGGAGTGCCTAGGGTGTTGACTGGGGCCAGGCCAGCCATGCTTAGTGGTTTGGACTTTATTCCTGGAGCGTGGGGCGCTGTGGATCACAGTGGAAGGGTCTCTGCAGGTGAGGGGCAGGATCATACGTGTGTTTTGGGAAGCTTGCCCTGGCTGGTGTGGGGAGGCTTGATGATCGGAGGGTCATGCCAGGAGGTTGGGGGCCAGTAAGCAGGCTGCTAGAAAAATCCAGGTGAGAGGCCGGGCATGGTGGCTCACGCCTGTAATCCCAGCACTTTGGGAGGCCAAGGCAGGCCGATCACAAAGTCAGGAGATTGAGACCATACTGGCTAACATGGTGAAACCCCGTCTCTACTAAAAATACAAAAAAAACTAGCCAGGCGTGGGGCAGGTGCCCGTACTCCTGGCTACTCGGGAGGCTGAGGCAGGAGAATGGCATGAACCCGGGAGGCAGAGCTTGCAGTAAACCGAGATCATGCCACTGCACTCCAGCCTGCGCGACAGATCGAGACTCCGTCTCAAAAAAAAAAAAAAAAGAAAAATCCTGGTGAGAGACCGCGGTGGACTGGACGTAGAGACCAATGGTGTTGAGGGGTGCTCGCTGACAACTTTGACATTGATCAGTGTTACACTTAGAGAGCCACTCATTTTGAAGATCCCTTCCTCAAGGTGGGTGTAACAGTCTACCTGGGGTAAGGAAACCCCTCAGAGGGGGTGGTATCAGTACTGAATTCAGTTTAGCAAACCTGCTTTAGAACCCTCTGCCTGTTCAGGGGTAGGTATAAAACATGCCAGTCCTCAAGGACTTCCTGTGGGGAGACACGGGGCACATTATCCCCATTTCACTGATGCAGCCCTCTGTGGCATAGTGAGGCCTTTGCCAGGCAGCAGTGGCAAAGCAGGAATTTGAACTCCCTTCCAACTTGCAACTAGTGAATATTTGGGTTCAGATTAAGCAGTAAAGAAACAACAGAGGAAGGTGGGTTTGAGTTGGGTGTGGAAGGGATAAATTGAAGGAGCCTTCCAGGAGGAGGCAGGGATAGAAGGGAGGGAGCCAGCCAGCTGGGCGCGGTGGCTCACGCCTGTAATCCCAGCACTTTGAGAGTCCGAGGCGGGTGGATCACAAGATCAGGAGATAGAGACCATCCTGGCTAACACGGTGAAACCCCGTCTCTACTAAAAATACGAAAACAAAAAATTAGCCGGGCGTGGTGGTGGGCTCCTGTAGTCCCAGCTACTCGGGAGGCTGAGGCAGGAGAATGGCGTGAACCGGTGAGGTGGAGCTTGCAGTGAGCCGAGATCGCTCCACTGCACTCCAGCCTGGGCAACACAGCGAGACTCTGTCTCAAAAAAAAAAAAAAAAAAAAGAAGGGAGGGAGGGAGTCAGCCAGAGATACTCCAGGGCAAACCCTGGCTCTGCCCGCTCCTGGCTGTGGCCTTGGGCATGGTTATGGTTTTGAGACTCAACTTCCCTATCTGTAAAAAGGGCTCATGATAGGATACTCCCATTCTCAGAAGGTTGTTACGTGAGTTTACCGAAGCAGTGTATGGACTGTGCTAGGCCCAGTGTCTATGCTCTGTAAGGGGTGGTATGATTATTATCACTATAGCCTGTCATCAGGATAAGTTCCAGGTGGGTGGTGCTTTGCTCAACCTGGTGTGTGCATGTGTGTGTTGGGGGGAGAGAGGGAGTGACCCACAGATGATACTTGAGTCTTAAAGGATGAGTAGGAGGGAGGGCTGGGACATAGCAGGCAGAAGCAACAGCACTGGCAAAGGCATAGATCGCCTGGAGAACTGCATGCCAACTGATATACCCAGAATTCAGGGTATGCTGAATGAATAAAAGTTAGACCATGGGCAGCAAAAATTCCTTTTATACCCCAGACACTCCCTGAATTTCTAAACTTGAAGGCTTTGGCAGGTTTGGGGCAGAGAGGAGGGCAGGAGCATCCCTGTCCAGGAGTTCACTCTCTTTCTTCCATTCACCCATCCAGATTATAGGAGTGTGAACCTAGATAAGCCATGTCCCCCCGGGACCTCAGTTTCTTCCTCTGTAAAATGGGAGGACTGGGGAGAATGTAGGTAAAGCACATAGTGCATCAGAGCAGCGCTGTTATGCCAGAATCTGGGCTAAGCTCTTTTGTTCCTTCTTCTTTTTTTTTTTTTTTTTGAGACGGAGTTTTGCTCTTATTGCCCAGGCTGGAGAGCAATGGCAGGATCTCGGCTCACTGCAGCCTCCACCTCCTGGGTTCAAGTGATTCTCCTATCTCAGCCTCCCAAGTAGCTGGGATTACAGGCATATGCCACCACGCCTGGCTAATTTTGTTATTTTTATTAGAGACAGGGTTTCTCCACGTTGGTCAGGCTGGTCTCGAACTCTCGACCTCATGTGATCCACCCGCCTCGGCCTCCCAAAGTGCTGGGATTACAGGCACCCGGCCTATTTTTTTTAATATTCTACAACAAACCCGGTGGTGCCTGTTTTCGAGACCCTCAACTTTACAGTGCATGAAACTGAGGCTTCAAGAGGTTATTGATTTGCTGCGAGGTCACGCAGCGGGTAAGTGGAAGAGCTGGGATTTGAACCCTAAGCTGTCTGCCTCAAAGCCATGCCTTTCCCGCTTACTTGGTTCCCAACACAAGGAGGGGTGCTTCTGCCTGTCCTCACTACTCAAACTGCTGCCATTTAAGAAGAAGCTAAGGCCAAGCACAGTGGCTCCCGTCTGTAATCCCAGCGCTTTGGGAGGCTGAGATGGGAGTATTGCTTGAGCCCAGGAGTTTGAGACCAGCCTGGGCAACATAGCGAGACTCTGTCTCTGAAAAAACAATTTAAGACCAGATGAGTTGGCTCATGCCTGTAATCTCAGCACTTTGGGAGGCCGAGGTGGGCGGATCACCTGAGGTCAGGAGTTCGAGAGCAGCCTGGCCAACATGGTGAAACCCCGTCTATACTAAAAATACAAAAATCAGCCAGGCGTGGTGGCAGGGCACCTGTAATCCCAGCTACTCGGGAGGCTGAGGCAAGAGAATCGCTTGAACCCGGGAGGTGGAGGTTGTGGTGACCTGAGATCATGCCATTGCAATCCAGCCTGGATGACAGAGCAAGACTGTCTCAAAAAAAAAAAAAGTTTAAAAATTAGTCTGGCGGTCAGGCACAGTGGCTCACGCCTGTAATTCCAGCACTTTGGGAGGCAGAGGCAGGTGAATCACCTGAGGTCAGGAGTTCGAGATTAGCCTAGCCAACATGGAAAAGCCCTCTCTCTACTGAAAATACAAAACAAAACAAAAAAATAGCCAGGTATGGTGGCACATGCCTGTAATCCCAGCTACTTGGGAGGCTGAGGCAGCAGAATTGCTTGAACCCGGGAGGCGGAGGTTGCCCTGAGCCGAGATTGTGCCACTGCACTCCAGCCTGAGCGATAGAACAAAACTTCGTCTCAAAAAAAAAAAAAAAAGAAAAAAGAAAAAAAATTAGCCTGGCAGTGTGTCAGGCTGTGTCCCAGCTAATTCAGAGGCTGAGACAGGAGGATTGCTTGAGCTCAGGAGTTCGATGCTGCAGTGAGCTTTGATTGCACCACTGCACTTTAGCCTGAGACAGAGTAAGACCTTGTCTCAAATAAATAAATACATAAATACATAAAAATTTAAAAAAATTAAAATTAAAAATAAAAGGAAGCTCGTCAAGCACAGTGACTCACACCTGCAATCTCAGCACTTTGGGAGTCCGAGGTGGGCAGATCACTTGAGGGCAGGAGTTTGAGACCAGCATGGCCAACATGGTGAAACCCCATCTCTACTAAAAATAAAAATAAAATAAAAAAAAATTAGCCAGGCGTGATGGCGGTTGCCTGTAATCCCAGCTATTCAGGAGGCTGAGGCATGAGAATCACTTGAACCTGGGAGGCGGAGTTTGCAGTGAGCTAGATGGTGCCACTGCACTCCAGCCTAGGGAACAGAGTGAGACTCTGTCTCAAAAAGTAAAAATAAAAGGAAGCTAACAAACAATCGAGGCACATACACACACACACACACACACACATATATATATATATTTTCCTTCAATGCAATGAATATTTTATTGAGCATCTTATGTGGGCAAGGCACCCTACTTGTGAAAAATTCAAAAGATCACCTGCCCTTTGGAATCCTCTGGTCAACTGTACGAGAAGAAGGAAGGGGGCAAGGCAAGGTGAGACAAGTAAGCAAATAATTATTGACTTGACTACTGGGCAGAAGCTATCACAGCTACATTTGTTAATTGCTCAGTTAAGTGACCTTTGAAATGTTTTATAGCCATGTCTCCATTAAGAATATGAAATACGGCCGGGTGCGGTGGCTCACACCTGTAATCCCAGCACTTTGGGGCCCCGAGGCATGTGGATCATTTGAGGTCAGGAGTTCGAAACCAGCCTGGCCAACATGGTGAAACCCCATCTCTACTAAAAATACAAGAATTAGCCAGGTGTAGTGGCGCCTGTAGTCCCAGCTACTCAGGGGGCTGAGGCAGGAGGATCACTTGAACCTGGGAGGGAGGTTGCAGTGAATCGCGATCACACCACTGCACTCCAGCCTGGTGACAGAGTGAGACTCCGTCTCAAAAAAATAAATAAATAAATAAAAATAAATACATAAAATAAAACAAATAATTTCACACATGAATTAAAAATAGATTTAGGTACTTTCCCATTTCAGAATGTGTTGATTTACCTCATTATTTTTAAAAACTGAATAAGGCCGGCTGTGGTGGCTCAGGCCTGTAATCCCAGCACTTTGGGAGGCCGGGCGGATCGCTTGAGGTCAGGGGTTCAAGACCAGCCTGGTCAACATGGTGAAACCCCATCTCTACTAAAAATACAAAAATTAGCCGGGCATGGTGGCGCGCACCTGTAATCCCAGCTACTCGGGAGGCTGAGGCAGGAGAATTTCTTGAACCCAGGAAGGCGGATGTTGCAGTGAGCTGAGATCGCGCCACCGCACTTCAGCCTGGGTGACAGGGCAAGACTCCGTCTCAAAAAAAAAAAAAAAAAAAGAAAAAAACTGAATAATTTCCAGTGCATGAAGGTGCTATGAGCTTATTTAACCGATCCCCTGTTGATGGACACTGAGTTGTTTTTCAGGTTTTTTTTTTTTTTTTTTTTTTTTTGCTATGACACAGTGCTGCAGTAAACATCCCTGTTGACATGTCTTTGCACTTTTGTTGCAGTAGGCTGGAGGACAGATTTCCAGGATGTGGAACTTTGGGGATGAAGGATGTTTAGAACATTGATCTGACCTGCCCAGTTTCCCAGCAGAGTGGCTATACCTTTCACACTCTTACCACAGCTGTGCGAGAGTCAGCCTCTTTGTACATTTCAGAGAGAAGGAACAGTGTTTGGCTGTCTCTTGTCTTTGGCCATAGGTCATGGCCTCTGGCCTGCGGGAAGGTGAGAGTTCTTATAAGTGACAATATTTTGTTGCCGTTGGGGTTCTTTTTGTTGTTGTTTTTGTTTTGAGACAGGGTCTTGCTCTTTCATCCAGGCTGGAATGCAGTGGTGCGATCTCAGTTCACTGCAGTCTCGACCTCCCGGGCTCAGGTGGTCCTCCCACCTCAGCCTCCCAAGTAGCTGGGATTATAGGCATGCACCACCACACCTGGCTAATTTTTTGTGTTTTTGTAGAGACGAGATTTTGCCACATTACCCAGGCTGGTTTCAAACTCCTCAAGCGATCCTGCTGCCTCAGCCTCCCAAAGTGCTAGGATTACAGATGTGAGCCACCACACCCAGCCTGGCCCTTGGGTTTTAATACCAACTGCTGGAGACTCTGTCTCGGAAGATATTTGCCCATGTACACACGAGTCTTTCTGGACATACGTGGTCCCTGCATTAGTCAAGCTTTTCTGTGATGACACTGTGTAACAAACATCTCCTACATCGCAGTGGCCTTTAACAGCAAACATTTGTTTCATGCTCACGAGTCAGCAGGTAGCTTGGCTGACCTTAGCTAGGCTTCGCCAGCAAGGCTGGCCCTAGGCTTTGGATTGGGTTCAGGTCTGGCTCGTGAATCTTCATCCAGATTCACAGGCTGAAGGGTGGCAGCCAGCCAGGGCATGCTCTTCTGTGGTAGACAACAGAAGCCTCTGTTCTGAATTGAGAAGCTGTCACTTCTGCTCTCATGCTATAGGCTGAAGCAAGTCACATGGCAAGCCTGACATCAATGAGTTGAAGTCTACTCTCATGGAGGCTGAAAAAATATTTGCTGAGCAATAATAGAACCGGCCACAATTATGTTTCTGATGGGGTAGGACGGGTCTTTGCAGGAGTAGAGGGTCTGCCTGGAGGGCATGGGTAAGAATCATGGCTCATGATTTGTGTGGGACAAGTGGTCGCAGAGCAGAGGCTCTGGATAAGGAGACCTGGTTTGAGTCTATAACCAGAGACAGGCAGTTCACCGACTAAGTCTCAGTTTCCTTATCTGGAAAATGGGAATAATTTGTCTTCTCTGGTGAGCTGCTGGGAAGCTCAGAGATATTACTGCATAAGAAGGTGCTTTATACCTGTGAGGTGAGGTGGGAAATGAGGGATGATTGTCTTGATGATGATTTTTGCAATCCGCTGAGCAGTGATACCTGTAGCCAGTAGAGTGAGAGAATGCAGCAACGCCAAGGTGAGACTGGGAGGGATAGGCCTGGGTTTGAATCCCCGCTCTGCCCGTTATGGGCCACGTGACTTTTGATCAGCCTCATCACATCCCTCAGCCTCAGTTTGCCTGTCTGTGAAAGGGACACAGTGTGCTTGTGCCCATTAACGAGGACTGTGAAATGCTTGGCATGAGGTAGATGATAACCAGATGGTGGCTGTGAGGATTGGCATGGCGCTGAGGGGGTCCTGATAGGGGCAGAATGAGGAATTCCGCCACCCATTCCCTTGGGAATATTGCAGGGAACCTGGAGCCAGACTGCTTGGATTCAAATCCCAGCTCCACCGTTTACCAGCTGTGTGGCCTTATGCAAGGCAGTTAACCACTCTGGGCCTCAGTTTTCTCATCTGTAAGCTGGGAGTAATAATAGAGTCTGCTTCATGAGGTTGACAAGCATTAAATGTGTTAACATATAGTACTTGCTAATTAATTTACATGAGCCTTAGCTAGTATTGTTAGGATTATTAGTATTATTATTAGTCTGCGGAGGCCCAGAGAGGTTGCTTCCCTTCCTGGGAGCCACCAGGGCCTCGGGGGAAAGAGTGATGAGAAGCAGATGCTTTTTGGGGCCCTGCTTCTGAGCTGGTGCGCTTTCCCCTTCTGCTTTAGCTGATATGGGTCAGCCCAGAGCAGGCCTTTGAGGATGGCCAAAGTGCCTTTACCAACCACACAGCCCTCCTGAGTCCTGAAGCAGCCCTGACCCAGCCAGAGAAGAGTCATGGGGAGCTCTGATCTAAGAAGTATTCACATGGTGCCACTATGAATGCACTCAGCAGGCTTCTGGGAGCCCGGGTTTATGAGTATCCGCGGGGGTCACTGAGCTAGCTGCACAGTTAGAGGCCACTCACTCTCTCCTTCAGTTGGGCATCTCTCCATAAAAATGTATCATGTACTGGGAGTCCGAGGCGGATGGATCACCTGAGGTCAGGAGTTAGAGACCAGCCTGCCCAACATGGTGAAACCCCATCTCTACTAAACATACAAAAAATTAGCTGGGCTTGGTGGCAGACACCTGTCATCCCAGCTACTTGGGAGGCTGAAGCAGGAGAATCACTTGGACCTGGGAGGCGGATCTTGCAGTGAGCCAAGATCACGCCACTGCACTCCAGCCTGGGCAACAAGAGTGAAACTCCATCTCAAAAAAAAAAAAAAAAAAAAAGGTATCGTATTGATCTCATGCCAAGTCTGGGGAGAATGAGAATCTGCTGGGTGTCAGGGGTGGGTTTCCAAAGTAAGCTGGGTGGGGAGGGAGCATCTGGGGTTGCTTGCTGTGTGACCCTGGGCAGCTGGCTCCACTTCTCTTAGCGTTTCCTGTCTGCACATTCTTCAGATGGGCCACTGTGTCATTGGTGGTGAGAAATGACAGCCCTTGACCTGTGCGCTGGCTTCTGCCTGGACTCTTTGCCTTTAGAAGTTTGCAGGAGATAGGCTGGGTGCGGTGGCTCACACCTGTAATCCCAGCACTTTGGGAGGATGAGGCGGGCAGATCACGAGGTCAGGAGATCAAGACCATCCTGGCTAACATGGTGAAGCCCCGTCTCTACTAAAAATACAAAAAAATTAGCTGGGCATGGTGGCGGGCACCTGTAGTCCCAGCTACTCAGGAGGCTGAGGCAGGAGAATGGCGTGAACCCGGGAGGCGGAGCTTGCAGTGAGCCAAGATCGCGCCACTGCACTCCAGCCTGGGTGACAGAGCAAGACTCTGTCTCAAAAAAAAAAAAAAAAAAAGAAGTTTGCAGGAGATAACTGAGGCTGCCGCTCATCTTTATGCAGACCCCACTTTTGAGAATAATAATGTTATTGTAGTAAAACAAAAATAGGGCTGGACATGGTGGCTCACATCTGTAATCCCAGCACTTTGGGAGGCCAAGGCAGGCAGATCACTTGCGGTCAGGATTTTGAGACCAGCCTGGCCAACATGGCAAAACCCTGTCTCTACTAAAAATACAAAAATTAGCTAGGCATGGCGGTGCATGCCTATAGTCCTAGCTACTTGGGAGGCTGAGGCAGGAGAATTGCTTGAACCTGGGAGGCAGAGGTTGCAGTGAGCTGAGATTGTGCTACTGCACTCCAGCCTGGGAGACAGAGGGAGACTCTGTCTCAACAAAAAACAACAAACAAACAAACCCCACAAAAACCAAAAATAACAAGTGAGTATTAACTCTGTCCTAGGCTCTGTGCTCATCATTTTCCTATGTACTTTTTTTTTTATTTGTTATTTTTGAGACAGGGTGTTGTTCTGTCACCCAGGCTGGGGTCCAGTGGCGCTATCACAGCTCACTGCAACTTCCATTTCCCAGGCTCAAGTGATTCTCTCTCCTCAGCCTTCTGAGTAGCTGGGACCAAAGGAATGCGCCACCATGTCCAGCTAATTAAAAAAATTTTTTGTAGAGATAGGATCTTGCTATGTTGTCCGAGCTAGTCTTGAACTCCTAGTCTGAAGTGATTCTTCCGCCTCAGCCTCCCAAAGTGCTGGGATTACAGGTGTGAGCCACCATGCCCTACCCCTATACATTGTTGTATTTGATTCTTGTGACTCCGTTTTACAGGTGAGGAAACGGAGGCTCGGAGAAGGAGTCACTTTCCCAGGACCATACTACTGGGAATGGGGAATGTGGATCCATGTAGCCTGACTCCAGCCACCATGCTCTGAATCTCTCCTGCTGGTGCCCCTCTGGTGGTGAAGCAGGATAGACAGAGCCGAAAAATCCTAGTGTTAGATCCTGTTCCCACATGTTGATGCTGTGTGGCTTTGCATGAGTGATTTTACCTCCCTGAGCCTCAGTTCTTCTGCAGAAAGAAGATGACAAAATTTCTTCCGTGAGGTCATTGTAAGATTAGATACAGCAACCATTTATAAAGTCTCTGGCACATAGTAGGCTCTTAAAAAAAATAGGAGACCTCAGCTGGGCATGGTGGCTCACATCTGTAATGCCAGCATTTTGGAAGGCTGAGGCAGACAGATCACCTGAGGTCAGGAGTTCGAGACCAGCCTGGCCAATGTGGTGAAACCCTGTCTCTACTAAAAATACAAAAATTAGCCAGGCATGGTGGCGCACACTTGTAATACCAGCTACTCGGGAGGCTGAAGCGGGAGAATCGCTTGAACCTGGGAGTCTGAGGTTGCAGTGAACTGAGATCACACCAATGCATGCCAGCCTGGGTGACAAGAGTGAAACTCCATTTTAAATAAAAAACGGGAGACCTCCCCCATAAAAAGATGAGCTTAGGCCAGGCGCAGTAGCTCACACCTGTAATCCCAGCACTTTGGGAGGCCAAGGCAGGCAGATCACAAGGTCAGGAGTTCGAGACCAGCCTGGCCAACATGGTGAAACCCTGTCTTTGCTAAAAATACAAAAAATCAGCCGGGCATGGTGGCACACACCTGTAATCCCAGCTACTCAGGAGGCTGAGGCGGGAGAATTGCTTGAACCCACGAGGTGTAGGTTGCAGTGAGCCAAGATTGTGCCATTGCACTGCAGCTTGGGCAATAAGAGCAAAACTCCATCTCAAAAAAAAAAAAAAAAAAAAAGGGATGAGCTTAAGGTTTTAAAAAAATGTGTGTAAGTTGTCCCAAAGAATTATTTTATAAATCATAATATAAATCTTCCTTGTTTGTTGTAGTAGCAGAAATAGCAACAATGGCAGTAATAAAAAGTAAAAACTAACATTGATTCACTGCTTCTTATAGACCAGTTCCTCTGACATAGATTTTGTGTGTTTATAGGATCCTCATAACAACCTATGAAGAAAGATGGTAGCGTTATTCCCATTTTACAGATGAGAAAACTGAGGCTCCAAGAGGTGAAACGCCTTGCTTTCCAGCTAGTGGCAGGCAGGGAGGACTAGAGCTTTGTTATTAATACATGAGAATCTCATTCCAGTGCAATACCCCTGCCTGTTGGAGAAACAGCTGTATTTTCACACGCCCCGGGTCAGGGCTGAGGCTCCCAGCTGACTTTGTGTTGACAGTTCTTTCCTTTCTGTTTTGCTTCCTCAGGGAGGAAAGCCTTTTCTGGGGAGTCCTGTTTGCCGATGGCTTAGCGAGCACTGCCGAGGGAAGGAAATTTTGGGTCTGCAGGGCCTCCCTGCAGAAGGGGAGCCCAGCGGGTGCATTGGGTGCACCGAGGTCACTGTACAGTCACACCGCCTGGCCTGTCTGGACTTGAAGCCTGGGTCTTGGCGGCACTGCCCACTTAGCCTTGCCCAGTGCCCTGGGCAGGGCTGGGGAGTGACTTGGTTAGGGAACTCCCAGTGTCCTTTGGCCTGGGAAGCTGCCCAAGTTTGTCTTTCCCTTTCATTTTAGGCCCCAGCACTGGAAAGTGCTTGTCTTTGTTTCTGGAATGCCTGCCCACCTGCACACCTGGGACTGTGCTTATCACGTGAAGAGGTTCTAGGCCGTCAGAGAGAATATAGAGTGTATTAAAATGAGTCCTGGGCTGGGCATGGTGGCTCACGCCTGTGATCTTAGTGCTTTGGGAGGCCGAGGTGGAAGGATTGCTTGAGCCCAGGAGTTTGAGACCAGCCTGGGCAACAGAGTGAGACCCTGTCTCTATAAAAAATTAAAAAAATTAACCAGGCGTGATGGTGCACACCTGTAGTCTCAACTGCTCGGGAAGCTGAGGCATGAGGATAGCTTGAGCCAGGGAGTTTGAGGCTGCAGTGAGCTGTGATTGTGCCACTGCACTCCAGCCTGGGTGACAGAGCAAGAGCCTGTCACGAATGAATGAATGAATGAATGAATGAATGAATGGGTTCTAGGCCTGAAGTCAGGCCTTCTGAGTTTTAGTCCAGCTTCTGTGCTGTGTGTTCTTGCGTATACCCCCTCCCCTCTCTGGACCTTTTTTTTACAGGAGGACAAGGAACTGGATAGGTAGATTCTAGAGCCTCTTATTTCTGCCATATATTCTGGGAAGAATTAAAACCAGCCTTTTAAAAGAAAAATCACAATTTGCTGACAGGGCCTACTGTGTGCCAAGTCCCTTGTTAGGGAGGTACTATGTTAGGTGCCTTCTTGTCAAATCCTCGGAATGACTCAGGCAGTTGGTCTTACAACCCCCTTTACAGTTGAGGAAACGGAGGCTCAGAGAGGTAAAGCCCTCCTCAATGTCATAAGCTTGGGGTAAGAGGCAGCAGAGCCTGTGTTTGAACTCATTTCTCCTGCAAAGCTCTGACTCCATCAGAAATACCTTCTCTCCCATCAGAAGTTCCAGTGCAGTGTGTCCTTTCTTCTCTTGGGATAGTTGATCATTTTCATCTTTGTTATTTGTTGAGCATCTACTGTTTACCAAGGCCTGCACTGGGCCTTGGGCCTCAGAGCTGCCTGGGGCCTGGCCTCCGCCCTCAAGGAGGACAGAGAAGAGGAGGCAGAAAGCAGCAGGCCTAGGGCTCTGATCCCAGCCTCAGCCCCATTGTCCCCCAGCCTTGAAGCAAAACAGTTTCCCTTGACACACTTAAGACTTGGATGAGGGCCGGGCGCGGTGGCTCACACCTGTAATCCCAGCACTCTGGGAGGCCAAGGTGGGCAGATCATGAGGTCAGGAGATCGAGACCATCCTGGCTAACACGGTGAAACCCTGTCTCTACTAAAAAAATACAAAAAATTAGCCGGGCGTGGTGGCAGGTGCCTGTAGTCCCAGCTACTTGGGAGGCTGAGGCAGGAGAATGGCGTGAACCCGGGAGGCGGAGCTTGCAGTGAGCCGAGATTGTGCCACTGCACTCCAGCCTGGGCGACAGAGCGAGACTCCGTCTCAAAAGAAAAAAAAAGACTTGGACGAGACAGGATGCTTTGGCAACCAGCAGACCACCTTCTTCTTGGAGAGGCGAGATGCCTGGTTACTGTCAGATTTAACTCGAGAAAGGCAGTAGTAATGCTTCCAAGTCCTGCCTTGATGCAGATGTCTTAATCACAGCCCCTCTGCCTTTCTGTCCTTTAATTCATTAAAAGGTAAGGAAGGGGGGCGGCAGGGCAGGGGAGAAGGCAGCAAAAAGCATGGAGGAATTTTTGGATTGCCCAGAATGCTGGCTGACCTAGCAGAGCAGGTGTGAGCCATCTTCCCTGGCTTTGGTTGGAGTCTGTTGGGCATGCCTGGAGGCTCTCTGGGTGCCATCCAGTTCTTGTCCCTGAGGCCTGAGTCACCCCGGGAAGGTGGCTCTGCTGTGAATCCAGCTGCAGCCTGTAGTAGAAGACGCCGCCTGGGTCTGGAGCCATGCAGCCCGCAGTCATGTCCTGGCTCTGTTTTCTCCCCAGCCATGGGAATGGTTTCCCGTGTCTGCCCCATCGTCCATACCCATGGAATGGGGGTGCTGATGTCTGTCTTTCAGCCTGGCTGGGAGCTCTTAGCAGGGTCACATGGTGGACACTGGGACAAATGGAGTGTCCGTGCGATTCTATCTGGGTGGGTGGTGATGTTAAGTAAAGCCCCCACTGTGTGCATGGAGCTGTCTGGAGTACTGAGACATTCCCAGACTTTTATTGATTACATAATCTTATCCTTTGGGGGGACCCGCCTGCTTACTTGGCCTCCCCTCCACACCATGCATGCGTTGGGCATGAGATGACTCTCTTTTTATTTTCCAAATTGATAATTTTTATGCTCTTTTTGTCCTTATTATATAGCAATACATTTTTATTGTTTTATTGTTTTGTTTTGTGTTGTGTTGTTTTGTTTTGTTGAGACGGCCTTCCTTGCCTTGTCACCCAGGCAGGAGTGCAGTGGTACAATCATGGCTCACTGCAGCCTTCACCTCCCAGGCTCAGGCGATTCTCCCACCTCAGCCTCCCGAGTAGCTGGGACTACAGGCATGTGCCACCATGCCGGCTAATTTTTAAAAATTTTTTGCAGAGACAGAATATCCCATTGTTGCCCAGGTTGGTCTTGAACTCCTGGACTCAAGTGATCTTCCCACCTCAGCCTCCCAAAGTGCTGGTACTACAGGTGTGAGCCACCGCGCCCGGCCTCGTTTTTGTTGTTGAACATTTAAAAATGTAGTTGTCCCTTGGTATACTCAGGGGATTGGTTCCAGATCTCCCTCAGATACCGAAATCTGAGCAAGCTCAAGTCCTGTATATAAAATGGTGTAGTATTTGCATATAACCTACGCATATCTTCTCAAGTACTTTAAATCATCTCTAGATTACTTATGATACCTAATCCAATGTAAGTGCTAGGTAAAGAGATGTTATACTGTATTGTTTATGGAATAATGACAAAAAAAAAACACGTCTGTACATGTTCATTACACACACAACCATCCATTTTTTAAAAACAATATTTTTCATCTAAGCTTGGTTGAATCCTTGGATGTGAAACCCACAGATATTGAGGGCTGGCTGTACAGATAAATAAAAAGGAGATGAAATTCATAATCCCACATTCTAAAGATAACTGGTGCTAATATTCTGGGCTGTGATTTAGACTTTTCATCACACCCTGCATACATACATATTGATTGAGATTTCAGCTCCGTATCTTGGGGCACATGTAGAATGTGGGCTTTATACTGAGGTGGCTTATATTCCAGCTCTGGCTCTGTAACCGCTCGGCTGTGTGACCGTAGGGAGATCACTACCCAATATGAACTTCAGCTTCTGCTCTGTAAAACTGGGTTGCTATGAGGATTAAATGAGTGAAGGTCTGTGCACTGTTTAGAGAGGGGCCCCTTCTATGGATGCTGTAATTGATAACTAGTGGATTTAGACAACAGGCTTCAGAGAAGACCCCCTCCCCCAGGCACAGCCGACGTGGAGCTGCTCAGAACGGGGCTTGGGCCAGGGAGTTTGACTCACACAAAGCACTCTGGGCAAACTCTCAAACCAGTCCTGATCTTTATCACTCCAGGATGCTTCCTGTCCCTGCCGAGGCCTGGGCATTGTCCAAGTTAAAGCCACCGGACGGTCCCAGCAGGCTAGGAGGTGGCCCCTGTAAAATGAGCTCACCAAGAACCCTTCCACCTCCCCCGCTGACTTCAGCAGTGGCTTCTGGAGGACAGGCTGGAGACACCAGGGGAGAAGGATAAGGTCAGCCCGCTTCCTCCAAGAAGGTCTGAAAGCCGTGATGTCACCTGGACACTGCAGGATCCCAGAAGGCCAGAGAGAGGAAAGGGCTGGGGGAGCCAGAGGGCAGGGCAGGTCATGGAGCCTGGTTTTCAGAGGGGAGTTTGGGGTTGGAGACATCTGTAGGGAAGTGAAGCTGCGCTGTACTAGCTGTGTGACCTTGAACCAATACATCATACAACCTGGGCCATCCTTGGTTTCCGTCTCTATAAAATGAGGCTAATGGTAGGGCTTACCTAATAGGGTAGATGTGCCTTTATCATGTAAAGGCTCCTAGCACAGCCAGGCACATGGTCAGTGCCTCTTCCTCCTTCTCATGATCATCATCTAGTACAGGGGTCCAATCTTTCGGCTTCCCTGGGCCACATTGGAAGAAGAAAAATTGTCTTGGGCCACACATAAAGTACACTAACACTATCAATAGTTGATGAGCTAAAAAAAAAAACCTCAAAAAATCTCATAACATTTTAAGAAAGTTTATGAATTTGTGTTGGGCTGCATTTAAAACCGTCGTGCAGCCCGAGGGCCGTGGTTTAGACAAGCTTAATCTAGTATATTTATAACAACACCAACAATACAGACTGAGCCAGACCCTGTGCTAACCACTTACTATGCACTATCTCACTCAATCATCGTAATCAACTGTAGCTGCTGTAATTTATTTATTTATTATTTATTTATTTTGAGACAGAGTCTCACTCTTGTTGCCCAGGCTGGAGTGCAATGGTGTGATCTTGGCTCACTGTATCCTCCGCCTCCCTGATTCAAGCGATTCTTCTGCTTCAGCCTCCCGAGTAACTGGGATTACAGGCACGTGCCACCACGCCCAGCTAATTTTGTATTTTTCGTAGAGATGGGGTTTCACCATGTTGGTCAGGCTGGTCTTGAACTCCTGACGTCAGGTGATCCACCCACCTTGGCCTCCCAAAGTGCTGGGATTACAGGCGTGAGCCACCCCGCCCAGCCAGCCACTGTCATTAATACTACTATCTGGCCGTCTGATTCCCCATGGGAAGTGATCAATGAAGGGCAGCCATAGTGGTTATTCCTATTTTTGCTGGTACTACCCAGAGCTGTCCGTGTGAGACATAGCTCCCTTGCCAACCCAATATCCACAAATTGGGGCATCTACCCCTTGTGTAGAAGTGAGTCTTCTCCTGGGGCTGTTCTTGAGAAAAGCTCCTTGTTTTTCTTGTTCATGACACCTCAGTGCCATGCCAGGTTGCCTTTAGTTTGTGATCCTCTGAGCCCTGTTTGTCTGTTTTAGTTTCCCTGAAGGATGGCTGCTGAATCTTGGGGTTATCCTCTGGGGTCCCCCAGTGTGAATGTTGTACCCACAACATGGTACATTCCCAGTGTCTCTCAAATTTGGGGGTGATCCATCTGGCTGCTGTGGGATGTGGTACTGAATTTGCACCTAGAAATTGGTATGTTTTTTGGGGGGGGTCGTGGATCATGAAGGGAAGAGTATGGCTTGTAGGTAGAGGGTTGGGCCTGGGCTTCCCCTGGGCTGTGGCCTGAGTGCTTCCTCAAACAGGCTGGAATTCTTAACGTGCCACAGTTTCCAGAGAGGTTTCTTTAGCAGTGCTTCCAAAGGGAGCATGAACCTGGGGGATTTCATGTTCCAGAGTGTGTCTAGTGGGAGGGGACTGAGGGAAGGTAGGTGCCTGGAACAGGCTAGGGTCCCAGCTGGTGACTCAGTTTCCCTTCTACCTGGTCAGGGCTTTGAAATCCAAGATCATGCTAGAGAGAGATGGGAATCTTTAAACATAACTCTTTCTGTGGTGTTTATTCCTAAAACAATATAGGATCATTGCAGAACATGAAGGAAAAATAGGTAGGTAGGTAGGCAGGCAGACCAACATTATGCAAAATGTTATCACCCAGACAGATATATTACAGTGGTTAACAACAACTAAAATATTGATGATAAACATGGTTAATGATTACTGAGCACTTGCTACATGTTTTACATGGTTTACCTTATTTCACTGCTTAGAAAACAGTGCTCATGAGAGATCTGCATTCAGGACCCTGTGCTCATAAGCATATGGTCAGAACACCCATTCAGTCTTCTCTGTACTGTATAGCCGCTTTCCATCCATTCTTCCATCCATTCCTCCATTTTGCATTCATCCATCCACCTACCCATTCATCTGCTCATGCATCCGTCCATCCATTCATCCATCCATATATGCATCCATGCATCCATGTGTGTATTCATCTATTATTTCATTCATCTTTCCTTCCATCCACTTACCTGTCCTTTCTTCCTTCGTTCCGTCTACCTACCTTCCATTCCAACCACTTATTCTTTATTTCTCTCTTTCCTTCTCTCCCTTCCTTCCTTCCTTCTTCCTTCCTTCCTGCCTTCTTTCCTTCCTTCCTTCCAGCTCTTTCTTTCATCCATCCATCCATCTCATCTAACAATATTTGTTAAGCACCTACTCTGTGCCTGGCACTGTTCTAGGCACCAAGGATGCAGCAGGGTTCAGTGCCTTCGTAGTCCTGATATTCTAGTGGGGAGAAGCAGGCACAAAAGTCCGTTCATAAACCAGAACTTTAGATAATGATTAAGAGCGATGGTGAAAATAAAAGAAGGTAATGTGGAAGACGGTGTCTGCTTTGGATGGGGTGGCTAGGGAAGGGCTCTGGGAGGAAGTGACCTATGTGCTGAGACCTGAAGGAGACAAAGGGGCCATCTGAAGAGCCCACGGGGAGAGTGTTGTAGGTAGCAGGACGGCAAGTGCAAAGGCCCCCAGGCAGGAGCAAGCTGGGCATCGTGCTGGAAGACCTGAAGGCACAGGGAGCAAGGGGGAGAGGCTCAGGAGGCCGGGCTAGTGCAGGGCAATGTGGGGTTCATTTTAACTGCAGTTGCCCTTCATGGCAGGACTTGGTTTGGGCTTTTAAAAAACCCTGACTGCTGAAAAGGGAATAGACTTGTGCTCAGGGGCAGAAGTGGAGGCCCGGAGGCCAGTGAGGAAGATGCATCTGTGCAGGTGGGGAGGGTGGTGGCACACAGGAAAGGATAGTCCTCCCCATGACCCTCCCATTCCCTGCTCTTGCTCCTCTTAGTGCAGACCCCAAACTGCATATGATGGTTTTTTGTTTTTTTTTTTTTTTTGAGACGGAGTCTCGCTCTGTTGCCCAGGCTGGAGTGCAATGGCGTGATCTCGGCTTGTCGTAACCTCCACCTCCCAGTTCAAGCAATTCTGCCTCAGCCTCCCAAGTAGCTGGGATACAGGCGTGCGCCACCATACCCGGCTAATTTTTTTGTATTTTTAATAGAGACAGGACTGTCTCTACTAGGTCAAGCTGGTCTCTAAGTCCTGACCTCAAGTGACCTGCCTACCTCGGCCTCCCAAAGTGCTAGGATTACAGGCGTGAGCCACCATGCCTGGCTATTGCATATACTTATTTATATATTTATCTAATAATGTCTGCCTCTCCTATGGAACTATGAAGCTCCAGGAGGGCAGGGACTTTGCTCCCTGCCATGTCGCATGTACAGTTTCTGGCACATAGTAGGGACACTTAATAAATATTTGTCAAATGAATGACTAATAAGGTCCTCCCAAAAATCTGGGTGAAAATAATAATGATGCTGAATAATAGTGATGACTATACATTAATACTAATAGTAGCAAGCCGGTGCTGAATGTGCCGTGTAGACCCGGGCCTGGCCCTGCGCATCCTCTGCCTAGCTGCACCTCCTTTGGTGGTTTGCACAATGGGACTTTCACCAGCTCTGGGAAGCCCTGTCACCTGGCAGACCCTCAGCAAATAATTGGCTGATTTGCAGGCTCTGCTCCCTTTCAGGAAAGGATTTATCAGCCGGACTTGGGTCTGGGTGGGGCAGGTTTGGGTGAGGCCTCTCAGCTGTGTGGGAGGTAGAACTTCTGGGTAAGCTGAGGACTGAAGTTCAGGTTTCCAGCCTGACTTTTCCCGGCCTTGTGACCTTGGGCAGGTCCCACCCCCTCCATGAGCTTTAGTGTGTGATGTGATGATGGTGACAGGTATCCGTGCTACCGTGTGTTAACCCATTAGGACGTGCCAGGTACTGTGTTAGGTCCTTTAGTTCTCATGGTGACACCATGAGGCAGGAACTATTCTTATTTCCAGATGAGGAAACTGAGGTGGAGAGAGCTTAAGTCATTAGCCCATGGTCAGTCGGCTAGGAGGTGGTGGAGCTGGGATTTGAACCCAAGTAGAGCTAATGCATGAGCTCCATGTTTAAACTCCAAACTCCAGTCATTCTTGTATCACTTTGGGATTTTCTTGATATGTGTATACCACCTGGGCTGTTTTTCAGTTAACATTTTTCTTGAACTCTTCTGTCTTTCCCAGTACAGCCTTATTGAGATATAATTCACTTATCATCCAGCTCACCTCTTTTTTTTTTTTTTTTTTGAGACGGATGTCTTGCTCTGTTGCCCAGGCTGGAGTGTAATGGCGTGATCTCGGCTCACTGCAACCTCAACTTCCCGGCTTCAAGCAATTCTCCTGTCTCAGCCTCCCGAATAGCTGGAACTACAAGCGCACGCCATCCTTGCCTGGCTAATTTTTGCATTTTTAGTAGAGTTGGAGTTTCACCATACTGGTCAGGCTGGTCTCAAACTCCTGACTTCAGGTGATCCATCTGCCTCGGCCTCCCAAAGTGCTGGGATTACAGGCGTGAGCCACCACATCCAGCCCAGCCCAGCTCACCTCTTTAAAGTGCATAGTTCTGTGGTTTTTGGTATATTCATAGATATGTGCATGTCTCACCATGACTGATTTTGGAACATTTTCATCACCTCCAAAAGGAAACCCCATACCCATTAGTGGTGCCCATTTACCAGTTTCCTCCCCGGCCTTACACAGCCACTAATCTACTTTCTCTATGGATTTGCCTGTTCTGGACATTTCATGTAAATGGGATCATACAATATGTGACCTTTTGTGACTGACATATTTAACTTAGCAGAATGTTTTTGAGGTCATTCATGTCATAACAAGTATCAGTGATTCATTAAAAAAATTTTTTTTTTTTTGAGACAGGGTCCCACTGTGTCACCCAGGCTTGAGTGCAGTGGTGCAATCATAGCTCACTGCACATTTGACCTCCTGGGCTCAAGCAAGCCTCCTGCTTCAGCCTCCTAAGTAGCTGGGGTGCAGGTGTGTGCCACCATGCCTGGCTAATTTTTTTGATTTTCAGTAGAGATGGAGTTTTGCTCTGTTGCTCAGGCTCCTGAGTTCAAGTGTTGAGATTGCAGCTGTGAGCCACTGCACCTGGCTGTGACCAGTGCTTATTGCTGTCACATATGTGCTGTACCCATGCACATATTGAAATATATGAAATTGCCATTTTCGTAGGTCAAGAATGGCAGATACCAGAATTTCATAGGGTTCAACCTCAGGATGATCCCATCAGATAGGCAGTATTGATCTCTTTTTCCAGATGAGAAAACTGAGGCTCAGAGAGGGAATTGACTCCACCGAGGAAATACAGCCAAGGATGGTGCAGAGCAGGGATCCAAATTCCCTGCTGATTTCATTCCGTTCCCCTGGCCTCCCTTTGCACTTGGGGATGCTGCTGCTGACTCACCAGCAGGGGATGAGAGCTTGGTTAATTTGTCCAGCAGCAGGGATGGGTTTCCCTGCACCATCCACACTCCCTGCCACTATTCAGCGTGGGCTTCCGGTGTGGCTACTGTATGCCTTGTGGGAAGAGGCGGGCATTGGGGTGAGACTGGGAACCGAGTGAGTTTGTGGATTTCTGGTCTCTAGGGCCTCAGACAGCCTGGTCCTCCCACTCCCCACCCGTGGCCAGCGACTGCAGGCGCTTGGCCCTGCTGCAGCTGGGAACACTGAGCCGGGCACATCCCCCTGGGAAGGATTGCTCCACATTCGGCAGTTCCCTGTTTATGGAGTAAGACAGCAGAACCCCCAGGGGTGGGCATTGGATCCCAGCCCTAACAAGGCTGTCTGGATGTTCCTGCCTTTCTTTTGGAAGCTTTCCTTTTTAGAGAGGGAACAAAAGGCTTAGAGAGGATGAATATTTTGCTCAAGGTCATTCAGCCAGCCAGGAGCTGAGCAGGGACACAAATGCTAGGATTTTGCTTCCCAGTTCCTGTTTCTTTCCATCTGAGATCCCTCTCTGCCTCCCCTCACCCTTCCTAGGCCCCCCTGTTGTTGTGTTGGGGGCAGCATGGGGGTCCGTCCATGCTGCCTTCAACCCTCCAGTGGGTATGAACTGCTCAGGGGTGCGGAAGCCCAGGAGCTGTCTGGGTGAGGCTCGAACACCCACTGGCCACCTGCCAGCCTTGGATGCTCCCACCTGTGACGCAGAGAGCCCACCGGGCTGGTCGCGACATGAAGATGCTTTCAGCACCCAGCACCCCAGTGGGTGGAGGAACAGGTTTGGGCCCTTTCCCTGCCTGCTCCCCACATGCTGGGGCCCACCCCTAGCTGAGCCCATGGAGGACCTACCTCTGGCTGGGCCTGAGACTGCAGGAGCCTCGTGCCAGAGACGCACTGCCAGGTTGGGGTGCTTGGGCTAGGAAATGCAAGGGTGGAAACTCTGGCTTCCCGGGGACCTGCCAGTCATGAATGGGACCTGCCAGTCAGGATTCGGACCATGTTATTGGGTCGGGGAGGATAGAGCAAAGCAGGTAGGCTCCCCTGTCCTGTAAGCCTGGGTTCGAGTCCTCTGCTTCACCACTTGCTGCCTGTGAAACGCAGGGAAAGTTCACTCCTCGGCCTCAGTTTCCCTGTCTGTACAATGGGAATGATATTAATAGTAGAACCACCTCAGAGAGCTGTCATGAGGATTGACCGAGAGGCTGCCTGTGAAGTTCTGAGCCCAGTGCCGGGCATTTTGTCAGCAGCTGTTATTATGATTATTGTTAATGTGCTAATTATACTAACGTTTCCATGATCAGCATCAAACATATACATGTGTGTTTACTGGTGACCTTGCAACATCGGAATTGTGTTTCTTTGAAAAAAGGGAAACTGACAGCGCAATGGAGGCAGGAGATGGATAATGTGACCCTTTAAAGGCCCTTTGTGTCCAGGACTTTTGGATAAAATGTTTGGCCCATGCCTGTTACCGTGCGCTGTTGTCTGCTCCCCCAGAACCTTGATAAACCGGGCTGGAGGACTGGGTAAGGCTCAGCAGGGATGGTAGCAGGCGTCTTACCCCCCAGCTGCCTCCTGGTAGCAGCTGCCAGGTCTGGCCTCATAGAGCCTGTGAGTCCAAACAGAAAGGCCTGAATGTGTCTGAGACCCTCTAACTCTGATTAGCTCGGGAATCCACCTCCCTTGGCCCACCCTGGGGCTCCAGAGGGCCCCAAGGGTCTGATGTGCTGACACGCCAGGATCTTGGACTGGCTTCTCGCCCTTAGATTCCCAGGGTGGGGGGTTGAGGGGCAGGGCCTTGGCCTGCGTCACCCTGCAAGTGGAGACAGAGGATTCTTGGCTCTGGGCTCTGGGCTCTGGGCAGGGACATTTTATTTATTGCTGAGTTGGCCTCTGTCCCCACAGTTTAATTTCTCAGCTTCCCCACATTCGGCACCGTAGTCCTTATTCCATACTCATAAGTGGCTTCTTGTCTTAAACAAACCAAACCAAAAGGCTAAAAATCTCCCTGGACCTGCATAGCTTCTTGTGAGTGTCTTTCAGAACCTCAGGGCTCCAGCAGGGTATGGAGCAGGAAATGATCATGGCCACCACCACCGTAATCATAGCACTTAACGTGTTGAACACATGCTGTGAACTGGGCACTCTGCTAGTCACTTTATACTGATTAACTCCTTTCATCCCCGCAACAGCCCCAGGAGGCAGGTGATACGGTTTGGCTCTGTGTCCCCACCCAAATCTCATCTTGAATTGTACTCCTATAATTCCTATGTGTTGTGAGAGGGACCTGGTGGGAGATAATTTGAATGACGGGGGCGGTTTTCCCCATGCTGTTCTTTTGGTAGTGATTAAGTCTCACGAGATCTGATGGTTTTATCAGGTGTTTCTGCTTTTGCTTCTTCATCGTTTTTCTCTTGCTGCTGCCGTGTAAGAAGTGCCTTTTGCTTCCTGCCATGATTCTGAGGCCTCCCTAGCCATATGGAACTGTAAGTCCAATTAAACCTCTTTTTCTTCCCAGTCTTAGGTATGTCTTTATCAGCAGCATGAAAATGGACTCATACAGCAGGCATTATTACTTTTATGCCCATTTTGCAGATGAGGAAACGAGGCACAGAAGCAAAGTAACTTCAAGGCTACCTAGCTAGCATGTCATAGAACTAAGTTTTGAACCCAGGCAGCTGGATCCCATGCCTGTGCCCTGGTGCCTGACTTGTTTAAAAAAATCCCACTTTTAAAAATTGTGAAATATGGATACAGTTTACCATCTTAATCTTTTTTGTTTGTTTTGTTTTGTTTTGTTTTGTTTTGAGAGTCTCACTCTGTCACCCAGGCTGGAATGCAGTGGTGCAATCTTGGCTCACTACAACCTCTGCCTCCTGGGTTCAAGAGATTCTCCTGCTTCAGCCTCCCGAATAGCTGGGACTACAGGCATGCACCACCATGCCCAGCTAATTTTTGTATTATTAGTAGAGACGGGGTTTTCACCATGTTGGCCAGGCTGGTCTCAAACTCCTGATCTCAGGTGATGCTCCTGCCTTGGCCTCCCACAGTGCTGGGATTATAGGCATGAGCCACCACACCCAGCCAACCATCTTAATCATTTTTATTTTTTTTTTGAGACAGAGTCTTGCTCTGTTGCCCAGGCTGGAGTGCAGTGGTGCTGTGATCTTGCCTCACTGCAACCTCTGCCTCCAAGGTTCAAGCGATTCTTCTGCCCCAGCCTCCTGAGTAGCTGGGATTACAGGCGCAAATCACTGTGACTGGCTAATTTTCGTTTTTTTTTTTTTTTTTTTTTCAGTAGAGATGGGATTTCGCCATGTTTGGCCAGGCTGGTCTTGAACTCCTGACCTCAGGTGATCCGCCTGCCTCGGTCTCCCAAAGTGCTGGGATTACAGGTGTGAGCCACCACGCCTGGCCAACCAGCTTAATAATTTATTTTATTTATTTTATTTATTTTATTTTTTTGAGACGGAGTCTCGCTGTTTCACCCAGGCCAGACCACAGTGGCGCTATCTCGGCTCACTGCAAGCTCCACCTCCCGGGTTCACACCATTCTCCTACCTCAGCCTCCCAAGTAGCTGGGACTACAGACGCCCGCCATCACGCCTGGCTAATTTGTTGTATTTTTAGTAGAGACCGGGTTTCACCGTGTTAGCCAAGATGGTCTCGATCTCCTGACCTTGTGATCCACCCGCCTCGGCCTCCCAAAGTGCTGGGATCGCAGGTGTGAGCCACCGTGCCCGGCCAATAAATTTTAAGTTTACTACCGTTTGGTGGCATAAGTACATTCACATTGTTGTGCAACCGTTACCACCATCTATCTCCAGAACTCTCTTCGTCCTCCCAGACTGAAACTCTTCTACTCATGAACAACGCCCCATTCCATGCTGCCTCCCCACAACCCCTGGCAACCACTATTCTATTTTCTTTCTCTATGAATTTGACTACTTTAGGCATCTGATATAAGTGAACCATACAGTATTTGGCCTTTTGTGATTGCGTATTTTGCTTAGCAAAATGTCTTCAAGTTTCACTTGTGTTGTAGCATGTAAGAATTCCCTTCTTTTTTTTTTTTTTTTTCTTGAGACTGAGTCTTGCTCTGTTGCCAGGCTGGAGTGCAGTGGTGCGATCTCGGCTCACTGCAACCTCCACCTCCCAGGTTCAAGCGATTATCCTGCCTCAGCCTCCTGAGTAGCTGAAGGATTCCCTTCTTTTTAAAGGCTGGATGGATAATATTCCATCGTATGGCTAGACCACATTGTTTATTCATTCATTCATCAGTGGATGCTTGACTTGTTTCCACGTTTTAGCTAGTATGAATAAAATGCTGCTACAAACGTAAGCGTACAAATATCAGTTCAAGTCCCTACGTTCAGTTTCTTTGATTTTTTTTTTTTTTTTTTTTTTTTTTTTTTTTGAGATGGCGTCTTGCTCTGTCGCCCAGGCTAGGGTACGGTGGTGCAATCTTGGCTCACTGCAACCTCCACCTCCCGGGTTCAAGCAATTCTCCTGCCTTAGCCTCCTGGGTAGCTGGGATTACAGGCGCCTGCCACCACTCCTGGTGAATTTTTGTATTTTTAGTAGAGACGGGGTTTCTCCATCTTGGCCAGGCTGATCTCGAACTCCTAACCTCATGATTCACCCGCCTTGGCCTCCCAAAGTGCTGGGATTACAGGCATGAGCCACCGCACCCAGCCCAGTTTCTTTGATTTTATACCCAGAAGTGGAATTGCTGGATGACATGCTAATCCTGTTTTTAACGTTTTAAGAAACAACCATATCATCTTCCACAGTGGCTACACCATTTTACATTCCCACCAACAGTGCACAAGTGTTCCAATTTCTTCACATCCTTGCCAACACTTGTTATTATTATTATTATTATTTTTTTGAGATGGAGTCTTGCTCTTGTCACTCAGGCTGAAGTGCAGTGGCGTGATCTCAGCTCACTGCAACCTTTGCCTCCGGAGTTCAAGTGATTCTCCTGCCTCAGCCTCCTGAGTAGCTGGGATTACAAGCATGCGCCATCATGCCTGGCTGATTTTTATATTTTTAGTAGAGACGGGGTTTCACCATGTTGGCCAGGCTGGTCTCAAACTCCTGACCTCAGGTGATCTGCCCGCCTTGGCCTCCCAAAGTGCTGAGATTACAGGCATGAGCCACCACGCCTGGCCAACACTTGTTATTTTCTGTGTGTGTGTGTGTTTTTTTTTTTTACTGTATCCATTCTTATGGGTGTGGCTGGCATGTGATTTAATTTGTGGGGGATTTGTAGGCTCTGTATTTGTTGGGCCTCTGTGTCTATGTGAGCTGAGGTGCCGGGCAGGGGCTGGTTCCTGTTAGAATGTCGGTCACATCCTGCTGTGTTTTCTGGAAATACTTTGTTCTCCCTCACTGGACTGTGAACTTTCTGAGGATGTACCCTGGTGCTCCCATGGAGAGCTGGCCTGGGTGAGATGCTGAAGAAATACTTAAGAACCCACTTCTCACTGACCCAGGGCATACCCTGGTGTGTGTCTTTGGTGGGAGAAAGGCTGGAGCCCCGCGTCTCATTCTTCCAGGGTGCTCTACACTTACTAGGGAAGAAGAAGCCCCTGAGTGCCTGAGACATGACTCTTAGCCCTGGATGCTCAGGAGAAACTCCCTGGGGAGCTTCAGAAAAATACAGATGCTGGGGCCACCATCTAGAGACTCAGGCTCAGCTGGTCTGAAGCAGGACCTGGGGATCTGTATTCAAAAGGAAAACTCGGCCAGGTGCGCTGGCTCATGCCTGTAATCCCAGCACTTTGGGAAGCCAATGCGGGAAGATTGCTTGAGCCAGGAGTTCAAGATCAGCCTGGGCAACGTGACGAGACCCCCATCTCTACAAAAAATAGAAAAATTAGCTGGGTGTGATGGCATGCACCTCTAGTTCCAGCTACTTGGGAGACCAAGGTGGAGGACTGCTTGAGCCTGGGAGGTTGAAGCTGCAGCGAGCTGTGATTGCACCACTGCACTCCAGCGTGGGTGACAGAGCAAAACTCTGTCTAACATAAAACGAAAACTCCCCAGGCGATTCTTATGGCACCTGGCCTGGGAGGCATAACCATATATTACTGGACTCTGCCTGAATTAGCTGAGGAGAGACATGTGTATATGTGTACATCATGGATAAAGTAAGTGAATGAATGAACGAATGAGTGTAGAGTCCCCCAAGCTCTGTCATACATGCACCACTTGAGTGATGTTTCCACATCTTTTTACTTCCCATGTTATTATTCCTCTAATTATCTAAAACCACTCCCACCTCATTGTACTCAAACAATTCTATGTATTATTACTGTCAATTGATAACACCAGTGATGCTGGCCATAAGTAGAAGATTACTTAAGAAATACAGACAAAGGAAATCAAACAGTGTCATCAAGTTCCCACTAAATAAATGCTGCTTTCACTCAGGTTTTTGAGCTAGAAGTGGCCTTACTCTGTCTTTGCTAAAAAGCGTGATTAGCAAGTGTGGCAGAAGTGCTAAAGACAGGCTGGCACCTCATGGAGACCTTCTCCTGGCTGGAATCACTTTTCTCCCGTGAGTCGGTGCTATTTAATGTCCATTCTCTGTACTGTGTGCCTCCCACACTCATCAATGCAGAGCTAGGGAATGAGGGTGTGTGAGGCAGGAGCCAGGTGGGTGCAGGATTGTGGGTCTGCATGGCTGAGGGCCTGTTTCTTGAGTGGCCTTTTCTGGTCACTGGCATTTGCCCTGTGGGTGCTGGGGTAACTTGAGTCCAGGGCATCCCTTGCCCCACAGCAGCCCCAGAACCTCAGAAGGACCCAAGAGGCTTTTATCTCCAGGGTCATTGAGCTGGGATGGTCCCTGCCAAGGTCGTGGTGTTGGTTGGGCACAGAGCCGGAAGTTGGGAATTGGGATGGAGAGGCGGCTTCTCCTGCCAGACCCAAGTCCTTGCAGGATGAGTGCCAGAGTCTTGGCTCCTTGAATCACTCATAGGGAGGCCAGTTGTCTGGGTGCTGGTTTCCCTGGCCTGCTTCAACCTGCTGTGTGACCTTGGATGAGTCCCTTGGCCTTTCTGAGCTTCCTTCCAGGCATCTGTTGAATTCATTTGGAGAGTACTCCTCTGACACCTGCTGTGGGCCAGGCTCTGTGCTGGGGGCTACAGGGAACCCTGCAGCTGAGATCCCTTCTCTCTTAGGGTCTGTGGGCTGGAGGGAGAGGCAGACCTTGCAGGAGGGAGAAAGAAGACCAGGATGCTTTGAAGAAAATGGGGGATGAACTTTAGCTGAGGCGTCGGCTAGTGCTTTTCTGAGTGCACCTTAACAAATTATCATAATCTGGGTGGTTTCAAACAACAGCACTGTATTTTCCGACTTTCTTGAGGCTAATAGTATCCTCAGAGCCACACTGCTTCAAAGGCTATAAAAGAGAATCCCTCCTTTCTTCTTCCAGCTTCCAGTGGTTTCCGGCAATTGTTGGCATTTCTTGGCTTCTAGCTATATGTCTGTGTGTTCTTTTTTTATAAGGACACTAGTCATTGGATTAGGGTCCACCCTAATGCAGAGTGACCTCATTCAGACCTAACTAATTACATCTACAAGGACCCTATTTCCAAAGAAGGTCGCATTCTGAGATTCCAGGTGGACCTGAATTTGGGGGAGACAGTTTTTCTCCCATTACACTGAAGAAGGGC
The DNA here is from genome assembly GCF_028885625.2 of Pongo pygmaeus. Classification (NCBI taxonomy): domain Eukaryota; kingdom Metazoa; phylum Chordata; class Mammalia; order Primates; family Hominidae; genus Pongo; species Pongo pygmaeus. The sequence continues at coordinate 35,887,371 of NC_085931.1, forward strand.
CATTAAAGCTCAGACTTAAAGGATGTGTGTATGGTGTGGGGGGCGGGGGTGGTTCAAGGTGCGGTTGTTTCAAGCAGAGGGAACAGCTTGTGCTAGGGCTTTCTGGCAGGAGTGCGGCACAGAGGCCTGTGTGACTGTGCGGTGGGGGCTGAAGCTGGGGGTCTGGGGGCCTGGGGTATGGGGCCATGGAAAGGTGTTTGGATTTTTTTTTTTTTTTTTTTTGAGACAGAGTTTCACTCTTGTTGCCCAGACTGGAGTGCAATGGTGCAATCTCGGCTCATTGCAACCGCCACCTCCTGGATTCAAGCAATTCTCCTGCCTCAGCCTCCCAAGTAGCTGGGATTACAGGTGTGCACCACCACACCCAACTAACTTTGTATTTTTAGTAGAGATGGGGTTTCTCCATGTTGGTCAGGCTGGTCTCGAACTCCCGACCTCAGGTGATCTGCCCGCCTCGGCCTCCCAAAGTGCTAGGATTACAGGTGTGAGCAACTGCGCCCAGCCGGTGTTTGGATTTAACTCTAAATGCCTCTCAGGGGCTTAAGCAGGGACATTATGTGGTTGCATTCCCTTTTGGAAGAAGGTCACTTAATTAGGAAGGGGCATGACAGTGACTGAGGGTACATGCCTTAAGGGTTACCCCCAAACACACTGATGTCCTTCCAGTGTTCTAAGCCTCAAATCCTTTGCAGATAGGTAGGGCAGTACTTTTATCTCTTGAGGAAATGCAGGCCCAGAGAGGTTAAGCAGTTTTCTTAGGGTCACACAGCTAGGGGAAAGAAAGCTCAAGGCCTCAGTTAACATCTTCAGTCTTATAAGTTCTCAACACACCTGGAGGCAAAGGACCATCCTCAAATACAGCTGGGTGTCCAGGGCACGGGAAATAGCCCAGGACAGGGAGTACTGATTTTACACCTGTTGGTGAAGGTAATGCATCATCTGCCCAGTCAAGAGATGGTTTAGCTACTGAGCAAGGGATAAGGCAGCTTCAGCAGCTTAGTAAGTGTGGAATTAATTCCCTTATATCTGTGAGCTGCTGAGAGTCTTCCCATTCAGGACAAAGCTCAGGAGCAGAGGAGAAAAAGCAGGCAAAACTTTGGGAGGCCAAGGTGGGCGGATCATGAGGTCAGGAGATTGAGACCATCCTGGTCAACATGGTGAAACCCCATCTTTACTAAAAATACAAAAAAATTAAGATGGGCTTGGCGGCACGTGCCTGCAACCCCAGCTACTGGGGAAGCTGAGGTAGGAGAATTGTGTGAACCCTGGAGGCGGAGGTTGCAGTGAGCCGAGATCGTGCCATTGCACTCCAGCCTGGCTACAGAGCTAGACTATGTCTCAAAAAAAAAAAAAAAAAAGCAGGCAAACAGCAATAAACACTGACCTGTGTCCACCAAGGAGCATGTTAGAGGGTTGTTATAGAATCCTAGGCCCCGGGCCCAAATGAAATGGCAGGATAATTCCAACTGTTCCAGAACCACGGAGCTACTGTCTCTCTGATTTTTTGGATATATGTTCATGTGGAAAAGAACTTTCTTCTTATTGGGAAGTAAAAATACATCTCTATTCAGATAAAACATCTCTATTCACATTCCAAACTGGGAACGTATCAATTTTTCCCACACTGGGATTTTAAAACATAAATTAGATGCTGTCTCCGAGGTATTGAGGATGCTAATATCCTCCTAAGAGATGGGCTTGTTGGCTGGATCTGAAATTCCCTGTGGAGCGAAAGGCCCTTATTTCCTGCTGTCTTTTGTTTGTTTCTTTTTTTTTTTGAGACGGAGTCTGGCTCTGTCGCCCAGGCTGGAGTGCAGTGGCGCGATTTCGGCTCACTGCAAGCTCCGCCTCCCGGGTTCACGCCATTCTCCTGCCTCAGCCTCCCGAGTAGCTGGGACTACAGGCGCCCGCCACCGCGCCCGGCTAATTTTTTGTATTTTCAGTAGAGACGGGGTTTCACCGTGTTAGCCAGGATGGTCTCGATCTCCTGACTTCGTGATCCACCTGCCTCGGCCTCCCAAAGTGCTGGGATTACAGGCGTGAGCCACCGCGCCCGGCCTTTCTGTCTCTTGTTTCTTTAGTTCCCTCTTTGTCTCAGCGCCTTTTGAGGGAGGGAGAGGGAGAGGGGGAGAGAGAGAGAGAGAGAGAGAGAGAGTGTGTGTGTGTGTGTGTGTGTGTATGGGGAGGAGGGGGAGAGAGAGAGAGAGAGAATGAGAGGGAGGAACTACTCTGTTCTCCAACACCAGGAGAAACCTCTCCCTCTGGAATAGCTCCTTCCCATTGAGGATTTTTCTCCAACTGTGTTTTGCGAGGGTTGTGGGGTAACCCTTCCGGAGAAAACTGAGTCAGTAAGTGCCGATGCTGTCTCCTGACTGCTGGGATGGACTCCTTCCCCAGCAAGGTGGAGAGATGCGTGTGTGCCTGTGTGTGTTATGGCGGGTGGGGACGTGTGAAAGGAGTTAAATTTGGCCCCGGATCTGAACATGGGTTTCCTTCCTCTCCTAGCGAAAGGCCCTATCTCAGATGAATCACCTCCTCTCTTTAGAGTTCTGGGCTCACGGAGTGTCAAGGCCAGTGTGGTGCTCTTGGAGGGGTGCCTGTCCAAGGGATGTCAGATTCTGGTTTGCGACTCTGGAGAGGCGTTTGGCCACCCTAAAGGATGACGCCTGTGGCTTCAACCAGAGCATCTTCCCTATGTAGTCAGTCTTCCCTCGGTATCTGTAGGAGACTGGGTTCCAGGACACCAAAATCCTCAGAAGCTCAAATCCCTGATATAAAATGGTGTAGTATTTGCATGTGACCTATACATATCCTCCCAGTTGCTTTAAATCATCTCAAGATTAATTATGATAGTTAATACAGTGTAGATACCATGTAAGTAGTTACTATACTACATTGTTTATGGAATATGACAAGAAAAAAAAAAAACTCTGTACCTGTTCAATACTGATGCAACCATCCTTTTTATTTCCTGAATATTTTCAATCAGTGATTAATTGAATCCATAGATGTAGAACCCATGGATACAGAGAGCTGACTGCATATTCATTTCATTCACCCACTCACCCACCCAACCATCCACCCATCCATCCATCCATCACAAGCTTGATGCACAGCTCTATGCTGGGGGCGGGGCCTCATGTTAACTATTCACCAATTGTTATCTGAGCATCTGTCAAGGCCCTGACCCCTTTCAGGCACTAGGGAGCATCCATAGAAATGAAGGACAAGGCCCCTCGCCCTCTGGAGGTCACAGCCTAAAGCAGGGGTCGGCCAGCTTCTCCTGTAAAGGACCAGATAGTAAATATTTTCAGCTTTGCAGGCCATAAGACCTCTGTCACACCTGCTGACCTCTGCCATTTACTGCACAAGCAGCCCAGACGGGAGGTAAACGAGTGGGTGTGGCTGTGGTTTGACTGCAATCACAACTTATTTATAGACACACACATTTGATTTTATATGATTTTTCATGTGTCATGAAATACTGTTCTTTTGATTTTTTTCCCAATGATTTATTTATTATTATTAGTATTATTATTTTTATTTTTTTCTGAGACAGAGTCTCGCCCTGTTGCCCAGGCTAGAGTGTAGTGGCGCGAACTCGGCTCACTGCAAGCTCCGCCTCCCAGGTTCACACCATTCTCCTGTCTCAGCCTCTGGAGTAGCTGGGACTACAGGCGCCTGCCACCACGCCCGGCTAATTTTTTGTATTTTTCAGTAGAGACGGGGTTTCACCGTGTTAGCCAGGATGGTCTCGATCTCCTGACCTCCTGATCTGCCCCCTCGGCTTCTCAAAGTGCTGGGATTACAGGTGTGAGCCACCGCACCCGGCCTATTATTTTTTGAGACGGAGTCTCACTCTGTCGCCCAGTCTGGACTGCCATGGTGTGATCATAGCTCACTGCAGCCTCAAACTCCTGGGCTCAAGTGACCTTCTTTCCTGCCTCAGCCTCCTGAGTAACTGAGACTACAGGCACACGCCACCACACCTGGCTAATTATTTTATTTTTTGTAGAGGTGGGGTCTTGCTGTATTGCCCAGCCTGGCCCTAAGCAATGTTCCCACCTCAACCTCCAGAGTAGCAGAGATTACAGGTGTGCACCACCACTCCTGGCTAAATGACAGCTAGTCTGATAGACTCCTGCTAGATTGGGCATATCATGTCTGCTTTGCAATTGAGGACACTGAGACATGGGAAAGGAGAATGACTTTCTGAAGTAGAACCTGGATTTGAGCCCAGCCTTGTAGTCTCTGACCCGTCATGTCTGCCTTCTCTCCACACATCTCCAGAACTCTCTGCCCTGCAGGGGGTCCATCTGCAGCATCACAGGACTGTCAAGACTCCTGCCTGGGCCGGGCACGGTGGCTCACACCTGTAATCCCAGCACTTTGGGAGGCCGAGGCGGGCGGATCACCTGAGGTCAAGAGTTCGAGACCAGCTTGGCTAACATGGTGAAACCCCGTTTCTACTAAAAATATATAAAAAAAATAGCTGTGTGTTATGGTGCGCATCTGTAATCCCAGCTACTTGGGAGGCTGAGGCAGGAGAATCACTTGAACCTGAGAGTTGGAGGTTGCAGTGAGCTGAGATCGCGCCATTGCACTCCAGCTTGGGCAACAAGAGTGAAACTCCATCTCAAAAAAAAGAAAAAAAAAAAAAAAGACTCCTGCCTGGATCTCAGCCCCCCAAACTGGAAGCACTTGTTATTTTTAGGGTATCTCTATTCTGACCCCCACTCAGTGGGAAGGATTCCCATTTTTGCTTCATATGATCATTTGGGTAGAAAATCACTATTTATGTTAGTTCTTCAAAAATGGGTTTGGGGCTGGGTGTGGTGGTCATGCCTGTAATCCTAACACTTTGGGAGACTGAGGTGGATGGATCACTTGAGGTCAGGAGTTCAAGACCAGCCACATGGTGAAACCCCATCTCTACTAAAAAATACAAAAATTAGCCGGGCATGGTGGCTAGTGCCTGTAATTCCAGCTTCTTGGGAGGCTGAGGCAGGAGAATCGCTTGAACCTGGGAAGTGGAGATTGCTACTATGAGACAAGATAACACCACTGCACTCCAGCCTGGGTGAAAGAGCGAGACTCCATCTCAAAAAAAAAAAAAAAAAAAAATGGATTTGGGTGGTTTACCTCATCTGAGAATTGTGGTCCGGTGTCAGACCCAAAGATGGGGAGGGAACGGGGCAGGGAGCTACTGAACATCAGGTACTGTGCTGGAGTTTTCAGTGTCCATCTCGGTTTGGTATCTTCCCCATCTCACAGTTGGAAAAACTGAGGCTCAAAGAGGAGCACTGACTTGTCCAAGGTCATGCAACTAGTGATGACGGAGCTGGGATTGGAACCTAGGTCTCTGACTCCCTGCACTTTGTGCTGGTGTTGAACTCCCAGGCCCAGTGCACTCACTGCTTCTTTGTGGAGGGAGTTTTGAATCAATCTTTTTTCAAGGTCCCTTTGGTTCTGGTTTCCCCTGGTTTCATGTCGAGGGTGAGTAGGAAGAGGTGTTCATTGTCTTCCTCTCACCCTTGTGTTCAAAGCCACATTGTCCCTTCTCTTGGTCCCCACTGTCACTGAATTCATCTTGGCCACCCCATCTCCCACCTGGAGGGTGGCAGGAGTCTCCTGCCCCAGCTCCAGGCTTCCACCTTTGCCATTTAGTTTATTCCCCACTGGGTACCTGGTGTGCTTGCAGGCGGGTCACAGCCCTGCTGACAGCCTCCTCTTCATTGAGGTCTCAGCTCACATGGTATCTCCTCAGAGAGCCCTCCCCATCCCCTCATCTAGAGTTGCTGCCCCTCCGCCCTGACTTCTTATAACCCTTGCTCTATCGCCTTCACAGCCCAGGTCAACTCTGAGCTCAGTCTCTTCACTGCTGTAACAAGGGAGCTAGGGCTGCATGGTCTCTCAGATGAAAATTCTGAACTCCTAAGCCCTAGGAATTCAGGGCTGGTCAGGGCTCAGGGGGGATGCACTGGCCCAAGGCAAGAGTGTGGGAGGATGGCTGACCCTGAGCCAGAGGAAAGGGAGAGTCCCTGGGTGGGGAAGAAACTATTTGGGACGAGTTCCCAGAGCTTAGCAAGAGCTCAAGAGCCCCATTCCCCACCACTCCCCGAGAAAACACGCACTATTGTCTTAGCTGCAGTTTTGGTGCCGGGAGGGTGTGCGGGGTGAATGTCCGCCCGGCAAAGGGACTTCTGCCAAAGGGACTCTTGTTTATTTGAGATTTGAACAAAAAAAGGCTGTCTTCTTAAAACCACAGCTCCAGAAACCTTGTTGGGGTTTTGGGATCAAGGCGGAAGATGGCAGAGAGCTTCTTCTAGCTCTTTGTTAAACATTAAAAACATATTCTTTTGATAGAACATTATGAGCACCAGACGGCAGGAAAAGGAATATTCAGAAGCCCATCATCATTGGGCAAGCACAATTAAATTTTGGCAGGGTGATTTATTTTTTATTTTTAAATTTTTTTAGACAGAGTCTTGCTCTGTCACCCAGGCTGGAGTGAGTTGGTGCGATCTCAGCTCACTGCAACCTCTGCCTCCTGAGTTCAAGTGATTCTCCTGCCTCAGCCTCCCAAGTAGCTGGGATTACAGGCACCTGCCATCATCCCTGGCTAATTTTTTTATTTTTAGTAGAGACAGGATTTCACTATGTTGGCCATGTTGGTCTCGAACTCGTGACCTCGGGTAATCCGCCTGCCTCGGCCTCCAAAAGTGCTAGGATTAAAGGTATGAGCCACCTTGCCTGGCCTGTTTACTGTCATATGTGTGTTCCTTCCTATATGACTCAGTACCTCCAAACATACACATACATCTCACATCCACCCTACCTCCTGGAAAGAAGTTCCCTGGTCCCACACACACCACGCACACACCATGCGCACACATATGTGCCTGCCCAATGTGTGCCCATGCCAGCAGCAGCCCTGGATGGTAGTATGAGGTTTGGGCTACAGAACCACCACCTCCAACCCAGCACTGGCGTGGACAGGCCACCTCTGGAGCGTCAACATGTAGGACACAGCAGGCACCTGCTCATGCCCTGGCCTTGCCCTTCCTTGAAGGGTGGAGCAACCATGGTCCTCTGGAAACCCTACCTTGTGGGTGGGCAGCTTCATTCTGGTCTTGGATTCCTGCCAGAGGCTGGAGGCCTGGTCTTCCCTCCTCATCTGTAGGCCTGGTCTTCCCTCCTCATCTGTAGGAAAGGCTCAGGGCTCGGTGGGTAAGCCAGACACTGAGCTAGGTCCTTCTTGCCCAGCTGGGGAAACTGAGGCTCGGGTGCCACAGCTGAGGTCACAAGCCAGGACCAAAGGCTTCTGCTTGACCACACTGTCCCACCCCTGGCCCAGGGCTGGCCAGGCAGCTCCAATCACCCAGGCCTTCTCTGAGGAAGGCACCCTTCCTTCTTTAATTTTATTTTTATTTTTTTGAGGAGTCTCGCTCTGTTGTCCAGGCTGGAGTGCAGTGGCTTGATCTCAAGTCACTGCAACCTCCGCCTTCCGGGTTCAAGCGATTCTCCTGCCTCAGCCTCCTGAGTAGCTGGGACTACAGGCACACACCACCATGCCCAGCTAATTTTTTTTGTATTTTTAGTAGAGACGGGGTTTCACCATGCTGGTCAGTCTGGTCACGAACTCCTGACTTCAAGTGATCCACCCACTTCGGCCTCCCAAAGTGCTGGGATTATAGGCATGAGCCACCACGCCCAGCCCCTTTCTTCCTTATTTTTAGGAATGTCCCCTCTTTTTCTCCCAGTCCAGCAGGGCAGATCAGCTTTGTGGCTCTGGAATTGACAAGATGAGTCACCTTGGACAGACAGTTCATCTCTTTAAGCCTCAGTTTCCTCCTTTCTTGTTTGTTTGAGACAGAGTCTTGCTTTGTCACCCAGGCTGGAGTGGCAGGATCTCGGCTCACTGCAAGCTGTACCTCTGGGGTTCAAGCGATTCTCCTGCCTCAGCCTCCCAAGTAGCTGGGACTACAGGCACGTGCCACCACGCCCGGCTAATTTTTGTATATATATATATATATATATATATATATATATATATATATATTTTTTTTTTTTTTTTAGTAGAGACAGGGTTTTACCGTGTTAGCCAGGATGGCCGCGATCTCCTGACCTCGTGATCCGCCTGCCTCAGCCTCCCAAAGTGCTGGAATTGCAGGTGTGAGCCACCGTGCCCGGCCTGGTTTCCTCCTTTCTGACGTGGGGAGAATAATAATCCCCATAGTCACTGAGTAATTGTGAGGGATCATGGCCATAATCTCCATTCAGAGTTTATTTTAGGGCCGGGGATGAGTGTAAATAAGCGTGGCGTGTGTGCTTGTTTTCTTGTTTGAGTTGTTATTTCCTCTGGTGTAGGGAGGTTGGGGACTGGGCTTTGCTCTGTCCCCTCCCGTCTCTTCCCATCCCCTCCTTGGCATAGCCACATCAGCATTTTGGGCCTGGGGCACCCCTCCTCCCGTTTACAGAGCGGGCAGGACATGACTCATGCCTACACTGGCAGACACCGCCCTTGGCATAACTGGCTGCACCTGAAGCTAATGTCCTTAGAGATTGTCTCTGGGGCTTAGGGATTTTTCTTCGGGTAATTGGGACGGAGGATGGAGTTTGGACCCTGTAGGAGCTGAGTTACCCTAAAGAGCTGGATTCCTTAAGGATGTCCATGCCTAGGGCTCTGGCAGGAGACAGGAGTCTTAACTTTCAGGGTTCACATGGTGACTGGTAGGCTCTGGGCTTTTACTGGGGGACAGGGTCTCAGATGGAGGGAATGTACCAACTGTGTGCCTGTAAAATTTTGTCTCTGTTTGCCATTCCTGACTTCTGTAAACATTGGATTTCTTCCCCTGCCTGACCGAACACTGGCCCTGTCTTGTTCACACCTGTATCTCTGGCTCCTAGTACAGTGCCTGGCACATAGTAGGAGACTGGTAAAAGTTTGATCAACAAATGAACAATGGCCAGGCATGGTGGCTCACTCCTGTAATCCCAGCACTTTGGGAGGCTGAGGTGGGCGGATCACTTGAGGTCAGGAGTTCAAGACCAGCTTGGCCAACATGGTGAAATCCCCTCTCTACTAAAAATACAAAAATTAGGCGGGTGTGGTGGTACGTGCCTGTAGTCCCAGCTACTCGGGAGGCTGAGGCAGGAGAATTGCTTGAACCCGGGAGGCGGAGGTTGCAGTGAGCCAAGATCACGCCACTGCATTCCAGCCTGGGTGACAGAGTGAGACTCCGTCTCAAAAAATAAAAAAAAAAAAAGAAAAAGAACAATGCCAAGTGCTTTTTGATGTATATTCTTAGCAAATCTCTCAGCTACTATTCAAAGCAGATAGGTTTAACCCATCTGAGAGGTGGAGAAACTGAGGTTTGGGAAGTTAAGAAACTTACCCATGCTCATAGAGGTATGATTTGAATTTGAGTCTGCGCACTGTGGACTACCAACCAAAGCTCTCTCCCGACTCAGACTCCCAGTTGCTAGGTGCTGATCTCGAAGCCGCCCTCTCTGCCTTTCCCTCTAATCTGCCTTGAAGCCAGCAGTTCTCGCCTGGATGCACAGGACGGAGGATGCTGACATGTGAGATGCTGTCCCCCCACCGGGAGTGGGAGACTCAGTGAGGCTCCTGGCAGGCAGGCAGTAACTCCACCCTCTCCTGCTCAGGAAAGCAGATTGGAGTGCTAGGGAGGCAGGGTGAGGCAGGTGATTCTGGGAGAGCCCCAAACACACTCTCATAGATGGCCTGAGTCCTGCAAGACCCTGTCCGTTGTCTTCTCTCCAAAGTCAGCCAGCGATACTTCCCTTCACTCTACTCCAGCTGTGCAAGCAGAAATTTCTATTCCTTCCATGCCCCAAGCTCTTTTCTGACTCTAGACCTCATGGCTTTCCCTTGGCCGGCTCCCTCTGACTGTAGGTCATTCAGCTGATAGGTCACCTCCTCCAGGAAGCCTTCCTGATCACCCAATTTGTACAGCCCAGCTGCTATTCACATCACAAACCCTGTTCCCTTCACCTCCCTTGTCACATGCTACCGTCTTTGTCTTGGTGCATGGCTTATCCATTGCCTGTCTTTTCCACCTTCCACCTGCTCTAAACTCCATGTAAACAGGAAATTGTGAGTTTATCCACATTGCTCTATCACCAAACATGGAGTATGGCATATAATAGGTCAATATATCTTTTGGAAAAATTGGAAAAAGAGCAGCTTTTAAAAATTCAGCATGTGCAGCCGGGTGTGGTGGCTCTCGCCTGTAATCCCAGCACTTTGGGAGCCAAGGCAGTTGGATCACTTGAGGTCAGGAGTTCGAGACCAGCCTGGCCAACATGGTGAAACCCTGTCTCTGCTAAAAATACAAAAAAATTAGCTGGGCATGGTAGAGGGCGCCTGTAATCCCAGCTACTCAGGAGACTGAGGCAGGAGAATCGCTTGAACCCAGGAGGTGGAGGTTGCAGTGAGCCAAGATCACGGCATTGCACTCCAACCTAGGCAACAAGAACAAAACTCCGTCTCAGAAAAAAAAAAAAAAAAATTTAGCAAGTGCAAGTGTTACAACCTCATCATCTTGGTAGTCAGTGGTTTGCTGACACATTTCAAAATGGGGTGTGTCTCCCCACTGTGTCACGACACCTTAGGAGGGAACTTGTTTTCCAAGCCAGTCCTTCTATTGTGAGTCAGTGATTCTAGGAAAGAGTGGTGTCATAGTTTGGGTTCCCCCAGAAGCAGAGCCTTAGTCAAGGGTGCAAGGGCAAGCAGTTTATTTGGGTGGCAGTGTACCATTAGGGTGAGATAAGGAGCAGGTTATCTTGAGGGACAGCTGGGGCTCAGCTGTGCTGGGGACCTCTGGGAGCCTATAGAACATGCCATTAAATTATCCGACTTGAGTGCTAGGTAACTGGGGTATTTATCCCCCAGCAACAGAAAGTTATCCACCAGTGCTGAGAGGATTTGGGTGGAGTCCAACAGTGATTGGTATGACAGAGCAGGCTCTTCCCAGGCACCCCGTGGTGCCTGGGGTGGCACACCTCTGGTGAGGACCTGGCTGGCTCCAGCAGGCAGAGGGCAACCGTGGCTCAGGTGAACCAGCGCATGAGGTCAGAGGCTCTGACAAAGGAGTGGCTTCCCTGTTCCTGCTTCTGCCTGAGATCCAGGGCTGTTTGCAGAAAGGTGACTCTTTAGGCATATGAGGATCTCTGAGCCCAGAGAGGTCATTTTCTTGGGGTCCCCTTTTAAGAATGAACTGTATCATCATGAGAGCTGTTGTATACTGAGCACCTGCTGTATACACTTTCCAGGCCTCTTTGCTTCCTTGTATCTTTTGGGATGGAGTTGGGGTGGGGGGTGGGTCCACTCTATCCCCTTGGGATGGGAGACAAGGCCTGTTCCTCCTCCTGCTTTCCAGCCATGTTCCTGCATTTGTGCAGAAGCTGTGCAGCCTAACTCCAAGCTCCTGCCTCATCCCAGTCTCTGTTTGTATGTTAGGTTTTTTTTTTTGAGATAGAGTCTCGCTCTCTCACCCGGGCTGGAGTGCAGTGGCGCGATCTCGGCTCACTGCAAGCTCTGCCTCCCGGGTTCACGCCGTTCTCCTGCCTCAGCGTCCCGAGTAGCTGGGACTACAAGTGCCCGCCACCATGCCTGGCTAATTTTTTGTATTTTTTTAGTAGAGACGGGGTTTCACCGTGTTAGCCAGGATGGTCTCGATCTCCTGACCTCGTGATCCGCCCACCTCGGCCTCCCAAAGTGCTGGGATTATAGGCGTGAGCCACTGCACCCGGCCAAGGTTTTTTTTTTTTTTTTTGGCAGGGGACAGGGTCTCACTCTGGCCCAGGCTGGAGTGCAGTGGTGCAATCATGACTCACTGCAGCCTCAACCTCCCTGGCTCAAGCGATCCTCCTACCTCAGCCTCCCTAGTAGTTGGGACTACAGGCACGAGCTACCATGTCTAGCTAATCATTTTTGTATTCTCTGTTAGAGACTGGGTTTCGCCATGTTGCCCAGGCTGGTCTCCAACTCCTGAGCTCAAGCAGTCCACTGCCTTGGCCTCCCAAAGTGCTGGGATTATAGGCGTGAGCCACCATGCCCACCCCCAGTCTCTTTAAATGATTAATAATAATACTGTTATGAGGACAATTACTGATGTAGGTGTTGACCATTGGCATTATGCTAAGCACTTCATGTATGTGATCTCATTTAATCCTCACAAAAGCATGTGAAGTACCTACCCTTCCATTTTATAGATGAGGAAGATGAGGCTCAGAGAGGTAGAGTCAGTTGCCCAAGGTCACACAGCTAGTACAGATGGAGATGGCTGGCTCTGGAAGTCCCTGTTCTGAACAGTCATACAGAGGGATACAGACAAGGGGAGGAGACTGGGGGTGCCCAGCTGCCACTCCTGCATGTCATCCCCTGACCACAGTGTCCTCTGAACTCCTAACTGGTGATTATGCTGGGTGAAATTGGCATCTGGGAGAAGTGAGGGCAGGTGGTGTTTATCTGAATGCAGGAGAGTGTATAGAGTGTTTTCTCTAACAAGGCTAGGTAAGTCATCTTCAGGGAAGGGGCTTACAAGGACTCATTGGGGAACCGACCCCTGTGTGTGCAGGTGGCTATGCTAAGAGCTGGTGATAGAGCAGGGTGTCTCAGTGGAGGGCTCCCTCTCGGACTCAGAGGCACATTTTGGAGCTTCATTGCTGGTGGCTGAAAAGCACAGCTTAGGTCTTTCTGTGTATCTTACAGAGATGAAAGAGCATAGGGAACCAGCAAGTAGACCCCTCCCCACATGTGCACACACGCGAGCCATATGGATTACACGTCCCCTTACATCATGGCCCCTGGGTTGGCCACTGGAATTGCCATTCCTTTTCAGACTTAGATTTGGGAGGCAGTGTGTCAGCCTGGAGTGTGGGCGAGTACTTGAAAGCCTTAAGTTGTGTCTTATGTTGGGTTCCCTAGAAGGAGAGCTCATGAGTCCCCGAGAGAGGGAGACAGGATAATAGGGCAGGGGAGGGGACATTTGGCCTCAGTCTGATCCCCTGGGGCACTCTGAAGCCACAGAGTAAGTCCTGCCTTGGGGCAAGGGTAAGTAGCCCCTTGTGTCCCTTGGAAGCCAGTCATTGGCTGTGGGAGTGAGGGATTTACCAGGAGGGGTGGAGACTGTGGGCCAGCATGTTGGAGGACAGCCCTCCTGGAAAAGGGTGTAACTGTGAACTGTGAGCAGACAACTGTCATAGCAGCTGGGGGATGGGTGCAGCAGCAGGAAAGGGGATTTGGGGGAGGGGCAGATCCAACAGCATCTCCCATAGGTTGCAGTGCTAGATTCATCCCTAATTGGCTGTGTGACCTTAGGCAAGCCTCTCGGGGCCGAATTTTACCTTCTGTATGCCAGGGCCCTGCATAGAGCCACTGTGGGCTCCATCCCATTCTTACCCTCCATGCAGTGACTTATTTTCTCATGTAAACATTGATTTGCTTCAGCAAATGTTTATTGTGTACCTATCACATGCCAGGCACCTTGCAAGGCAAGGACCTCTACAACAAAAAGAATCTCTGTCTTCAGGAAGCAAGGCAGACGAGTAACCAGGCGTAAAACAGTGGGGTTGGTGTCACAAAGAAACAGAGAGTTCTGGGAACCAAAGCCTACCTGGGCTGGCTGCAGGGGTCTGGGAAGGCTTCCTGGAAGAAGTGGTATCTAATTAGGGACCCATGCGCATTAGCTCTCATGAGTACTGATGTCACTCAGGAAAAAGAGAAGGTGACTGGCAGCTTTCTGTGGGTCTCTTTCCCATCCCAGGATGGAATTCTTCCAGATTTTGACTTCTCCCATGTCTTGCTTGAGAGGGGAAATTGCCGATATGAAAAACAATCATGACAAAGCTGACATGTCTATGTCCGGGATAAGTGAGTTAGGAGCTGGGAGGAAAAGGGTGCTGGTAGGGGTTGTCGGTGTTGAGAATGCATGGCTTGTGGGAGGCTGGTGGGGCTGGTGGCCTGGGTGAGGGGCAGGAGATGAGGTCTTAGTGGTAGACAAGAACAAATAATGCAAGGCCGTGATGAGGGGTGTGGACTTCATTTTGTGAGCACCTGGAGGCCACTGGAAGTTTGGGGTTTGCCTCCTTAAGCATAACATACATACAGGAAAGTACACACATCTTAGGTGTCAACTAGATACACGTTTACATATGTATACAAGATGTAATCACGCATATCAAGATATAGAACATTCTCAGGTCCCCAGAGAGCATCTTTTTTTTTTTTTTGTCTGAGACGGAGTCTCGCTGTCGCCCAGGCTGGAGTGCAGTGGCGCGATCTCGGCTCACTGCAGGCTCCGCCCCCTGGGGTTCACACCATTCTCTTGCCTCAGCCTCCCGAGTAGCTGGGACTACAGGCGCCCGCCACCTCGCCCAGCTAATTTTTTGTATTTTTAGTAGAGACGGGGTTTCACCGTGTTAGCCAGGATGGTCTCGATCTCCTGACCTCATGATCCGCCCGCCTCGGCCTCCCAAAGTGTTGGGATTACAGGCGTGAGCCTCCGCGCCCGGCCTAGAGAGCATCTTTATACCCCTTCCTAGTCACAGTCCCCAAGGGTAATTGCTGTTCTACCTTCCGTTACCCTAGAGTCTACTTCCTATAAATTTTGCCTGAATTTCATATACATGCCATTTTACAGAACAGTTTAGAATGCTGCTTGTTTTGCAAACCTTAATGCCTGTCGTATTTATCCATGTTTTCTTTTTGTTGCGGTACAAATATTCTTGACTTACGATGGGGATGCGTCCTGATAAACCCATCATAAGTCAAAAGTATTGTCAGTCAAAGTTGCATTTAGGCCAGGTGTGGCGATACACACTTGTAATCTCAGTGCTTTGTGGGGCTGAGGCCGAAGGATCGCTTGAGCCCAGGAGTTTGAGACTAGCCTGAGCAACATGGTGAAACCCCGTCTCTACAAAAAAATAAAATAAAACACAACAACAAAAAAATTAGATGGGCATGGCGGTGTAGGCCTGTAGATCCAGCTACTTGGGAGGCTGAGGTGGGAGGATCACTTGAGCCGGGACAGCAAGGGTGCAGTGAGCCATGATAGCACCACTGTACTCCAGCCTGGGTGACAAATTAAGACCCTGTCTCAAAAAATAAAAGAAATTGCATTTGGGCCAGGCACGGTGGCTCAAGCCTGTAATCCCAGCACTTTGGGAGGCCGAGGCAGGCGGATCACGAGGTCAGGAGATCGAGACCATCCGGGGTAACACAGTGAAACCCCGTCTCTACTAAAAATACAAAAAAATTAGCTGGGCATGGTGGTGGGTGCCTGTAGTCCCAGCTACTAGGGAGGCTGAGGCAGGAGAATGGCGTGAACCCGGGAGGCGGAGCTTGCAGTGAGCCGAGATCACGCCACTGGACTCCAGCCTGGACGACAGAGCGAGACTCTGTCTCAAAAAAAAAAAAAAAAAAAAAAAAATTGCATTGAATACTCTCATAAATGTATCACCTATTGTAAAGTTTAAAAACTGTAAGTGGAATCATCACAAATGAAACCATCCTATGTTGGGGACTATCTGCAGGTTGTTTTTTTTTATTGCTGTATTATATGCCATTATGTGAATATGCCACAATTTATGTATAAAATGTAGTGCTGATGGACATTTGAGTGGTTTCCAGGTTTTGACTATTATGGAGGAAACTGTTATGAACGTTCATATATAAATTTTTCATGGACCCAAGCATTCATTTCCATTGAGTAGATACGTAGGAGTGGAATTGCCGGCTCACAGGTTAGGTGTCGAGATTCAGCTTTTATAGGTCCTGCCAGTCTTCCAAAATGTTCGTGCCAATTTAAAAGCAGCTTTAGTTCCACATCCTTATCACCACTTGGTAATGCCAGTCTCTGTAATTTTAGCCATTGTGGTAGATGCGGAGTAGTATAGTATTTTATAATCAATATAGTGTATAGTATACACAGAGAGAGAGAGAGAGAGAGAGAGAGAGCACAATAGGGTCTTGCTTTGTCACCTAGGCTGGAGTGCACTGGCACAATCATGGTTCACTGCAGCCTCAACCTCCTGGGCTCAATTCACCCACCTCAGCCTCCTGGGTAGCTAGGACTACAGGCATGCACCACTGTGCCTGGCTAACTTTTCAATTTTTTGCAAAGACAGGGTCTCATCTTATTGTTCAGACTGGTCTCAAACTTCTGGGCTCAAGGGATCCTCTCTCAGCCTCCCAAAGTGCTGGGATTATAGGCGTGAGCCATTATGCCTGGCCTTGAGTAGTATGGTATCTCATTATACGTGCTTTGTTTTTGTTTGTTTGTTTGTTTTTTGAGACGGAGTCTCACTCTGTTGCCTAGGCTGGAGTGCAGTGGTGTGATCTCAGTTCACTGTAACCTCCGCCTCCCGGGTTCAAGCTACTCTCCTGCCTCAGCCTCCCAAGTAGCTGGGACTACAGGTGCCTGCCACCACGCCCAGCTAATTTTTTGTATTTTAGTAAAGATGGGGTTTCACCATGTTAGCCAGGATGGTCTCAAGCTCCTGACCTTGTGATCCATCCGCCTCGGCCTCCCAAAATGCTGGGATTACAGGTGTGAGCCACCGCACCTGGCCTGTTTTTTTTTGTTGTTGTTGTTGTTTGTTTTTTTGGTTTTTTTTTTTTAATGTAGCTTTTGTTGCTGTTGTTGTTTTGAGACACGTCTGGCCCAGGCTGGAGTGCAGTGGCGCAATCTTGGCTCACTGCAACCTCTGCCTCCCGGGTTCAAGCTATTGTCATGCCTCAGCCTCCCAAGTAGCTGAGATTACAGGTGCATGCCACCATGCCTGGATAATTTTTGTATATTTAGTAGAGTTGGGGTTTCCTCATGTTGGCCAGGCTGGTCTTGAACTCCTGGCCTCAAGTGAATCCTCCTGCCTCGGCCTTTGGAAGTGCAAGGATTACAGGAATGAGCCACTGCACCTGGCTTTTTTTTTTTTTGAATAGAGACAGGTTCTTGCCATGTTTTCCAGGCTGGTCATGAACTGGCCTCAAGCAATTCTTCTGCCTCGGTATACCAAAGTGCTGGGATTATAGGCATGAGCCAGACCCTCATTGTATTTTTGTGTTTTCCCAATGACCAGTGAAGTTGAACTTTTTTTTCATGTGCTTATTGGTCACGTGGAGATTTTTTTCTGTGTATATGTGTAAAGTAACCATTCGAGTTTTTTCTGCTTAAAAGAAAAAGAAAAACAAAACTGAGTTGTCTTTTTTCTTATTGACTTATAGTTCTTTATATATTCTGAATAGAGTGCTTTGTAAA
This sequence comes from Pongo pygmaeus, assembly GCF_028885625.2. NCBI lineage: Eukaryota > Metazoa > Chordata > Mammalia > Primates > Hominidae > Pongo > Pongo pygmaeus. Next base: position 35,904,656 of record NC_085931.1, read on the forward strand.
ATATGTGTGTATGTGTATGTATGTGTATATATACGTGTGTGTATATGTGTATATGTGTATGTGTATGTATGTGTATATATGTGTGTATATACGTATGTGTATGTGTGTGTATATGTATGTGTGTGTATGTGTGTGTATATATATGCATGTGTATCTATGTGTGTGCATGTGTATATATATATTTTTAATTCCAGTCTATGATTTGCTTATATCATTCTTCATGGTGTCTTCTAATGAACAGAAATTTTCTTTAAGATCAATCTGTTCCATGTTTTCCTCTAAAAACTTTGTGAAAAATTTTCACTGAAAGATTTTTGTTTAGGGGATGAAATGTTTACAGTGGCATTTTGGAAAGTTGATGCCTGCCCCAGTGTGGACCAGGCCATGGGGGAGGCTGATAGAGTCCTCCAGGCAGGAGAAGATGGTGGTCTGGGTTGGGGCTGGGGGAGATTGGCCCCAGGGGGTAGATGGAGGGAAGTGGGGGATGTGGAGAGAGATTCAGAGGCAGATTGAATAGGATTAGAGTGGGGCATGATCTCTTAGAATCCTTTAGGGCACTTTCTATTTTAAAAAATGCTAACTCATGAGTCCCTGGACCAGACCATCTTGCCAGGCCAGTCCAGCCTTTCTCCCACACTGGGCAGGCCTGAGTGCCTGTTGGTTTTCAGATGATACCTGCTGTGTGGTCCTGTTGGCCCATAACACAGGGTTTCTGTAGCTGGGAGAACCTGCATTTATAGCATCCTTGGGCTAAAGCAATTTTTACGTTATGTAAATAAGTATATATTTTTATGTTATATAAATATATGATATAAAATATATAATCATATGAGTATATACATTTATATACATATACAGACATACATATATATACACACACATATTGCATCATGAATCAGGAACTCCAAGTTCTAGTGGTAATTCTGACTGGCAAGTGTCCCACCTCTGATTAGGAAAAACACTTCTCTTTCCCCTTTCCCATTGTCTTGCCCTAAAAAACGAGCAGGCTTGCCTTATTTTTGGACTTAGCATTTGTCATGGAGGTGCTGTGGTTTAATGATCCAGGAAAAAAACCACTTTGGAGTTTTTCTCCTGGTAACCATTGGTAACCAGTGGGTAGGGGAAGCTGAGCATGTTCAGCTGTTTTAGGTTAGGCTCCCCCAGAAGCAGGCCCAGAGACAAGGATGGGAACATGAATGGCTTTTTGGGGAGCTGACCCCAGCAGCACTGTTTGATGAGAGTGGAAAGTGAGACAGGGAAGGCAGGAAGCTATATACAATGTGTTAACAAAACCACACACCTCGGGCTTCCTCCCCAGAGGAAGGAGGGAGCTGGGGTGTTGATACACCAACTTCCGTTAGTCTTTGGTGGAGGGCTGCTCTGGGGCATTAATTGGCTGCATTTCTGACCTGAGTTGCTCCCACAGCCAAAAACCAAGCCTTTAGCCAGAAAAACTGCAGATGTCCTCAGGCCACCTTCTGCATCTAGAGGTGAGAACCGCTGATGTTCTTAGGCCACTTTCTGCATCTAGAGGTGAATGCTGAGGGCACAGGGCTGGGCACCAATGGTGGCTGCTGAACCCTCCCTGAGAAACACTTGGATGCTGTGACATTTGTATATTTGGAAATTCCGTCCATTGAACTTTGTGTTTTAACTTCATGGCTTTTTTTTTTTTTTTTTTTTTTTTGAGACAGGATCTCACTCTGTTACCCAGGCTGGAGTGCAGTGATGCAATCTCAGCTAGCTGCAACTGCCCCTTCCTGGGATCAAGCAATTCTCCAGCCTCAGCCTCCCAAGTAGTTGGGACTACAGGCACAAGCCACCAATGCCCAGCTAATTTTTGTAGAGATGGGGTTTTGCCATGTTGCCCAGGCTGGTCTCGAACTCCTGAGCTCAAAATGATCCATCCGCCTCGGCCTCCCAAAGTGCTGGGATTACAGGAATGAGCCACTGCCCCTGGCCTCTTTGGCATTTGTTTTAAACTTTTTTTTCCCTCTTACAAACACATTCATTTATCAGAAGGCAACACAGTAAAGGAATCAAGAGAGTGGGCTTCATGGTCTTAGTGTCTCTGAGCCTCAATTTCCTCATCTATAAAATGGGAGTAAAATACCACCTGCCTCCGAGGTTGCTGGGAAAAACCATTTTTTGTTTGTGAAGCATTTCATATAGAAACTGGCTATACATCCAAATACAAATACTTATCTTGTTATTATTACATAAAACTTACAACTACACAAAAAAGATTAAAATTAGCCATAGCCTTATCTCCTTTCACTTGGAGATAATTTTTTTTTTTTTTTTTAAGACGGAGTCTTGCTCTGTCGCCCAGGCTGGAGTGCAGTGGAACAATCTCGGCTCACTGCAAGCTCCGCCTCCCGGGTTCATGCCATTCTCCTGCCTCGGCCTCCCACCACGCCTGGCTAATTTTTTTGTATTTTTAGTAGAGAGGGGGTTTCACCATGTTAGCCAGGATGGTCTTGATCTCCTAACCTCATGATCCGCCTGCCTCGGCCTCCCAGAGTGCTGGGATTACAGGCGTGAACCACCGCACCTGGCCCACTTGGAGATAATTTTTGTAAACATTTTCACATGTGTTCCTCTAATACTTTCAGTATACATACACTCAAATTTATATACCCATCCATGTGCATCTATATCAAATGGAAAATAGGATTTTTTTTTTTTTGAGCCCTGTCACCCGGGCTGGAGTATAGTGGTGAGATCTCGGCTCACTGCAGCCTCTGCGTCCTGGGTTCAAGCAGTTTTCCTGCCTCAGCCTCCCGAGTAGCTGGGATTACAGGTGCGTGCCACCACACGCAGCTAATTTTTTGTATCTTTAGTAGAGATGGGGTTTCACCATGTTGGCCAGGCTGGTCTTGGACTTCTGACCTTGTGATCCGCCTGCCTCAGCCTCCCAAAGTGCTGGGATTACAGGCGTGAGGCACTGCGCCCGGCCGATTTTTTTTTTGAGACAGAGTTTCACTCTGTTGTTCAAGCTGTTGTGCAATGGTTTTATCGTAGCTCACTGCAGCCTTGAACTCCTGGGCTCCAGTGAGCCTCCGACCTGAGCCTCCTGAGTAGCTGGGTCTACAGGTGCACACCACCACGCCTGGCTAATTTTTGTATTTTTTGTAGAGATGGGATCTCACTATGTTGCCCAAGCTGATCCTGAACTCCTGGCCTCAAGTGAGGCCTTGGCCTCCTGAAGCACTGGGATTACAGGAGTGAGCCACCATACCCAGCTGAAATGGGATCTTCATGTCCATATTGTACCTAAATGTTTAAAAATTTAACTTTTATTGATTTGGCTAATACATTGACAAGATTCAAAGTGAAAAGTTACCAAAGTATAGACAGTGAAAAGTCTCTCTCCCATCCCTGTCCCTCCACCTGCCCATTTCCCTGCCCTCCAGGAAACAAATTTAAAACTTACTTTTAATTGTATTTTATTTTTCCCCTGAAACTCTTTGTAACTGCTTTTAGCTAAAAGTGTAGAAGAGGCCGGGCGCAGTGACTCACGCCTGTAATCCCAGCACTTTGGGAGGCCGAGGCGGGCAGATCATGAGGTCAGGAGTTTGAGACCATCCTGGCTAACATGGTGACATCACATCTCTACTAAAAATACAAAAAATTAGCCGGGCATGGTGGCGGGTGCCTGTAGTCCCAGCTACTCGGGAGGCTAAGGCAGGAGAATGGCGTGAACCCGGGAGGCGGAGCTTGCAGTGAGCCAAGATGGCACCTCTGCACTCCAGCCTGGGTGACAGAGTGAGACTCCGTCTCAAAAAAAAAAAAAAAGTATAGAAGATTTGACTGTACTCATTATAACTCATTAACTGTCAATCAGTGAATCCTGAATGAATTCCTTGTAGGTGGCAAAGGTTATCTTAGAAATGGAAAGGTTGGCTGGGTGCGGTGGCTCACACCTGTAATCCCAGCACTTTGGGAGGCCGAGGTGGGCGGGTCATGAAGTCAAGCGATCGAGACCATCCTGGCCAACATGGTGAAACCCCGTCTCTACTAAAACTACAAAAATTATATGGGCGTGGTGGCGCGCATGTGTAGTTCCAGCTACTCAGGAGGCTGAGGCAGCAGAATCGCTTGAACCCGGGAGGCGGAGGTTGCAGTGAACCAAGATGGTGCCACTGCACTCCAGCCTGGTGACAGAGCAAGACTCCATCTAAAAAAAAAAAAAGAAAGAAATTGAAAGGTTACTCCAAGGTGTTTTGGTATAATTCCGGCCCTGGAGACAGAGATTTTCCTAGTGCTTGTATGCTGGTTAATACGGATGATGGATTTGGGGGTTGAGGGGCAGTGGTGGATCATGCAAACTTGTTGCACTCCGCAGTGTAAACCACAAGTGCTCTGTGCCTGTAATAATAACTCACTTCATTCCTTGGATCCTCCGCTAAGCAGAACCCTTCATTAACCCAAGACCTCTACTTTACCTGCCTCGTGGTAGTGTCCCCTGCATTTAAGGCAGAGGGACAAAGACGCCAAAATAAACTCTTCTCAGTGATGCCAAAGGTCATACATAGCTCCTTCCAGTGGGGGAGTAATTTGTGGTTAAATTAAATAAGGTTGGGCCTGGGGTCAAGACCATCAGCCCTGTGTCTTCTGTGTTGAGAAGGCAGAGAATGAAGCTAGAAGATCTAAGTTTTGAGTGCCAGCTCTGCCTTTTCCTACTCAGGTGACTTCCTCTCTCTGAGCCTCAGTTTCACATCTGTATAATGGGATTCTATAGTGCTGTCCAAGAGAACTCTGCATGCTCTCCAACAGCATACCTAGCATCATGTGCCTGTGGAGTGCTTGAAATGACACCTGTGCAACTACAGCACTGAATAGCCAATTTTATTTCTTTTTTTTTTTTTTTCCCCCCTTTTTGAGATGCAGTCTCACTCTGTTGCCCAGGCTGGAGTGCAATGGCGTGATCTTGGCTCATAGCAACCTCCGCCTCCTAGGTTCAAGAGATTCTCCTGCCTCAGCCTCCCGAGTAGCTGGGACTACAGGCGCCCGCCACCATGCCTGGCTAGTTTTTTGTATTTTTAGTAGAGACGGGGTTTCGCCATGTTGGCCAGGCTAGTCTCGAACTCCTGACCTCAGGTGATCCACCCACCTCGGCTCCCAAAGTGTTGGGATTACAGACGTGAGCCACTGTACCTGGCCTTAATGACATTTTAAATGAACTGATATTTAAATCTTAGTAAATACATGGGAAGTACAGTACCAGGACCTACCTCCCAGGATTTGATGCTGTGAAATGCTTAACAATTGGGAATGGGGGAATTAAGGTGTCTGGTGGCGCTGGGGGGGCGACCCAGACAAAGAACTTCATAGAGATGTGGGCTTTGGGGTTTTTCAGGCAGCCATTCAGCTCAATGCCGCCTCTTTTGGGAAGCCCTCCCATTCTCTCCCCAGCCAAGTTAAGCTCTGTATGCATTTCCTATTGTGCTTTAACAGATTCTTACAATTCAGTGATTTAAGCACATTTCTTACTTTACCGTTCTGACGGTCAGCAAGAGTGTGTCCCTTCTGAGGCTCTTGGGGAGAATCCATTTCCTTGCCTTTTCTGTTTTCTAGAGGCTGCTTCATTCCTTGGGTTTCAGCCCCACATCACTCTGTTTCTGTCCTCACATTCTCTCTTTTGTGACTCTGACTTTCCTGCCTTTCTGTTATAAGGACCCTTGTGATGACATTGGGCTCAGAGAATCCAGGATAATCTTCCTGTCTCAAGAGCCTTAACTTAATCACATCTGCAAAGTCCCTTTTGCTATGTAAGGCAATATATCTGCAGGTTTTGGGGATTAGGACCCGGACATTTTTGGGAGGCATTATTTTGTCTACTGAAAACTCTTCTTCTTGTGGGTTTCAGTCATGCCTCTGAGCCTCACACTGCTGTGGTCACCATCTGTGGCCATGCCTGCCTCCCGCACCAGACCATGCCTCAAGGACAAGGATGTTCTGCCCCCAAAACTTGCCAGAATGCCTGCTCTAAGCTGGGTGGGACCTGTGCTACCCTGGAGTTACAAGGTCTGCTAGTGTTAGCCGGGCGCAGTGACTCGCATCTGTAATCCCAGCACTTTGGGAGGCCGAGGCGGGCAGATCACAAGGTCAAGAGATTGAGACCATCCTGGCTAACATGGTGAAACCCCCTCTCTACTAAAAATATACAAATTAGCTGGGCATGGTGGTGTGTGCCTGTAGTCCCAGCTACTGGGGAAGCTGAGGCAGGAGAATCACTTGAACCCGGGAGGTGGAGGTGCAGTGAGCCGAGATAACGCCATTGCACTCCAGCCTGGCGACAGAGCGAGACTCGGTCTCAAAAAGAAAAGAAAAAAAAAAAAAAGGTCTGCTAGTGTTGAGGTAGGAGGCGGGACTTGACTCTGGAGGTGGGGCTCAGACTCTGGACCACACTGAAGATTAGCTGTAACAGGGAAGAGGTGACAGACCCTCTCCATAAGACATGCCCACCAGTGCCATGTCAGTTTATCGTTGCCATGGCAACACACAAATGTTATGTCCGCTTTCCATGGCAACCACCTGATGACCTGGAAGTTACCACCCCTTTTCTAGAAATTTCTGCATAATCTTCCCCTTGACTTGTATGTGATTAAAAGTGGGTATAAATATGACTGCAGGATTGCCTCTGAGCTGCTACTCTAGGTGCACTGCCTATGGGGTAGCCCTGCTCTGCAAGGAGCCGTACCTCTGCTGCTGCTGTACACTGCCACTTCAAGAAAAGTTGCTGTCGGCCAGGCACGGTGGCTCACATCTGTAATCCCAGCACTTGGGGAGGCTGAGGCGGGTGGATTATCTGAGGTCAGGAGCTCGAGACCAGCCTGGCCAACATGATGAAACCCTGTCTCTACTAAAAATACAAAAATTTGCCGGGTGTGGTGGAAGGTGCCTGTAATCCCAGCTACTCAGGAGGCTGAGGCAGGAGAATCTCTTGAACCTGGGAAGCGGAGGTTGCAGTGAACTGGGATCGCGCCACTGCACTCCAGCCTGAGAGACAGAGTGAGACTCTGTCGCAAAAAAAAAAAAAAAAAAAAAAAGAAAGAAAAAGAAAAGTTGCTGTCTGACACCATTGGCTCACCAATTCTTCCTCGGCAAAGCCAAGAACCCTTCCCAGGCCAGGCCAAGTCCCAATTTTGGTGCTTGTCTGCCCTGCCTCAGCTCACTACGTGGTTGACCTCTGTAAATCACTTTGCTTTTCCAAACCTCAATTCACCACCCTGTAAAATGGGGTTAATAATAGTATCAACCCCAGGAGGGTCGTTGAGGGTATTAACAGACATGCATGTAGAGCCTTTGGCATGTCACCCAGCACTTGGGTAGCACTTAATAACACAGCCACTATTGATGCTTCGAGGATAAATAGGGTGGGATTTAGATTGAGGCCACCTGAGTTCAAATCCTGGCTCCACCATATGGGCCAGTTGCTAAACCTCCCTTGTTGTCCTCATCCATGAAATGGGCCTCATCATGAAACCCAACCTCAGAGGGTGGGTTGAATGGGGATATTCATTTAATGTGGTGTCTGGCACAAAATCATTGTTAATGATTTGAGGATGATAATGACTAATAACCAGACTTTCCCAGGGCCCAGCACTTACAGATCTAAGGACAGTGGAGCCCAATAAACTTGCAATGGTTCATTGAATTCCCTTTTTGTGGTTAGGCCAAGTGTGTCTCTTCAGCTACACAGAGGCCCAGAAATGGGTCTGTTGTCATGCCCTGAGGCTGGCAGTGCCAGGCCCTGATGCATTCATGGAGCCTTGGACTTAGGTGTGGGAGGAGGAGGAGCCAGTTGTTGACTGAAGGGCATGGGAGGCACAGAGATACTCCTGGGAAAACCAGGAGAGGACCTGTCAGCGGTCATTTTGTCACTTTGGGTTTATTGGTATAGATGGCATGGAAACGGGAATGTGGAGTGGAGGGGAGAGTACAGTGCTGCGGACAGAGATGGACCCGAGACTTCACAACACCAAGACATGGGTTCAGTCTCCAACCACCCTTTTAGGCTTTTATTGCCTCCTGGCTTAAGGGGATGTTGTTTGGTGTTTATATTTCTTGGCACTCTCCCTTCCCCACTTTTTTTTTTTTTTCTTTTTAAGACAGACTCTTGCTCTGTCGCCCAGGCTGGAGTACAGTGGAGCAATCTTGGCTCACTGCAACCTCTGCCTCCCAGGTTCAAGTGATTCTCCCGCCTCAGCCTCCCAAGTAGCTGGGATTACAGGTGCCTGTTACCACACCCAGCTGATTTTTGTATTTTTAGTAGAGATGGGGTTTCACTATGTTGTCCAGGCAGGTCTCGAACTCCTGACCTCAGGTGATCTTCCTACCTCGCCCTCCCAAAGTGCTGGGATTACAGGCATGAGCCACTGCACCCAGCCCTCTTCCCCACTTTTTTTTTTCTTTTTTTTTTTTGAGACAGAGTCTTGTTTTGTTGCCCAGGCTGGAGTGCAGTGGCGCGATCTTGGCTTACTGCAACCTCTGCCTCCCGGATTCAAGTGATTCTCCTGCCTCAGCCTCCCGAGTAGCTGGGACTACAGGCGCATGCCACCACGCCCAGCTAAATTTTTTGTATTTTTAGTAGAGACGGGGTTTCACTGTGTTAGCCAGGATGGTCTCGATCTCCTGACCTTGTGATCCGCCCTCCTCGGGGCCTCCCAAAGTGCTGGGATTACAGGCGTGAGCCACCACGCCTGGCCCCTTCCCTGCTTTTAATCAAGACCTGTACAAGTGACAGACTGGTGTGGAACACAGGCCAGACTTGTGAACAGTATCTGCTTACCCATTTGTCCCTCATCCCTCTCTCCCCAGCTGTGAAACAGGACATGATTCGACAGTAGATAAAGGTAGACTCCCTTGAATTACTGCCTCTCCCAGATTGTTCTGTTAGAGAGCTATTGCTTTGGATCTTAAACATTTAGGCAGTTCCCCTCTCCCTGCCCCCCTGCAACCCCATCAACTCACAAATACATCTGCGAGTCTTTATATTCTATTTGCACTTTTTTTTTTGAGACAGAGTCTTGCACTGTCGCTTGGGCTGGAGTGCAATGGCGCAATCTCGGCTCACTGCAACTTTTGCCTCCCGGGTTCAAGCGATTCTCCTGCCTCAGCCTCCCGAGTAGCTGGGATTACAGGTGCCCGCCACCACGCCCGGCTAATTTTTTGTATTTTTAGTAGAGATGGGGGTTTCACTGTGTTGGCCAGGCTGGTCTCGAACTCCTGACCTTGTGATCTACCCACCTCAGCCTCCCAAAGTGCTGGGATTACAGGCATCAGCCACCGCTCCTGGCCTCTATTTGCACATTTATTGTGCATTTGTAGAGACCTACTATGTGCGGAGTCTGCTGGTAAGTGTTTTACATGCACTATCTCTTTTAATTCTCAGATTTGAAGTAAGTATCATTGACCTTACTCATAAAGAAACTGATCTTTGAGAGGTGATGTGGCTCCGTTAAAGGAACCACAGCCGCTGTGTGCACTTAGAAGACATTTGTCCACTGAATCCATTTGTGCCAAACTCCGTGTTCATTAGGAATATTTTTGCCTGCATGTAATAGAAACCCAAACCAATGGCTTAAATGGGTATATTTTATTATTTTTCACATAAAAAATCGAGAGGAGAGCGGTTTAGAGTTAGGGCAGTGGCTTAACTATATATCAAGTTATTTTCCATGTCACTATCCTTAAATTGGCTTGTGGTTTCTTGGTCCCGAGATGGTTGCCATGACTCCAGACATCATATTCTTGATCCAGGTAGGAAGGAGAGGCAACACCACAAGCTGCATCTGCCTGGATTTTTTTTGAGACAGAGTTTCACTCTGTTGCCCAGACTGGAGTGCACTGGCGCGATCTCAGCCCACTGCAGCCTTCACCTCCTGGGTTCAAGTGATTCTCATGCCTCAGCCTCCTGAGTAGTTGGGATTACAGGCACCTGCCACCATGCCTTGCTAATCTTTTTTTTTTTTTTTTTTTTTGATACGAAGTCTCACTGTCGCCTAGACTGGAGTGCAGTGGCACGATCTCAGCTCACTGTGACCTCCGCCTCCTTCCTGAGTTCGAGTGATTCTTCTGCCTCAGCCTCCCAAGTAGCTGGGATTACAGGCAAGCACCACCACGCCCAGCTGATTTTTGTGTTTTTTGTAGAAATGGGGTTTCACCATGTTGGCCAGGCTGGTTTCGAACTCCTGACCTCAGGTGATCCACCCACCTCGGCCTCCCAAAGTGCTGGGATTACAGGCATGTGAGCCACCGTGCCTGGCCTAATCTTTGTATTTTTAGCAGAGATGGGGTTTCACCATGTTGACCAGGTTGGTCTTGAAACCCTGACATCAGGTGATCCTCCCACTTCAGCCTCCCAAAGTGCTGGGATTATAGGCATGAGCCACTGAGCCTGGCCTGCCTGGTTTGTTGTTGTCGTTGTTGTTATTTCTTTTTCTTTCTTTCTTTTTTTTTTGGAGATGGAGTTTTGCTCTGTCGCCCAGGCTGGAGTGCAGTGGCGCGATCTTGGATCACTGCAACCTCCGCCTCTTGGGTTCAAGCAATTCTCCTGCCTCAGCCTCCTGAATAGTTGGGATTACAGGTGTCTGCCACCATGCCTGGCTAATTTTGTATTTTTAGTAGAGACAAGGTTTCACCATGTTGGCCAGGCTGTTCTTGAACTGCTGACTTCAAGTGATCTGACCACCTTGGCCTCCCAAAGTGCTGGAATTACAGGCGTGGGCCACTGCACCTGGCTCACGTCTAACTTTTATTAGCAAAGTAAAAGCCTGCCTAGAAGTCTTTCCCATTTCCCCTTAAGTTCTTAAATATTTTTAAAATCAGAATTGGGTCACATGACCACTTTTAGCTGCAAAGGAAGCTGAGAAAGCAAGTCTCTGGCTTGTTAGTTTTAAGGAGGGAAGCTGCCAGAGAGCTTGCATCTGCACTGTTGACGCCAATATCATCATGTTCTTTCCACTTTACTGGTGATTTTCCCTGTTCAGATTAAACACACAAAAACCCCATGAGTTATTACTGTATCCACTTAACCCTTGTACTGTTGTTTTATTTTTAAAATTTCCCCTTTCTCTTCTTCTTTTTTTTTTTTTTTTTGGAGACGGAGTCTCTCTGTCGCCCAGGCTGGAGTGCTGTGGCACGATCTTGGCTCACTGCAACCTCTGCCTCCCCGGTTCAAGCGATTCTCCTGCTTCACCCTCCCAAGCAGCTGAGACTACAGGCATGCGTCACCACGCCCAGCTAATTTTTGTATTTTTAGTAGAGACAGGGTTTCACCATGTTGGCCAGGCTGGTCTTGAACCCCTGGCCTGAGCCTCCCAAAGTGCTGAGATTACAGACGTGAGCCACCGTGCCCGGCCACTTTTCCCCTTCTCAAAAGTTAAATATGTTTGTTTTAAAAGGAACCTTTCAAAAACTCTATCGTAAACAAAACCAGTGTTGCTTGCTTTAAGTAGAAAAATAACAGTAAAAATTAAATACAATGAAAACAATTAGCTGCTACTACAACAGCTAATGGTCTGAGCATGAGGCTGTACTCCTCTGTTAAATTGGGAGATGAGCAGATGATGGAGATGTAGGTGTTAAAGTCATAGTGGCACCCAGCAGAGACTGTCTAGCAGCTTCTGAAATCTCCCATGAGGATTAGAAAGGAAACCATGTGCTTTAGTGCTGTGCCTGGATACCAGAGCCTCCTAAAGTCACCTTGTGTCCCAGGTGGCTACCTCCCACCTCTCAGGATCTCAGCCCTGCCCCACTCAGTCTATCCTGTACCAGGCACTGACTAGGTTCTGGGAAGGGGAACTGAGAGTGGAGGGGTGTATCCTCTGAGTAGAGTGGGGTGGGGTTGGATGGGTGATGTAAATAGTGTTGGGGGAGAGTCTCAGGCTTTTCTCCGATGCAAGGCATTTAGTCAAGTCAATTGCCCTGGAGGGTTGGAAGTCATTTTGGCCCAGGAAATCAGCATAGGCTTCCTGGAAGAGGCCTTATTTAAACTGCTCTAAAAGGATGGGTGGGAATCGGGCAAATGGACATTGTGCTGGGGGTAAAGGGCTGTCTATGAAGAAGGAATAGCATGAAAAAGACACTCAAGTCATTGTATTTATTTGAGATTGTGAGACTGTGTTCAGGGTCTGCTGTATTGACTAGGTTGATTGTTTTTTGGGGGGCGTTTGGGAAGGCTTGAATACCTTACCCAAGGCAAGGGACAGTGGGAGCTATTGATGATTTTAGAGCTGGGGAGTGATCAGACAGACCTTCCCAGGATTTGGAGCTTTGCCAGCCAGTGTAAGCTTATTCTTTCAGAAATCTATTTGTACTTGGAGGGAATTATTTCTTTATATTTCCTGCAATGCAATATGCACATCTCAGTCTCCCTAAGGAGAGAGCGTGTTATGCTTAGATTTTTCTGAGTCAAGCATTGTGCTGCTGTGTTTTATGTTGAATTGAGCTTTGGGATTGAGTTTCCTCTGCAGTGAACACCAGTTCCAGGGCTGGGTCTTCCTTCCTGCCCCCTCTTCCTACACTAGGCTGGACACACACAGCCTCTGGGCTGGTTCCAGACTCACTTGTCTCTGTCAACTGTTCCAGTTGCCCTTGGAAACCTTCTAGTCAAGCTTACGATGATCCTGCCATAAAGCAGGGCCAGTAAAACTCCAAGTGAGGGCAAGGCCTGGTTTATTGCTCATTAGACATCTTTATTGGGTCTGCCCCAGGGGAGGGATTAAGAACCCTGACCTCCAAAGCTTTGAATTGAGTTACCATGGGAGGTGTTTTCCTTACGTGTGATTCTGCATATATCCAAAGCTCCGGAAGAAACGTGCACCCTTTGAACCAAATAGCCCACTTCTAGGCAAAATTTCACTTGGGAAAATAATTGTATGTGGATGTTCATTGCAATGTTGGTTTTAAGGTTCACTGATTGACAGGTTGACCATTAAAGATCCAGTAGTGGGGGATGGGTTATCTAATATTCATATAATGGAATACGATGAAAGCTGTAGAAACTGCTGTGTAGGGTGTATAGCTATTGTCCTGAAAAATGGTCATGACATAGTTTGAAATGAAACAATAACAACAAAAAACAAGTTTCTAAATAGGATGCATGATCTGATTCCATTTTAATTTTGACCACGAGTTCCTGTTTTTGTTGGACACGTCAATGTTGTTGTACATCAGAATAGTGGGATTTAGGATTTTTTTTTTTTTTTTTTTTTTTTTTTTTGAGACAGGTACTTACTCTGTCACCCAGGCTGGAGTGCCATGGTGCAGTCATAGCTCACTGCAGCCTCAAATTCATGGGCTCAAGCAATTCTCCACCTCAGCCTCCCAAAGTGCTGGAACTACAAGCATACACCACCATACCCAGTAAATTATTTTATCTTTCTTTCATAACGAATCTTGCTATGTTGACCAGGCTGGTTTCTAACTCCTGGCCTCAAGCTATCCTCCTGCCTTAGCCTCCCAAAGCATTGGGATCACAGGTGTGAGCCACCACGCCTGGCTGGATTTACGATTATTAAAAACACTCTTGCTTGTGTGTATGGAATTTTCCTGTCGTTATCATGTGGAACGCCTAAAGAAGTCTAATGGAGGGGTGAGGCTCAGCCAGAATACTGTAAGAGCTTTGGGTATTTGAAAGAGGACATCCCACCCTTGGGAGAAGTCCAGTCTCTCAGGAGGCTAAGATCTCCCCAATCTAAAGCAGGGGTCAGCAAATTTTGTCTGTAAAGAGCTATAGTATGTATTTTATGTTTTCTGGGCAATATAGCCTCTGTAACAACTACTCAACTCTGTCACTAAGGCAGAGCCATGGATAAAGTCTCTTGAAGGAAGCCATAGATAGTCTGGGCAACATGGCGAAAGCCCTTCTCTACAAAAAATTTAAAAAATTAGCAGGTCATGGTGGTGCATGCCTGTAGTCCCAACTAGTTAGGAGGCTGAGGTGGGAAGATTGCTTGAGCCCAGGAGATTGAGACTGCAGTGAGTTGAGATCATGCCTGGGACACAGAGCAAGACCTTGTCCCTTAAAAAAAAAAAAAAAAAAAAAGCAGCAGGAGCAGCCATAGATAATATGTAAATAAATGGCTGTGGCTGTGTTCCAATAAAACTTTATTTGCAAAAACAGGCGGTGGGCTAGTTTGGCCTGTGGGCTCTAGTTTGCCAATTTCGGATCCAGAGAAAAACAAAGGGGGAAACAGCAGCTTAATTAATGGTTTCAGTGAGTGGTCAGCCAGTCCAAAAATAGCACAAATTGTAGGAAGGAACAAGCCAATGAAAACTGAAATGACACAGGAAGGAACAAGCCAATGAAAGTTGAAAAGGCGGATGTTAAGCAGAGGGGTAAAGATAAATTGTAACATTCTTTCTCCAGATCAGCAGCCGCACTTGGACAAGGGGCCTGGGGTGAGGCAGTTTGGATTATGCTTTAGAAGACCTAAAAGGCAAATCAGCATATTAATGGCTCTGAAAAGTCCTGCTGGAAAGACACCTGTTTACCATTGTTGAACCCAGCATTTCCCCCAGTCTTTTAATATACCATAGAATGCTTCTGTGGGTGTGAGTGTGCCCTACCCCACATCCCATGGTCCGGGGGAAGTTTGGGGAAAGCCGTCTCAAGCTGTTCCCCTGGTTCCCGGAGTCAGAAACTCCAGATGTGCTGAACTCTATTGATGGAATTTACACAGGAGTCAAGACTTTGCTAATTATGGCAATTCTTACAGAAACAGTACACACTCCGTATGAAAATTAGCTCTGCTACTGCTGTCATTGTGAAGTAAGAATTTGATTTAACCCCCTTAACTATTTTTTATTGAGCACTGACTTTTTAAGGAATCACAGGTGCTTCCTTTTTTCTTTTTTTTTTTTGAGACGGAGTCTCGCTCTGTTGCCCAGGCTGGATTGCAGTGGCATGATCTTGGCTCACTGCAACCACCACCTCCCGGGCTCAAGCGATTCTTCTGCCTCAGCCTCCCAAGTAGCTGGGATTACAGACATGCGCCACCAAGCCTGGCTAATTTTTGCATTTTTGGTACAGATGGGGTTTCATCATATTGGCCAGGATGGTCTCGATCTCCTGACCTCGTGATCTGCCTGCCTCGGCCTCCCAAAGTTCTGGGATTACAGGCGTGAGCCACCGCACCCAGCCAAGAATCACAGGGGCTCCCTTAAAAGAGACTAACAACACACATCTCACAATCCAGAAAGTTGTTCTCCCTCCAGGGAATGTGTCAGTTGCAGAGAGAAGTGGAAAACACAGAACCGATGAGTCTTGGGGTTGAGCCGAATCAGAATCACGCAATCTTAAAAATGACAGGAAATTTAGCAAGCCCTGCTCAACCTCTTGTGTCTGAGGCCCAGACTAAGGCAGGGAGGGGCTTGCCCAACGCCATCACTGCAGGTTCATAGAGGAGGTGGGACAAAAACTAGGGTGAAGGACATGGATTCCATTTTTACAAAATATCCAGAAATGGCAAATCCAGACAGACAGACAGAAAGTAGATTAGTGGTTGCCAGCAGCTGGGGGAGAGGGGAATGGGGAGTGACTGCTAAGTGAGTATGGGATTTCCTTGGGGGTGATGAAAATGCTTTGGAACTACATAGGGGTGATGCACTATAGGCCAGCCCCAGAATTGGGGCTTAGCCTGGGAGGGTTCTTAGATTCACCCAGGAAGGAATTCAAGTGAGCCAGCGGTGTTAAACAGCAACTGTTATTGAAGCAGCAGCATGCAGCAGCAGCAGAGGTGCTGCCCCTCGCAGAGCAGGATTGGCCTATAGGCCGTGTGCCCAGAGTAGCAGCTCAGAGGCAGTTCTGCAGTCATAGTGATACCCACTTTTAATTATATGCAAATTAAGGGGGTGGTTTATGCAGAACTTCATAGAAAAGGGTGGTAACTTCTGGGTTGTCAGGTTGTTGCCCTAGAGAGGGGTGGTAACGGCTGGGCGCAGTGGCTCATGCCTGTAATCCCAGCAGTTTGGGAGGCTGAGGTGGGCGGATCACCTGACGTCAGGAGTTCAAGACCAGCCTGGCCAACATGGCGAAACCCCGTCTCTACTAAAAATACAAAAATTAGCTGGGCGTGGTGGCAGGCGCCTGTAGTCCTAGCTACCCAGGAGGCTGAGGCAGGAGAATTGCTGGAACCTAGAAGGCAGAGGCTGCAGTGAGCTGAGATCACGCCACTGCACTCCAGCCTGGGCGACAGAGCAAGACTCTGTCTCAAACAAACAAACAAACAAACAAAACGGGTGGTAACTTCTGGATGTTGCCATGGCAATGGTAGACTGACATGGCACACTGGGGGACAGGTCTTACAGGGAGGTACTTCTGCCCTGACCTGTTTTAGCTAGTCCTCAATTTGATCTGGTGTCTGAGCCCTGCTTCCAGAGTTGAATCCCACCTCCTACGTCAGTTGCATGATATAAACGTACTAAATGCCACTGCATTGTGAACTTGAAATGGTTGAAATAGTAAATTTTATGTTATGTGATTTTTACCCCAATTTTTTAAAAAGTAGGATGATTGAATAATTTATTGCCCAAACCTAGACATCTTAGAGAGTAAAATGGGCTTATCCCAGGTAAACCAGAAGGTGGGATCACCCTGACTAAAACCATCTTGTTCTGGCTCCTAAGCCAGGGCTTCTTACTCTCCGATGCAACCTGGACTCAAGTTAACAAAAGTGTCTTCAGTGTAACAAGTGTTACATCTGCCCCATCAGGGCACCTCCCATTTTTAGAAAGTTGAACTTCTCCACAGTCCTGCTTTCCTCCACAGAGGGTAAATGAATAGTGCTTGCGCTCTAATAACCATGTTTATCCCATGCCTTTGGGCCTTTGCATATGCGTTTCCTCTGCTGACACCAACCTCCTCCTCCTCCTCCTCCTCCTCTGCTTGGCTGACCTCTCAGTCTCAGTTGCGATATCTTCTCTTCCAGGAAAGCTCCCTTGACCACTGTTTCTTTGGGCTTGTGTAACCCCCATGTCTGCCCCCATCAGGGCACCTCCCAAATTTCAGTGTTTCCTTTCCTCCTTCCCTACTAGAGTGTGTCACCATTGTGATTAGGAACGTTCCCACCGCATTCCCTGTCCAGGCATAGCCCAGCGTGGACCGTGAGGGCTTTTAATAGAAATTCGCCTGAAGGGCATGGGCCCCCCCTGAGCTGGGTCACATGGTAATTACAGCTTAAGCATTTGGTTCCCGTTATGTTTGTTTTTTAGTTGTTTGTAGGTTTTTGCTTTTTTTTTTTTATTGCAGTAAAATGTCCATCACCTGAAATTTACCATGTTAACCATCTTTAAGTGTACAGTTTGGTGGTATTAAGTACACTCACATTGTTGTGTGACCATCATCACCATCCATCTCTAGAACTTTTTCATCTTCTCATTTTGAAACTCCGTATCCATTAAACAATAACTCCCCATTCCCCAGCGCTGGCAACCACCATTGTACTTTCTGTCTTTATGAATTTGCCTATCCTAAACACCTCATGTAAATGAAATTATGCATACAGTATTTGTCCTTACATGTCTGCTTATTTCACTTAGCATAATGTCTTCAAGGGTCGTCCGTATTGTAGCATATTGTAGAATTTCCTTCCTTTTGAAGGCTGAATAATATTCCATTGTATAAGGATAGATGACATTTTTTTGTTTATCCATCCATTGATGCATGTTTAATTGTTTATACCTTTTGGTTATTATGAATAATGCTGCTTCAAACATTGGTGTACAAATATCTGCTTTCAATTTTAGGGGGGTATACTCTTAGGAGTAGAATTTCAAGATTCTGTGTTTAATTTTTTGAGGAACTCCCATACTGATTTCCACAGTGGATGTGCCATTTTATTTTCACAACACCAGCAAGGTATAAGGTTCCAATGTCTTCACATCCTCTCCAATAGTGGTTTTGTGTGTGTGTGTTTTAATTAAGTAATAGCCACTCTCATGGGTGGGAAGTGCCTTTTACATTTGAACACCATAACAAGCAGTTAAGCCCATGTGGATTTTGGTAGAAATCTGATAGGCAGAGTGGGATCCACAATTCCAGCCACCCATGGGCAAGTCACAGCACTCCTCCAGCCTCAGTTTACTCATCTGTAGAATGGAATTTGTAATAGGACCTGCCTCTTTGGGTTGGTAAAGGGATGAAATGAAGTAATCCTTGTAAAGCGTTTAGTGTAGTGTCTGGCACATGGTGTGAACTTAATAAACGATAGTTATTTTTATGCTTTGCTTCTGAAAGCAGGCAGGAGATAGTCTTAGCACCTCTACCTTTCAAATTGATGATGGAAAGACAGCTCAGAGGAAAACCTCTGGTATTGAGATGTAAAAAAAAAAAAATTGCACAAACAACATTCATGGACATAAAAGGAATTTAAAAATTTACCAACAAGTCCAACCCAGGTCTCCAACATGTTTTTTTTTTTTTTTCCATTTGTCCCTGTTCTCTTCCAGACCTCTGTCATTTGTATAAACAACCTTTGCTGTTGTCATGGCCTTGAAAACAAAAAAAAAATCCCTTCTGCTTCCCCTACCAACTATCCTTAAGTGCTTCCACTTTCCTGTGCGTACCCCCTTACCTTTGGCTGAGATACGTTCTTTCAGAGTTTCCCTATTATAGTTAAGGCAACCATCTTTTCTGATTCCAAACTCAAGACTTGTGATGTGATGGGATTTTTGTTTAGGCTGGGAATTGGAGGTCTGCTCTTCCTGCTGACAGGTTGCAGCTTTTGTGACATTTCACATGCTTATAAGTCCTGGGTTGTTTCAACTAGGTGTTATTGCCAGGGGTATGTTCTTGCTGTGTTTGGTTAGATAACACTGCAAAGGACATCTTTGTGCATATAACTTTTCTTTTGGATTACTTCCAGAGGATACATTTTTAGAAGTGGGATTACTGAGTTGAAAAGAAGTAAGTGTTTTGCCGGGGTGAGGGGAAAATATTTGATTTGGAGTCAGAAGACCTGGATTCCAACACCACCTCTACCCCTCACTAGCAGTGGGAATTTGAACTGGCTGTTTCTGGACCATATCTTTTTTGTCATCTGTTAGAATGGTGGCAGTTAATAATTTGAACAGCACAAGTTGTTGAGAAGATGAATGAGAGAAGGCACAAGATGCACAGTCATTTAGCATGGTGCCTGACTCTTGATGTGGGTCTCAAAAATGTTAGTTGAAAGTGAATATTGCCGAATTGCTTTTACAATTTACATTGTCGCTAGGACCAGGTAAGGAAATCCATTTTCCCACACTCACGTCTACATTGAATATTATTTTCTTCTCTTCAGGTGTTTTTTGCACACCGACTTTATGCCCCTTATGGTTCAGACTCCAGATATAGCCATGAACAGGACCTAGGACCCTTCTTGCTAGGAGCTCACAGTTTAGTGGAGGAAACAGAGGTAGTCACCAGGTATTCCTCAGTGCTGGGCGAGGGGGAAGCAGGAAGTGAGATATTGCAGCATAGAGGAGCACCTGAACAAGCCCCACTCATGGAGCATTAGAGAAGGCTTCCTGGAGGAGGTGGCATTGAGATTAGCTAGGCAGTGAGGTAAGGGCGGTGCAGAGGCATGAAGGCGAGAAAGTGTACACTGTGTTTTGTGGCCTGTCTGGGGTTCATTGTGCTGAAGTACGTGAGTGTATGTGACAGACAGATGAGGTGATGTCAGTCATTATAATGAAGCTGGAGAGACGAAGAGGATCTGGATCCTGTAGGGCCTTGGGGAAGAAGTGTAGCCTTTATTCAGAAGGCATCAGGGAGACACGGGGGTGTTAAGCAGGGGAATGACATCCTGGCGCTTGCACGTTGGAGACACCCCTGGCTACTGCTAGGTGAATGGGTTGGAGGAGGCCACAGCTGAGGCAGGATCGTCAGTGAGGAGGCTGATTTTATTATTTTTAAGACAGGGTCTGGCTTTGTCACACAGGCCGGAGTGCTGTCATGTGATCTTGGCTCACTGCAACCTCAGCCTCCCAGGCTCAACAATCCTCAGCCTCCTGAGTAGCTGTGACTACAGGCACGCACCACTACACCTGGCTAATTTTTGTATTTTTTAGTAGAGATGGGTTTTTGCTGTGTTGCCCAGGCTGGTCTTGAACTCCTGGGCTCAAGTGATCCTCCCACCTCTGCCTCCCAAAGTGCTGGGATTATAGGCATGAGCCATTGCGCCTGGCCAGAGGCTGATTTTAAATGTCCCTTCTCAGTGAAATCTTCCCTAGCTAGCCTTTCTCACATTCCCTCTTTTTCTGTCACTTATGTAACATTCTGGAGCTTGTCCTTACCTTTTTTTTTTTTCGTCCTTTTTTTCATCTTCGTGAATGTCCATTCCATGGGAACAGGGTTTTCTATTTGTTTTGTTCAGTGCTGTGTCCCTAGCGCCTGGCCCAGAGCCTGGTACATAGATGCTTGATAATTGTGTATTGGAAGGAAGGAAGGAAGGAGCTAGGGCCACAGTCGTGAGGATACAGACGAGAGGATGCACATACTCCAGTGGTACTTGACATTTTGATTGGGGCCCTTTCTGGAGGACAGACCTCCTGTGCACAGCAGCCCTTCTCTGGGAGGACACCAGCATGCACTCTGCCAATCCGTTCCTGGCTCTTTTTTTTTTTTTTTTTGGGATGGAGTCTCACTCTGTTGCCCAGGCTAGAGTGCAGTGGTGTGATCTCAGCTCCCTGCAAGCTCCACCTCCCGGGTTCACGCCATTCTCCTGCCTCAGCCTCCCGAGTAGCTGAGACTACAGGCATTCGCCACCACGCCTGGCTAATTTTTTGTATTTTTAGTAGAGATGGGGTTTCACCGTGGTCTCGATCTCCTGACCTCGTGATCCGCTTGCCTCAGCCTCCCAAAGTGCTGGGATTACAGGCGTGAGCCACTGTGCCCGGCCCCGTTCCTGGCTCTTTGCATGGCTCACTGCACAGGATGGATTTGCAGATTTGGGGGCTAAGGTCACATTCCGGAAGATGCTGGAAGGTGTCAGGACCAGCCCACGCCTCTCACCAGATGGTGGCATTCCCAGGAAGTGGCAGCCAGAGATGACTGAGTAAATGACTGATAAGCTCTCAGATCGAATTTAAGGGTGTAATTATGAAAGATCTTCAACAGCTGTTAGAATGAATCAACACCTCTGAATCTGGGAGAAAAGCTGCCAAACTGTTTGGTTTTGAATGGAGTTAGGGTTTTTCTTCCCTTCTCTCTTGTGAGGCTTCAAGCTCCATGGCTGTGTCCCTAGCACCAAGTACAGAACCTGGCGCTTGGGAGGGAGGCAGTGAGTTTTGGCGGAAGTAGGGTCACAAGGGTGGACAAATGAATGCTTTCGAATGACTTCTGTGGAATTTCAGCACCTGTTGCTCTTGGGTGACTCCCTTCTCAGACAAATGATTTTTTTTCCTGCATGAAATAGCAGAAAATGGGAATCTTGCACTTTGCAAATTAAGCCTGGGGAGATCAAGCTTGTGGACTTGGCAGGTTCAGCAACAGTAGAGAAACACTCATTGCTAGCCCACTGCCTGGGGTCAGCCTGATGTCCCGTCTCTCATGGTCCTACCACAGCCTCCTGACCTTCCCAGATGGATGCCTTTGTTCTCCATCTGTTCACCGTGCTGCCCTCCATGATAATTTACATACATGTGAAGCTAGAGGTGGCTTAGACTTGGTTTCCCTTCTTTCTCTGGGGAGGTCTTGTTGACTTGGCTTTGGTCATAATGCTCAGCTAATACACTGTTTAAAAAAGAGGCTGAGGCTGGGTGCGGTGGCTCACGCCTGTAATCCCAGCACTTTGGGAGGCCGAGGCGGACGGATCACGAGGTCAGGAGATCCAGACCATCCTGGCTAACACGGTGAAACCCTGTCTCTACTAAAAAATACAAAAAAAATTAGCCCGGCATGGCGGCGTGCGCCTGTAGTCCCAGCTACTTGGAAGGCTGAGGCAGGAGAATGGCGTGAACCTGGGACGTGGAGCTTGCAGTGAGCTGAGATCGCGCCACTGCTCTCCAGCCTGGGAGACAGAGCGAGACTCCGTCTCAAAAAAAAAAAAAGGCCGGGTGGCCGGGCGCGGTGACTCACACCTGTAATCCCAGCACTTTGGGAGGCTGAGGCGGGCAGATCATGAGGTCAGGAGATTGAGACCATCCTGGCTAAGACGGTGAAACCCCGTGTCTACGAAAAATACAAAAAAAAATTAGCCGGGCGTGGTGCTAGGCGCCTGTAGTCGCAGCTACCTGGGAGGCTGCGGCAGGAGAATCACTTGAACCTGGGAGGCAGAGGTTGCAATGAGCTGAGATCGCGCCATTGCACTCTAGCCTGGGTGACACACCGAGACTCTGTCTCTAAATAAATAAGTAGCCAGATGTGGTGGTAGATGCCTGTAATCCCAGCTTCATGGAGGTTAAGGCACGAGAATTACTTGAACCTGGAAGGTGGAGTTTGCAGTGAGCCAAGGTTGTGCCACTGGACTCCAGCCTGGGCTACAAAGTGAGACTCTGTGTAAAAAAAATAAAAATAAAAAAATAAATAAAATAAATAAAAAATAGTGAACATGTCCACCCCAAGAATAAACAGCATCTGGCCTCTCCGTGAGTGGGCTTCAGAAATGTTTTCGAAGAGGCTAACATCTCTGAAATTAAGTGTAACATATGTGATAACATTTAAAAGAAGACTTTAAAGCATACAGTTAAATTGGTTTCCTTGTATTTTACAGCAGGTTAAATGAAAACCTGAGAATCATGGTTTTCTAGGTTTGGCTAGGACTTTAAAATATTACGGAGCCATCTACTATGGTGGTTTAAAAACTTCTTTTACTAGGCCGGGTGCGGTGGCTCAATCCCAGCACTTTGGAAGGCCGAGGCGGGCGGATCACAAAGTCAGGATTTCAAGACCAGCCTGGCCAACATAGTGAAACCCCGTCTCTACCAAAAATATAAAAATCAGCCGGGTGTGGTGGCATGCACCTGTAGTCCCAGCTACTCAGGAGGCTGAGGCGGGAGAATTGCTCGAACCTGGGAGGCAGAGGTTGCAGTGAGCTGAGATCACGCCATTGCACTCCAGCCTGGGTGACAGAGTGAAATTCCGTTTCAAAAAAAAAAAAAATCCCAAAAAAACTCCTTTTACTTTTCTTTGTTCATTGATTTATTAATTCATTCATTGACTCATTTGTGCAACTGTGTTTACATACCAGACATCTGCTAGGCATTTGCAGTGGTAACTTGAGAGGCAGTTCAAGATACAAAGCAGATGATGGGTCACAGAGGCACTGTTTGGTGTAGAGGAGCGTGGACCAAGGGACTTAATTTATCTTGTCCTTCTCCTTTTCCTTCCACGTAGTATAGTCACTGAGGTGGGTTCAAGGTTCCCAAAGTGGGGTGACATTTGTGTACCTTTGATCCTAATTCAGCAAACGGTTGCTCTTGGTGACTCTTTTCCCAGGAAAATCCATGCAGAGAAGCATTCATTCCACATTTGGGCAGGTGAGCTGCCGTGACAGTGTGAGGTTAATGTGGATGTAGCAGGTGCCTGCCCTCGGGGTGGAGCTCCTCTGTGTGGCCCAGTGAAACTGATAGAGGTCTCTGGGTGAGGGTTGGTGGATTGAGCCTCTGGCTGAGCACTTCACAGCTTTTTGATTCTGTCATTCAGTAGCCACAGCCACAGCTAGAGTAACTCATCTTATGTCCCAGATTGCTTAGAGTCATTTGGCATGAGACTCATGGTACCTGGACTTATTTAGCATCTTAGAGAGTGGGCAGCAGGGGCAGAAGAATATTTCTTCATTCATTTACTTATTAACTCAGCAATGATTTATTTCTCTATTCAATAATCATGTATCTGGTGCTTTTATGTGCCAGGCTGCTGTGCTAGCCACTAGGGATTTGGGATATCCTCTGGCGGGGCTTACCATTGAATGGGAGAGGCTGATGTGAAGGATGATGTCGTATTAAATGTAACAGTGCAGCCATGCTAAGTCCTGCCAAGCCTCCGAGTGTATGTGGTGCTCTGTGAACAGGTAGGAGGGGTTGTACCAGGTTGAAGGGAGACAGAGATGTGTGAACTGTGGTCTGTGTCTGTGTGTGAGCAAGATGGTTGTCCCAGAGAGCAGGCATAGCATGTGCAAAGGCCCTGAGGAGGCATTTGAAGGGCTTCAAAGAGGTGCAATGTTGAAATACCGCTGATGAGCAGAAGCAGCTACCAAGTGAGTCAGCACCTCGAATGCTCAGTAGCTACCTCCTCTAAGTCAAGTGAGTTATGCAGGACCACCAGTTCCAATTCAAGGCAATCAATCCTCCTATTTGCCCCCACATCCCGCATTTAAAAAGTGACATTTGTTACCTAGTTGTAATTGCTTGTGTGTGTATGTGTGTTTCTTACAGAAGACCGTGAGTTGCATGGTTGCAGGGGATGTTTCATGCTCATCTTTGTACACACCGTAGGTGCTCAATAAATGTATCAGAGAACAGGGAAGATTTTTACTGAGCACGTACTGTGGGCTCAGCACTATTTATGCACACGTACATATAAGGCTACAAAATCGAAAAGCCAAAAGGAGCATACGTTTTACAAGCTGGAGTAGATGCCAGCGGATGCATTTGGAGCTTGAAAGCTTTTGTGCCGTCTGTTCCCATACTGCCAGAACTCCGGAACTGAGACTGTCATCCTGTGTCTCCTTAGACCTGCTGAAACTCAGCTTGCTGGGATGAGTCTGCTTTCCCCCCTCTTGTTTCTGCCATGGAAGTGTGTGGACAGCCCCATTCATGATGACATGTGACACTACTGGCTTTCCCCAGCAGTCACACCCCCTGACCCAGGGCCTGCCAGCTTGGGTAAGTGGGGCCCATGCTTGACCCAAGCTTGAGGGCTGGAGTGTCCAGGGGCGTGGAGAGTGCCTGTGAGTTCTGCCAGAGAATTTTCTCTCTGTCCTTTGAATCCTGTCATTGTTCCGTGTCTCATGTCCTGGCTATTACATATGTATCCCCAATCAGGGTTTCCAGAGGTCACAGGGGCTGGCCCGAAAGGCCAGTGGCCCTGATTCTGGGTGGGATTCTGGAGCCTTAGAACTCTGGTTGGGATCTTTGTGTATGGAAACTCTCTAATTCTCCGATTCTTCATATCTGTCCCTCCATTCTACCTCTAACCGTGTCTAGACAGTGTTCTCCAGTTTGGGGAGATGGAATCTGTTAGCACCATCGAGCGTGTAAGGAAGAGAAAATATCAAAATCTGTCTGCCTTTCTTTCCTGGAGGCTGCTGAGTGAGTCAGAGCCGGGGGAGCAGTGTGGGGCCCCAAGGACGGGAAGTGGAGAGGCTTGTGTTTAACTAAAATACCTTCTACTTTTTTAGTCCGTCTAGGTGGGGGCTGGCTGGGGGCAGTTTCACAGGGAAGAAAACACTGGCATGAAGAGAGCCCGGGGGATCGAGAACAGCAACTTACCTGGCACTTTTTAAGACCAGAAAGGAATAAAAAATAATTTTTAAAAAGACAGAGCTGAGCCGGGCGCAGTGGCTCACGCCTGTAATCCCAGCACTTTGGGAAGCCGAGGCGGGCGGATCACCTGAGGTCGGGAGTTCGAGACCAGCCTGACCAATATGGAGAAACCCTGTCTCTACTAAAAATAAAAAATTAGCCAGGCATGGTGGTGCATGCCTGTAATCCCAGCTACTCGGGAGGCTGAGGCAGGAGAAGCGCTTGAACCCGGGAGGCAGAGGTTGCAGTGAGCCGAGATCGTGCCATTGCACTCCAGCCTGGGCAATAAGACTGAACTCCGTCTCAAAAAAAAAAAAAAAAAAAAGACAGAGCTGAGGCCGGGTGTGGTGGCTCATGCCTGTAATCCCAGCACTTTGGGAGGCTGAGGCGGGTGGATCCCCTGAGGTCAGGAGTTTGAGACCAGCTTGACCAACATGGAGAAACCTCACCTCTAAAACTACAAAATTACCTGGGCGTGGTGGCGCATGCCTGTAATCCCAGCTACTCCGGAAGCTAAGGCAGGAGAATGGCTTGAACCTGGGAGGCAGAAGTTGCTGTGAGCCAAGATCGCGCCATTGCACTCCAGCCTGGGCAGCAAGAGTGAAACTTGGTCTTAAAAAAAAAAAAAAGACAGAGCTAAGTGGGTGGTGGACTTGAGGTTAGGTTTCAGCTGGGTGATTGTAGGCAAGTCTGGCGACCTCTCTGGGCCCTTTCCCTTCATCTCCATGAGGGAGATAACGATCATTCCTTCATTCTTGCCTTTTGGAGTTGCTTGAGGATTAATGAGAGAGGAGGTCCCCTGCTTTGAGAAAACAGATCTCATAGCAGGGTGAACAAGAGGCTTATGCCCCAAGCTACCACAAAATGGGGTCTCCTAATTGTACCCACTAAATGGGGTTGTGAGGAGGATGAGATGTATAAAACACAAGAAGCATGTGGCATAGCTCTAGATCTCACTCATGGGAAGCCCTCACTGTTGGACGTTTCTCTTTCTATTAAGAATATGAAGGCAGTCAGCATAAAATGCGTGTTCAGCAGAAAAGAAACACAAAGCAAACAAATAACGAAAGCAGGTTGAGTGAAAAAAATGAGAATGGCTTCTTTTTATGGCATCTGGAAGTGTGGGGGAGGGGAAAGAAAAGGGACTAAGGGATGATTGGGCGGGGTTGGTGCCTAGGGCATGGGTTCCAAGGTCACTAACCAGCTTTGTGCTCCCAGGCACTCCTGAGCTGCATTGCTGTGTGACCTGCAGCAGGTTACTTGGCCTTTTCTGTGCTAGGTGCTTAGCACACACTTGTGATTAGGATCACCTGGGATGTGGGCAGGCTCTGCAGTGGGAAAACAGGGTAACAGGAATGAGGGAATGCAAGGACGCTCCCACTGAGGCCTATTCAGGGAGGAGCATGTGTGGTGTGAATTTGGTGTCAAACCTGGTTTTAAGTCCTGACTTCGCCTCTTGCTTCCTGGGTGACTCCAGGCCAGTTACTTGGCCTCTCTGAGCTGGTTTCCTTATCTGTGTAGCAGAGATCACTGCTTTTTGCCATTAAGTGCTGGCCTCTAGGTTAGCTGTCAGGGGAAAGTCCTCCAGCGAGTGTTGATGCCTTTTCTACACCCTTGGAGCTGGAACGAACTTCAGGGATGGGGGTTTAGTCCACTCCCCTTGTCCAGATCTCAGAGACGGGGAGAGGCAGGCCCAAGCCTGCCCGGTGAGGTCAGCAGAGGGCTGTCGTATGGAATCTGGGGCTCAGGACTCTGTCCCGTTTCTCTAAACTGTTCTGCTTCAACCCAGACACTGGCTGTTTTCCAAATTTACTTTTTTGTTTGTTTTGTTTGTTTAGCAATTGCTTCTCCATTCTTGATGTTCCTAACCCCCATGAATCCACAACCATAACCATGGCCACGCGGGTCGAGATGGGCTCCATAACGCCCTTGACGGCTGTGCCAGGCCTGGGTGAGATTGGCAAGGAGGAGACCCTGACGAGGACCTACTTCCTCCAGGCTGGCGAAGCCTCTGGGGCTCCCCCAGCCCGGATCTTGGAAGCGAAGAGCCCCCTGCGGAGCCCGGCCCGCTTACTCCCTCTGCCAAGGCTCGCCCCCAAACCCTTCTCGAAGGAGCAGGATGTGAAATCTCCTGTCCCGTCTCTGCGGCCCAGTTCAACTGGACCTTCTCCCTCTGGGCGGCTCTCTGAGGAGCCAGCAGCAAAGGATCTGGACAACAGGATGCCCGGCTTGGTGGGGCAGGAGGTGGGCAGTGGGGAGGGCCCGAGGACGAGCTCTCCCCTCTTCAACAAGGCTGTGTTCCTGCGGCCCAGCTCCAACACCATGATTCTTTTTGAAACCACCAAAAGCGGCCCCGCTCTGGGGAAGGCGGTCAGTGAGGCGGCCGAGGAGGCCAAGCCAGGTGTGTCCGGCTCCCGGCCTGAGGTGGCTGCCAAGCCCGCCCTGCCCACCCGAAAGCCTGCGGGGACCCTTCCCCGGTCAGCACCCCTGTCTCAGGACACAAAGCCACCTGTACCCCAAGAGGAGGCAGGCCAAGACCACCCTCCCTCAAAGGCCAGCAGTGTGGAGGACACGGCACGCCCCATTGTGGAGCCCAGGCCTCGCCTGAAGAGAAGGCCCGTGTCGGCCATTTTCACGGAATCCATTCAGCCTCAGAAGCCAGGCCCTGGCGCAGCGGCCACAGTGGGCAAAGTGCCACCCACCCCTCCCGAGAAGACGTGGGTGAGGAAGCCCAGGCCCCTGTCCATGGACCTCACGGCCCGGTTTGAGAACAAAGAGGCCTTACTGAGGAAGGTGGCCGATGAAGGAAGTGGAGCCACAGCAGGGGACATGGCTGGGCTAGAGAGGCCCAGAGCAGCGTCCAAGCTGGACAGGGAGTGTTTGGTCAAGGCAGAGGGTCCTCTTCACGATCCTGATTTGGACTTCCTGGAGGTGGCCAAGAAAATTCGTGAACGGAAGGAGAAGATGCTTTCGAAGCCAGAGACGGGCAGCCCCAGAGCCCTGGGGGGCTCAGCCGGGGTCACCCCCAGCAATGACCAGAGTCCCTGGGAAGAAAAGGCCAAGCTGGACCCAGAGCCAGAGAAGGCTGCTGAGTCCCCCTCACCCAGGCTGGGAAGGGGCCTAGAACTGGCTGAGGTTAAGAGCAGAGTGGCGGATGGGGAGGCCCCGGCAGGGGGAGAGTGGGCCTCCAGGAGGAGTGTCAGGAAGTGCATCAGCCTGTTTCGGGAGGACAGCACCTTGGCCTTGGCAGTGGGGTCTGAATCCCCCCTGGCCACCCCTGCGTCCCCATCGGCGGCACCAGAGCCGGAGAAAGGGGTTGTGAGCTTCCAGGAACGGATCAGAGGCTGGACTGCCGAGGGCTCCGAGGCTAAGCCCGGGGTCAGGAGGAGGACGTTCCAGGCTCGGCCGCTGTCGGCGGATTTGACCAAGTTGTAAGTAGGCACGTCCCACACCCCTCCCTCAGCCGCCCACCCACAGACCCTGAGGAAAAGGGAACCAGGCTCCATGCTGGGCACCTGTCACCCCCCTCAGTTTACCTGTAGCCGAAGAGGAGGTAGTGGCAGGGTCCATTTCTCAGATGAGGAAGGTGAGGTGCGGAGAGGCAGTGCAGCTCCCCTCTGGGTATGGCCAGCCGGGGGGCCCGGAGCCCAATTTTCATGGCTTTTCTCAGCTTCAGATGTACTGTGTGATTGAAGTGGGCGGTATGTGCCCATTTCACAGAGGCAGGGCAGAAGGGTGAAATACTGTGAGGAGGTGGGAGCTGGATGGCATTCCAGCTCAGCCTGTCTCCATAGCTAAGCCTTTCTTCCCTGAAGTCAGAGAGAGAACGCTTAAGATTGGGCCTAAGCCTCTATGAGTGGCCCAAAAAATAAACTCAGACGAGTCAAGGTAACTTGGGCTAGTCACAGTCAGTTCGTTAATACTGATACTCTTAAGTCAGTTGCTTAATAATGATATTCTAAGTCAGTTGGTTAATACCAATGTTCTAAGTCAGCTGGTTAATACCGATGTTCTAAGTCAGCTGGTTAATACCGATGTTCTAAGTCATTTGGTTAATAATGATGTTCTAAGTCAGTTGGTTAATAATGATGTTCTAGGCCGGGTGTGGTGGCTCACACCTGTAATCCCAGCACTTTGGGAGGCCAAAGCGGGTGGATCACGAGGTCAGGAGTTCGAGACCAGCCTGGCCAACATGGTAAAATTCTGTCTCTACTAAAAATACAAAAATTAGCCCGGCGTGGTGGCGGGCGCCTGTAGTCCCAGCTACTCAGGAGGCTGAGGCAGGAGAATGGCGTGAACCTGGGAGGCAGAGGTTGCAGTGAGCCAAGATCACACTACTCCACTCCAGCCTGGACAACAGAGCAAGACTCCGTCTCAAAAAAAAACAAAAAACAAAAACAAAAAGGATATTCTAAGTCAGTTGGTTAATACTGATGTTCTAAGTCAGTTAATAATGATATTCTAAGTCAGATGGCTAATAATGATATTCTAAGTCAGTTGGTTAATAATGATATTCTAAACTTGGCCCATCTCCGACATCTCTTCTTTGTTTTCCCACAAGTGGCCACAACAGAGAGATGCCACTGGGCATGATCGACTGGCTCTTAATGGCATGCATGCCACTTACATACTTTGTCCAGGGTGGAGCTTGCAAAGGCAGGATCTCTGGGCAGACTGCCCTCCCGGCCCTGGGAACCAGGACAGCCAGCCAAGCCAAAGCTAGACCACTTGCCCTCAGTGCTTTAGAATAACCAGAAAAAAATACCAGTGCCTGGGCCCCACCCCTAGAGATTCCAGTTCACTTGGTCTGGGGAGGGTCTTCTATTTTGGTAGTTTTTATCTTATTTTTTATTTTTATTTATTTATTTATTTTTGTCACCCAGGCTGGAGTGCAATGTCGCGATCTCGGCCCACTGCAACCTCTGCCTCCTGGGTTCAAGTGAGTCTCCTGCCTCAGCCTCCCGAGTAGCTGGGATTACAGGCGTGCACCACCACACCCGGCTAATTTTTTTTTTTTTTGAGTTAGAGTCTCACTCTGTCGCCCAGGCCAGAGCAGTGGTGCGATCTCGGCTCACTGCAAGCTCCGCCTCCTGGGTTCACGCCATTCTCCTGCCTCAGCCTCCTGAGTAGCTGGGACTACAGGCGTCAGCCACCACACCCGGCTAATTTTTTGTATTTTTAGTAGAGATGGGGTTTCACTGTGTTAGTCAGGATGGTGTCGATCTCCTGACCTCGTGATCCACCCGCCTCGGCCTCCCAAAGTGCTGGGATTACAGGCATGAGCCACCGCGCCTGGCCTAATTTTTGTATTTTTAGTAGAGACGAGGTTTCACCATGTTAGGCAGGCTGTTCTCGAACTCCTGACCTCGTGATCCGCCCACCTTGGCCTCCCAAAGTCCTGGGATTACAGGCATGAGCCACTGTGCCCGGCCCGTATTTTGGTAGTTTTTAAAAGCTTCCAAGTCAATCTTATGTGCAGCCAGGCCTGACAACCCCTGAATTAAGATATCAGAGAAGGACACCTATGCCAGGGTCCTAATATGTTTCCTCTCACTGTGTCATCGAAGAGCCTTGGAGAGGCCGTGTGATTATCCCCATCTGACAGATGGGGAAACAGAGGCTCTGAGTTTAGACAGAACTCCTCTCAGCCTCATATATCCCAGAAGGCAGACCCTGGGTTGCTGAGTGTGGGTTAAGTTTAAGTGGTTTGATTTCTTTCCCTTTCCTTTTCTTCAAAGTCCCCAGCTTTGAACTAAACACGTGCTACATCTTCAGGTATTTACACCAGAAAGCTCTCCAGAGATGGAAAGATTCTAGCTCCACACCCTCTTCCCTTTTTAAGGTGGGGAAAACAAGGCCCAGAGAGGGCCCTGGTGATCCAGAGAGGCAGAGACAGACCTGGGCCCCCACACATTCCTTGACAGCCCACTACCCTTCAGTCTGGGGGCTGCTCTGAGGTGGGGCTGCTGTTTTACCTGGCATCACTAACAACAGCCATTCATTATCCCTCCTGGGGCATCTTCACTCTTCCCTAAACGCCCTCACGTAGCTATTAGGGCCTTGAGTAGCCTCTTATCTGCCCCATAAAAGGAATGGGGAGGTGTTAATTATCCCCGTTTTATAGTTGAAGAAACAGAGGCTCAGGTGAGGTCACAAGCCTAAACCAAGCTCCCCCAGTGAAGAGGCAGTAGAGCTGGGACTAGCACCTGGGTGTCTTCCCCCAGCCTGGGGCTCCTTCCACCCCAGTAATGCTGTGTTTGAGGTAGGCTCTCCCCACTGGGCAGTTCTCCATTTGGTAAGTGGAAAGGAAATGTCCTTTCTGAAGGTTACTTGGCCTGGCCTTCTGAGCTGGTGTGTGGGCTGGGGGGAATAACAGCTTCCAGCTCCATAAAGGTAACTCAGATCTCTGTACCAGGTTTTCAAGTTCAGCTTCCAGCAACGAAGTCAAATATGAGAAGAGTGCTGAGCTGAGCGGCGAGTTTCCTAAGGAACCGAGAGAAAAGGTAAGGAGTGGCTATGTAGCACGTCTCTCATTAACCAGTGGGCAGTTATGATTGCTGGAGAAAGAGCCTCCATGATCTTCTAGGCCCCAGGAAGACTCAGAAACGTGTCATACACACGATAAAACATTTTTTCTTCTAATGTTGGGACTTTGAAGTCCCTTTTGGCATGAAGAGTTGTGATTCCCTACTCCCAGGTGTTAAATGCTGTTTACAAATGTTATCAGGCATTTTTTTCTTCGCAAAGAGGCAGAGGGGCATGGCTTTCTTATATAGGAGTGCCTGCTTTGTTAAAATACTAAAATTTAGGTTTAAGATGTTAATAGAAACTCCTTCAAGGTCCTTCATAATTGTTCTTAGTGCCTTCCCCCTACTTACCACCTAGTCATAGAAGGAAGAAGTAGGTGGCTGGGCACAGTGGCTCACATTTGTAATCCCAGCACTTTGGGAGGCTGAGGTGGAGGGAGGATTAC
The DNA here is from genome assembly GCF_028885625.2 of Pongo pygmaeus. Taxonomy (NCBI): domain Eukaryota; kingdom Metazoa; phylum Chordata; class Mammalia; order Primates; family Hominidae; genus Pongo; species Pongo pygmaeus. The sequence continues at coordinate 35,937,084 of NC_085931.1, forward strand.
TTGAGCCCATGAGTTTGAGACCAGCCTGGGCAACATAGTGAGACTCTATCTCTAAAAGAAAAAAAATTTTTTTTTAATTAGCCAGATGTGGTTGTGCATGCCTATAGTTCTAGTTAAGGCTGAGGCAGGAGGATTGCTTGAGCTCAGGACTTTGAGGCTGCAGTGAGCCATGATCATGCCACTGCACTCTAGCCTGGGTGACAGAGTGAGACTTGTCTCTAAAAGAATAAAAATATAAATTAAAACAAAAAGAAGTAGCTTACCAGCAATTAAATTGCTTGAAAAGTATTTTTATTTCATCTTTTTAATAAGAGAAAACTCATAAAATTGTCTCCTAGCTAAAACCGGTTTGTGGTTGATGCTTTCTGCAGAGTCTTAGTTGTTATTTATTTATTTATTTTTTTTTTGACGGAGTCTCCCTCTGTCGCTCAGGCTGGAGTGCAGTGATGTGATCTCGGCTCGTTGCAAGCTCCGCCTCCCGGGTTCACGCCATTCTCCTGCCTCAGCCTCCCCAGTAGCTGGGACTACAGGCACCCACCACCATGCCCGGCTAATTTCTTTTGTATTTTTAGTAGAGTTGGGGTTTCACCGTGTTAGCCAGGATGGTCTCGATCTACTGACCTCGTGATCTGCCAGCTTCGGCCTCCCAAAGTGCTGGGATTACAGGTGTGAGCCACCGCGCCCGGCCCAGTTTTTTTAAAAACAGCTTTAATTGAGATACAATTGACATACAGAAAAGAGCACAGATTTAACACATTCAACTTGGTGAGTTCCCTATGTGTGTACACCTGTGAAACCACCATCACAGTCAGAATAGCGAACATCTCCATCACATGCAAAAGGTTCCTCATGCCACTTTGTTGTTTTTTTTTTTTGGAAACGGAGTTTAGCTTGTCACCTAGGCTAGAGTGCAGTGGTGCGATCTTGGCTCACAGCAACATCCGCCTCCCAGGTTCAAGTGATTCTCCTGCCTCAGCCTCCCAAGTAGCTGGGATTACAGGTACCCACTACCACGCCTGGCTAATTTTTGCATTTTTAGTAGAGACGGGGTTTTGCTATGTTGGCCAGGCTGGTCTTGAACTCCTGACCTCAAGTGATCCACCCACCTCGGCCTCCCAAAGTGCTGGGATTACAAGTGTGAGCCACCACACCCGGCCGCCACGTTGTAGTCTCTCTCTTCCCCTGCTCTTCCCAGCCCATCACAGGTCTGCTTTCTGTCCGTGTAGATTAGTTTGCATTTTCTAGACTTTAATATAAATGGAATCAGTCCTCTTTTTTTTTTTGCCCTTGCTTCTTCACTCAGAGTAATTATGTTGAGATCATTCATGGTGTAACATGTATCAGTAGTTCATTCCTTTCTGTTGCCGATTAGTATTCTGTTTGTGTGAGTAGACCACAATTTGTTTATCCATTCACCTTTTGATGGACAATTGGGTTGTTACCAGTTTGGGGCAATTACCAGTGAAGCTGCTGTGAACATTTGTGGACAAGGCTTTGTAAGAGCTTCTATTTCTTTTCTTTTCTTTTTATTTCTTAATTTTTTAATTTATTATTATTTTTTATTATTTTTTATTTTTGAGATGGAGTCTCGCTCTGTTGCCCAGGCTGGAGTGCACTGGTGCGATCTCGGCTCACTGCAAGCTCCGCCTCCTGGGTTCACGCCATTCTCCTGCCTCAGCCTCCTGAGTAGCTGGGACTACAGAGGCCTGCCACCATGCCCGGCTAATTTTTTGTATTTTTAGTAGAGATGGGGTTTCACCATGTTAGCCAGGATGGTCTCCATCTCCTGACCTCGTGAGCCACCTGCCTCGGCCTCCCAAAGTGTTGGGATTACAGGCATAAGCCACTGTGCCTGGCCTTTTTTTTTTTTTTTTTTTTTTAATTTTTGAGACAGAGTCTCACTCTGTTGCCTGGGATAGTACAGTCACGTGATCTCAGCCCACTGCAACCTCTGCCTCCTGGGTTCAAGTAATTCTCCTGCCTCAGCCTCCCGAGTAGCTGGGGACTACAGGCACGTGCCTCTATGCCCACTTAATTTTTTGTATTTTTAGTAGAGATGGGGTTTCACCATGTTGGCCAGGCCAGTCTTGAACTCCTGACCTCAGGTGATCTGCCTGCCTTGGCCTCCCAAAATGCTGAGATTATAGGTGTGAGCCACTGCGTCCGGCCAGGACTTCTATTTTCTTTTCTCTTGGGTAAACATCTAGGAGTAGAATGGCTGGATCATATGGTAGATGCATGTTTTATGTTTTAAGAAACTTCCATGGAGTTTTAAAAATAACACCAGTGCTTGGTTTCAAGCTTGTACCCATCTCAGTAAATCACCAATAAAAGTGGGCTGGCTTTGAATGGCAATACCCACCACCACTCTTGGAGGCGGTGGTTTGCCCTGCAAGTTTTATTGTTGCATTTTCTGAATAATTTCTTTGAAAATGGTTAGGAGTGATATAATTTAAGTAATTAAAGCTCCTTATATTTGTATTAAAATGCTGTAGTGACAGCAGCAGCAAGGGCAAAAAGGCTGTGTGTGGCGAGAGTGGCAAAATGTTGATTGTCATTAAATTGGGGGGATGGGTTGGGCAAGTTCATTATTTTCTCTGTAATTTTGTGTATGTTTAAAACTTTAAAGAAAGGAATAGTTAAGTAAACCCTTGCTTTACATGTGATGAGATTTTATCTCTATAAGTAGACTTTATGTGTGTGTGTATGTGGGTGTGTTTATTGTAGTAAAATACACATAACAGGCTGGACGTTGTGGCTCATGCCTATAATCCCAGAACTTTAGGAGGCCAAGGTGGGAAGATTGCTTGAGACCAGGAGTTTGAGGCTGCAGTGAGCTCTGATTACACCACTGCACTCCAACCTGGGCAACAGAGCGAGATACTGTCTTTATTTTATTTATTTATTTATTTATTTATTTATTTAGAGATGGAGTTTCGCTCTTGTGGCCCAGGCTGGAGTGCAATGGCACGATCTCGGCTCACTGCAACCTCTGCCTCCTGGGTTCAAGTGATTCTCCTGCCTCAGCCTCCTGAGTAGCTGGGATTACAGGCATGCGCCACCATGCCCGGCTAATTTTGTATTTTTAGTAGACAGGGTTTCTCCATGTTGGTCAGGCTGGTCTCGAACTCCTGACCTCAGGTGATCCCCCCGCCTCGGCCTCCCAAAGTGCTGGGATTACAGGCATGAGCCACCGTGCCTGGCTGAAATCCTGCCTTTAAAAAGAAAAAAAGTACACATAACATAAAATATACCATTTTAAATATTTTTAAAGAAAAATAATGAATTTGTGAAATTTACAAAATTTACAAAGTTTCAAAAATTCACAGTCTTTCTAATATATATATAAATAATACAAAGAGAGTTCTGAAAGGCTCTTCAAGGATCATAACCCATTGGTAATAGCTGTTATCCAAGAAAGGGGACTGGTATTTGAACAAGGGAACAAAAATGATTTGAACTTTGGCCGGGCGTGGCGGCTCACGCCTGTAATCCCAGCACTTTGGGAGGCCAAGGTGGATGGTTCACCTGAGGTCGGGAGTTCAACACCAGCCTGACCAACATGGAGAAACCCCGTCTGTACTAAAAATACAAAAAAAGTTAGCCAGGCCTGGTGGCGCATGCCTGTAATCCCAGCTACTCGGGAGGCTGAGGCAGGAGAATCACTTGAATCTGGGAGGCAGAGATTGCGGTGAGCAGAGGTCACGCCATTGCACTCCAGCCTGGGTGACAAGAGCGAAACTCCACCTCAAAAAAAAAAAAAAAAAAGCTTTGAACTTTGTATTGTTTGGATTCCTTTACAATCAGAATGGATTCATATATTGTTTATGTAAAATTTACATATTAAAATATAAACAGCCCAGGTGCAGTGGCTTGTGTTTGTAATCCCAACACTTTGGGAGGCTGAGGCAGGTGGATCACTTGAAGTCAGCAGTTCAAGACCAGCCTGGCCAACATGGTGAAACGCCGTCACTACTAAAAACACAAAAATTCTCTGGGTGTGGTGGCGCATGCCTGCACTCTCAGCTACTCGGGAGGCTGAGGCAGAAAAATCGCTTGAATCCGGAAGGCGGAGGTTGCAGTGAGCCGAGATCGGGCCATTGCACTCCAGCCTGGGCAAAAGAGCGAGACTCCATCACAAAAATATATATATATGTGTATATCGCAAAAATATATATATGTGTATATATGTGTATATGTATATATGTATATATATGTGTGTATATATGTGTGTGTGTATATGTATTTAAACAAAGGTTTACAGTCAGTGTTTTTAGAGCACTTCAATGGCATTCCATCATCTACAGTAGGGGTTAGCAAACTGTGCCCCTGCCCTTATTGTAACCATTTTAAAGTGCACAACTGGGTGGCATTAAGGACGTTTTCAGTATTATGCAAGTATCACCACTATCTAGTTCCAGAATCTTCTATCATCTCAAATGGAAACCTTGTGTCCTCATCTTCCATTCCCAGGCATCCACTAATCCACTTTCTGTCTCTATGGATTTCCCTATGATGTGTATATATATTTATATTTATATTTATATTTATATATATGCTGTATATAAATGGAGTCTTACGTAGCTTTTTGACTGGCTTCTTTCGCTTAGCATAGTATTTTCAAAATTCATCCACGATGTAGCATGAATCAGTATTTAATTCCTTTTATTTATTTTTTTAGACAGAGACTCGTTCTGTCGCCCAGGCTGGAGTGCAGTGGCACCACCTCGGCTCACTGCGATCTCCGCCCTCCAGGTTCAAGCAATTCTCTTGCCTCAGCCTCCTGAGTAGCTGGGATTACAGCCGTGTGCCACCACACCCAGCTAGTATTTTTAGTAGAGACGGGGTTTCACCATGTTGACCAGGCTGGTCTTGAATTCCTGAGCTCAGGTGATCCGCCTGCTTTGGCCTCCCAAAGTGCTAGGATTACAGGTTTGAGCCACCGCACCTGGCCTTTAATTCCTTTTAAAAGATTTTTTTTTTTTTTTTTGCATAGATGAGGTCTCACTATTTTGCCCAGGCTGGTCTCGGACTCTCGGACTTAAGCGATCCTCCCATCTCAGCCTCCCAAAGTGCTGAGATTACAGGCGTGAGCCACTGCGCCTGGCTGGATCTGCCTCTTTCTATGGTAACAAATGCCTGTGCAGTAGTCCATCGTTTGGAGATAATCGAAATTTAGCCAATGCCTTTCCAGTGAGCATTCAGGTTGTTTCTGTGTTCTTTTGCTTGCACCAACGGTGCTGTCTCAACTTTCTTGTTTGTGTAGACTTGTGCATGTGGACAAAGTCCTGGGAGGAGCTTGGCCGGATAAAAGGAAATGAGTATTTTAACATCAGGATAGATACATTGCTTTGCCCAAAGTCGGGTTCATTTATGTTCTCTCCAACAGTATCTGAGTGTCCATTTCCCCACATCCTCACCCACATTGGGTGTGTTCATTCTTTTCAATTTTATGGTATTTCATTGTTTTAATTATACAAGCGGCCGTTTCAATTACTCCACTTTTTCCTTTCCATCTCAAATCCTTAAACACTGAGGTGTTTCTTTCTCTTTGTTTCTTTCCAGCAAAAGGAGGGGCACGGTTTGGATGGAGCATGCATCCTGAGAAGCCCCTGGAAGCCTGGGACACTCCGGGAGAAGTCCAGGCAGACGGAGCAGAAGGATAGCTCTAACCAAGACTCTGACAGCTGTCACGGTGGAAGCTCAGTGGAGGCCCCGTGCCCTTCTGATGTCAGTCCAGAGGATGACCGGAGCTTCCAGACTGTGTGGGCCACAGTGTTTGAACACCACGTGGAGAGACACACAGTGGCTGACCAGTCAGGACGTTGTCTCTCCACCACACCGCCTGGTGACACGGCCGATGCCCGTGTCTCAGAACCCAGGCCGAGGCCTGAGATGGGCTCTTGGCTGGGCAGGGACCCACCAGACATGACAAAACTGAAGAAAGAGAACTCCAGAGGGTTTGACAATCCCGAGACGGAGAAATTGGGACCAACCACCCTTTTGAACGGTGAACTGAGACCGTATCACATGCCTCTCCGGGACAAATACCCTTTGGCTGAAAACCGCAATAATAACACCTTCCTCAAACACTTGGAAAATCCTCCCACATCGCAGAGAATTGAGCCCAGATATGACATTGTGCATGCAGTGGGAAAGCGTGTGCACAGCGAGGCCATCTCACCGGCACCGGAGAAGAAAGCGGTCACGCTCCACAGCCGCAGATCTTGGCTGTCACTGAAGGACAGGCAGCTGTCCCAGGAGGTCACTCCTGCTGACCTGGAGTGTGGTTTGGAAGGTCAGGCGGGGTCTGTCCAAAGGGCCAGTTTGATTTGGGAAGCTCGAGGCATGCCTGAGCCTAGTGGGTTGAAGTTTGGAGGCAATTGCCCGTCGCCCAAATGGACAGGCGGGGCAGTGGTGAGCTCCCACAAAGCCACCGTGGCGGTCAGCGAAGAGCACTGTGCTCCCGGGGCCACCTCCGTCAGGGCTATCAAGGCTGCCGTCTGGGAAAGCCAGCATGAGGGGCCAGAGGGGGCCAGAAACAAGCCAGGAGTGGGAGCAAGGGGCCCACCCCGGGGATGCCCCCTCGATCCTCCTTCCAGGGCTACAAATGGGCCTTCTGACTCCCAAGCACGAACACATCCAGATGCATTTGCTGTGCAGAAAGGGCCCTTCATTGTAGCCGCCAGGGAGGGTGATCCAGGGCCGGCCCAGGTGCCACAGCCTGCAGTCAGAATGCGGAAAGCCAGCCCCACGGACCAGAGAATGGACAGATGGCGGCGGCGGACTTTACCCCCCAACGTGAAATTTGATACATTCAGTTCTCTCGTCCCAGAGGACTCTCCACATGTGGGGCACAGACGAACAGATTATGTGAGCCCCACAGCCAGTGCCTTAAGAAAACCTCAACTATCCCACTACAGGGTGGAGACCCAGGAGGTGAACCCAGGCGCTTCATGGGACCAGACCTCCCCAGCAGTGAAGCAAGGGTCACCTGTGGAACCCAAGGCGACATTTTTTGCGGTCACCTATCAGATTCCCAATACTCAAAAGGCAAAGGGTGTGGTTCTGTCAGGAGCTGAAAGCTTCCTGCAACATTCTAGAAAAATCACTCCACCCTCATCTCCTCATTCTTTAACATCCACTTTAGTTTCTCTTGGTCACGAAGAGGCATTGGAGATGGCAGGCAGTAAAAACTGGACGAAGGGACAAGAGCATGAAAATGCAAGCATTTTAAAAACTCTGAAGCCAACAGACCATCCATCATCTCTTGGGGCCAGGAGTCTGGAACCTTTCAATGGAAGAATCATTGATGTGGATGCCTTATGGAGTCATCGGGGATCAGAAGATGGCCCTCATCCTCAAAACGATTGGAAGGAAAGTGCAAACAAGATGTCCCCCAGCGGTGGAGCTCCCCAAACCACCCCTACTCTGAGGAGTCGTCCAAAAGATCTTCCTGTGAGAAGGAAGACTGATGTGATCAGTGACACGTTCCCAGGTAAAATCAGAGATGGCTACAGATCCAGCGTTCTTGACATTGACGCCCTGATGGCTGAGTACCAGGAGCTGTCGCTGAAAGTCCCTGGGGAGGCTCAGGAGAGGAGGAGGAGTCCCACCGCGGAGCCCAGTACGTTGCCTCGGGAGAGGCCTGTTCAGCCGGGCGGGGTGGAGCAGAGAAGGAGGAGCCTGAAGGAGATGCCTGATACCGGGGGTCTCTGGAAACCGGCCAGCTCTGCTGAAATAAACCACAGTTTCACTCCTGGCTTAGGCAAGCGGCTGGCAGAGACCTCGGAGACAGCCATGGGCACCAAATCTAGCCCTCCCTTCTGGGCTCTGCCACCCTCGGTTCCTTCTGAAAAGTATCCAGGGGGCTCTCCTATACCTGCGGATCCCAGGAAAAAAACGGGGTTCGCTGAGGATGACAGAAAGGCCTTTGCCAGTAAACATTACATTGCAAAGTGTCAGAATTACCTGGCTGAGTCAAAGCCCTCTGGTTGGGAGGATCCAGGCAGTGGGGTCGGAATGTCACCCAAATCGCCCCCCACTGACCAGAAGAAAGGGACCCTGAGGAAATCCACCGGGCGAGGAGAGGAGGGCAGTGTGGGCCAGTGGGGTGACCATCCACGTGACTGTGGACGGGTGCCGCTGGATATCAAGAGGGCCTACTCAGAGAAGGGGCCCCCTGCCAACATCCGAGAGGGCCTGTCCATCATGCATGAAGCCAGAGAAAGGAGGCGAGAGCAGCCCAAAGGGAGGCCCAGCCTTACTGGAGAGAATTTAGAGGCCAAAATGGGACCCTGTTGGTGGGAGTCAGGGACTGGAGACAGTCACAAGGTAAGTACCAAGACTCTTTTTAATTTTGTCAAACATGGTTTAAACATCTAGCCTAGGGGGCCGAAATTCAGATTTTGTGTGGCCCACATGGGCACATAAATGAGTGGAGTCAGGCTAGGTATGAGGCTCCAGGGTGGGGTGTGGATTGCGGCAAATGGAGAGCTCATGCCCTATCTGAACTGGACAACTGCTGCTTGGTCCCACCTGGTTCTTTTGTTTGTTTGTTTGTTTGTTTGGAACAAAGAGTCTTGCTTAGTTGCCCAGGCTGGAGTGCAGTGGCACGATCATGGCTCACTGTAGCTGTAATCTCCTGGGCTCAAGCCATCCTCCTGCCTCAGCCTCCCAAATAGCTGGGATGACAGGCATGTGCCACCATGCTTGGCTAATTTTTTTTTTTTTGTAGAGACAGGGTTTTGCCATGTTGCCCAGGCTGGTCTCAAACTCCTGGGCTCAAGTGATCCTCCCGCCTCCGCCTCCCAAAGTGCTGGGATGACAGGCGTGTGCCACCACGCCTGGCCCAACTGGTTCTTCACAGGCAGGAATGCTGGCCTTGAGATGGCAAACCTCATTTATCAGGAAAATCTGAAAATCTAGATTTTTATGTGTAATCCTCCCATTAGGAAATGAGGAGGACTTATTTTTAAAAATGCTGTTCAGCCCAAACAAGACTTGTCTGCTAGCCCCATGCAGCGCGCGGGCCACCTGTTTTACACTTCTGTCCTACAATGACGATAATGATAGGTATCAATGGTAGCTTTATTGTGCTCCTGCTGTATAATAGCCTGTTGTATCCTGTTCATTATCATGTCCCTAGAATCCAGCATCATGCTGGACATACTGTGAATGTTCAAGAAATATTTGTTGAATGAGTGAACAAGTGATGTTACATGAGCCTCAAAAGAGGGATCATCATGGTTTTGGGTTCCAGCAGACCCTTGTTTTTTTTTTTTTTTGAGACGGAACCTCACACTGTCACCTGGGCTGGAATACAATGGTGCGATCTTGGCTCACTGCAACCTTCGCCTCCTGGGTTTAAGCGATTCTCCTGCCTCAGCCTCCCAAGTAGCTGGGATTACAGGAGCCCACCACCATACCCGGCTAATTTTTTGTATTTTCTTTTTGGTAGAGACGGGGTTTCACTATTTTGGCCAGGCTGGTCTTGAACTCCTGACCTCGTGATCCGCCCGCCTTGACCTCCCAAAGTGCTGGGATTACAGGTGTGAGCCACCGCACCCGGCCTGTAAGCGCTTTTTAAGGGGGTGATCCCAGGAAGAACCAGTAGGGGAGAGAAGTGAGGCAGGTGCTACAGGGGCCGTGGTGGGCCACTGAGGCGCATCTCACTAGGGACCCCTGGGAGGCAGCATGGAACACCTCTGAAGTTGTCATGTCCAGGGGTCAAGGGACCTGGAGTATGTATTTTTCAATCCGTCTGTCCTTGCCTGAGGCTGTTTGTGGGGTCATGAACATTCACTTTTTCATCCCGGCTGGCACCGTGCTCAGCAGAAGAAAGAAAATCTGGCTTCCTTTGTTCAGTGAAGAACAGAGAGAAAGAGAAGAACGGATGGCAGGGTGGGGGGTGGGGAGGAAAGGAGGAAGGGATCACTTTAATTACAAGCACACCCTTTTGGGGGTACATAAGCAGAACAGCTGTGAAGAAACCCTCACCCAAATAAGCCACTTTGTTTCTAACACACACACAACAAATTCAAATCTACCCAAATACCTATCAGTGAGGCTCTAGGGTGTTGGCAGAGGGCCCCTTCTCTTGATCTTTGGCATATACTTGAGTGTTGGGTAGAATGCTGACACTACCTACTGCTGTGTGATCATCTTCCTGTACAGATGGGGGGAAAAAAACAGAGGCTCAGAGAGGTGAAATAACTTGTCCCAGGTCACACAGCAGTAAGTGACAAAACTGGTATTTGAACCCAAATCTGGCCTATGACCCAAGTGGGCCGTATTCTAGGAGAGCATTCTGGTGAAGAACCATGAAGGTGGGGAAGAAGTCTGAGGCACAAGGACCACCCTTTGGAAGCTTCTGATCTCTGTGGGGAGATGGGCCATTGTAATCCAAGACTGGGGAGTGATGGGGTGCAGAGGGAGGCACTGGAGAGGTGGCCCAAGGTGTCCTGGAGGAGTTGGTGGTCTCAGCCCAAGCTTGAGGGATGGCCATGCTTTTGGGTGGGCTGATGAGAGGAGGTGAGGGCATTCTCAGCAGGGCACAGCATGGACAAAGGTTTGGAGGTGGGAAGAGCATAGGATGTTGTGGGGGACATGTGGAAATGGACTTAGCACCGCCCTGTGTGATGTGGCGTCAGCAAATCAGGCTGCAGATTCCTCCTTTGCCACTTGCAGCTGAGTGATGCAGGGCAAAACCTCTCACCTCCCTGCACCTGAGTTTTCTCGTCTGTAAAAGGGACTAGGTGGCCAGTCTGGAAGTGGATGCTGCAGAAAGGAAACACTAGGATACAGTCAGTAACGATCATGCGGTGAGGATTTGCCTCCAGTTAAGAGTGGGTAAGTGGTGGAGTCAGGCTTTGAACCCATGTCTGTTCCCAAGAGGCCAAGCTCTCCAACCACCATGTTCAAGATCACACAGACTTGGCATCTGAATCTCCACGCTGCTACTTGGCTGCTGTGTGTAAAGCAGCCTCTTGGCCTCTCCTGGCCTCGGTTGCCATGCCACAGTTAACAGGATTCCTGCCTCAAGCACTGTTATTAGACTGAATTGAAATAAAGCACCGAATTTGGGCCATCCCCGTGTGCTTCCTGAGAAGGGTTTCACCTGTCCCTACCCACAGGCTGATAGTGTGGTAACAGTGGAAGAAGGAAGAGGCCGAGGAAATGCGACACTTATCTGTTTGCCAGCACCTTGCTCAGGGCCCGCCGGTGGTGGGGGAGTCGGGATGTTGTGGAGGGGGGATCCTGGGCTCAGCTCTGTCCCGCAGCCCAGCCTTGGATGCCTGCCCGGAGCACGCAGGCCCCAGCAGTGCTGGTTGTCAGGGGATCTGTTTTCTCACCACGGGATTGGGAAGCCTTGGACCAGCTTCCCATTTCTCTCTTGTCTCCTGCCAAAAGATCTTTGGTTCTTTGATCTTAAAAAAAAAAATAAAAACACACCAATACAGAAGGAAAAAATGTTGGTTGTTAAAATTTCAAACCTTACAGGGGTATAGAAAATAAAAGGTGAGTGTTCCCCCAGAGGCAGCCACCATTACAGTTGTTTATGTCCTTTCAGACTTTCCTATATTGACAGTCACTTATCATCATATATATATGCATAATTGTCATGCTTTTCATATTGCAATAGCAGTGAATGCTTACGTAAAATTTGAAATATTGGCTGGGTGCGGTGGCTCATGCCTGTAATCCCAGCACTTTGGGAGGCCGAGGCGGGTGGATCACGAGGTCAGGAGATCGAGACCATCCTGGCTAACACGGTGAAACCCCATCTCTACTAAAAATACAAAAAAATTAGCCGGGCGTGGTGGCGGGCACCTGTAGTCCCAGCTACTCGGGAGGCTGAGGCAGGAGAATGGTGTGAACCCGGGAGGCGGAGCTTTCAGTGAGCCAAGATCACGCCATTGCACTCCAGCCTGGGCGACAGACAGAGACTCCGTCTCAAAAAAAAAAAAAAAAAAAAAAATTGAAATACTACAGAAAAATGGTGTAGAGAGAAAATCTCCTTTAAATATTGAGTGTGGTGCATAAACTGGGGAACACTCCTCTAGGCCCATTAGTGGTTTTTAACTGTGGGCAATTTTGCCCCTGGGGCACATTTGGCAGTGTCTGGAGACATATTTTGTTGTTGTCACACCCCGGGAAGAGGTTGCTATTAGCGTCTCGTGGGTAGACGCCAAGCATGCTGCCCAACATCCTACAAGGCACAAGACAGCCCCCACTGCAAAGAATGCTCCAGCCCCGTGTTTGCAGTTTGTAGGTTGAGGAACCCTGGTCTAGACATAGACATAGATATAGGTAACTGCATAGACTTAGATATGGGTAAATACATAAGCTTTCTATGGAAAACTACAACAGTCTACAGAAAATCTTGTGGCTTACTTTTGTTTTTTGAGATGGAGTTTTGCTCTTGTGGCCCAGGCTGGAGTGCAGTGGCACGATCTTGGCTCACTGCAACCCCCGCCTCCTGGGTTCAAGTGATTCTCCTGCCTCAGCCTCCTGAGTAGCTAGGACTACAGGTGCGTACCACCATGCCTGGCTAATTTTTTGTATTTTTAGTAGAGATGGGGTTTCACGTGTTGACCAGGCTGGTTTTGAACTCCTGGCCTCAAGCAATCTACCCGTCTTGGCCTCCCAAACTGCTAGGATTATAGGTGTGAGCCACTGCACCCAGCCTCCCCTTCCTCTTTTTTTTTTTTTTAGTATTTATTCATCATTATTCTTGGGTGTTTCTCCGAGAGGGGGATGTGGCAGGGTCATAGGATAATAGTGGAGAGAAGGTCAGCAGATAAACACGTGAACAAAGGTCTCTGGTTTTCCTAGGCAGAGGTCCCCACGGCCTTCTGCAGTATTTGTGTCCCTGGGTACTTGGGATTAGGGAGTGGTGATGACTCTTAACGAGCATGCTGCCTTCAAGCATCTGTTTAACAAAGCACATCTTGCACCGCCCTTAATCCATTTAACCCTGAGTTGACACAGCACATGTTTCAGAGAGCACGGGGTTGGGGATAAGGTTATAGATTAACAGCATCCCAAGGCAGAAGAATTTTTCTTAGTACAGAACAAAATGGAGTCTCCTATGTCTACTTCTTTCTACACAGACACAGTTACAATCTGATCTCTCTTTCTTTTCCCCACATTTCCCCCTTTTCTTTTTGACAAAACCGCCATCGTCATCATGGCCCGTTCTCGATGGTCGCTGTCTCTTCGGAGCTGTTGGGTACACCTCCCAGACGGGTCGGCCGGGCAGAGGTGCTCCTCCCTTCCCAGATGGGGCGGCCGGGCAGAGGCGCTCCTCACTTCCCAGACGGGGCGGCTGGGCAGAGATGCTCCCCCTTCCTCTTTTTAATGGTTGCTAAGTATTGTATTATGTGACTGAGCCCAATCTGTTTTCACCTAGACCCTCATTGATGGGTATTTGGGTGGATTTGAATTTTTGTGTGTGTTAGAAACAGGGTTGCGCTGGGTGCAGTGGCTCACATCTGTAATCCCAACACTTTGGGAGGCGGAGGCTGGCAGATCACTGGAGGTCAGGAGTTCGAGACCAGCCTGGCCAACATGGTGAAACTCCATCTCTACTAAAAATATAAAAATTAGCTGGGCGTGGTGGCGGGCGCCTGTAGTCCCAGCTACTCAGGAGGCTGAGGCAGGAGAATTGCTTGAACCCAGGAAGTGGAGATTGTAGTGAGCCGAGATCATGCCACTGCACTCCAGCTTGGGCAACAGAGCGAGACTCTGTCTCAAGAAAAAAAAAAAAAAGAAGAAGAAAAAGAAACAAGGTTGCTTCCTTGGGTGAGGGTTTCTTGATTTACAGCCCAAAAGGGTGTGATCGTAATTAAAGTGATCCCTTCCTCTCTCCATCCCTTCCTCTCTTTTTCTCTGTTCTTCACTTAACAAACATTTATAGAAACTGTTTCCCAGACCCAACAGTATTTCATTTATTTAAATTATTTATTTTAGTTTTAAGAGAGAGATGATTTCACATGGCTCCACTCCAAAAATACTTAAAAAAAATTCCCCTGATACCTGCCATGCTTACATTTCTTCCACCTGGTAATCACTTTTATTCCTTCTTTTTCTTTTGAGCCTTCTTTATGAAAATACAAGCACACAGAAATACATATTTTTATTTTTGCTTCACTTTTCCATAATAAAGAGCATTTTCTCTAAGTGGTTGAAACTTTGGTTGCCTATGGGAGTAACACAGGGAATCCTAAAAGATATCAATGACTGGGCCTCTCTCCAGGCCAGTTAGGTCAGAATCTCTGGGGTAGGACCTGCCTTTGTTAGTTATGAAAGCTCCCCAGGGGAATGTTGGGTTGAGGATCTCTGCTGAACCCACAGATTTTCCACCTTGCTGTTTTTCATATAATGTGTCTTGAGAGTTTTTTTTTTTTTTTTGAGCCAGGGTCTCACTCTGTCACCCAGGCTGGAGTGTAGTAGCGAGATCATGGCTCACTGCGACCTCAACCTCCTGGGCTCGAGCAGTCCTCCCACCTCAGCCTCCCAAGCAGCTGGGACTACAAGCACATGCCACCACACCTGGCTAATTTTTTTTCTTTTCTTTTCTTTTTCTTTTTTTTGAGACAGAGTCTCGCTCTGTCACCCAGGCTGGAGTGCAGTGGCATGATCTCGGCTCACTGCAACCTCCACCTCCTGGATTCAAGCAATTTGCCTGCCTCAGCCTCCTGAGTTGCAAGGATTACAGGCATGTGCCACCTTGCCCAGCTGATTTTTATATTTTTAGTAGAAATGGGGTTTCGCTGTGTTGCCCAGGCTGGTCTTGAACTCCTAACCTCAAGTAATCAACCTGCCTTGGCCTCCCAAAGTGCTAGGATTACAGGTGTGAGCCGCCACCACCACCGTGCCCGGCCTCTTTTCCTTTTTTTTGAGATGGATGGAGTCTCACTCTATTGCCCAGGCTGGAGTGCAGTGATGTCATCTCAGCTCACTGCTATCTCCACCTCCCGGGTTCAAGCAATTCTCCTGCCTCAGCCTTCCAAGTAGCTGGGATTACAGGCACCCGCCACCACGCCTGGCTAATTTTTGTATTTTTAGTAGAGACGGGGTTTCGCCATGTTGGCCAGGCTGGTCTCAAACTCCTGACCTCAGGTGATCCACCTGTGTCGGCCTCCCAAAGTGCTGGGATTACAGACGTGAGCTACTGCGCCTGGCCTTCCCTTTCTTAATGGTACCCTTTAAAGCACAAAAGTTTTTAATTTTGAAGAAGTCCATTTTATGTATTGTTCTTCTGTTGTTTATGCTTTTGGTATCATATTTAAGAAACCACTGCCTAAGCCTAGGTCTTGAAGATTTACACCTATATTTTCTTCTAAGAGTTTTCTAGCTTTAGCTCTTACATTTAGGTCTTTGATCTATTTCAAGTTGATTTTGGTATATAGGATGTCAGATTTGCAGCATGTTTTGCAGGTAGAGTCTCAGCTTTGCTGATGGGGTGGAGAAAAGTGGGAGAGAATGGGGAAGAGAATGGAGGGCAACCCGAGGGTCTTGGCCTCACTAGCTGGGGGATGGGTGGGCAAGGTGGGGGAGGAGCAACTATGGAGAGATGGAATCAAGAGGCATGTTTTGAGCACGTGGATCTGAGATGAGTGTGAGCTTCCAAGAGATGTTGAGTGAGCAGTGGGATCTCCGAGTTGGAGTTCCAACACTGAGAAACAGAATTGGCAGGCATCTGGGTGTAGATGGGATTTATTTAAAGCCATGGGGGGCGTGAAGAGAGATCCCAGAGGGAATGATGTAGCAAAAGGAGAAAAGGCTCTGCGGCTGGCCTGGGACATGTGGGGACACTGATCAAAAAGAGCCAGGGGTTAGGAGGAAAACCAGAGGGTCTCTGAAGGCATCCAGAAAAGAGGCTGTGAGGGAAGGGATTAGAAATCCAGTCTTCCTCTTCCTGGTGTTGTGTGTTCTTAAGCAGGTCCCTCCCATCTCTGGGCCTTTGTTTCCTTGTCCACGCAGGGAGAGTGTGAAGCGTATAAAATATGCATCCGGGAGTCCTGGCCTGTGAATGTTTCCCCTATATATAACTAAGTGGAAAAAAACAGCAGGATTCCAAGTAGATGTACTGGAGGTGCTGTGCTGTTCACGCACCGTTTCTCTGTGTCTGTGCATGTGTGTTTGGGTGCATAAAGAGATGATTAAAATAAGGTCACCAAGAATGACCACTGGCAGTAATGAGGCCAGCCAGCATTTATGGAGGGCTCCCCAGGTGCCAGGGATGGAGGAGGCTAGGGTAAGCCAAGCCAGGTGCCCAGGACTTGTGCACGTCTGCCCCCTGGTGGCTATACTGCATCATGTACATTCCATGTGCTGTTCCTTAGCCCCTTTCGAAGCTGGGTGCTGTTATCATGGGGTTCCTTTCCCAGATAGTTGAGGCTCAGAGAGGTTGAGGTACCCACCTGAGGTCACACAGTTATTAAATGGCTGAGGCTGGGCCACTTGAACCCAGAGCTACCGTCCTACATGTTACCTGTGATCATTAAGGTGGGGGATTTCTGGGGGTTTAATTTTCTTCTTTGCCCTTTTTGATACAGAATGGACTCTTGGCATAATATATTTTTTCCTGTAAATGAGAAGGCTCCCAGTAAAGTCCTTTTCTTGTGCTCTGCGTCTCAGGTGCTGCCACGGGACCTGGAGAAGGAGGATGCCCCCCAGGAGAAGGAGCGACCGCTCCAGCAGGTGTCCCCTGTGGCCTCGGTTCCCCGGAGAAGCCACAGCTTCTGCAAGGACAGGAGGAGTGGGCCCTTTGTGGTGAGTGATGCCACATGGCTGGAGAGGATTGTACAGGGGTGCTGGTTGCTGGACACTGCTGTGAATGTGGTTGTTGGAGCATCTGGACGGCCCAGGGCCCTGACGGGGTTGAGGGTAGCAGGCAACTGTCCAGGAATCTGGTGTCACCTGACTAGCTGTGTCGTGGTTCTTGATGTGGAGGGTGTTTGGTGGCTCTGCTGGGGAAACCTTCCTCTTGAGTTTCCAGCCCAGCACTACCTGGTGTGGAGTGGTTAAGGGAACATAGACTGGTGTTGGAAAGTCCTGGGTTCAAATCCCAGCACGGTCTCCTGTGAACCTCTTTGAGATTTTGAGCAATTTACTTAATTTCTCTGCACTTCAGTTTCTTTACCTGGAAAACAGGATCTTGATTCCTATTTCTCTAGCTGTGTTGCGAGGATGGAATAAAAGTGTGTGTGGGGCCCAGCACATCATAACACACTTAGGAACTGACAGTCATGGTGATAACAGGAGGCAGCAGAAAGCTGGTTCCAGAGCCAGATTGCCTGGGTTCAAGTCCCAGATCTGCATACATTCACTTGTGACCTTGGGCTGGCCTCTGGCTTCAGTTTCCTCATCTGTAGAATGGGGATAATAATAGTATCTACTTTACAGGGCTGATGTGGGGCTCAGATGAGAGAATGCATGAAGTGCTTAGCATGCTTCTGGGTACACAGCAAACAATAAGCATCATGGTCACATAATTATTACTCTTGCTGTTACTGGTACGACTGTCCTTGTTTTCAAGTCTCCCTCTGGCTCTTGCTTATCTCTGTGTCCTTGTGCCCTCTTCCCCCTCATCCTGTTTCCTTACTTGTGAAAGGAGGTGAGTACACACTGAGCAGGCCCCAGGGGCAGCTGCCCCCTCCAGAGCCTCAGTGTGCCCACATGGGTTCCAGGGCTTTGCCACCTCCAATGAGTTTCTTTTCGGACTTTAGTTCCATACTGTTTGGAGTTTTGCACTTGCTCATGAAGCCCCTTTCTGGTCCAGGTCCTATACAGGGGCATCGAAGACAGGGCTCCTAAGGCAGCGACACTTCTGCCCACAAAGGCCTCTTTGGTTGCTCAGCTCCATAAGCTTCAGGGAGACCTGGGCCTGGTCTCACGTTTTGGAGACATGTGATTTTGCACTGAAGCTCCATTGAGAGTCCATCTCTTCCAGTTTTATGGCCACAGGCAAGAAACTTTGCTTTCCTGAGCCTCAGTTTCCATTTCTGTAAAATGGGGGTGAAGAAGATACCCTGGCATGGTTCGTGCTAGGAGTGATGCAGAACAGCCACAACGTGAGCCCGACTGTGGGGCTGGGGGAGACGGGCCGGGGAGGAACTCAGATCCCAGCTAGGTGTTTACTGAGCGGCCCAGGAATTTTCCTCGAGGGTCCAGATCCCAGCCAAAGATTGACACACATTTGAAACCTGCCTGGATTTTTTGATAAACATTCCCTTCCATTGACTTCTTTCTCAGCCATTTCTCCAGTCCCTCTCAGATAGCTCTGACTTAGCTTATCTGATTGTACTTGAACTTTTGTGTGTGTGTGTGTGTATGTGTGTGTGTGTGAAGACAAAGGTGATGGGAAGAGAAGCATTTTAAACCTGTCTTTTTAGAGTCTCTGCTTGCTGGCATCCTCCTTGGCTGTCCGGCTCCTCCTCTTTCACTCTCTGTCATTGAAGAGCTTTTGTCCTTGGAGTCCTCGGGCAGCTTGCCTTGACTCTTTCCTTCTGGCCTCTGAGGTCCCTGCCCCACTCTTGCCTGCTTGATTTCCTCTCCTTCAGAGGTAGGTGGGTGGAGGGACTTAGCATGAACCAGAGAATGCTGGGGCCTCAGACCTCATTTCCCTGCTTTTGGGACTCATACCTGCAATTCTGGGGAGTGGCCACAAGGAGGAGGTGGTGTTCAGCTCCTATTCTGGTGCCTCCAACAGCCCATCCCAGAGGGACCTTTTAGTATTGGGCTCTGGAGGCTGAAAGAAGTGGCTTTAAGTTCCACCTCTGCCACTGTGTGACCTTGGGCAAGTGACTTCATGGACCTCACTAAATATCAGTTTTTTCTTCTGTAAGATAAGGATAGTTCTCTATGACCTCAAGAGTATTTTTGTGAGTAGTAAATGAGATCACCCAGCACATAGTAAATAATGTCTCAACTGCAGTGGCAGTTTTTCCTTCTTTCTCCCTCTTCCCTTCCTCCTTTCCTGATCCTTTCCATCTCTTCTACTTTCCCTTCCCTTTCTCCTCCTCCTCCTCCCCTTCCTCTCCTCTCCTTATTTTCTCACCTGTCCAATTCTCTTTTTATAAAAGGGGAAAGTGAAGCCAGGAGAGAGGACCTGACTTAACCAGGGTGACCCAGCAGAGGAGGGCTGGGGTCCTGAGCCCCTGGTGGCTGTCCCTGCTCCTCTGGAAATTGGTCATACATGCATTTTGTGTCTCATGAGGTGTTTGAAGGGATTCACTGTGTCTGCTATGATTCCCATCACTGCTTTGATGAATGACTTTGTGCTGTTATTCTCCCATTTAAGCTCATGTTCATCTTCATTTTTTGAGCCTCTCAGGCCTTGCCAATTCCTACTTCAGCCTCATATTAGAGACCATGAATCCTATTTTGCAGAGCAGGAAAGTGAGGCTCAGAGTGGTTCAGCCCCTTGCCCAAGACCACACAGCAGCTTGGGGAGCTGGAATGGAAACGGGGCCTATCTCGCTCCAGCCTTGGCCCCAGGCCCTTCCCGCCATGGGCCTGTGCTTTTGGCCTATGGCGAACCCCTGCCAGCCCCTGCCAGCTCCTCTCTCCCCTGGGCCTGCAGCACTCCGTGCATTAGCTACATGAGGAAACGAGAGACCCTGAGCCCTGGGACTCCTCCTGGAGCTGAGAATGTGATATTTGCTCAGCCTGGGGTTGGCCATCAGCTGCTGTGTTGCTGCTGTCTTGCAGAGGGTGCCTGGGACCTGCCAGGCCAATGCCCTGCTGATTTGCATAGCCCTGCCCACGGTTGCTGAACTACAGATCCTGCCACTTGCTAGAGGCCTTGAGCAAGTGAGTTTACCACTCGGGGCCTCACTTTTCCTCCTCTATAAAGTGGATAGTGATAGCAATAACAAAGCCTAACACTTACTATCGTTACATGTCGTGTAGATACTGCTATTATTTCTACTTCACAGATGGGCAAACTGAGGCTCAGAGCCATTAAATGTCTCTTCCAAGTTCTGGGTCTGCAGTCCATGCTCTTAAGTGTCTGCTGAACTTTCCACTCGTCTTACGTGTAGCCCGGTGGGAGGACAGAGCCCAAATGAGATGATGCTTACAAAGCTCTTAGCACAGTGCCTGACACCGAGAAATGGCTTCATAAATCATAGCAGCTATTATTATTATTATTATTTGAGATGGAGTCTCGCTCTGCCGCCCAGGCTGGAGTGCAGTGGCACAATCTCGATTCACTGCAGCCTCTGCCTCCCGGGTTCAAGTGATTCTTGTGCCTCAGCCTCCTGAGTAGGTGGGACTACAGGCGTGCACCACCACACCAGGCTAATTTTTGTATTTTTAGTAGAGATAGGTTTTGCCATGTTGGCCAGGCTGGTCTCAAACACCTGACCTCAAGTTTTCCTCCAGCCTTGGTTTCCCAAAGTGCTGAGATGACAGGCGTGAGCCACCGCACCCGACTTATTATTATTTTATTATTATTTGCTGCCAGGTTTTTTTTTTCTATGCTCTCCCGAAGAGCTGATGGGAAAGACAAACATCCATAGCCTTAGAAGTTTTTCTGCAGTTGAGGAGACAGGCCCAGTGTGGGGAAGTGTCTTGTGTATGGTCCTGTGGCCTCCAGAGGCAGAGCTGGGGCTGGAGTTCATCTTTGTAACTCCTTGGCCAGTGCTCTCTGTTTCTCCCCATCTCCCTTGTTCCTTTCAGGGTTCCCCTCAGGACCTCGAGTCCACATGGCGAATCTAAGTCCTGTATCAGGCTTCCTCCCTCTCCTCTTTTCCCCAGGAAATGAGCTTTGGTCTGCATTTTCACAGGGACCATAAAACACAGTGACTCAGTTGTGGACTGTGACCTTGAGTCACAGTTTACCCTGGAGGCCCATCTTGTGATGATGAAGTCAGAGATTCATCAGCTGGGAGGCTTCCCTGCAATGGTCCAGCGGGAGGGCCTCTGGTAGTCTCTAGAATTTTCTCCCAATCCCGGAAACCTATTGGTGAGCATATGCTGGCTCATTTAGTCTTGAGTTTATTTCTTTTTGGGCCTACTATGCACCAGGCCCTGCATGATGGGGCCTGGAGATTTTCTCTGTCAGCTTCCTGGAGTTCACAGCCCAGGGGTCTGAAAATGACCTGGGAGGGTCCAGTTAGGTGCAGGAAGTAGGAGGGGAGACATTTGGGACTGAGAACTCACACAGGCAAAGGAGGGTGCTTGGGGGACCAGTTGGGCTGAGGTAGAGTGTTTAGGGATTTTGGTCCTTTTTTTGACAAATATTTGTCTGCATGTGATAAGTGCTATGCTGGGCAGTGGGCTACAGTTATGACTAAGGCATAGACAATTAAGAAGGTAGGTAAACAGGCCAGGTGCAGTGGCTCACGCCTATAAATCCAGCAGTTGGGGAGGCCTAGGCAGGCGATTCGCCTGAGCTCAGGAGTTCGAGACCAGCCTGGGCAACATGGTGAAACCCTGTTTCTACTAAAATACAAAAAAAAAAGAAGAATTAGACTGGCGTGGTGTTGCGTGCCTGTAATCCCAGCTACTCAGGAAGCTGAGGGGCAGGAGAATCACTTGATCCCAGCTACTCAGGAGGCTGAGGCAGGAAAATCGCTTGAACTCGGGAGGCGGAGGTTTTAGTGAGCTGAGTTCGCATCACTGCACTCCAGCCTGGGTAACAGAGTGAGACTCCATCTCAAATAAAAAAGAAGGTAGGTAAATAATTGCAGTGGGTTCTAATAGCTACTTTTCTTTTTTTTTCTTAAACAACAGAAATTTACTTTCTCACAGATACACAGGCTGGAAGTCCAAGATGAAGGAGCTGGAAAGGCTGGCTTCTAATGAGGCTCCTCTCCGTGGCTGACAGCTATGTCCTTCCTTTGTCTTTGCGTAGCCTCTTCTGTGTATGCAGGGTGAGAGGCAGGGGATAGGTAGATGTCTCTGGTCTGTCTTCCTCTTCATTTACCAGTTTATTAGAAAAGATAAGCTGTAGAAGCAGAGATGCGTAGGGCGAGGTATGGGGGAGGGAGCGCAGAGCTTCCATGCCCTCCCTGGGCACGCCACCCTCCAGGAACCTCCTCGTGTTCAGGTATCCGGAAGCTCCCTAATAGCTACTGTTTGTTGAACATTTACTAAAGATCATGTCATGTGCTTTAATTTAATTTAAATTTGTGTAAAGTTTCCCTGGAGGAGGGAGGGGGTGTCTCCACCTGGGGAGGGCTAGCTGAGAAGCAGGAGTTCGAGACCAAAGAGTCTGAGTTCTAAGTCTTGAAGGCTGAGCAGGTGTTTGCCAGGTAACTATGGTCTAGGAAACAGTGGTTTGCCCCGATCGAGGGAACAAGCATGGGCAGAGGTTTAGAGGCGTGAAATTGTGCTCTATACAAGTTTAAAGGACGTCATCTGGGGTCCTTTAAACTTGACTTCCACATGACCTTCCTGGACACCCGCAGTGTTTGGTTTAATGCTGAGCTCAGACTTTCCCACATCTCTCACTGGTGAAACTGTGGCCCTTTGCTTCTGAGGCTGGTGCTGTGTCATCGTCATGCCGGCATCTTTGTATACAGGATCTGCCAGGGCAAAGGTTGGGAGGTTTGAGAGCATTTGGACCTGATGACTTTGTTATTAAGACTGGAAAAAGGAGGGGAGAAACATTTGGATTCTGCTGAAAGCAGTGGTAGTCCTTGTGAGTGTAATCAACTTTGAAATAAATGGGAACTTGTGAGGTGGCCCCCCTCAAGAACATATCCTGGATGCTAGTTAGAGATTCCCTCTAGATTTCAGTTGGTTGACAGCGAGTCCAAATGAGGAGGAAACAATCACAATGAAAGACCACACAAGGACTGCTGAAAGTAACTCATCAAAGGTTGTGACTGAAAAAACAAGTTGTGGGCTGGGCGCAGTGGCTCATGCCTGTCATCCAGTGACTCAGGAGGCTGAGATAGGAGGATTGCTTGAGGCCAGGAGTTCCAGACCAGCCTGGGCTGAACATAGTGAGACCCCTGTCTCTAAAACAATGAATAAATAAAAATTTAAAAATTAGCCATGGTAGCTCATTGAGATATTTATTTTCATTTTCCTAATGACTAATGATTTTGAGTATCTGTTCATGTGCCAAATGACCAGTCGTATATCTTTTTGGCAGAAATGTCCGTTCAAGTCCTTTGCCCATTTTTGAATCAGATTGTTTTTTCTTTGTTGTTGAGTTGTAGGAATACATATATATATATATACAGAGAATGAGAGAGAGAGACAGAAAGAGAGAGATAGGCAGACAGACAGACAGGATCTGGCTCTGTTGCCCAGGCTGGAGTGCCAGTGGCATGATCTCGGCTCACTGCAACACCTCATGAGTTCAAACCATCCTCCCATGTCAGCTTCCCAAGTACATGGGACTACAGGCATGTGCCACCATGCCCGGCTAATTTTTTTTTTTGTATTTTTGGTAGAGACAGGGTTTTGCCATATTGCCCAGGTTGGTCTCAAACTCCTGAGCTCAAGTGTTCCTCCCATCTTGGCCTCCCAAAGTGCCAGGATTACAGGCATAAGCCACCACGCCCAGTGGAATATTTTATATATATATTCTGGATATTAATCCCATATCAGATATTTGCAATTTTTTTTCCCATTCTCTGGGCTGTCTTTTCATTCTCTTGATAATATTCTTTGATGCACAAAATTTATAACTTTGATAAAGTTTGATGACACCCAACTTTTTCTTTTGTTGCCTGGAAAAAGATTTTTAAAATTGAAGTGTGAGATGAATACAGAAAAGAGCTCATATCCTAAGCCAGATGGCCTGGGTTTAAATCCCAACTCTGCTACTTACCAGCTATGTGACTTTGAGTGGATTGACATCTCTGTGCCTCAATTTTCCCATCTCTGAGACTGGGATTATAACAGAGCCTACTTGTTAGAAATGTGGTGAAGTGGCCGGGCGCAGTGGCTCACTCCTGTAATCCCAGCACTTTGGGAGGCCGAGGAGGGCGGATCACGAGGTCAGGAGATCAAGACCTGGCCAACATGGTGAAACGCCATCTGTACTAAAAATACAAAAATTAGCTGGGCATGGTGGCAGGTGCCTGTAATCCCAGCTACTCGGGAGGCTGAGTCAGCAGAATCACTTGAACCCGGGAGGTGGAGTTGCAGTGACCCAAGATTGCGCCACTGCACTCCAGCCTGGTGACAGAAATGCAGTGAAGTGAAATGAGCTCCTATGCACAAGGTGCGATGAACAGTGCCTGACACCTAGTAGGTGCTTTGTAAGTGTTGGCTGTTGTTGCTGTGACTATGTTAGACACTGAGTTTCTATGTGGCAGACGCTGTGCTAAGCATTGTGCAAACACTATCCCATTATCCGTCTTCATACTCCCCACGTTCTACATGAAGTTCCATTTCCTGGCACTTTCCCCCTAAGTGACTTCACAATATTCTGAAGTGCCAAGAGGATGCCCATTTAAGAGATTCTGAACCTGAGGCTCAGAGAGGGGAGGTGACTGGCCCCACAACACGCAGTGAAGAAACAGTGATGGCTGGATTGAATCCAGACCTGTGGACTTATCCCTTGCAACTTGGGAGGAGAAAGGGTTTCTCTAGTGGGGCAGGATCCCCAGGTGGAAGAAGGATGGCTGGCTTCGGTTTCAGCAGTGCCGTCTGGAGCTCCGGGGCTCTGTGGGCTCCCAGGGACCAAGGCCACGCAGGGCCCCCAGCTGGATGCCAACCGGCCCGCAGGAGAGAGATGAGTGAATGACAGGGACACCTGTTCATTGCAAAGCCTCCCTCGTGGGAGTAGGCCAGCATCCTGGCGCGCGCGCTCCCCCTGGTGGAACAGCGCGGGGTTGCGGGCTCTAGAGGCTCCCCTCGCTGTTGGAAGGAGACTGAGGAGAGTGTTAACCTTTTCCACCTGTTAGCCCATTAGCTCACAACGCACTGCTACCATCTCACAGATGAGGAAAACAGAGGCCCAGAAGGGTAACGTCACATATCCAGTGCGCTCTGCTGGGCTTTTTTTTTTTTAGACAAGGTCTCACTCTGTTGCCCAGGCAGAAGTGCAGTGGCACAATCATGGCTCACAGCAGCTTTGACCTGGGCTCAAGCGATCCTTCTGCCTCGGCCTCCCAAGTACCTAGGACCGCAGGCATGCGCCAGCATGCTGGCTAATTTTTGTATTTTTTGTAGAGACAGGGTTTCGCCATGTTGCCCAGGCTGGTCTGGAACTCCTGGGCTTGAGCTATTCACCCGTCTGGGTCTCCCAAAGTGCTGGTATTACAGGCATGAGGTACCACACCCAGCCTCATCTCTCCTTTGAATAGAATCCGTCTTAGCACCCTGTGGCAGACATGAGTTATGGAGAAAGAAAGTTTTTAAGACTTCAGGGTGTGATGAAGGATCCAGATTCCAGACGCAGCCCCACCAGTTGGAGCCTAGATTTCTTCTTCTGGAAATGGAAAGAACTCACTCAGGGAGCTTTTCAAAACTTAGATGCCCAGGTCACATCCCAGAAATTAAATCTAAATGCATGGGGGCAGGGCCTGGGCATCAGTATTTTTTAAATAGACTTTACTTTTTAGAACAGTTTTAGATTTACAGGAAAATTGGAATGATGGTACAGAGAGTTCCCATACACCCACACCCAGCTTCTAGCTATCATCACCATCTTGCCTTAGCATAGCATGTTCATTACCATCAATGAGCCAATACTGATACGTTTCTGTTAAATAAAGTTCATAGTTTATTCCGATTTTCTCAGTTTTAATGTTATGTCCCATCCAGGATGTAGTATCAGACTTTTTTTTTTGTTTTTGATGAGCTTGACAATCTTGAATAGTCTTGGCCAGGTATTTTTAGGATTCCCCCCTATTGTCTGGGTGTCAGTATTTTTAGAGATCCCCGGAGGATACGGCACAGTTCAGGAACTGCTGCTCTAGGGCCTTGTGTGTGTGTCTGGATGGGGATGAGTTGTTTATATAAAAACGAGTTAGCACCCTGAAGAGTAGAAGAGAAGAAGTAAGTTCCGTGGTCTGGTGATCTGTTGTTATAATGAACCATCCCAGAACTTAGGGGTGTAACACGGTCATGGATTCCACAGGTCAAGAAGCCAAGCAGGGCTCTGTGGGTACAGCTTTTCTCTGCTGGGAGCCCTGAACAGCTGGGGCAGGAATCATTTGGAAGCCTCATCACTTACGTCTGGTGCCCGGGCTGGGATGACTTGAAGGCTGGGCTCCTGGGACTGATGACCAGAGCACCTGAGTGAGGCCTCTTCCCAGGACCTCTCTAAACTCAGATGTCACCCCTGGGCAAGGCCTTCCCTGACATCACCTCTGCAGAAGGGCCCGGGTCCCCATTATTCCCTCACAGCACCTTCATTACCATGCGCAGTGTCTTTCTGATATCTGCCTCCCTCATCAGGGTGGAGGCTGTTTGCTGACTTCTTATCCCTCCCCCACCAAACGAGAATTGCAGGACTGTAGGGCTTTTGACGCTTTTGTTCGCTTTTGTGTTTTCAGTGCAGAGTTGAAGCTAGGTAAATATTTGTTGAGTGAGGGGCCAGGCACGGTGGCTCACGCCTGTAATCCCAGCACTTTGGGAGGCCGAGGTGGGAGGATTGCCTGAGGTCAGGAGTTCAAGATCAGCCTGGCCAACATGGTGAAACCCCGTTTCTACTAAAAATACAAAAATTAGCTGGGTGTAGTGGTGGGTGCCTGTAATCCCAGCTACTGTAATCTCAGCTACTTGAGAGGCTGAGGCAGGAGAATCA
Organism: Pongo pygmaeus; assembly: GCF_028885625.2. Lineage (NCBI taxonomy): Eukaryota > Metazoa > Chordata > Mammalia > Primates > Hominidae > Pongo > Pongo pygmaeus. The sequence continues at coordinate 35,963,815 of NC_085931.1, forward strand.
CTTGAACCCAGGAGGCAGAGGTTGCAGTGAGCCCAGATTACGCCACTGCACTCCAGCCCTGGTGACAGAGTGAGACTCCATCTCAAAAGAAAAAAAAATTGTTGAATGAAGGAGTGAGTGAGTCCACAGCCGAGGAAGGGAGACAGACACACAACAGACAGATGCACAACAAACTAACCCGACAGAAGAGGGAGTAATTGGCTCTTCCTTGGCCTGGTGGCAGGGGAACTAGAAAGACTCATCTTGCCCTGGATCCTGACGGGGGAGTAGAGTTTGACCAGGCAGAGGGAGGGGCAGGAAGGGTATCCCAGGTACCAGCCTGCGCAAGGCCAGGAGGCTGGACAGCTTGTGTGGCAACAGTACCTTGCTGCCCCTCCCATGTAGTTCCTGGGAGGGGACCCCTGCACTGTTAGGGTGCCCACTCATCACTGAGCAGAGAGGAGGGTTCAGAGGGAAAATGGAGAATTTAGTTGGGGGGCAGAGTTCTGAGGGCAAAGTCCCTTCTAAACTGCCTCAGAAATCCCTGATCTGGGGATTCCTAAATGCCAGGCCTCCTGCAAGGCACCCGGGGCACCTTGGGGCTTGGAACCCAGATTTGCAGGCCCTTTCCCGGGGATTTTGCATTGGGAGCTGTGCCCAGAAGCCAGGCCAGGCAGGGATGGGGATTTCGTGACAAATGGTGGGGAGGAAGGAGCTTCCCCTGCATCCCAGCTCTTCCTTGCCCAGAATGTTGGTTGGATCATCCAGTTTTTCAAGCAGAACTGATGATCCTGATTTTATTTTATTTATTTATTTATTTTGAGATGGAATCTTGCTCTGTTGCCAAGGCTGGAGTGCAGTGGCACGGTCTCAGCTCACCGCAACCTCTGCTGCCTGAGTTCAAGTGATTCTCCTGACTCAGCCTCCTGAGTAGCTGGGATTACAGGTGTGCACCATCACACCTGGCTAATTTTTGTATTTTTAGTAGAGATAGGGTTTCGCCATGTTGGCCAGGCTGATCTCAAACTCCTGACCTCATGTGATGGTCCACCTCGGCCTCCCAAAGTGCTGGGATTACAGGTGTGAGCCACTGCGCCTGGCCTGATCCTGATTTTAATGTGACATCTCACCATGTGCTCAGGCCACATTCCAGCTGCCTTCGGTTCACACTCTGGGTATCGGAGGTCTTGTTATTCACACTCATTATCTCACTGGATCCTTGCCATAACTCTGGGAGACCCACGGGAAACTGAGGGCTGGCGAAGTGAAGTGACTTGGCCCGGGCTCTGACACTGGGCAGGTGGCACAGGTGGGGGCTCAATCCAGGGCCGCCAGTTTCTCTGTTTTACCTGCCTCATTCTCCCAGGTGAAACAAGGCACTCGTTTTCTTGTGCAGCATTCAGAAATGACCACAAGAGGGCAGGATGGAGACGGTCTATTTTCCACATTTCGTTTTTAATTTGCTTTTAAGCCGTTTTACATTTGGGCCTCCATTCTAAACCTGAAACATCCAAATTTTCCATGACTACTTAGATTTTCATCTTTTCATGCAGCCCACTAATTTCGGTAGATGTGTCACTGTGCGCTCTCCCCTTTGGGCCCCGTGTCAGTTTCTATTTTGTGAACCTGACATCAGAGCCGCCCAGCTGAGCTTAGGATGTTCCTCTGCAGCCTTCACAGCCCTGGCTGCCCCATTTATTTTCATGTATGATATTTTCTCTTCCGGAGAAAGTATTTTTTGGGAAAAAAAAATTTTTGTTTTATTTCTAAAAAGAGTGTGGGGTATGGATAGCCAAGCCCATAGTGAGAACCTTATGGATATAGAAACAGCATTTCTGTCTTAAGCAGATGTATTTCCAGAGATGCTGAATCTTCTACTTGAACTCGAGGTCTCTTGAGAATAGGGACATTTTGTCATATTTCAAGCCTGGGTTCTGTGCCACCTTCTCCAAGAAGCCCTCCTGGGTTGCACCCTATCCTGTGAACTCCTCCATTCCAGGCCCTCTAGCCTCTAGTGCTGTAGTTTATTCCCAAGTGCTTCTCCTACAGACCGTGAGCCCTGCTGAGGGCAAGAATCCTGCCTCACTCATGTCCCTAATGCTCCACACTTAATCCTCAGGGCCTTCATTGATTGAGCAGTTGCAGTCAGCCTACTGAGTGCTTTTCTCACATCATCTGACCTCTGCCTCACTGCTGCCCTGTGAGGGAGGAAATTATCACGATTGTTGTCGTTGTTATTCTCAGCCTCATTTTATGTCTGAAGAAACCGAGGCACAGAGAAGAGAAGCAGGTTGTCCTGGATGACACTGTTTGGCAGGGCCGGAGTTGCAATTTGAACCCCAGGCCTACCTGAGTGCAGATCCCTGCTCCCGGGAGCTTCGCTCCCAGCTCCTGGTAGGGCTCAATCATGTTCACTGACTGAGTGGGGAGGGAGCACTCCAGCCAGGTTCTAGGCGCTGCTGACCCTGCGCGTGCCCAGGCAAGACCTTCTAGCTTGCTTCTCCCTCTTTTCTCATCCCTTGGCATGGTTTGCTCCTTCTCCACCTCCTTCTTTTCTTCCTCCCTTTTCTCTTCCTCCCTCTTCTCTTCCTCCTGTTTTTTCTCCTCCTTTTCCTCTTCTTCCTCTTCCATTTTTATCTCTTCCCCCCTTTTCTCCTCCTTCTGCACTTTTTTTTTCTTTTTAAAAATCGAGACAGTGTCTGGCCATGTTGCCAAGGCTGGTCTTGAACTCCTGGGGTCAAGTGATCCTCCCACCTCAGCCTCCTGAAGTGCTGGGATTACAGGCCTGAGTCACTGCACCGGGCCCCTCTCCTCTTCCTCCTCCTCTTCCCCCTCCTTTTCCTCTTCCACCTTCTCCTCCTCCTCTTTTTTCTTCTTCCTCCTCCTCCTCCAATAGCTTATTGAGATATAATTTACAGACTATAAAATTCACTCTTTTGAAGTGTACAGTAATTTTTAGTAAATGTACCAAGTTGCCCAGGGATCACTCTCTAGCCCAGAACATTGTCCTCACCCCAGAAGGAAGCGCTGTACCTATTAGCAGGCACTCCCCCCCACCCCCACCCCATCCAGCACAAGCCCCTGGCAACCACTCGTCTGCGGTCTGTCTCTGCAGTCTTGCCTTTTCTGCACATTTCCTGTCAGTGGGCTCATGCAGCATGGCTTTGTTGTGTCTGGCTCCTTCCACGCAGCATGGCATTTTTTTTTTGCGCATCTGCGTTGGTTGTATCAGGACTTCAGGCTTTTGCACTGGGCTGCTCCTTCTTGCTGGGTCCTGTCTTCGCTGACCCCACCTACCCCATCTGCCCCTCCGCAGGGTGGAGAGAACCGATTGGGACCAGGAGGGCAGTTGTTGGGTCGGGCTGGGAACTGAGAAGATGGAAAATGTGTTTGCTGTTTCTCCACTCCCCCACCCCGCCCCACTCCCTAGTTGTGTGTTTTAAGTGATTTCAAATGTGCTGCAGCTGACAACACTCTTCAGGGCTCTGTGGGTTGGCTCTGCCCTGGGATTGGCTCAGAGATGTCTTGTTTGGGGCAGATAACCCCCTTTTCTGATGGGCTGGCCCCAGTTTGGGCTCCCTCTTGTTGCTCTGCTAGCCAAGGGGGCTGAAGTGGATATGCCATTGTTACCAGAAAAGAGGGTCTTGAAACGGACCCCAAGAGAGGGTTCTCGGATTTCGTACAGGAAGGAATTCAAAGCAAGTTCTGGAGTGCAGTAAGAAGGGATGGTTGACTGAAAGCTACCCTGTTAGTTACAGAGTAGAGCATCCTCAGAAAGCGAGAGGAGGACCCCCCGTCCCGGGTTTGTTTTTAGGTTTTTCTTACAGAGGAGTGTTGTCTATGTAAAAGCTAAGCTAAGCTGTGTCTACTTGCAGGTGAGTGCACGGCATGACAAAATTGATTACTTTATTGATTTAAAGAAAACGTGGCACATATAATATACACCATGGAATACTACTCAGCCACAAAAAAAGGAAGGGAATGATGTCTTCTGCAGCAGCTTAGACGGAGCTGGAGACCATTATTCTGAGCGAAGTAACTCAGGAATGGAAAACCAAATATTATATGTTCTCACTTATAAGTGGGAGCTAAGCTATGAACATGAAAAGGCATAAGAATGATATCATGGAATTTGGGGACTTGGGGGGAAGGTTGGGGGGTGGGTGAGGGTTGAAAGACTACATATTGGGTACAGTGCACACTGCTCGGGTGACGGGTGCACGAAAATCTCAGAAATCATCACTATAGAATTCACCCATGTAACCAAAAACCACCTGTACTTCCCAAAACTGTTAAAATATAAAACAATCTTGAAAAGCAAAACAAAAACCATCCTTGACATTTTAGTGTGTGAGTATACTGAAGCGTAACTATAATTATCTTGCAAGCACATACTGTTATGGGTATTGGGACACCTGGACTCTGTGCTGATGTAGGAGTACATCCTTGTAGGTATCTTTAGGCTGTTTCCTCAACTGTACACATCCCATGACTATCTTGTGACCAGCAAGGAATGTGGCTTTTTAGTCTTAAGATGGAGTCGAATTGAACATGGCCTTACTCTGGCTCTACCAGGCGCCCGCTTCCCTAACACCACCAGGCACTCACAGCTAAGATGTTTTTTTGTTTGTTTTTTGTTTGTTTGTTTTTTGAGATGGAGTCTCGCTCTGTCACCCAAGCTGGAGTGCAGAGGCACAATCTCGGCTCACTGCAGCCTCCGCCTCCTGGGTTCAAGCAATTCTCCAGCCTCAGCCTCCCGAATAGCTGGGATTACAGGCATGCGCCACCACGCCTAGATAATTTTTGTTATAGTAGAGATGGGGTTTCACTCTGTTGGCCAGGCTGGTCTCAAACTTCTGACCTCGAGTGATACACCCACGTTGGCCTCCCAAAGTGCTGGGATTACAGGCGTGAGCCACTGCACCCAGCATAAGATGTGTTGAGCCCTTACTGTGTACTGGACTTTGAACACTTTGTATGTACCACCTCATTCATGCCTCCCAGCGACCCTGCGGGGCAGGCACTGTCATCATCCTTACGTGAAGGAGTGGGGGCCCAGAGAGATTAACCAGCTAGCTAGTGTGGGAATGAGGCAATCTAACTCCATCCACACCCTTCCCCTGGGCCCAGGGATGCCTCTGTAAGACACCTCATCCTCTCTCTAGGCCTCAGTTTCCCTTTTTGGGAACCTGTTCTGTTCTGTCTGCACCCTGACCTTTCAGGGAATCATAAACTGCTTGAAGATGGGCACATGTCTGGCTTCCCTGGGTCCCCTTCGGTGGCCAACAGTGCAGTGCACACAGTAGGTCTGCCATCTTCATGCCTAGATCTAAAGATGATTTCATTGTGCGCAAGACTGGTGCTGGGACAACTGGAAATTCTCTGCCTTTTGGGGAACAGTTACAGAACACCTACTAAACCCTTGGCTGGTGCCAGTCCGGGAGACCACAGAGATAACCTGGGACCCAGGCTGTGCCCATGGGGAGCTCCCAGCCCTGTGAGGAAGACAGGCCGTCCTCACCCAGCACATCCTACTGTACCCGAAGAGAAGGCGCAGTGACTCATTTTTTGCCATTTGCATTAGGTGTAAAAGATGGTTGAACGTCCACAGAAGGAAAAGGAATTCCTGGCAGAGGGCCCTGCCTGAGCATAGGCAGGGAGGCTGAGCAGCCACGTGTGCTTGAGCACTGGTTTGGCGAGGGCAGCAGGCGGCGGCTGTATGGCAAAGGGCGTTGAAGGCTGAGCCAGGAATCAAGGCTGCTGGCCACAGATGCATTGATGATGGATGACGCGCTGGTGGGGCTGAGCACCTGAAAAAAAAAGGGTGTTAGTCCCCAGTGCAGGGCCCGGCATACAGTAGGCCCACAGGGAGAGCATGAGGAATGGGTGGCTGCCTGGGGTCCTGGAGGGTAGTATTTCGGATGTCTGGGCTGCGGGATGTAGGAGGAATGTCACTGAGCCATTCCTCAGGTGGCACATGCCATTCCTGCCCCTGTCCCCACATAGGAATGCAGGCCACTTCTTGCAGGCTGGAAGATGGCCTTGCTACATGCAAGTCTTCTGATGCTTAAATGTGGGTTAGTAACTAATTCAAACAAAATGGTGCACCACCTTCTCCTTCCCCCCAAAAAAGAAAAACAACACTCAAACAAAATTATGCCTAAGGGGGCTACCATTTTTCAACTTTTTTTAAAAGAATTATTATTATTATTATTATTTTGAGACAGAGTCTCGCTCTGTCGCCCAGGCTGGAGTGCAGTGGTGCGATCTCGGCTCACTGCAACCTCCACCTCCCGGATTTAAGCGATTCTCCTGCCTCAGCCTCCCGAGTAGGTGGGATTATAGCTGCCCGCCACCACACCCAGCTAATTTTTGTACTTTTTAGTAGAGACGGGGTTTCAACATATTGTCCAGGTTGGTCTCGAACTCCTGACCTTGTGATCCACCTGCCTCGGCCTCCCAAAATGCTGGTATTACAGATGTGAGCCACCGTGCCTGGTCGAGACTGGGTACTTTAAAGAAACAGAAATGTATTTCTTACAGTTCTGGAGGCTGGGAAGTCCAGGATCAAGGTGCCAGCAGGTTTGGTTTCTGGCAAGGACCTGCTTGCTTGTAGATGGTGTTGTCTAGGTTTTCTCATGCAGAAATGAGGGAGGGGATGGAAGGGGTGAGCTCACCCCTTCAAGCCCTTTTATTTTTGTTTTTAAATTATTTTTATTATTGTTTTTAGAGACAGGGTCTGGCTCTGTCATCCAGGCTGGAGTGCAGTATTGCAATCATAGTTCACTGCAGCCTCAAACTGTCGGCCTTGAGCAATCCTCCTACCTCAGCCTCCTGAGTAGCTGAGACTACAGGCACACACCACCACACCAGGCTAAGTTTTCCATTTTTTGTAGACACAGGGTCTTATGATGTTGCCCAAGCTGGTCTTGAACTTCTCACCTCAAGCGATCCTCCCACCTCAGCCTCCCAAAATGCTGGAATTACAGGCATGAGCCACCATTCCTGACCTCAAGCCCTTTTATATGGGCATCAGTTCCACTCATGAGGGTGGAGCTGTCATGGCCTAATCGCCTCTCAAGTGTTCCGCTTCTTAACACCCTCATCTTGGGAATTAAGTTCCAGCTGATGAATTTTGGAGAAACACATACATTCAAACCATAGCCCTGGGAATCCAGGCTGATCTCACCTCATCACCCTTAACCTCGTTACATCTGCAAAGACCATTTCCAGATATGATCGCATTTGCAGGTTCCAGGTGGACATATGTTTTTAGGGGTCTCCATTCAACCCACTTTGGGGAGGAAGCCTGCTTTCGACAGCATGGGCAAAGTCTTTGTGGGTGCCTGGCTCACAGGGTGGGGTCAGGTGGTGGGAGGGAGCAGGTTGGATTTTCTCCCAAGAGTGATGAGGAAGCAGGGAAAGCATCTAAGATGTGTGTGGGGGGGTGCCTCGGTCACATCTGTGCTTGCAGGTGGCCCCCTGCCATGGAGAAGGGCCCCTGGGGGCGGGAAGAGAGGACACTGTTCCACTTCATCAGCCTCTGACTTCTGACGCAGCCACACTCCCCGGGCTGCCTGGGCCCACGGGGCAGGGTGGTGGCCAGGGTGGCCAGAGCGGGACAACCAGGACTGGGCACTGGGGGCAGCTTCTCCTGGGGGTGTGCCCTGGTGCATCTGACCGCCTCTGGTTGGGAGAGGGGGACTTGGGGGTCTCCATCTTTGGCAACTGCCCAGCGGTGCTCCCCGCCCCACGCCCCACACCTGGTCCTAGATTGGCTCTGTCTCCACCTTGGACTCACTGGGTCTTGGACCTTTGAATGTCTCTTTTTATTCTTAGCCCCCTACCCTGTCATCATTGTCACTGCCACCTCCAGCTTTCTCCCCGGCTCTTCCCGGTGCTCTTTGTCCCTGCCCGCCTCCCGGGCCATCAGTCCCGCATGCTTTCTCCGACTTCCTTTGGGATTCATCCCTTGCCCTGCCTGTCATTCTCCCATCAGAGCCCCTACCCCACCCATCTCCCTCTCCTCTCCCTCCATGTGTCTCAACGTCTTTCTCTTTTTCTCCTTTCACCCTCTGTGTTCCCTGTCTTGCCCTTCCCTCGCTGTCTCATGCCTTTCCTGCCTGTAACTTCCTTCTCCTTCCTCCCACCTTCCTCTCTCTGCCCTGCGCCTGGCCTGCCGTGCTCTCTTCCTCTCTCCATCCCGCCTGTCTCTGGCATCCTTTCTGCCTCCTTCCAGCCCCTTTCTCTCCGGGCGCTTCTCTGTCTTGGGCTGATAGGAGACCAGACAGTCAACCCTTAGCAGCCTCCACGCTGACTGTGGCCCCTGTCAGCCAAGGGGTGTCAGAAAGGCCCTGGCGGGCCCCTGTGTTTACGGCAACAGTCATTCAGTAGGGCAGCCACAAGCGCTGCATGCCCCACTGTTCTATTAATCCCTCAGTTAGCAGGGCCTAACCCCAGACTTGACACTCATCAGCCAGTCAGCCAGGACTCGCAGCGCCAGGGGTACAGCCAGGCAGCTGGCATCATCTCTCCAGTGGTGCTGCCAGTGCAGAGGGACCAGCCCTTTCGCTGCACTTTCGTCAGTCAGCAGGACCCAGTGCTCTGGCTATACTGTCAGCTGGGGCTGTCCTCTTACTGGTACTGTCAGCTGGCGAGCAGGGCTGGCTTTTCAGCTGTACTGTCCGGCAGTTAGGGAGCAGGGCCGGCCTTCCGACTGTGCCGTCGGGGAGCAGGGCCGGCCTTCCCACTGCGCTGTCAGGGAGCAGGGCTGGCCTTCTGACTGTGCTGCCAGTCCCTGGCTTTGGCATCGCTGGGGCCAACCCCTGACTGTGAGGCAGCGAGCAGCTGAGACCCAGTGCCTGCTCGGAGTGGAGTGCTGAGAATCAATGAAACCACAGACCTGCCTCTGAAGAGCTTTGAAGCTACCCCGTGGTTTTCTCAGCTGCTACACCCAGCACCCTCTCCTTGTTTTTTTTTTTTTTTAGACAGAGTCTCACCCTGTCACCCAGGCTGGAGTGCAGTGGCACGATCTCGGCTCACTACAAGCTCCGCCTACCAGGTTCACGCCATGCTCCTGCCTCAGCCTCCCGAGTAGCTGGGACTACAGGTGCCCGCCACCACGCCCGGCTAATTTTTTGTATTTTTAGTAGAGATGGGTTTCACCGTGTTAGCCAGGATGGTCTCGATTTCCTGACCTCGTGATCTGCCTGCCTTGGCCTCCCAACGTGCTGGGATTACAGGTGTGAGCCACCGCACCCAGCCCACCCTCTCCTTATTTGAGTTTCCTGTTAGTTGCTCTGCCTGGCGTCGGGTGGTGGGGCTGAAGGATGCAGCACAGATGGGCCCAGGATGTTGCTGGGGCAGTCAGTGTGCCAAGCTCCAGGCTGGGGGCAGGAGCCTGGTGCAGAACCCAGGGCCTCTGCCCGGTGCCTCCGTGAACCCCTCCCCCGCCTCAGTTTTCCCCTCTCAGCAGCGGGAAGGACTTTGCCTGAGAAGCACAGCTGTCTTGCATCCAGCGCTGACTTGCTGGAGTCTCTGGGTTATGGCCTCGGCTTATGGGGAGCAGGTGTTGAGTAGGGGATCCAGGTGCGTCCGGCTTGTATATGAATCCCTGTCTCACTGTTTAGCTGCTGCTCACCTCAGGAACCTCTTTTTGACCCTGTGAGCTTCAGTTTCTCATCTGGACAGTAGAAGTGACGATAGTGCCCTCATGATATGACCATGAAAACTAAACTAGATGGTTTGGCAGAATTCTACCTCATTGAATCCTCAAAGCCCTGAACACAGGGATAATTAGTCCCATTTTACAGAAGGGGTAACTGAGACTCAGGAGGATGAGGTGACTTGCTAAAATCATGCTCTTTTGAAGGAAACATCTGGGAAAGTTTGCCTTGGATTTGCCCGAGGTGTGCTTTATTTGCATTTTAATCTCTGAAAATTGACATTCTCCTCACTCCCCACTTGGTGCAGCTGGCAGCTGGTGCCTCAGGGAGCTGATCCCTCCCTTCCCCAGCACCCCACTCCCCATGCTGGGCTGGGTGTCCACAGGAGTGGACGGGCCCATGACTCATGGCTGGGAGGCCTGGGTTCCAGCCTTGGTTTAGTTACCAACTCACCGCGTGACCTTGGCCAAGTCCCTTGACTTCTCTGGGCCTCGGTTTTCCTCTCTGTAAAATGGCCACACCTTCCTTTTAGGGGGGATCAGAAGCTTAGCTGAGTTTAAAAGGAACATGACTGACATCAAAGGAGCACAGTGAACCAATGGGATCCTGAGTTGATTTCCTTCCCTGTAATGAGTGGCAGGGCCTCCTTCTCCTCATGTGGTTTGGGGAGGAGGAACCATATACACTTGGGCTCACACGCAGAGCGCACAGTCAGTCCACACATGCACAAAACATACTCGTATGCACACATGCACACATACTTGACTCACGTAAAAGCATGTACACACACACGCACGCATGCACACATTCGGTTCCCGGGCATCGCCTTCTCTCTTCTTGCCTTCTTTTCATGCAACTGAAAACCCTCCATGCCTACGGCTTCCGGGAGGGTGAGGGTCCAGTCAGCTGGGTTCAGAAGGATCCGCCCCTGGACACGCCCCACTGGACGAGAAGCCTGAGATGCGCCGGGCGGGGCTCATAGGACCGAGTGGTGGCTTCTCAGTTCCCCAGGCAGCCGTGGCCATTAGTGGAGCTGACTGGCTGGTCCCCTGGCCGTGAGCCAGCTTCTGAATGATTTATGCCGCCTTGAACTTGACTCCAGTGTGACAGGAGTGAGAAGAGCCGCTCCCACTAGAGGAAAGCTGGAAACCGTACTGTGCTCACCGCATAACCTCTGGGTGCTGGAAATGGAGTATTACTACTGCCCCAGCCTGCTGAAGCTCTTGCGCTACCTCTGGGTGAGTGGCGGGGGGAAGTGCAAGCTCCAGGACGGGGTCATCTCCTTTCCCTCTCCTGCTTCCTGTCAACTTTGCTTTCTGGCTGTGTCTGGTTAGCAATGTCTCTGTTTTCTTTAAGAAATGGTGGAGATTACAAGGAAGAGAGACTGTTGGGGGAAGAGGAAATGGGCTTGGTTTGGGAGGTAGCGCAGGTTCGTAGGAAGAGCTGAGACTCCTGAACAGAAATGAAGATCCTGGATCCAATGTGGGCTTTCCTCCAGTCCCCAAGAAAACAGGAAGAATGAGAACGACTTCAGTGAGTTTTTCAGAAAGCAACATTTATTTGATTTAAAGGACTATTCTTTATTCTGAAATTACATCCCTCTTGCCTCTGTGTGTGTGTGTGTGTAAGAATGTCCGTCTTCTATGAGTTTAAAATAATAGATTTTGCTTTCCTTTTCCTGAACCTACACAGTGATAGAAGAAGTTGGGACCCCTTCCCCCCCAACACACACACTGTGCTGTCTCCTCTGGATAACAGAGGAAAAAAAACCAGAACATTTTCTGATGAAACGCCAAAGTCAGGGAAGCTGTGCAGAAGTGCTTTGTGAGGTATAAAATGCTTTCAGGTCTCACTTTGACTTTGCAACTGGTCTGCTGTCTGTGCCTGGGCAAGTTACTTCTCCTCTCTGGGTTTCTGTTTCCTCCTCTATGAAATAAGGAGTAGGTGTAGGTGATTCTGGGTTGTGTAACATCCATCAGGGCTCTGGGAATAGAGGGACTTACCGAAGAATTGTCACGGGCTGGTCTCAGAGTTTTCCAGAATATTTACCACTGGTTTCAGCACACCCAAAAGGGAAAGTCTTAGGAAATATTATCTTTCCCATTGCTGAGTGTTTGCAAATACTTCAGATGCCTTCTTGCCCAGAGAATTTTCCAGCGCTCCTAAAAATACAACTTTAGGAAACATTGCCTTTTAGCTGCGAGTCCCAGAGTGTCTCACCTCCCTCCGGAGTCCCCCAGAGCAGTGGGGAAACAGGAGATCCCTCCAGTCCGTATTGTTCAATCATTGGCATATGAACATTCTTATATAATAAATGTAAGGCAACATTGATTGATTGATTGATTGATGTTTTAATTACAAAAATAATGCATGTTCATGGTAAAAAGATATGGAAAATTCAGACAGGCACAAAGAAGAAAAGAAGTCTCCGATAATCATATTTTTGAATTGTGTGGTTTGCAAGGTCTGGATAACCTTGATGTGCCTGGCTGCGTGTTGGGCTCTGGGCTCCGTCCTGGAGATGCAGAGATGACTAAGATACAGTCCACGATCCCCAGAACTTAGAGCTTGGCATAGGTGTTGAACTCATCGACAAATGGCTACGATCTCATGTTCATTCAGCACACACTTACCAGCAGTAGTTTGGAGCTAGCGCCAGATACTTGGAATATAGGAGCAAGACAGCATGGTCCCCTGACCGCATGGAACTTAGTCTGGTGAGAATTTGGACTTTGCTCAAGGAACTGAAACAAAGACCATGTATGTGTTAGGATGGGGGTGGTGCACAGTGCCTCAAGGGACATGGTCTCATTGGGGTGCAGGGGCCAGGAGAGCCTCCCCGAGGAAGCTGAGCGCTGGAGGATGCCTAGGAGCTGGCAGTTGATGCTAGGGTAGGGGTCCAGGGAATTGTGTGCCAGGCAGAGGGAACAGCATGTGCAAAGGGCTGGGGTGGATGTCAGAAAGAGCAAGAGCCCGTGGCATGCCCATGGTACATTCTAGGTACGGGCCTAAGCTCATCCTGGCCAGTAGAGGCTGGGCGGGGATGCCCTCAGCCTCCTAGGGGCAGCTTTGTGGAGTGACAGTCACAGCTCCTCACCTGGCTGTGTCCCACCTCTCTAGTGACCTTGGGCAAGTCTTTTCCTCTCTGGGCCTTGGTTTCCCCATCTGGACCATGAAGAGGTATGATGAGGTAGTTTAGAAAGTCTTTCCTAGATGTGATAATGAGAGAGATTTCCATTTGTCTGCTGCTTTCTGTGGGTGACCAGGTCCTGGGGGAGTGAGGAGCCACACAGGCCCACCGCTGGTTTTGCAAATTACCCACAATTTCTCTGTCCCTCTGAGTCACTGAAGACAGCCTGGCACACGTGTTAACAAGACCGGGATCTTAGATTAGCCCTGGTGTCTGCACTTCTAAACTGGAAACTCTTGCTTGACCTCTCAAGGAAGCTTGGGAATGTGGACCTGGATTCTGAGAAAGCCCCGTGGCCTTGGGAAGTCTATTTCAGCTTCCCAAACTTCAGCTTCCTCATCTGCAAAGTGAGGCCCCTCTGCCTTCCTCATTTGCTTGTTGGGGCGATTCCTTTGAATTCTCTAGCTGATTTCTGAAACCTAGAAGCTGCTCCCAGAATGTCAGCTCCTCCTGCTTCCCAGGAGGCCACCGTCAGATTTGGTGACCAGCTAACCAGGAATAATTGCAGAGAGCCAGGTGGAGGTGCTCGCTCCCCTGCCACTCCTGTAGCTTCGCATAGCTTGAACATGCGTTCATCCATCATTTCTTCAGCATGGGCCCCTCCTCACTGCCCCTGGGCCCTGGTAATGTCGCTCATTCACTAGGGTCTTCCCTGGTGAATGACCCCCTTCCCTTCTGCATTCTTTGTCCTGTTATTCTACCTTTTTGTTTGTTTGTTTGTTTTTAGAGATAGGGTCTCACTCTGTCACACAGGCTGCAGTGCAGTGAATGATCATAGCTCACTGCAGCCTTGTCCTCCTGAGCTCAAGTGATCCTCCCACCTCAGCCTCCAGAGTAGCTGGGACTACAGGTGCGTGCCATCATGCCCAGCTAATTTTTTAACTTTTTATAGAGATGTGGCCTCACTATGTTGCCCAGGCTTGTCTTAAACTCTGGAGCTCAAGCGATCCTCCCACCTCAGCCTCCCAAAGTGCTGGGACTATAGGCGTGAGCCACCATACCCAGCCTGCAGATTTTTAAAGTTTTAAATAAATTTTAAAACATTGTATACATTTAAAGTGTGCAACCAGATGTTTTGGTATATATACATATACATAGTGAAATTAGTACTGCAGTCAAGCAAATTAACATACCTATCTCCTCTCATAGTCACCTTTATAAACTGGTAAGAGCACCCGAAGTCTACTCTCTCAACAAATTTCCAGTATATAATACAATACCATTAACTATAGTCACAATGCTTCAGGTCTCTAGACATATTCATCCTTTAGAACTGCAACTTTGTACCCTTTAACATCTTTCCATTCCTCCCCCTACACCCCTCTGCCCCATTCTGGGTTTGTTTTTTAGGTAGTCTTGCTCTGTCGCCCAGGCTGGAGTGCAGTGGCATGATCTTGGCTCGCTGCAACCTCTGCCTCCCAAGTTCAAGCAATTCTGTCTCAGCCTCCCGAGTAGCTGGGACTACAGGCACGTGCCACCATGCCTGGCTAATTTTTGTATTTTTAGTAGAGATGGGGTTTCACCATATTGGTCAGGCTGGTCTCGAACTCCTGACCTCAGGTGATCTGCCTGCCTCGGCCTCCCAAAGTGCTGGGATTACAGGCATGAGCCACTGCGTCCAGCCCTGCCACATTTTGTTTTTATGTATTTGACTATTTTAGATTCCACATATAAGTGAGAGCATGTAGTATTTTGTCTTTCTGTGCCCGGCTTATTTCACTTAGCATAATGTCTTCCAGATTCAATCGTGTTGCAAATAACATGATCTTCTACTTTTTAAAGGCTGCATAATCTGTTGTGTGTATGTGTGGATATATATAGAGGATATATACATATTATTGAATATATATACATAAAGAAATTGAGGGGTGGCTCATGCCTGTAATGCCAGTGCTTTGGGAGGCCAAGGAGGGTGGATCACTTGAAGTCAGAAGTTTGAGACCAGCCTGGTCAACATGGCGAAACCACATCTATACTAAAAATACAAAAATTAGCTGGGCATGGTGGCTTGTGCCTGTAGTCCCAGCTACTCGGGAGGCTGAGGCAGGAGAATTGCTTGAACTTGGGAGCCGGAGGTTGCAGTGAGCCAAGATCACACCTCTGCACTCCAGCCTGAGCAAGGCTGTGTCTCAAAAAAAAAGAAAAAAAAAAGAAGTTGAGGCATATATATATGTATATGTGTATATATACGTATATATGTGTATATGCATATATATGTGTCTATGTATATATGTGTGTGTGTATATATATATATATATATATATGGAAACATGTTTCCATGAAATATGGAAAATTCAGATGAGTACAAAGAAGAAAAGTCTCTGATAATCTGTATTTTTGAATTCTGTGGTTCACGAGTATATCTATCATCTATCTGTCTGTCTGTCTGTCCGTCCAACTATACATGCCACAGTTTCTTTATCCATTCATCTGCTACTGGACACTTCGGGTGTGTCCACATCTTGGCTATTGTGAAGATGCTACATTGGAGCATGGGAGTTCAGATATCTTTATGGGATACTGGTTTCATTTCCTTTGGGTATATGCCCAGAAGAGGGATTGGTGGATCTATTCTCAGTTTTTTGAGGAACTATCATACTATTTTACGTAACAACTTATTTTAGAATGCTTGAGAAAAGTTACAAAGATAGTAGCGGGAGTTCCTGTATACCCTTCGCCCGGTTCCCCTAATGTTAGCATGTAGTAACCATGGTTCAGTTACCAAAAGAAAGAAGTTAACATTGGTGCGTTACTGTCAACTAAACTCCAGACTAAATTCCAGTGGGGGCGATTTTCCCCGGCAAGGGACATTTGGCAATGTCTGGAGACATGTTTGATTGTCACAGCTGAGGACAGGGGTGCTACTGGCATATGGTGGGTAGACACCAAGGATGCTGCTTTACATCCTGTAACGCACAGGACAGGTCCTTCCCTCCCCTCCCCTCGACGGCACCAAGAATGATCCTGGCCAAAGTGTCAATTGTGACAAGGCTGAGAAACCTTGTCTTATTCCACTTTCACCAGTTTTGTCACGAATGTTCTTTTTTGGTTCCGGGTTCTAGTTCAGGGTCCCACACTGTATTTTTTAGCTTTCAGTTTCATCCCTAGTAGGGCTTCATCACTGCCCTGAATGAGTGAATCAGTGCGCATCTTTTTTTTTTTTTTTTTTTTTTTTTGAGATGGAGTCTCTCTCTCTGTCACCCAGGCTGCTGGAGTACAGTGGCATGATCTCGGCTCACTGCAACCTCCGCCTCCCGAGTTCAAGCAATTCCCCTGCCTCAGCCCCCTGAGTAGCTGGGATTACAGGTGCCCGCCACCATGCTCAGCTAATTTTTGTATTTTTAGTAGAGATTTTCACCATGTTAGCCAGGCTTGTCTCAAACTCCTGACCTCAGGTGATCCACCCGCCTTGGCCTCCCAAAATGCTGGGATTACAGGCGTGAGCCACCGCACCCGGCCCATCAGTCCTTATCTTTTTGTGTGTCCACTGACAGCATAAAAAAATCTGCCATGTTATTTAAAAACTGTTTGTAACCATGTTATTTAATAGCTGCTTAATATTCCTACCTGTTGTCAGCCTTGGTTTGTGGGGTACTGGTTTCATTTACTTTGGATATATACCCAGAAGAGGGATTGGTGGATCTATTAGCCAGTTCTTTGTGGTTGGACACGTAGGTTATTCCCAGGTGTTTACGGTATGCATAATTGTTCTCAGCCTTAAATCTTGATTCACATTTCAAGCTATCTCCTGTGTCAGCTTCTTAGAAGTGGGGCCAAGCGTGGGCTGCAACAGGTTTTCTGCAAAGTTGTTACTTGTTGGTGGGATGTTTTTAGCTTCCTGTTGGTGGCCTGAGTCCTTCTCATAGCTGCACTTCTCTTCTGGGGGGAGAAACCACTATCACTGTCAAGCTTGGTGCTGGTCCAGCAACAGTTGGGGCATGGGGAGAGAGATTAAGTTTCTCTTTCAAACTATTAGTAAGAGTAGCTGAGGGCTACAGCCTCTGGCGTGGTTGTTGTGAGTTACTTAATCTCCTTTGTTACTGAGATAACCTCGCCAGACGGTCCCAAGGCCTGTGGCCTTGCTGGGGGCATCAAGCTGCGCTCTTGGGGTTGTCAATTACAGCAATAGTAATTAGTGATCTAAGCAAAAGTCATATGATGATAAAAGTCACCATACCACCACCACTCCTACTGAGTGCTCACAAAATCCTGGGCCTGTACTAAACGCCTTTCAGAGGGGTCTCATTATATCCTTATAAGAACCCCAATGGGTTGATCTCATTATTACCTGCATTTTGCAATTAGGGAAACTGAGGCCTTGAAAGGCTAGGTATCTCCTCCAAGGTCCCCAGCTAGGAAGTGCTAGAGCCTGTATTTGAACCCAGCTCTCCCTCTATTATTTTTACTACTTCGTGGAGTCTGATCTTCTGGTTTCTCAGATGGGGAAACTGAGGCCCATGGTGTTGAGGCGACTTCCCAGCCTACAGGAAAGCTTTCTATGCATATCAAGCTTCGCAATGTGGAAGATGACAAGAATGTGGCACTAGGCCAGGCGGGGCTCTGGAGGGAGAGCCCTGGCCTAGAATCCTGGCCCTGTCTCTACTGGCTGTGTGGCTTTTGGTAAATCACATCATGGCTGTGGGCCTCAGTTTCCCTCTCTATAAGTGGCAGTGGTCAGCCCCACCTTGCAGGAACTGTGCTGAGGATTAGCTAAGAATAAGGGGCATTAGTGTCCTTGGCACAGGGCTGGACTTAGAGTGGGCATTTAATATCCAGATGGTCTTTGTTGGGGGCTGGGGAGGGCTCTGATATAATGGCAGGGACCCCCCTCCTGTCCCACGCTCTTCCCAGCTGCCTCTCCAGCCCTGCCCAGGGTCTGTGAGGCCGACTCTCACAGGCTTCCTCTACTCCAGCCCCCCATGGCAGAGGCAGCTGCTTTGAGTGTAGTGAGGATCTGCTGAGTGGCCCGTGGGGCGTGACACCCCGGCTGGGGCTTCTGACAGCTTCTTGGGGAAGGTGCAGGTCCCTCACCTGCCCTTTTAAGATCCTCCTGCAGGATCCGTGTTCCATGCCTCAGACTCCCTGGAATGATGGGAAATCACTGTGGTTTTCATTGTGTCTCTAAGCTTCATGTCCCCACGTTTGACTCTGTGACCAGATTTTTGAATGGAAAAATACCTAAATGTGGTTAGTTCCGCTGTTTTCTCCCCAGACCCTCTTGCTACTTATTCATTTGGCTGTGGCCCTCACTCAGCCTGTAATCACCCATAGGTGACAGTGGTAATAATAATAGTCATGAAACAGCGAAAGATATTGTCCTCTTTCATGCTAAGTGCCTCAGTGTGTGGGATCTTGATTAATCCTCACAAATAGCCCTGAGGGGTGGATTTTATTATTATTTTACCGATGAGAAAACTGAGATTCTGAGAGGCTGAGTAACCACTGGATATGCAACAGCTGGCCAGGGGCAGAGCTGGGATTTGAACCTGGAAAGTCTGACTCCAAAGCTAATTTGATGACTATGTGCAGTCTCTGTCAGGCAGGAAGGTTGCTTGTGTGTTTACCACTGAACTCCCAGCCCTTGGCCCAGTGCCTGGCACATAGTAGGTGCTTAATAGACGTGGGCTGGCCAGGTGCAGTGGCTCACGCCTGTAATCCTAAGACTGTGAGATCAAAGTGGGAGGATTGCTTGAGCCCAGGAATTTGAGACCAGCCTGGGCAACATAACGATACTCAGTCTCTACAGAAAAATTTTTTTTTGAATAGCCACGTATAATGGTGTACAGCTGTAATCTCAAATACTCAGCAGGCTGAGGCAGAAGGATCACCTGAGCCCAAGAGTTCGAGGCTGCAGTAAGCTGGGATTGTACCACTGCTTCCCAGCCTGGGAGACAGAGCAAGACCCCGTCTCAAAAAGAAGTAAAAAATAAAAATAGATGTGGGCTGATGGACCACCCTGTTGACCTGACATGTTGAAAGCTATTGTGGGGACAAATGGCCTTATCGTAGTGCCTGGCACTCCACACACACGCCGTAAGCAATTACTGTTGCCAGCTTCTGAATCTCAGATCATG
This sequence comes from Pongo pygmaeus, assembly GCF_028885625.2. Classification (NCBI taxonomy): domain Eukaryota; kingdom Metazoa; phylum Chordata; class Mammalia; order Primates; family Hominidae; genus Pongo; species Pongo pygmaeus. The sequence goes on from NC_085931.1 coordinate 35,982,723, forward strand.
GTGGTTTCAGTTTGTGCCAAGGGTCTGGTCTGGCTTTGTCTCGGCAGTGTCTGTGGCTGAAATAGAAGAACTGACTATTTTTGTGCTGTTTGAGTTGGGCCTGAGGTTTGGGCCACGGGACAGTTTGCATCATGAGAGATTTTCATCTGACTTGAGCTGTGGGTGCCTTTTTAGGCCCAGTTGTGGAGACGAAAACGGGCTCGGAGTCAGTCTCTCCTGGCTTCTAATCCCTACTGGGCCACTTATTAATAGAGCATGGGGCCTCGAGCAAATCTCTTAGCCCTCCCAGAAACTCAGTTTTGCCGTCTGTAGAGTGGAAATATTGATAGCAACTTCCTTGTGGGTTGGCCTGAGGACTCAGTGAGGCGATGCAAACAAAGCTGGGCATACAGTAGGTGCTGAATAAGTGGTGGCAGCTGATGCTGGTGCTAGGCACCTGATGTGTCCTCAGTTCAGTTCAGTCACATGCACCAGGCCCTGTTCTGAAGGTTTGGGATACATCAGTGCACAAGACAGCCATGATCCCTGCCCCAGGGACTAACATTTTTTTTTTTTTTTGAGATGGAGTCTCGCTCTGTCGCCCAGGCTGGAGTGTAATGGCACCATCTTGGCTCACTGCAACCTTCGCCTCCTGGGTTCAAATGATTCCCCTGCCCCGCCTCCTGAGTACCTGTGATTACAGGGGCCCGGCCAGAACTAACATTCTAGTGGAGTGTTCAGGCAGTCAACAATGGGTATATGTAAGAACGTTGTATAGTATGTCAGGAGGTGGGCTGTGCTGGGGAAAGACAGAAGGAACCAGGTAAGAAGGTTCTGGAGGGCTTGGGTGTGTGGGGCCTCTGCCTCTCTAAAAAGGTGACATTTGAACAGAGACTTTAGAAGCAGGGAGAGAATAGGCCAGGCGAGCTTGGGGGGAAACAGGAATAGTCAGTGCAAAGGCTTTAAGGCCCAAGCATGCACAGGCACATTTGCAGAACAGGAGGGATGCCACGGTGGCTGCAGCAGACTGGGTGAGAGGAGAGAGTGGGCAGTGAGGGCAGGGAGGTGACGTGGCCTGACCATGCCGGGCCTTGCAGTCTCTCTAAGGACTGTGCCTCGTGCTTGGGGGCACCAGAGCCATGGGGGAGTGATCCTTTGAATAGGACTGACACAGCCCAGCTTGGCCTTTGAGTAGGTCCCTCTGGCTGCCATGTGGGGAACAGACTCAAGTAAGGGGGCCAGTGAGGAACCACTGCAGTGGTCCAGGTGGGAGATGATGGCCACTCAGACCAGGGGCAGGAGAAAAGGAGAAGTGGGCAGATTCTGGATCTAGTTGGAAGGTTGAGCCCCAGGATGTGCTCATGGATTGGACATGGGATAGGAAAGACGTGAGTCATGGATGACCCTGAGAGTTTGCCATCTGCTAAAAGATGGAGCTGTCATCAGCTTTCATTAGGAAAACTGCAGGGTAGAGGGTCTTGGGGACAGATCAGGACCCGGGTTTGCACTTGTTGGTTGAGTTTGAAAAGTCGATTAGACACCGGTGTCAGCACATGTTCTCCACCTCTTCCCATAGCTCGCCTTCCCCAGCTGTGCAATGGGAAGGGCCATTCATGCCCTGCCCATGCCTAAGAGTTGTTGGGATACTCAGGTGGGAGGGGAATTGTAAAGGATTAAAACACAGGGATTAAAACACCAAGCCCTGTTGTGAGATAGCCCCTTGGAAAATCCTCACCATTTCTGAGCTCCAGGGAGAGGTACCCAGAGCCTTTGGAGCAGGAGAAGGCCCTGCTCACATCCACTACAGGGTTTGAGAATTCAGCTGGGCCCAGGCCAGCTCCCCTCAGCACCTTCCTCACTGTGACAATTTCAGACTCTTTGTTTTTTATTTATTTTTATTTTTTTTAGAGACAGGGCCTGGCTCTGTCACCCAGGTTGGAGCGCCATGGTGCAATCATAGCTCACTAAAGCCTCGAACATCTGGGCTCAAGTGATCCTCCCACCTGGGCTTCCCAAAGCACTGGGATTACAGGCATGAACCATCACACCTGGCCAATTTCAGACTCTTTGTCTGCCTGTTGTGGCCCCTGCAAGCAGGACCACTGCCCTGCCTGTTAGTCCACAGGGTCTTTGCCATATGTAAAATAGATTGCTTTTTACAATAATAAAAAGAGAGCCATGTGGTAACTATGGCTCCCCAAGCCTAGACTTCCACTTTTTGGTTCTTGAGGGGCCTCAGTCACCCTCCTGTGCTGTTGGGAGCTTTGTCCTGAGAGGCTGAAGTGAACCCCATTCTCAGATGGAGGTCTTTGAGGCCCCACCCCTAACTGTTCCAAAGCAGTCATTGCTGGATGTCAGACATTCCAGGGCTTAGAGCAGTTAGAAGGGGCATGCCAATCTTGTGACTGCTGAAAGGAACCATAAATGCAAGGCAGAAGCTTGGGAGGGCTGGACATGTGGGCAAAATACTTCTAGGAGCCAGGATTCCAAGATTCAAATGCCATGTGACCCTGAGCAACTATTTGCCCTCTCTGGGACTCAGTTTCTCTGTAGGTATAATGAAAGATTGGACTGGAGTCTCTTAAAGTTTCTTCCTGTGCACAATCTCCCAATTTGAAGAGTCCAGTAAGGAGTGGAGCTTCAGAGTCAGACAGATGTGGATTCTAATCCAGCCCTCGCTGCTCTGTGACTTTGAACAGGTGACTTCATGTCTCTGATCTTGTGTCTCACCTGACGATGAGAAACTCCCTCTCTTAAATGAGGATTATGTAAGCATTTCATTGTGGAGACCAGTGGGGAGAGCACCTAGCACACAGTAGGTGCTGTCTTTCCACATTTCCAAGGGAGGAATTGAACCCACAGGATAGAAGTTGCTGGCTGCCTCCAGGGTGGAATGACTTCTCGATTGAGGCACTAGAGGGCACCCCTGTTCTAACAAATCACTTTGATGGGCAGCTGCTTTTTTTTTTTAAGCGCATGCAGAGCTACACACTTTCACATCTGAGTGTGTGTGGCTGTCTCAACAGCCATTGAGGCAGGGGTTCTGACTGTCCAAATTTTACAAATGAGGACACTGAGCAAATCCTGACTTGTCCAAAGGTTGCACAGAGCCTCTGGAAAGTCCAACATCAGGAGAGAATAGTGTGGAGTGTAAAAGGAAGGAGACGGGAGGATCGTTTGAGGCCTTGGAGTTCCAGACCAGCCTGGGCAACATAGCAAGACTCCATCTCTATAAAAAATGTAAAAATTGCCCAGCTGGGTAGTGCATGTCTGTAGTTCCAGCTACTGGGGAGGCTGAGGCAGGAGGATCACCTAAGCCCAGGAGTTGGAAGCTACGGTGAGCTATGGAAGGCTTGATGCAGGTCGATGCCCTCTCCGTGTCCTCTACCCGCAATGTTTGCTGCTGGTAGGCAAATGGATTTTCCAGAGCTGAAAAAGGACTCAGATTTGGGGGTTTCAAGCTGAGTGGACACGTGGTTTCTGTGTTTGAGACAGAGTTGATGAGTGTGGAGCCAGGATACTGTGACCTTGTGCCAGCCACCGCCCCCTCTGGGCCCAGCATCTTCTTTGTTGAAATGCATTAACTTATCTCATAGTTGGCTTGCCGTGCACGTGTGTTGAGTGCCTACCCTGAACTAGGCCTGAGCTGGGTCTTAACACCTGAGTAGGACAAGAGGAGATGGATATCCAAGAGGCTGAACCACAATGCGCAGAGGCCAGGCACCTCTGGAAGAGGTGGGAGATTTGAGGGTGTCATTGATTTTATCACTGTGATTGGAGCCCAAAGGACACAATGTAACTATTTCAGTGGTTCAGTAATGCATGGATGACAAGGTTGTCAAGGAATTTGGTCTGAATTATTACAGTTTAAGAAAACCTGATGTTGGCCAGGCCTGGTGGCTCACACCTGTAATCTCAGAACCTTGGGAGGCCCAGGTGGGAGGATCACTTGAACCCAGGAGTTAGAGACAAGCCTGGGCAACATAGCAAGACCTTGTCTCTACAGAAAATTTAAAAATTAGCTGGGCGTGGAAGTGCATGCTTTCAAGTCTCAGCTACTCAAGAGGCTAGGCAGGAGGATCACTTGAACCCAGGAGTTGGAGGCTGTAGTGAGCTATGGTTGTGCCACTGCACTCCAGCCTGGGTGACAGAGCAAGACTCTGTCTCTCTAAAAAACAAAAAAACAAAAAACACCTGATATTTTATATAGAAATTCTGAGGCAGGGACGCACAACTGCAGGTGTTTCATGTTGTTTTAATATTTTGTATCAAACATATTTATATTAATAAAATATAAGCGTGTTCATGTTGACCTAATATTTTGCTGCTATAATATAAATGTAATAATATCGTAATCAGAGATTTTTATTTTGCTCCTCCTATGTGCTGGTGTATTAGTTTTCCAGGGCTGCCATATTAAAAAACCAGAGACTTCTGAATGGCTTAAACAGAGGAAATGTATTTTCTCACAGTTCTGGAGGCTACGAGTCCAAGATCAAGGTATTGGCAGGTGTGGTTTCTCCTGAGGTCTCTCTCCTTGGCTTGCGGATAACCACTTTCTCTCTGTGTCCTCACACCATCTTCCCTCTGCGTGTGTGGGCTCCTGTCTGTGTTTCCAAATTTCCTCTAATGAAGTTAACAATCAGGTTGGATTAGAGCCCAACCTAACACCCTTATTTTAAACCTAATCACAACTTTACAGCCCCTATTTTCAAATAATAGTCACCTTTGATGTACTAGGGGGTTAGGGCTTCAATATGTGAATTTGGGGGGAATATATTTCAGTCCATAACAGCCAGGTACTAGGAAAAGCACTTTAGAATGTTTCTTTTTATCTTCACAACAGTCCTAGAAGGGAGGCACTGTTATTATGTGCATTTTACAGATAAGGAAAACAAGGCTCAGAGAGGTTAACTCACTTGCAGAAGATCACACAGCTGGTCAACAGTGGAGCCAAGATTTGATCCCAGGCTGTCTTACTCTGGAGCCTCCACTGTGTTAGTTTATGTTTTTAATTTGACCTTAATCCTAGGGATACATTTTCCACATTCTATTGAATTTACCAAGCTGTCCTCATGCCTCATTGTACTCTCCCCTCTCCCTGTTAAGGCCTAGATTGGAAAAGACCCAGATAGCAGGGAAGAAAGCCCTTTGCCAGACCCCACTGCTGCCCCAGCTTGCCTGGGCCCCACCTGGCCTGTTTGGCTACCTGCCCAGGGGGGCGTGCCTGGGGCCGCCCGCTTCTAGCTCTGCCCTGACGGCCCCTATTTGCGGAGAGCAGCCTGGGCTCAGTGAAAGCCGCCTTTGTCCTCCAGTTCATTCCTCCTGGAGGGATGACCTAAGTCTTGTCTTGAGGACAAAGTGGCGGCCTGCCACGTGAGTGCAGGTCAGCCCCAGTAGTCTGCAGAGTCTCCCAGCCTGACTGATGGGGGTGGTGGCCTTAGTTATGGTTTGCCAAGTTTAGTGTGGTCAGGAAGGCTGCAGAGCCCCCTCTGTGTCCTGAGAGATAATGCCAGTGGCTCCTGTGTGTATAGAACTTGACAGTGGCTTACGTCTGTAATCCCAGCACTTTGGGAGGCTGAGGCGGGTGGATCACCGAGGTTAGAAGTTCGAGACCACCTGGCCAACATGGTGAAACCTCATCTCTACTAAAAATACAAAAATTAGCCAGGCATGGTGGCGCACGCCTGTAATCCCAACTACTCAGGAGACTGAGGCAGGAGAATCGCTTGAACCGGGAGGTAGAGATTGCGCCAAAGCACTCCAGCCTCAGCGACAGACCAAGACTCTATCTCAAAAAACAAAAAAACAAAAAAACAAACAAAAAAAAACTTGACAATGTATAAAAGGTGTTTTGTGGTTTCTGGTTTATCTGATCCTCCCAGATTCTGCAGGGTGTGCGGGGCAGGGACCTGTTGAAGAAATGCCTCCAGGCCAGTTATCAGTTGCCATAACAAACGACTCCAAAACACAGCAGTGCAAACCAACCACTGTTCGTTATGTCCATGGATCCTGTGGGTCAGAAATTAGGCAGGGCTCGGCGAGAGTGGCTGCTGCCTGTCTGGAGTGTCAGCTGGGCGCCTCAAACAGTTGAGTGATAGACCCATCTAGAGTCTTCTTCACCCATGTGTTTGGTGCATGTGATGGTTTGAAAACCAGGCTTCCCTGGGACTGTCAACCAGAGCACTGAAACACGGCCACTCCTGGTGGCCTGGGCTTCGTCACAACATGGCAGCTCAGGGCTCTGGAAGTGAGTGTTGTGGCAAAGAAGGCAAACGCCACGCTTCCCTTTATGATGGCTGCAGCCGCAGGACTTACATAGCGTCACTTCTGTTCTCTGCTGGGCCATGCAGTGACAAGGGGAGGGGACATGGACCCCCTTCTCAGTGGCGGGAGTGGCAAAGAATGTGTAGCCGCATTCAAAACCACTGCATCTTGCAGTAAATCAGATGTGCCCGGGTGACATTCACTGAGCACCTACTGTGTGCTGGGCACTGTGCCAGGGACTTCATGTGGACGCTGCTCTCAGTCCTCTCAGCAGCCGATTCAAAGCCATTGTTTTCCTGGCAGGCATTTGGCCTGGGAGGGCAGAGGAGCCAAGGGGAACCAACACTGCTGCTGGCAGTTTGGTGTTGAGTATGCCACAGTCGGAAGACGTGGGCTGATCTTTTTCTCTTCCTCCTCTGAACTTAGAATATTCCTTGAGTTCTTGAAAATCCTCACTGAGATGTCTGAATCACTTCACTCACCAAACCCTCCCTCTGGTGTATATTTCCAGTAGTTTCTCTCTCCCAGTGTGCTGAGGGGCCCCCACCTCCCCCCCCCCATAACCCCCTGTCCGTCCTGTGGCTCTGTGGGAGGGGTGTGTTGCCTGCTGCTGGGAGCTTTTGAGGAACCATTGGGTGGGGCCTCATGGCCCTGATGGGAACCAAGTGATTGCTCACCCTGTGTGTGTGTGAGCTGGTGTTTCTATGACTTCCTTCAGATCCAGGCCTGGGATTCATTCCTCTGCCTCCCCACAGCCTGATAGACAGTAAGTGCCCAATATGTGTTGAGTGAAGCAAACTGATAAGTGGTGAAGGAAGGAAGGGAGGGAGGGAGGGAGGGAGGAAGGGAGGAAGGCTGTTCAAGAGCAGAGATTCTCTCGTATGCACATCTGTGTCCCTGACACATAGTAGGCACTCAATAAATACTCACTGCACTGGAGGAATGAAAGAAAGAATGGATGAGTGAGACTGTTTGCAAGCAGAAACAGCCCCTATCTTTGTATCCCTGTCACATAACACAGTGCCTGACGTTCAGGAGTTTCCATCAATGAATGTTACGCTGAATGAATGAATGAACCACTGACGTGAACTCTATCAGTAGTGACTGTGTCTTGTTTCATATCTATATGCACAGTGCTTAGCAGACGGCTGAGTACACAGCAAGTGCTCATTAATCATTTATAGAACTGAACGAAAGAGTGAAAGAAAACAATGAATGCGAAAATGAAACTTTTCATCCTCAGAGAGCATGTCTTGTTCATCCCTGTCTCTCCACTTCCTAGCTTAAGGTCTTGCACACGGCGGGTGCTCATTAAATGTTAATCTGAATGAGTGAGTGAGTGAGTGGGTGAGTGAAAAAGTGGTTCTTGTGGGTAGGGACATGTCTTACTCATTAGTTTCCCCACTTCCTGGAACAGGGCTTGGCACACACTAGGTGCTGAATAAATAAATATGTGTTGAGCTGAACGCAGGAGTGAGTGAGTGCGTAAATGAACTTCTTGAGGAGAGGAATGTATCTCCTTCATCTTTTCCCTCAGATCCTAATGCAGGGCCAGGCATAGAGCACGTGCTTAGCAAATGCTTCCTGCACTGCCCTGACCTTTGTAGGAGCGTCCATCTGTGAATGAATTGAGAAGGGAAGCCCGGCTGGGTGGACCTCGCCCATCTCCATCTGCCCCGTCCCATCCACCCAACCCCACTGCAGACTTTTCCTGTTGTTCGGTCTGCACAGGTGGACAGGAAATCCCCCAAAGGCCGGCTGGAGAGCTGTTTCCCATATTTTCTCCACACCAGGCTGGCTCTGAGTGTGACCAAGGCGCCAGTCCGAATCCCAGTGCCATCTGGCTGTGGAACAGTACCCCCCAGGGACCCCTCTTCCTGACCACGTTAGCAGTTCTAAATTTAGAGCCAGCTGAGCAGCTTGCACCAGGCAAGTAAAGCCGGGGAATGTTCTACTCACAGCCAGCCTAAAGTTACCATGTTTAGCACTGGCCAGGCCTGTTAAGCCCCAAACAGCTGAGCAGTAGGCATGGAGAGAAGAGTTAAGGCTTTGGGGTGCAACAGAACAGGGTTCAGATCTACCTCTTTGACTTCAAATTTACAATCCATGACAACAAAAATCACTTATGTGAGCCTCAGTTTTTCTCATCTGTAAAATGGGTATAATAAACCTTTATTCCGCCCCTCCCACCCCCCACCCCGCCGCTGCCTCCGGGATCTTATTTACCAACTTCAGCTACATGCCTTGCTTTTCCAAACTTCTCATGCTGGATCTGCCCACTCTTAGAGATTTAGTTTGGAATCAGTAGATACCCAGAAGCTGTTTAAAAAACTGTGTCCCCGCCGAGCACGGTGGCTCATGCCTGTAATCCCAGTACTTTGGGACGTTGAGGTGGTGGATTACCTAATCTCAGGAGTTCGAGACCAGTCTGGCCAACATGGCGAAACCCTGTCTCTACTGAAAATACAAAAATTAGGCAGGCATGGTGGCGGGTGCCTATAACCCAGCTACTCAGGAGGCTGAGACAGGAGAATCGCTCGAACCTAGGAGGCGGAGGTTGCAGTGAGACGAGATCGCGCCACTGCACTCCTGCCTAGTGGACAGAGCGAGACTCCTCCATCTCAAAAACCAACCAACCAAACAACAACAACAAAAACAACTGCGTCCCCTTGTTGATTTTGCAGAGCAGTGTCTCAGGTCGGGTTCCCAGAAGCAGACTCTGAGGTGGGGATTTGTGTGGATATGATTTAGTGACAAGAGCTTGAGTCAACGTGGTCCATTCAGGAGCTTTGGTGGGTGAACAGCATCACAAAATAAGTCCTACTTCAGAGCATTGGGGCAGCTTTTCCTCCACTGCCCACAGTCTGGAGGAGAGGGGGCTGTGAGCCATAGCAGCCAGAGCCCCCAGCACCTGGGGATGGGTGCCCCAGCCAATAAAGGAGATCTGGCAGGGAATCAACAGCATCTACCACCTTTAGCGAGGCTTCAGGGTATTGACTCAATTAAATGAGATGCTGGGTATAAATTGGCTAGCATGGAGTAGTTGGTGCTCCGTGAGTGGTCATTTGGTAAAATGAAAGCTCTTAAGAAGATGGAAGTGGTTTTACTGGTGTTAATGATGTCTTTCTTTTCTTTACTATTTTTTTTTTTTTTTTTTTGAGACAGAGTCTCACTCCGTCGCCCAGGCTGGAGTGCAGTGGCGCAGTCTCGGCTTACTGCAACCTCTGCCTCTGAGGTTCAAGCAATCCTCGTGCCTCAGCCTCCTGAGTAACTGGGATTACAGGCGTGCACCACCACACCCAGCTAATTTTTGTATTCTTAGTAGAGACAGGTTTCACCATGTTGGCCAGGCTGGTCTTGAACTCCTGACCTTAGGTAATCCGCCGACCTTGGCCTCCCAAAGTGCTGGGATTACAGGCATGAGCCACCGCGCCTGGCCAATGTTGTCTTTCATTCCTCAAGCACTTACTGAGTACCCACCAGATGCCAGGCTCCGCAGAAGGGTACAGAGGTGCGGCCACCACATTCCCTACCACTAAGGAAGGGGTGACAGACACATAAACGGATACACATGTGATGATGCAGTAACTGGACTGTCTTCACACACTGGAGGGAATTTAAGTCACCTTTTAGGGACAGAACATTTAATACAAGTGATGACCAAACATTAAAAATAAATAACTTTTTTTAATTGGAAAAGTAATACACAGACATGTTTAACATTTCCAACAGTGCAAAACAGTGTTCTAAAGAGAAATTGGTCTCCCTGCCATCACCTCCAACCTGCAGTCCCCCCCTCCGGAAACTGGTGACAGGTTCATGTGTCTCCTTTTGAAAATATTCTCTGCATACATAAGACAATGTCTGTGCCTATATCTGTGTCTGTACCCTCCCATATGTACATATGTACACACACACACGTGCATGCACACACCCACAATTGGCCCTTTGTATCCATGGGTTCCGTATCCGTGGATTCAACCAACCACAGATCGAAAACATTCAAAGAAAAATGTATGGTTGCATCTGTACTGAACATGTACTGACTTTTCTTTTCTTGACATTATTGCCTAAACAATACAGCATAACAGCTATTTACTTAGTGTTTACATTGCGTTAGGTATAAGAAACCTAGAGATGATTTAATGTGTATAGGAGGATGTGTGTAGGTTCCATGCAAATACTACCCAATTTTATGTAAGAGACTTAAACATCTGTGGATTTATGTGTATCTGTAGGGGTCCTGGAACCAATCCCCCACAGATACCAAGGGATGAGTGTGTGTGTGCCTGTGTGTGTGTAATTTTTTTTTTTTTTTTTTGAGACAGAGTTTTGCTCTTGTTGCCCAGGCTGGAGTGCAGAGGCGCAATCTCAGCTCACTGCAACATCTGCCTCCCGGGTTCAAGCAATTCTTCTGCCTCAGCCTCCCGAATAGCTGGGATTACAGGCACGCACCTCCAAGCCCAGCTAATTTTGTATTTTTAGTAGAGACGCGGTTTATCCATGTTGGTCAGATTGGTTTTGAACTCCCAACTTCAGGTGATTCACCTGCCTTAGCCTCCCAAAGTGCTGGGATTACAGGAATGAGCCACCGCACCCGGCCATGTGTGTTTAATTTTTAACACAATCAGATCTTGCTATGCATAGTTATCAATGTCCTGACTTTTCTTTTTCTCGTAATGATGAGATTTTTCTATATCAGCATAATAGGTCTATGCCATTCTTTGTTAATGGCTTTATATTCTTCCTTGCACTATAATTTTTTGAACCAGTCGCCTCTAGACAGATAATGTCGGTCATTTCCAGTCACGTGCACTATAAACAATGCTGCAGTGAACATTCTTGTGCAGATACCTGTGCGCCCTTGTGTGTTTTGCTGCAGGAGAAATGCCTGGCCGTGGCCTTTCTGGGTCATCTAAAGATTGAACAGGGGTTTTCTAGGTGGGCTGGGACTGGCAGGGGTGATGGAGCTATGCTCAGGCATAAAGAACGGCATGTGTAGGTACAGAGGCTGGAAGCTGAGAAGAGGGTGGTGCTCTGTCAAAGATAAACCAGGTCTGCTGTCTGCCTCCTGGCTCCTGGGAGCCAGCCTGATGCTCAGATGCCCCCACCTCTGCCAGGGTTTCACTCCACCTGTGAGGATCCAGGGAGTGTGGGCAGCTCCTTAGAAGAAGTCTCTGGCCCACCAGGCTTTTCTTGCTGTCAGGCCTCAGGGTTTGCATTGGAGTGTGCTGAGCTCTGGAGCCCTTAGCTCTACTGCTATGCTGGTCGAGAGACTGTGATTTCTCTCATCAGTCCCTGAAGTTCCAGTCTCACCCTGCACGTGGCTGGTGTGGTGAGAAGCCCACAGTGGCAGGCTGTTCTCAGCATCCTCCATCCTCATATTTTGGAGAATTTAGCTGGGACCCCACCCTAAACATGTTCAGGACTCCGGCCTTATTTGTTATCTGGGTAGCTGTTAGGTTAATCTGTTTCCTCTTCCCTGGCCTTTCCTGCACATTTATTTTGAAAGTTGAAATCTCAAATGTCTCCCAGACTCCCTCAGTCCTTTAGAACATAGGCAGTCCTTTGGGAAAACCCCACACCCGGAGAACTTTTCTGAGGCTTTGTCGGGAGAAACAGCCAGGGGCTGGCCCCTTCTGCCTCTGTAAGGCAAAAAGAATGACTAGTTACTGGGTGCTTGCTGTGTATCAGATGCCACACAAGGCACTTTTCCTGACATTTCATTGGGTACACGTAACACCTTCATCAAGCAATATTGTTATCATCATTTTATCACAGGCTTAGACAGGTGTAGTGACTTGCCCAAGGTCACAAAACCGCTGAATGGTGGCTCTGTTATCCCACAGGGCTGTCCTTCTGTTGTACTGTGTTTCTCTCCACTATTCCTCGTTGGGAATTCCATGCTGTGAATGTTCTTCCATTGGATGTCTGTCCTATTGGACTGCAGGCTCTACAAGGGCAGGGATCCTCATCTGTCTTGGTTCACTGCTGTATCCCAGGAGTCTAGCACAGGGCCTGGCACACAGTAGGCAATCAGTGAACTCTTCTTAAATGACTGCGTGAATGAGTGAAGGTTAGATAAGTACTAATCCATTCTTTTTTTTTTTTTTCTTCTTTTTTGAGATGGAGTCTTGCTCTGTCACCCAGGCTGGAGTACAGTGGCGTGATTTTGGCTCACTGCAACCTCTGCCTCCCAGGTTCAAGTGATTCTCCTGCCTCAGCCTCCCGAGTAGCTGGGAATTACAGGCACCCACCACCATGCCTGGCTAATTTTTGTATTTTTAGTAGAGATGGGGTTTCACCATGTTGGCCAGGCTGGTCTCAAATTCCTAACCTCAGGTGATCCACCCACCTTGGCCTCCCAAAATGCTGGGATTACAGGCATGAGCCACCATGCCTGGCCTGGTCCATTCTATTTCAAGCAAAAGTGTTGTTTGTTTGTTGTTGATAATGGTGATGATGATGAAGATGATTTTGTTCTACCTCTCAGAATTGAACTCACGCTGCCAAAAACAAAACTCTTCTTTCTTCATAAACCAGTTTACGTTGTGGGAATCTGGCATTTTGCATTTTTCCTCTCCAAGCCAAATGAGAATGCCTATTCTATATCAGCAGAGATAGAAATCTGAACATTTCCTTTAGAAATTTCTGCATAGAAAACTAAAGCAAGGCGGAACTGTGCTTGAAGATTTCAGTTGCCATGGCTACGGGTAATACAGTGAATCATGTTCTCACATGCGTTCTTCCTTGGGCCTTCAACTTCTGTATCTCCATTACAGGATTTTGACTATTAAATGCATTTTATTCAGTAAGGGGTTGAGAAGAGATGCCCGCTGCTGAGCCCCCGCTGACTGAAATGCTTCAACCAGCAAGGATTTGTTGAGCATCTCCTAGGCTCTGGTTCATCAGGGTTCATCTTCATCACCATCCTGTGGGTGTTGGGGTTACCACCTCTGTTTTACAGATGGACAAGTGCAGCCCCATAGAGTTTGGCTTGTGTGTGTGTTCATTCATTCATCCTTTAGTTTACTTGTTCATTCATTTACTCCTTTGTTTATCCACTCAACAAGTACATATTGAGTCTTTTCTCTGTGCCCAACGCTTTTATAGTCACCAAGCATCAGAGGGGAATACAAAAAACAGTTCCTGCCCTGGCTGAGTGTGTGTTCTAGTGGGAGAGACAGCTAACATATATGAAAGATAAATAATTCCAAATACAGATAAATGCATGAAGACAAGGAAACAGAATGGTGTGACAATAAAACAGGTGATGAGACTGGGAGGAAGCGTGACTGGAATAAAATTTGGGTGGAGCCCTGAGGGAAGAAGCCAGCCACGCAGGGATGTGGGGAAGGAGGCTGCAGGCAGAGGGAACAGCATATGCAAAGGCCCTGCAGTGGGAACAAGCTGAGAGAAGTTGAGGCATAGTAAGGCCAATATTGCCAGCCTTCCATTGAGCAAGTAGGGGAAGCAAGTGGGAGCCTTGTGGGCCAGGGCAGAACATGTAGAATTTATTCTGGCTGTAGTGGAGAGATGAGGGAGCATTTTTGGCGGAGACTAACATCGTAGGATGGAGAATTGTCAAGCCCAGTGAGGCTGATGTGTTGGGAGTGGACTGGAGGGGCAGGAGGTAAAGCAGGGAGGCCAGCGGCAGTGGGGACTTGGGTCCAGTGCTGGGGTGGGATGGGAAGCAAGGAGAAGTGATCGGGTTCAGGCTGTAGTTTCAAATTCAAGCCAATGGGAATGGATGTGGAAGATCTGGGGAGAAGAAGAACTACGGAGGGTCCCCGGTGTCTGGCCCGAATAACAGGCGAGTGGTGCCAAATTTTACTGCAACAGGGAAGAGTGTGGAGGGAGCAGCTTTAGATGCAGGGGAGCTGTTGCGAGTTGGTGGGAAGAGATGGCAACACAGCACAAGAGGAGAGGCTGGCCTGGGCTGTGAGTGTGGCCCCTCTGCCCTCTGCACTGGAGGGAGGCAGGGTGGCCTCCCAGATGCAGGGAACAGGGAGGGTGAGCTCAAGGTCACCAGCTGAGTATGGATGGGAGAGTTGCAGATTAGTGGAAAGAATTTACTGAGTTTTAGAAGCAAAGAGATTCCTGGGTTTAAGTCCAGCCGGCAAGTGACTATGTTCATTGAGCACTTACTATGTGCTAGGTAATCTCTAGGCAGTGTCTCACACAACCCTCACACAAGCCCTACAAAGCAATTGCTATCATTATCCCCATTTACAGATGAGGAGACTGAGACTCAGAGAGGTGCAGTAACTTGTCTGAAGTCCACAGCACATTCGTGGAGGGGCCAGTTTTGAGCAGGCAGCCTAGCTATGCTTCACTGCCTAGGAACCAGATCAGAGGCTCAGATTTCTCATCTTTCAAGAGGAGAGACAAGACCTTGCAAGGCTGTTAGTAGAATGCCATGAAATAATGGATGGCAACCCCTATAGAGTGCCTAGCACTGTGCTCAGGCACAATAGGTGCCTAAGGGACAGCCACTCCCTCCCCTGACCTGTTTCTGTCCTCTTGGTTTCCATTAAGTGACAACACTCGCTGCTGGCAGCTCATTACTGCACAGTGTGTTCAATTGCTTGGAGAAGTTCTTCCTCCAAGGGATCTCATTAAGTCCGTTTTGAAATGAGAACACTTGGTGGGGAGTGGGGAGGCAGTTATTATTATACCCTGAAAATAACTTGTTTGAGTAAGAATGGAGAGGTACCGGGATCTTCCCTGCCCCCCGACACACACACACACACACACACACACACACACACACTCGCTGTCCCTGCTCACACACACACACACACACACTCGCTGTCCCTGCTCACACACACACACACACACACACACACACACACATACACACACACACTCGCTATCCCTGCTCCTCCTCCTTCTGCTCCTGGCAGTGATGCTGGTTTGCAGGCAGTTTGCCAGCCCCCTGCCTTGCCTCCCAGGACTTTTCACTTTGGGTTAAAAGAAGGGAGGGAGGACAGAGAGATCCATGGGACCACCCTGAGGACTGTGCAGGTGTCCACATCCAAACACAAAGGCTGCTCCCAACTTAAAGCATCGCTCTTGTTTTTGAAGAAAGCAAACCATCAACTCAGACCTTCTTGAGGGAGGAGTTGTTCTGTCAAAGCTCCAAACAGGGCATTTTCTGTTGCCTTCTTGAGACTTGGGATGAATGGTGGTTAAACAGGAGCAGGGCTGCCCAGTTTAAACGCAGGTGTGGGTCATTTGCCCGGAGCTCGGAGCCCTCTAGAGGGACTGGGGTGTTGTGCCGCAGGTGGCACATGCAGACCCCCAGGGTGGCTTTGTGGAGTAAACGAATCCGGGGGTGGAGACCTGAAGGGCCCTTATAGATCATCATGGCAACCCCTCCTTGTTGGCTGAGAGGACACAGGCCCAGGTCTGTCCAAGGCCCCTCAGCAGGTGGGAGGCAAGCAGGCCCCGGGGTGGGAAGTAAAAGGTGAGAGTGAGAACACCCCTCAAGAGAACTTGAAGAAGGAGCAGAATGGGACCAGTGAGTTCGTTTCAGTGAAGGCTGACGCAGCATAATCCCCGGGCCTTTCTCCCGCGGCCTCTCCAGGCCTCCTTTTCTTTCTGAAAGGTCTTAGGGAGGTAGTATTAAAGCTCCAGACAGTGTTGTAAGAAAATATGTCATATGCCTTGAGAAAGGTGATTGTGAAAATGAACACTTGAGAAGAGGCGTCACCATCGCCATCTGAGCCTGGCCCCAGGAGGTACACATCCGCATTCTCACGACTTTGTGTTTTCATGAGCACAGCCTGTGTCCTGGGTGGATCTGGGAGCACCAGGAAGCCAGCCCTTCCTTCCTCTCTCTCCCTCCTCCCTCCCTCTGATTCTCACTGAGCATCGTTATTTGCTATGTCCACTTGTTTGTTCCCCAGCTCTTTATTGAGTGTTTTAAGGGGTGGGGATACTGTAGTCAACAAAACAGACAGATAGGAGTGCGCTGAGTCTCAGGTGGTGTTTCTTGAAACATGAGGAAAGCTCCCTCCAGAGTGTATGTACAAAAGTTCACCAGCCTGCAGACCAGACAAGCCCAGGTCCAGGCCTCATGCAGTCATTTCCGAGCTGAGTGACCCTGAGCACAACACTGAACATCGCTGAACCTCAGTTTCCCCCTCTGTAAAATGGCAGAGGTACCATCCAGTTCACTCTGTGACTCTGCAGATTCTATGGGGAAAGGTAGGTGTGGTTCTTATGAAAGGCGGGGTGCCATGCAGTCCAGTCTCTGCACAGACTCACATTCCAGCATCTGGGAGCAAAAAAACAATAAAAATTACAAATGCTATGCATCTCTAAAAGAACATCAAGAGGCTGGGCGCAGTGGCTCACGCCTGTAATCCCAGCACTTTGGGAGGCTGAGGCGGATGGATCACAAGGTCAGGAGATCAAGACCATCCTGGCTAACATGGTAAAACCCCATGTCTACTAAAAATATAAAAAATTAGCCAGGCGTGGTAGCGGGCGCCTGTAGTCCCAGCTACTCGGGAGGCTGAGGCAGGAGAATGATGTGAACCCGGGAGGCCGAGCTTGCAGTGAGCCGAGATCGCACCACTGCACTCCAGCCTGGGCAACAGTGTGAGGCCACATCTCAAAAAAAAAAAAAAAAAGTCAAGAAACATGTAAATGATAAGCTGTAGGAATACTGATGACTGCTAAGCCCCCCTAGACTCATCCCCTTATGCCCAATCTTGCGCAACCTCATCTTTGCTCCTTTTCATGGTTCTGTTTCCTGATCCTTTTTGACTTAGCATGACCTCACCATTCTGGTTAGCCTTTGGCTTTCTCCTCCCTTGTCTCTGGTCCTGTTCTTCTGTAGCCAAGACAAAAAATTTCATTGAAGGTGCAGCACCCAGTGGAGGAAGCCTAGGTTTTCTGCTGGGCCTGCCAGCAATAGCACTGTCCCTGCGATCAGACGGAGAGGGAGGATTTGGAGCTGCAGAGCCAGATGTGTTCCCTGCCTGCCGCAGATGGTAGTTGGGGAGCTAAGCTGGGAGTTCTTCCTGTCCTCTCTGTGATGAGTTGGGGAGAAAAAGCGTAGAGCTCCCGAGGAATTCTATTGTGTGTCCCCGGCCTTGTCAGATGAGGAGAGACCATCTGCAGGGTACACGGAGAACCTGACACTCGACACACCAACTCCAGCATCTGAGAACTCCAAAAAGGGCTTGTGGCTGTTTGGCACATCCCACACAGGGCCTTGAGGCTCCTCTGCCCCACTGGGGTCGGGGTGGCAGTGGCAGTTACAGCCGCTTGTCCACGGGCCGTCTCCAAGGGCTGCCTCTCTGTGCCTGTTCACCAAAGTAGCTGAGGAGCCTGGTCTCACTCATCCTCAGCTACGTAGGAGTGGACAGAGGTGGTCTTAGCAATCACTCAAGACACACAAGGTCTTGTGGGGCCCCTGGCTTCTCAGGCTTCCATCTTCCCTCCCTGTTGCCTGTCTGCTGGTCTTTGGGTGTTTCCCATTTGTCTAAGACATTCCCATCCCATGTCCTTTGCCCTCAAAGTTCTGCCTATTACAAGAGCCAACACCATTATTATTTTTTAACAGTTCTGAAAAACCCTAATTGACATACAATAAACTACATGTTTCAAGTGTACAATCTGATGAGTTTTGACGTATGTGTATTCCCGTGTAACCGTCACGGCAGTGAAAATAATGAGCATGTTCCCCACTCCCTGAGGCCTGCTCCTGCCTCTTTGGAATCCACCCCTCCTTCCATCCCGCCCTCAAGCAACCATGATCTGCTTTCTGCCACTGTGGATTAGTCTGTGTGTTGTAGACGTGCATGTGAATGGAGCCATGCACTCCGCAGTCTTCATCAGTGTCTCTCACTTAGCATAATTATTTTGAGATGTGTCCACGTTGAGGCACATATCAATAACTCGTTCCCTTTATTGGAGCACTTTTCCATTGCGTGGATGTGCCAGTGTATTCATCCCTTCTCTTGTTGACTGGCATTTGAGTTGATTCCACTTTAGAGCTATTATGAATGAAGCTGCTATGAACATTCCTGTACAAGTCTTTGTATGGACAAATGCTCTCGTTTCTCTTGGGTAAATACCTACAAGTGAGATGGCCTTATCATATGGTAGGTGTATGATAAACTTGTTAAGAAACTGCCAAACCCTGTCTAAGTATTTGTAGCATTTTGCACTCCCATCTTCAGGGTATGAGAGGCCCAGTTGCTCCACATCCTCACCATTGTCATTTGGTACAATGGTGTTGTTTCATCAGTGGAGATGCTGAAAGTAACAAAGACCCCCATAAAAATGGGTCTGACAATAAGGACATGTATTACCTCGCACAGTTCACCAGCTGGTATTAGTATGGGGTTTGGCAAACTATGGCCTGTGAACCAAGAATGAGTTTTGCACTTTCAAAAGCTTGTAGGCAGGGTGTGGTGGATCACGCCTGTAATCCCAGCACTTTGGGAGGCTGAGGCGGGCGGATCACGAGGTCAGGAAATGGAGACCATCCTGGCTAACATGGTGAAACCCCGTCTCTACTAAAAATACAAAAAATTAGCCAGGTGTGGTGGCGGGTGCCTGTAGTCCCAGCTACTCAGGAGGCTGAGGCAGGAGAATGGTGTGAACCCAGGAGGTGGAGCTTGCAGTGAGCCGAGATCGCACCACTGCACTCCAGCCTGGGCAACAGTGCGAGACTCCGTCAAAAAAAAAAAATAGTTGTAAAATAAACCAAAAACCACTCAAAACACAAAGAAGGTATGATAGAGACTGCATATGACTTGCAACGCCTGGAATATTTACTATATGGCCCTTAACAGGAAGTTTTCCAAGTCCTGGATGCATAGATCCACCCAGGTTCTTCCCATCTTCCTACACTTTTCTCAGTATCTTATTCCCTCATGGTCCCCAAATGGCTGCCACAGTTCCAGCCATCCTCAGGAGCCCAGACAACATCCCATCAAGGAAGAGGGTGCATCATGAGGAAGACTTCTACCTGTAGTCCACCCAGCAGACTTGCCCCCAGGTCCCCTTGGCCAGGATTTGGTAGGCAGAGGGTTGTGAAAATTGACACTTACAAAATGGCAAAGAGAACACTGTGATGGGAGAAGCCCAGGAGTTGAGGAGCACAGAGAAGGCATTTTACTTGGAGGAGAGAGCAGCAGAGAAGGCTTCCTGGAGGTAGTGACATCAGCACAAAGTAGAAATTGGCCAGAGAAAGGGGCAGGGAAGAGAAGGCAAATAGTAGTTCTTCCATCCCCTCCCCTCCCCTCCTCTCTCTCCCCTTTCCTTCCCTTCTTTACTTCATTCATTTATCCATTCAACAAAGACTTATTGAATGCCTCCAGTGTGCCAGGGACAGGGGGCAATAGCAGAGACTAAGACATAGAAGATTTCTGTTCTTATAAGCCTTCCTTAGAGGGACAGTAATAAATAAACAATTAGGGAAATACCAAGTAATTGTAATTATTAAAGTGTAAGTGAAAAGGTGCTGTGATAGGGTCTGGAGAGTAACCTTAGAGCTGTGACTCAGAAGCAAGAAGCATCAAGGCTGCGTAGGATCTGCAGGCACCTCTCGGTTGAAAACAACTGGGTGGAGGGGGTGGGGGGATTTTGCTTTGATTGCCCTGATGCTGGAGGCTCTGGAAGAGATTAAATCCAGGCTAGCCCAAGGTCTAGGACTCTGAGGCTGTGGAATGTGCATTGTACCCAAAAGATGGGCTGCCATGGGGACCTGTGGAGTGACACCCCTTTGTCAAGATGCCAGGGCTGCCTGGCCGCCCCATTCCCCGCCCTCTCTGCCCACCCCAGCATGGCTCCTGGAACAGCGTGGGCGGCGCAAAAGAGAGGCTCTCCACGTGCAGAGAAGCAAGGCGTGAGAACAGACCTCCAGCCGGGTCAGGAGAAAGCACTCCTGTGTGGAGGCGTGCTCTGCAAGTGGAGACCATTCCTCACAGCAGCTATAAGATGAGAGAGGGGCGGGGCTGCCCAGCTGAGTGATAAGGGGGGCATTTCTCTTTATAAGTTTGTTTTTCAAAATGTGTGGGTTTTTTTGTTTTTTTTTTTTTTTTTTTTTTTTTTTTAAGACAGAGTCTCGCTCAGTCACCCAGGCTGGAGTGCAGTGGTGCAACCTTGGCTCACTGCAACCTCTGTCTCCCGGGTTCAAGCGATTCTCCTGCCTCCGCCTTGAGTAGCTGGGATTACAGGTGTGCGCCATCATACCTGGCTAATTTTTGTATTTTTAGTAGAGATGGGGTTTCACCATGTGGTCAGGCTGGTCTCAAACTCCTGACCTCATGATCCACCCACCTCGGCCTCCCGAAGTACTGGTATTACAGGTATGAGCCACTGCACCCGGGCAAATGTGGGTACTTAAGCCACACTCGTTCCAATGGTGGATTCCAATGGGGCAGTCCCCACTGGAATATCCGTGCCTGTTGATGGGGGCCTCCTGTGTGCTCTTGGCTTGCACTGATACCTGGGAGGTAGGTGTCATGATTTCCATCTGCAAAAGGAGGCAGCTGAGGCAGGAGAAAGCTGTGCAAGGGCCCCAGGCCATACAGTATTTGTAACTGGGTCTGGTGGCCTTGCAGAGGAAGGCCGAGGATTTTGAGTTGGTCTTTCCTGTGGTCTTCCTGGGTAACCCCCTTGGGGAATCATGTCCCAGAGAGGAGGGGAGCATTGCCTGGGGCCCCACAGTGATGTGGGGCAGAGCCTGGCTCTTCCTCTCCATTCAGCCTGGGCAGGAGGGCATGGAAGGTGCCCTCTGAGGCCACCCAGACCTGCTGGTCACTGGAGCTGTCGATGGGGTTGAGTTTTCGTCAGAACTGAGTACAGGAGGGTGTCCCCAAAGCATGTTGGTGAACCTTGTGTTTTTCACCATCAGGCTTCAGTTGGGTTTCACAGCCAATCTAAGTGTGAGTGGGAGAAAGCCAAATGGAGTGGAAGGAAGGAGGAACACAGGGAAAGGTCTTCCCTCCTGTGACCACATCTTCTGTACCCCATAATCCAGCTGACACAAATGGGGGTATTCACAGGGGCAGGGTAGCCCGGCGGTTAAGGGCACAGGCTTTGAGTTCCACCCAGCCGTGGGTTGTGTCACAGCTCTGCACATAGCAGATGCATGACTTGGACTAGTGATGTCATTGTCCAGAGCCTCTGTTGTCCCATCTGTACAATGGAGATTACAGCCTTCCTGGGTTATACCTGTCAATGAGGCAGTAGGGCGCACAGTAGGCCCTTGGTGAATGACAGCTACTGTGAGTTGAGACTATGCTTACTACAAACCCCAAGTAAAACAGTCGCACAGGCTAGGGATTGGGTCTCTGGCTTCCCTGTATAGTACCTGGTTCATAGTAGACACTCAAGAAAGTGCCTGTTTAAGTCAGAAGGACAGGAGGGAGGAAGCAAGGAAAGAAGGCCAGAAAGGCCTTCTCATTTTTTCAATCTTTTACGATAGTCATGGAGACCTTTATAATCTCGGAGTGTTGCCTAGAGGGCAGTTCAGCCAAGTAAAGCAAACTCACTGGTCAGAAATACATTTCTTAGGGGAGGTCACGTGTTCCTCATCCCATTTCTCATTTGTTGTTTCCCAAGAACATCTTGCTTTGTTTTGCTAACTGAGCCAACAATATGGAACTTCAGTCGCTGTGGTGGAAAGAAACGTGTTGTCCAGCCCCAGGCAGTGTGGCCAAAGATACCAGCAGAGCTTCCCTCCTCCTTCCCAGGGGCTGATTGCCCCCAGAACCACTGGGTGGCCCAGGGAGATAAGTCAGGCAGGGGAATCAGGTGGGGGCCTGCCGCCTGCCTTTTTCCATTTTAGAGAAGGCCAGGGTTTGCAGCCTTAGAAGAGGCCTGGCTCTTGGAAGAGGAGCTGTAATTACAGATTGGCTTTGCCATGCCAGGCAGGGCCACATGGCAGACTCTCCACAGCGTGGAAAACACTGCTTTCTACTTGAGCTGAGGGTGGGGCCTGATAAAGAAAGGTGAGGAGTTTCTGTTTCTAGAAAGATTTCCTTGCCAGATGATTTTATTTATTTATTTATTTATTTATTTATTTATTGCTCATCCCAAGGTTAGTTAGAGACATCTTAGGTCATTAAAATGACTATTTGAAGAAGAATGTGATAAATTAACACAAGAAAATAATCTTGGGCTTGGTTTATAAATAATCTGGGATTGACTTGTAAAATCAAGTCATTTCTATTTTTTTTCTTTTATCTGAATTCCTTTCCCTGTTGCCTTGGAAACAAGTCTCCCAAGAAGGATGTTTGGAGTCCTGTGACTTGGGTTCAAGCCTCAGTGATTCCTTCATCTCACCCGGTGGGTGCGATGAGAGCCTCTTGAGGATGTTGAGTATCAAGCGTGGACAGGACACATCCCTGCCGCCCACAGGCTCGGGATCCAGACGGGAAGACTGATGGGTAAACCAAATTATGGCCAGGTAAACTGTGTGATTCAGTAGGGGTTACATAGGCAGGGTGGGACCCCAGAGGTGCCCCCTGCCCCCATGGATATAAGGAAACAGGGGAGGTGTCTCAGAGGCGGGAGTATCTAAGCTGAGCTGTGGTGGACTAGATGCTGGCCAGGTGAGGAAGGGGTGGAAAGGTGTCTTATCCAGAGAGAACAGCATATGCAAAAGGCTGAACCAGAGATGGCATGGCACATTCCAGGATTAACATCTGTCCAGTTTGTCCAGGGTAGAAAGAAGCTGGGGAAACAGGTAATATGTGAGGTTGCAGACACTGTCAAAGTTCAGATCATGCACAATTCCTAGGAGATATCAGAGAGGGCGCCTGCTGCAGATGGACTGTGAGGCCTTAGGGCAGCCCTCAGTCTGGGCCTGTTTCTTTAGTTTAGTGGGAAGGTTGGCCTAGGTTGGTCCCTGCTGGTGTCCTGGTTCTGACTGTCTAGGGTCCTGTGATTCATTTGAACAGTGAGATGATAGAAATTATAATAGAAAAACGATCATCCCTTATGGTCACCATTTATTATTTTGTTATTGTTGTTGTTGTTTTGAGACAGAATCTTGTTCTGTCGCCCAGGCTGGAGTGCAGTGGTGCGATCTCCGCTCACTGCAACCTCCACCTCCTGGGTCCAAGAGATGCTCCTGCCTCAGGCTCCCGAGTAGCTGGGACTACAGGTGCACACCACCATGCCTGGCTAATTTTTGTATTTTTAGTAGAGATGGGGTTTCACCATGTTGGTCAGGCTGGTATCGAACTCCTGGCCTCAAGTGATCCACCTGCCCCAGCCTCCCAAAGTGCTGGGATTACAGGTGTAAGCCACCACGCCTGGCCTTATTGAGTGTTAACTATGTGCCAGGGGCACAAATTATCTCAGCTGTTTTTTTGTCGCAACCTTTTGAAGGGGGTGGGCTTCATACAAGATGAGAAAACCATGACTCAGGTGATGCAGGCCTTACGCGGAAGCCCTGTGCCATCCGCTGCCTTCTGACTGACGGTGTTGCTCCATCTGAAAGAGAGAAAAAAGTAGGTTGAAGCTGTGTTCATGAGCCAGCCCTTCCCACACGTAGTCCTGGGAATTTGTCTCCAGGCCAGTTGACAAGAAAGGGAAACTAATGCAATTGGCAACTGGGCAAGCCCTTCTGAAGGCTTTTCCTTACCCTCACAAGAGGCCTGGGGAACAACCCAGATAAGTGCAGAGAAATGAGGTGGTGAAAGGCTTTGGGATCAGACAGGTCTGGGTTCAAGTCCCAGAGCCCTCTTGCCAGCTCAGTGACCTTGGGCAAGTCCCCTCCCCATTTTTTTTTTTTTTTTTTTTTGAGACGGTGTCTCACTCTGTCACCCAGGCTGGAGTGCAGTGGCGCGATCTCAGCTCACTGCAACCTCTGCCTCCCAGGTTCTCTCACCTCAACCTCCTGGGTAGCTGGGATTACAGGCATGCACCACCGTGCCCAGCTAATTTTTTGTTGTTTTTTTTTTTTTTTTTTTTCTTGAGACGAGTCTTCCTCTGTCACCCAGGCTGGAGGGCAGTGGTGTGATCTCGGCTCACTGCAAGCTCCGCCTCCTGGGTTCATGCTATTCTCCTGCCTCAGCCTCCCAAGTAGCTGGGGCTACAGGCGCCCGCCACCACGCCCAGCTAATTTTTTGTATTTTTAGTAGAGACGAGGTTTCACCGTGTTAGCCAGGGTGGTCTCCATCTCCTGACCTCGTGATCCGCCCGCCTCAGCCTCCCAAAGTGCTGGGATTACAGATATGAGCCACCACGCCTGGCCTTTTTTTGTATTTTTAGTAGAGACGGGTTTCACCGTGTTAGCCAGGATGGTCTCAAATGCCTGACCTTGTGATCTGCCCGTCCCGGTCTCCCAAAGTGCTGGGATTACGGGCGTGAGACACCACACCCAGCCCAGGGCAAGTCCTTTTGGCTTTTTAAACCTCACTGTCCTCTGCAAAATGGGGAACATCACTAATAGGACTCACGCTCAAGTGTTGTTTTGAGGGTTAAATGAGGTGAGATGTGCAAGTAAACATTTCCTGGGTCCACAGTAAATCCTCCATTAGTGGTTATTATTTCCACTGAACCACCTTCTTTTTTGTTTGTTTGTTTTGTTTTGAGATGGAATCTTGCTCTGTTGCCCAGGCTGGAGTGCAGTGGTGCAATCTTGGCTTGATTCTTGAAATTGAACCTCCGCCTCCTGGGTTCAAGCGATTCTCCTGCCTTAGCCTCCTGAGTAGCTGGGATTATAGGAACCTGCCACCACACCCAGCTAATTTTTGTATTTTTAGTAGAGATGGGGTTTTGTCATTTTGGCCAGGCTGGTCTCGAACTCCTGACCTCAGGTGATCCACCCGCCTCAGACTCCCAAAGTGCTGGGATTACAGGCATGAGCCACCGCTCCTGGCCCCCTCTTCTTTATTAACATAATATTAGTGTACCTCTTAGTCTAGGAGGCAGAGTCCTGGAATGTCCAATCTTTTAGGAAGCAGGATGTGAAGAGGGTCATACAAGTGGGACCTCCTGCGGGAGATCTGGAAAAAGCTGAAGGTTGTCTTGGAGGTGGGAGAGGAGGGGAAGGCAGCTGTAGGCAGGGATGCCACATGTCCAGAACTCCGAGGGCAAGACTGATGTGCCCCGGCTTCCTGGCCTTTGCACGTGGTGTTCTCACTTTCAGCCCTCTTGGAATACTCCTATTTATCCTTCAAAACCCCACCCAGATACCCTTCTTTTAATTGTAAGTCTTTAATAAGTGATCATTTCCCTGTGACCTTCTTTCCTCAACCTTTGAATTTCTTGATTGGGGTTCACCCTCCCTATTATATTCCCATAGCATGTTATTCACTTGTTCATCAGAACCCTTGGCAATTGTTCTTTTTTTTTTTTTTTTTCCTATTTCTTTCTTCCACCAGACCAGGGATTCTTGAAATTATACATGTTTGTATTCGATTTTGGGGAGAAAATGGGATAGCCTCAGATTTGAGTTGGCCTTCCACCCTTAATGGCTAAGAATCAGATAGATACACTGAGCTCTTCAGAGACGATAGGTCCCCTCAAGCCTAACACTGAGCTTGCAGAAAGTAACTGTCCAGGGAATGTTTGTTGAATGAATGAATGACCGACATATTCTGATTTCTTCTTTCTCTTTCTTTCCTTCTTTTTTTTTTTTTGAGACTGAGTCTCACTCTGTTGCCCAGGCTGGAATGCAATGGTGCTTTCTCAGCTCATTGCAACCTCCACCTCCCGGGTTCAAGCAATTCTCCTGCCTCAGCCTCCCAAATAGCTAGGATTCCAGGTGCCCACCACCACTCCCCGCTAATTTTTACATTTTTAGTAGATACGGGGTTTCACCATGTTGGCCATGCTGGTCTCGAACTCCTGACCTCAGGGAATCTACCCGCCTTAGCCTCCCAAAGTGTTGGGATTACGGGCATAAGCCACCATGCCTGGCCCATTTTCTGATTTCTGAAATCACATGTGCTTGTCTAGAAATGGTGATCTCTGTGTCTCGCCTCACATTGTAAAAGAAATTCCCATTTACTTCCTGGATCTCAGCAGCTTCTCCAGCATTTTTTGGATTAATTATGTAAGAAAAAGATGGTTTTCTTTCTTTTTTGATGCCCAAAACATCCCAAGAGTTTCCTGGAGAGAACAGAAGACTTTGCAGAAAAAGTCCTCTGGGGGGGAAAATGCTTGTGCTGCCCCAGTTTTCAGGAAGTGAAGCTTTTTATAGTCACACTTGCAGACCGCTCTGTACCTAAAGGAAGCCAGGAGGGAACAAGCAGGAATCTGGCTTTGTAGCTCACTTCTGCACCCCTCTCCCCTTTCTGGAAGGAGGCAGAACTGGATGATCCCACCTGCCATTTGGTCTCTGCTTTTCTGGGCGCTTGTCGCCATCCAGACTGATTTGGTGAGGGCCAGGATATATAGCTTGTCACAGGTATGAAGTTGGGGGTGTGCCAAACTCCACCACTTAATAGCTGTGTGACCTTGGGTTGGTCATTTCACTTCTCTCTGCCGCGGTTTTTCCATCAGTAAAATGCGAGTGATAACCATATTAATAGTATCAGCCTCCTTTCATTGTTGGGAGGAGCTGATGGTGTAATACAGTGATGCAATGTAATGCCTGGCACATAGTAAGTGCTCAGTTAGCAGTGGTGATGGTGGTGGTGGTCTTTGGTCAGGTTCCCTGGAAGCAGAGACTGACGTGAGGATTCTGGTGCAGCAATTCATCGAGGGAAAGCTCTCAAGCGAAACCCATAAGGAAGAAAGGGCAACAACTGGGGCAGGGGACAAAGCTAACTACAGATGTGGTTTCAGCTGAGCCCCAGCCTCAGCCCAGTCCCATGGGGACCCCTAGAGTGTGAATTGCATCACTGAGTTGGTGGTGCCTTGAGGCAAGGAGACCTCAGTGTTTTGTTCTGTATTGGTCAGTCATTGGCTGTGGGCATCTGGACATAGCCTTCAGTAAGGGCAGTTCTCCAGAGGAGGGTAGAGCTCTGAGCCTTTCGTAACCAGCATTCACAGCAGCTGAAGGGTGTGTGTGCACCTTCTAGAAAAGGGGATCTTAGTCAGGGAAGGTACCAGCTGCATCGATGGAAATGATGAATTTGATGACTGCATCTCTGAAAACCAGAGAAGTCAAGTAACTGGTTCACCGTCACACAGCTAATAAGAGCTATAGCTGGGTCTCCAAACCCTTAATCATGATGCTATACTTATTTAGCAAGGACGGGGTGGGTCTAGAATAAGGGAAGTGAGGTGCTCACATAGGGCACAAAATTGGGGGACATCAAGAAAAGTCACTGATCACTATAAATAATATTTCAATTGTGTTTTTAAAAAATTAAAATTAATGCAAAAATTTATGAGAAAGGAATCAGAACTATAAATAAAAACAGGATTAGTATTACTTTTTTTTTCCTTTTGCCTCTGGTGCCAGCATGGCTTGCACTGCCCTGAGCAAGTTCCTTTTTGAATAATTAGGTTCTTACACCTTTTCATCATTATCTATGTGACTGTGATGAACATTCTTATAGCAAAATGTTTGTATATTATTATTGTTATTTCCAAAGGAATTCCTGTGTGTGGAACTGGATCACTAACTATAGGGTTAAAAGTTGGACACAGTGTCCCCCCACCCCAACCTTTTATTATGAAAATGTTCAAACATATAGAAAAATTATATACGAAAATACCCATCAGCTAGATTCTATAAAATTTGCTATGTGGCTGGGTGCGGTGGCTCACACCTGTGATCCCAGCACTTTGGGAGGTGGAGGGGGGCAGATCATGAGGTCAGGAGATCGAGACCATCCTGGCTAAAATGGTGAAACCCCCCCATGACCAGGTGTCTCACAGGAAACTTAAAAATACGAAAAAATTAGCCGGGCGTGGTGGCGGGCGCCTGTAGTCCCAGCTATTCGGGAGACTGAGGCAGGAGAATGGCGTGAACCCAGGAGGCGGAGCTTGCAGCAAGCTGAGATCACACCACTGCACTCCAGCCTGGGTGACAGAGTGAGACTCTGTCTCAAAAAAAAAATGCTATGTGTGCTTTATAAAAATGTAGCCATCCATCCATGGCACTTTTTTTTTTTTTTTGAGACAGGGTCTCACTCTGTTGCCTGGGCTGGTGTGCAGTGGTGTGATCACAGCTCACTGCAGCCTTAACTTCCCAGGCTGAAGCAATCCTTCTACCTTAGCCTCCAGAGTACTGGGACTACAGGGTTCAAACAATCCTCCCACCTTGGGTTCCCAAAGA
The DNA here is from genome assembly GCF_028885625.2 of Pongo pygmaeus. Classification (NCBI taxonomy): domain Eukaryota; kingdom Metazoa; phylum Chordata; class Mammalia; order Primates; family Hominidae; genus Pongo; species Pongo pygmaeus. The sequence goes on from NC_085931.1 coordinate 36,011,182, forward strand.
GCTGGGATTACAGGTGTGAGCCACAGCACCCAGCACTGTATTTTTTTTGTGTGTGTGCATTTCAAAATAAATTATTGGCCGGGCATGGTGGCTCATGCCTGTAATCCCAGCACTTTGGGAGGCCGAGGCGGGTGGATCACTGGTCAGGAGTTCAAGACCAGCCTGGGCAACATGGTGAAACCCCGTCTCTACTAAAAATACAAAAATTAGCCAGGCGTGGTGGTGCGCACCTGTAATCCCAGCTACTCGGGAGGCTGAAGCAGAAGAATCGCTTGAACCCAGTGGGAAGAGGTTGCAGTGAGCTGAGATCACACCACTGCACTCCAGCCTAGGTGACAGAGCAAGAATTCGTCTCAAAAAAAAATTATAGATATCAGTACATTTCAGCTGTACATTTCAATATGTATGTCATTAACTGGCAAGCCATTTTTTTTTTTTTTTTTTTTTTTTTTGAGACCGAGTCTCTCTCTGTTGCCCAGGCTGGAGAGCAGTGGCGTGATCTCGGCTCACTGCAAGCTCCACCTCCTGGGTTCACGCCATTGTCCTGCCTCAGCCTCCTGAGTAGCTGGGACTGCAGGCACCCGCCACCACGCCGGGCTAATTTTTTGTATTTTTAGTAGAGACGGGGTTTCACTGTGTTAGCCAGGATGGTCTCGATCTCCTGATCTCGTGATCCGCCTGCCTCGGCCTCCCAAAGTGCTAGGATTACAGGCGTGAGCCACCGCGCCCGGCCAAGCCATTATTTTTTAAGACTTTTGATTTAGGGTGTTCAATTTCTTCCAGGAAATATATACCAGTTTTCATGTCCATCTGCTGTGGGTATACGTGTCTGTTTCACCACAACCTTGACAACAGTGGGTATGATCATTTTAAAGGTGTTTTACTTTCTACTTTGATTTAACATTTTTCCTCCTGAGGACCCCAGTGGATTTCCCACCCCGATGTCCAGATGGTCTGTTAAAAAGCTGTGTGCCATTCCAGCTCTCTAGGTATTTCTGGTGTGACTTTCCTGGGGCCCGGGGGGAGGACTCAGCTGTTTCTCAGGTCTGTTCCTGTTTCCACCCTGGATGTCCCGGGCCTGCGTGATGAGGGAGCAGGCCATGAAGAGGACTTCCTGGTGTAGGAGCTCACTATTGGCAATTTGTGTGGGGAAAATGGGCAAACTTTGGAGGCCCACTTTGGATGCCAGAAGTCCTGGGACCTAGGAGGCTGCATGTGGTGGAGGGTGGAGCCAGGCACTCATGGAAGTGCGACCTAGCCCTGTGTATGTTTCCTGTGTATGTTTCCTCACCTGCATGGTGGAGTAATGCTTCTGGATAGATCAACGTAAGGTATTTAGGCTGCTGCAAGAGCCCCCCACCCCATCTTTGCCTTCAACCTTCAGTTTTCTCATGGACCAGGTACCTAATTGCCTCTGGGCACTTGTATCTCTGTGATTTCTATGGGCCAGGAATTTGGGAGCAGTGTGGCTGAGTGACTGTGACTTGGAATTTCTTATGAGGTTGTACTCAAGATACTGTCCAGGTCTACAGTCAGCTAAGGGTTTGACTAGAGATGGAGCATCTGCTTCCATCGTGGCTCACTCACATGGCCAGCAAGTGGTGCTAGCTGTTTGCTGGGGGCCTCAGATTCTCTCCATGTGGGTTTCTGTGTGTGACTCCTTGAGCACCCTCACAACATGGCGGCTGGCTTTCCCCAGCATGACCTCAGAGAACAAGGTAGAAACCATGATGCCTTTTATGACCAAGCTTTAGAAGTCCTACAGTACTACACTATCACTTCTTCTTCTTCTTCTTTTTTTTTTTTTTTTTTTTAAGACGGAGTCTCACTCTGTCACCCAGGCTGGAGCGCAGTGGCGTGATCTCAGCTCACTGCAAGCTCTGCCTCCCGGGTTCAAGCGATTCTCCTGCCTCAGCCTCCCAAATAGCTGGTATTACAGGTACCTGCCACCACGCCCGGCTAATTTTTGTATTTTTAGTAGAGACGGGGTTTCACCATGTTGGCCAGGCTGGTCTTGAACTCCTGACCTTGTGATCCACCTGCCTCGGCCTCCCAAAGTGCTGGGATTACAGACGTGAGCCACCGTGCCCGGCTCATCACTTCTTCTTTACTCTGCTAACCACACGGACCAACCTTGATTCATTGTGGGAGGGGACCACACCAGGGTATGAATAAAAGGGGGCAAGGATTATTGATGGTCATCTTGGAGGACACCTATCAGGCATAACCTTGGTACATGATTTCACCTCTGTGGATCTCAGTCTCCTCTGTCAGATGGGTTCATGCAAAAAAATTCATTAGTTGATTCCTGTGAATGCTTAGAATGGTGTTGGACATTTAGTTACCTCTTAATAAATATTAGCCACCACTGTCATCCCCTGCTGGGCTGTGAGCCCTCTGCTCTTAATCTCTATGCAGTGCCTGGCTCAGAGTAGGCACCCTCTGAGTCTTTATTAAATGAATGAATGAAAGAATGAATGAGGCTGGATGTGGTGGCTCATGCTTGTAATCCCAGTACTTTGGGAGGCTGAGGCAGGTGGATCGCTTGAGTCTAGGAGTTCGAGACCAGCCTGGACAACATGGTGAAACCCTGTCTCTACAAAAATTACACACAAAAAAATAAGCTGGGTGTGGTGGCACATAACTGTAGTCCCAGCTACTCGGGAGGCTGAGGTGGGACGATCGCTTGAATCTGGGAGGCCAAGGCTGTAGTGAGCTGTGATCATGCCACTGCAGTCCAGCCTGGGCAACAGAGTGAGATCCCATATCCAAAAAAAAATAAAAAAAAGAAGAAGAAGAAGAAAGAGAGAGAGGGAGAGAGAAAGAGAATGAATAGCTGTAAGGACTGGGAATACATAGAAAAGAAAGAGATCTGTTGGCCACATTGCCAGAGAGTCCTTTGTGATAAACTTTCTCAAGTGAGGCCCTTTGACCAGTGTCTAGAAAACAAATATTTGTTCAAAACTGAAGTGAGGTTGTGGTGAAAAGGACATAGGATGCATTCTGAGCGACCTGGGTTTCAATTGTGTACTTGGTGTCCGAACAATAAATATTTACAGAGCCCTGACTCTGGGCCAGGTACCGTGTCAGACCTGGGAAAACCTGGGGTGGAAGCAGCTCTGGTGCATGCCTGGTGACATCCTTGCTATGTGACCTTGGGCAAGTGAATCTATGTCTCTGAATCTGCATTTCCTTGTCTGTAAAAGTAGTGGGGTTGGGGGGACATGGATCCCTGCTAGAAGGAGAAACCTCCTTTAACAGGTGTGCCTGACCTCCAGGATCCAGCTGCTGCCCACCCGCTTCTAACAACCCCTGACATGTTTGGGATCTCCAGGCAGAGGACAGAAAACCTGCATGGGTCAGATGAGCGGGGCCTGGCCGAGGGCAGTGGGTGTTAGGATCTAGTCGTACCCCCAACCCCTAGTTTAACTCCAGCCCTGTAAGGGTTAAAACCCAGGGAACTCATGTGACCTAGTGTAAACCATGAATCATTCCCATTGCTCCCAGTGCTGAGCCTGCTGCCCAGGACAGGGCAGATGCTGTGCCGCGGGTTGCCATGGCAACTCCGCCTGTACTGAAATACAGCCCACCCCAGTGCTTCCTGGGGGACCGCGGAGGCTGTCTCACCTGGATCAGTGTTGCCTTCCAGAGAGGGAGGGAGAGACAGCTGAAAAGGAAAGAGAGAGGAGAGAAGCTTAGAGACAAGCAAGTGGAAGTTGAGACACAGGGAGAGGGAGGAGAGCGAGGCTGAGAAATCAACAGAGAAACAGACCACGAGAGGGAGACAGACAGACAGCCGACCAGAGGTCCCAAGACGCTGCCTGTAACCTTAGAGGCAGAAGCCGTTTCCCAGCAGTGCTAACCTTCCCGGGGCTGCCAGATCGCCGACATACACGCACACACACACACGTGCACACACATGCACACACGTGCAGCCGCATTTCCTTGTGCGCTTGCGGTGAGGGCACAGGGGTGGGTAGGCTGGCAGGCACGTGAAGTTGCCATCAGCCCCGAGGGACCGTGAGCGAGTTGGGACTTGGGGGAGAAAAAAATGGGGGCGGACGTCAGCTCCCTGGGCGGCCACCGCCACCGCCTCCGCCTCCCCGAGGCCCCTCCTGCATTCCTGGGCAGCGAAGCCCCTCGCTAAGACGGGGGCTGATGTCATCCCAGGCTGCTCAGCCAGGGGACCCGGGGGCCCTGGTGGCTGCCTCCGGAAGTGAGCTAGCCGCCTGCTGGCCGACAGGTTTGGAATCTCCAGCCAGAGGACAGAAAACCTGCATGGGTCAGGTGAGCGGATTCTGGCTGAGGGCAGCCGGGCAGGGGGCAGCAGGGTGCGGCAGCTTGCCCACCGGAACCTTCCAGGGTGCACCTCAGGGGGGCTGCCTACCTGAAGGGAAGTGAGGACGAGGGTGCCCAAGGCCGCCCCCTCCACCCCCACCCCCACCCCCCGCCTTTCGGGGACCGTCACGCCCTGGAGTGAGTGCAGCCGGCTTGTTCCTCAAAGCTCCTTGTCTCGGCCGATCAGCTGGGTGAGCCCTGGAACTGGAACCTGGACTGCCCAGTGTGTTGACTTTACAACTCCGCTGGGGTGGACTCCCAGCCTGGCACTTAGCTGCCTCTTAATTCTGAGCGGCACCCGTGGATGCAGCCGGCTGCTGGCTCAGGGATGTTTACTTACCCTTGGTTTGCCTGAAGAAAGCTACTGTTTTTAAATTTTTTTCCTCCAAGCAAGCCCAAAACTTCCATGAGCAAGAGTCCGAAGAGGCGAGAGGACACCGGCGTTTTAATTGCTCTCTCCCTCCCTAACCTCCTTCTTCCCTCTCCTCCTGGCTGGCCCCATGGATTACCTGGGAGATAAACTCACGGTGGCTCAGACCCACATGACCCAGTGGATGGGCACCGTGAGGAGGTCCTTCCAGGAAGCCCTCAATTTGGTGACCACCACGGTGGGCCACGAACGGACGAGTGCAGAGTCGGCCAGCCGGACCCCCTTCAAGCGTACTTCCTCCTTCCGACACCTGGCTTCCCGGAGTCGGGAATCCTTCCGTCGCTTCTCAGCTCGCAGCCAACAGAGGTTTTCTTCACTGAGGAAAAGGCATACAGATTCGGAACCGCCAGATATTGTAAGCTTATTATGTTTTAAAAAATATTAAAACAACACTGAAAGCTCCTCCCCTCCAGTCCTCCCAGGGAGGGGGTCCCAGACATCAAACCGGGAAGTTACTTCTTCCAGAATAGCTGTCAGTCAAAGCCCAGGCACTTCCTGTCCCCTGTACCTGGGAAAGAGGCATGTAGCAATAATTCCTCTCTCTCCTGAAGTCAGTCAGGAAATTTTTGCTGGAGTCCACGTCTGTGTGGACAGGGCCAGCACATGAATTGGGCTGAATTTGCCAGTTGATTTATGTTTAAGTGTGAACACCCCAGCCCCCGACACGAAAGCTCATCCTTCCCCCTATTTTTAGGGTGGATTAGTGGCACCTGCCTCGTCTCTTCTCACCCTCCTAGGAAGCACAAGTGGCCGTGTCATGTGCACGCTGAGTTGTAGCTTTTGTCGTTCCACCGAGCTTTCATTGGATTGCCAAGGAAAGGGTCTTAGGAGACCGAGGTGGTGGGCGAGTTTGCCTGCTGGCCGTGAACCTGGGGTTTGGTGTGAGTGGTCCAGGCAGGGAGGCCTTGATTTCTTACTCAGGCAGGCTCGGGAGGGCTTGGATTGGGACAGCAGGGTGGAATGACAGCTAATGATTAAAACCTTGGCCTGTGTCCTGCTAGGGGACAGTGCAGAAACAATCGTAAGTTCCTTATGATGATTTGGAGAGGTGGGACTGGGTCCAGAGAGCGAAAGTGCCTACTGTGGGGGAAGCACAGTGAGCGAGTGGCAGAGCCAGGTCCGGAACCCCAGGCTCTGACCTCCCCATTCACGGCTCTTTCCAGTCCAGCTCCGGGCAGATATTCTCCCCAGACCCTCCCAATTACTTCAGGGCTGCCCACGTCACTGACCAGGCCTGAGCCTAAAGAGAGGGCCTGCCGTTTTCACATAGGAGACTTCTGCCACCTGACTGTGGTGTTCCAGTTTATGGGAGCACTTGACGACAGGCGAAGGGCTAAGCCAGCCCCTTTTTCTGGGTTCCTCCTAGCCGGGAGTGCTATAGTCATTAAGGGACCCAGCATTTAGGGAGGAGCCCTGAGCTGGCCCTCCCTACACTCCAGGTGGCAGGGCTCACAGCTGCCCTGCCAGGTGCAGGGGCTCAGTATCCCCTCTGCTGGCCCAGAGGTGTGGTGACTCACCCCAGGTCACGCAGCAGCCAGAGGAGGCAGGTACAAATGCAAGGCAGGAGCCGAGCACTTGGGCATGACACGTGTCTTGTTCACAGGACATCTCCTTCACGGTGGGTCTGTGCTCCTTTGTGGCCCGGAACAAATTAGTGGGGCTTGAATTTATGAGACAGATTCCCCAACCTCTGGAAGGTGTGACTTGGCACAGGGAAAGAAGGCCCTTCATTCATTCTGTCTCCCTCTGTGTGTATCTCTGTCTCTGATGTGTCTCTCTGCCTTGCTCTGTCTCTGTTTGTTTCTCTGTCACTCCTGTTCTCTCTCAGGGTATGGGGTTGGTGATAGGCAGGCTCTGTTGGCATCCCTCTTCCCCCCCCTTGGGGAGTGGTGTGACCATGGGCATTGGCCTGAATCCCCTAGGCCTCTTACCCTGTGTTACAGGTTGGTGCCACCGGCAGGAGTGGCCTCTCCAGCTGGTTGAATAAATGAAGTTGGGTGGTGCAGAGCCATTCTGTGTTGCATCGAGATGCCACCAAGAGTGTAAATACATGCTAAATACATTCAAGCTTCAGGCTTCTTCCCATGTAGCCACCCTACTGGGTAGTAGGCAGCAGCTGACCTTGGCCTCGACAGCTTGAATCAGACTCCTGGCTGAGGAGCTGTGACCCATTCTTAAGCCTCAGTTTCTTCCTGTGTCCAATGAGGAGAACCAAGGCCTTGGTATGAGATTGAAGCAAGCCCCCGGCACAGTGCCAGGCACACAGAATCTGCACACTTGTGAATGCCCTCTCTCTGTTGCTTGCCTAGACACTCTGCCTGAGCAGGATAAAGGCAGAGTTGGGATAGGAACATGTGCAGTCTTGCAGATGAGTCAATGAAACGCAAGGCCAGGGACCCCCTGCGTGGGGGTTGAGTCTTGGCTCTGCCGCTTCCCAGCTGTGTGATCTTGGGCAGACTCCTTCCCTCTCTGTGCCTTGATTTCCTCCTCTGTGAAATGGGGATGATCGTGCATTGATGTGCTGGTAAACGTGTGGTGGGCGTGGCCGTTCTTAGTTTGTGGTGCTTAAAAATTAGTTCTTGTGGCAACCAAACCTTTCCTCTCAAACCATCCCTTCAAAGATTTTCAATGAGCTGGAAAACCCACACATGCCCTTTTTACTCAGGGACTTTACTTAAGTATTCGTTTTATGGGGAGAAACTTTTTAAAACCACAGACAATTACTTAAGAGTTTGGGACAACAGCAGTATCCGTGGCTGGGGCTGGGAGGGGGCAGGATTTTAGTCTTTCTGACCTTGTACGTGATTTATCTAAATAATCCATTCATTTCATCCTGGTTCCTGCCTCCGGCTTGTGTTTACTCAGAGCAGTGTAGAAGAATCTATCTCGGGCATAAAATAACCCTCAAAGGCGTGCCCTGAAATGTTTTCTAAAGCCAGCCTTGAAGTAATTTGCTAATGGCCTGCCTGCCTCTGCGTCCAAGGGATAAAAGGGGGAAAGAGGGAAAACAAATGCTTTGTCTCTGAGCCACAAAGGCAGGAAGAGGCACGTTTGTGCTGCAGTCCCATGTGAGCCTAAGAAACACGCCTGGTACTCCAGGTTTAGCCGAGGAGACAAGGTGGACTCCAGTTAGAGGCCAGACAGAAAATTCCAGAACCCAGGAACAATGGCAATGGCACAGGGGCCAAGACTGGAATAAAAGCGGGAAGTGGGGGGTCTCTGAGGCCATGGGGTGCCGCAGCAAGAGGGCTTTGGAGTCAGACAGACTTAGGCCTGAGTCTCAACTCACCATGTGCAAACTGGGTGACCTTGGGCAGCTTAAATCACCTCTTTCAGCCTCAGTGCCCTCATCTGAAACATGGAGATTCAGCCGGGACTTGTCTGGTGGGTGGTTCAATGGAACAGAGTGGACTAAGAGCCAGCACAGCCCTGGCATGCAGGAGGTGCTGAATAAATGTTCGTTCCACGTTGCTTTTTGGGGGGCTCAGACTGTAATGTGAGTCCTACCTTCCTAGAACACTAAACTGGTGCCTTAGGGAAGCAGAGTAAGAGCCTGATCAACCTGTGTTTGTATTTACTGTGTGCAGGGCTCCATGCTAAGCATCAGGTGCATATAATTTGTATGTCTTCATTAATTCACTCATATTTTCATTCAACCAGTATTTATTTATTTTTATTTATTTATTTAGAGACAGAGCCTCACTTTGTCACCCAGGCTGGAGTGCAGTGGCACAATCTCGGCTCACTGCAACCTCCGCCTCCCAGGTTCAAGTGATTCTCCTGCCTCAGCCTCCCTGGTAGCTGGGATTACAGGCGCCCTCCACAACACCGGCTAATTTTTGTATTTTTAATAGAGACAGGGTTTCACCATGATGACCAGGCTGGTCTCGAACTCCTGACCTCAAGTGATCCACCCGTTTCAACCTCCTAAAGTGCTGGGATTACAGGCATGAGCCACCGCGCCCAGCCTACTTTTATTTACTTATTTTGAAGACAAGGTCTTGCCCTGTCACTGGGGCTGGAGTGCAGTGGCATGATCATAGCTTACCACAGCTTCGATCCCCTGGGTTCAAGCCATCCTCTCACCTCTGGAGTAGCTGGGATTACAGGCATACGCCACCACACCCAGCCATTTTTTTTCTTTTGTGTAGAGACAGGGTCCTGCTATGTTGCCCAGGCTGGTCTTGAGCTCCTGGCCTCAAGTGATCCTCCCACCTCAGCCTCCCAAAGTGTGGGGATTGCAAGCATGAGCCAACGTTCCCCGCCCCCCAGTATGTATGTATGTATGTATGTATGTACGTATTGAGATGGAGTCTTGCTCTGTCACCTGGGCTGGAGTGCAATGGTGCAGTCTTGGCTCACTGCAACCTCCGCCTCCTGGGTTCAAGCAATTCTCCTGCCTCAGCCTCCTGAGTAGCTGGGACTACAGGCGTATGCCACCACACCCGGCTAATTTTTGTATTTTTAGTAGAGACAGGGTTTCACCATGTTGGCCAGGCTGGTCTCGAACTCTGGCCTCAGGTGATCCACCCACCTCAGCCTCCCAAAGTGCTGAGATTACAGGTGTGAGCCACCACACCTGGCCCCCTCAGTCAGTATTTACTGAGTATCTACCACAACTCTGGTGCAGGAGAAATGGCTGTGAACGAAAGAGACAAAACTCCTGCCTTCACAGAGCTGCCTTCTAGTGAGGCTGATAATAAAACACATCAGAATGTAAATATGTCATATATGTGCTGAAAATGAGGGAACTATCTTAAAATACCAAGGATCTGTCTGTAACCTCAAACTATTGCTGTATATTAGAGTTTCTCAGCCTCAGCTGTAATGATATATTGGGCTACATAATTGTTTATGGCTGTGGGGGGTAAGGGGTAGAGTCTGTGCATTGTAAGCTTATCCCTGGTTCCTACCCACTAGAAGCCAGTAGCATCCCACAGTTGTGACAACCAAAAATATCTCCAGACCTTGCCAAGTCCCTTGGGGGCAGAATCACAATGCCCCTCCCAGCCCCCATCCAGGTTTGAGAACACTGTCGTATATAATGTGGTGTGGGGCACCATAATTGTAGCTGGGGTATATTCTCCCAGTGACTTAAATATGGGGAGGAGGGCAGGGATCCCACATCCACTGAGCCTCTCCTGCTTGCCAGGAACCACACCGCTGCCCCTGTGGGGTGTAGCCCCATACTTTGTGAATGGAGAAATCTGAAGCACAGAGAGGTGAAGTCACAGGACTGGGGAGCTGTGAAGTGGGGACTCCATCCAGCATGTGTTGGCCTTGCTGGGAGCATGACCACGCCCTGCACTGGGGATTCACTATTAAACATCGGCCCCAGAGCTGAGCGTTCAGTCCTCCGGCCCAAGGCCGAGTGGGAGTATTTGCTTCTGTGTTAATTATGGACTGTAATGGAGGCTTAAAATATTCAGCAGGGCTCAGCATCTCCCCCAACCAAACACACACACACACACACACACACACACACTCACACTCTCTCTCTCTCTCTCTCTCTGCTTCAGCAAGTGGGGGAGAATTGCAAGGAAAGGATGTATAGGACTCCTGCCTTCAGAAGCCCCATTTCAGCCCCATCTCCATCAGTATTCTCTCCCTACTGGGGTCCTCCGGCTCTGTAACAAATTACCACAAAGTTGGTGGCTTAAATTAATATAACTTCATCTCTCACAGTTCCGGAGTCCAGAAGCCCAAAATCAAAATGTCAGCAGTCGGCCGGGTGTGGTGGCTCACCTATAATCCCAGCACTTTGGGAGGCCGAGGTGGATGGATCACCTGAGGTCGGGAGTTCAAGACCAGCCTGACCAACGTGGAGAAACCTCATCTCTACTAAAAATACAAAATTAGCCCAGTGTGGTGGCGCATGCCAGTAATCCCAGCTACTCAGGAGGCTGAGGCAGGAGAATTGCTTGAACCTGGGAGGTGGAGGTTGCAGTGAGCTGAGATCGCACCATTGCACTCCAGCCTGGGCAACAAGAGTGCAACTCTTGTCTCAAAAAAAAAAAAAGTCAGCAGTCAACGCCTCCCTCCAGAGGCTCTAGGGGAGCATGCTTTCTCACCTCTTCCAGCTTCTGGTGGCTCCAGGCGTTCTTTGGCTTGTGGCCACATCACCCCAATCTCTGCCTCTGTCTTCATGTCACTATCTCCTCTTCTCTGTCATCTCGTCTCCTGTCTCTGATAAGGACGCTTGTCCCTGAACATAGGAGCCTCCTGGATTACCTAGGATGATCTCACCTGGAGACCTGCAACTTAATTTCATCTGCAAAGGCCCTTTTTCCAAGTGAGGTCACATTTGAAGGTTCTAGGGGCTAGGATGCAAACATAACTTTTGTTTTTTGTTTTTTGTTTGAGACAGGGTCTCCTGTCGCCCAGGCTGGAGTATACTGGTGCAATCACGGCTCACTGCAGCCTCAACTTCCCAGGCTCAGGTGACCCTCTCACCTCAACCTCCCAAGTAGCTGGGACTGCAGGTGTACACCACCACACCTACCTAATTTTTTTGTATTTTTAATAGAGACAGAGTTTTACCTTGTTGCCCAAGGTAGTCTCAAACTTCTGGGCTCAAGGGATCCACCTACTTCAGCCTCCCAAAGTGCTGGGATTACAGACGTGAGACACTGCGTCCAGCCAACATATCTTTTTAGGGGCCACTGTCAGCCCCCCACACACTGCCCACAGCTTACACTCTGGCCCCTCCCATCCAGTCCATTCTCCTCCCAACAACCCAAAAGATCAGGTCATTCCCCTGCCTCACCCCAGACTTAGATGCCCAGTTTTCCTGTGTGACCTGGCCCTGCCTCCCTGATAACATCAGCTCCTACCTCTGTCCTTTATGCTCACTCTGGCCTTGCCACTCTGACCTCCTGCTCTTTGTCAGTCACCCCCTGCTCCTTCCAGACCCCAAGAGTTTGCCATCACCATTCCCTCTGCTGAAATGCCCTTTCCCTCTCTTCACCTCTGCAGAGAGGCTTCCCGACGTTCCAGGCTGTGGTGAACTCCCTGCGTTTCCCTGCACCCATCCTTCTTCATTTCTTCCTGGGACCTATCTCAGTCCATACTTATTTCATGTCACTTGTTCCCTGGTTTATTCTCTGACTCCTTTACTAGGATGTAAGGTCCACGAGGGCCAGGGCTTTGGCCGTCCTGATTCAGCTTGATATTGCCAGTACCCAGAACAGTGGCTAGGAGCTCGCAGAGTATCTGCCTTCCTGAAATCCACTGTCCTTCATTCTTGTGTCCACCCTGTGACACCATCTCCATATTATAGATGGGTAAACTGAGGCCTGGAGAGGATAAGTGACACAGCCCTGGTGTACACCTCTTAAGAGATGACAAGTGTACGGCCACATCACCCTGAATGCTCCCACTCTCATCTGATCTCAGAGTTGACGCCAGGATTCTAGTCCAGGGAGGCCTGGAGTTCTTTCCCTGTGGAGGGCAGGATGGAAAATCTGAAGTATAATGGTAATAAAAACCATTCATTCATTCATTGGAAATTTTTAATTGAGTACCTGTTTTGTACCAGATACTGTGCTCGGTAGAGGAAGAAACAGGCAGGGTCTTTGCCCTCACGGGACTCATAGGAGCAGGGAGACACATTAAACAACTAAGTAAACCAATGAATGAACAAAGAAAGTACTCTCAGCTAATGGTGAGGGCTCTGAAGAAAATGTAACAGGGCATGGGGACCCATGGGAGTGTATTTTAGGAACAGTGGTCAGGAAAGTCTTCTCAGGAGGTGACATTGGAGCAGAGACCTGCACGAGTGAGGGGATGAGCCCCAGAAAGTTTGGAGGGACATTGGGACAGCAGGGAAGGCAGTGCAAAGGCCCTGAGGGAGGTTTGTGCCTGGTGTGTTTGAGGAGCAGCAAGGAGCCAGAGTGACTGGAGCAGCACAAGTCAGTGGGAGAGGGTAGAAGTGAGCTCAGAGAGGTGGGCCAGGGGCCAGGCCGGGTAGGGCCAGGGAGGGGGGTTCTGATAGGATGTTAGATTTTAGCATTGGAGGGTACTGAGCAAGGGAGAGCTATGATCAGATCTGTGCCTCTGTGTGGAGTGTTGGAAGAGAAGAGCAGAATAACAACTCTAGCTACCACTTCTTGAGTGCCTGCTGTGTGCCAGGCACATGTTGTTATTAATACATTTCTCCTGGAGATCTGGGCTTCAAAGGACTGGGGTCCAGCTGCTGTGCGCCCTTCCTCCATCTCCCGCTGCCTGTGCCGACTGCCAGCTGCCACCTGCTACCTCATGTCTAGAGCCCTGCCAGGTGCCCTGGTCTCGGGCTGCACCTTGGGGTTTGGATTCAAGGGGTTAGACTTAAACCCAGACCCAAAGGCCAGCATGATGTCACTTCATTCTCTGCTACAGTGTCGCCAGGCAGGCAGGACAGGCTGCTTTCTTTTGGGCTGGCCTCACCCAATTTCAGGTCTCCTTTCAACCTCCTGGCAGCAGAATGCTGTCACCCAGAGAACAATGGTTCCTTTATAGATCTAGCCTGGGCCAAAGTCTGGGTCTCAGAGTAGGAGCCTCTGGGAGAGACCTGGAGTGAATGGAGGGACAGAACAGAGGGCTTGGGTGCTCCACAGGGATCTGCTTTTGTTAAATAATGTTAATCTCCTTTCCTCTCTCCCCAGCCAAAAAAATAGGGTGTGTTCAATGTATACTTGGAACATATAGAAAAATGTGAAGAAAACAAAGCCCACCCATTCTCCTAACATCACATTGATGAAAACCACTCCTAGCGTTGGAATGCATTTCCTTCTTGTCTTTTTTCCCCCTTCTTCCAAACAAAATTGCCAACCCTCTTTCTCTTTATATCCTTTAAAAAGTGTGAAAGTTTTATATGTCCTTATGACACTTTTAATGCCCTTGCAACATTTGTGTGCTCCATAATTTATTAACCTGTCTGGCTGGACATTTGGGTCATTTCCCGTTCTGGGCTACCAGGAGTGACCCTGCAGGGGCGGGGCCTACATGTGTACTTCTTCGTCTGGATTTCTGAGAGGTCCCCAAGGTTTAAGTAAGCTCATGTTGCTTTCTGTGATCAGAAGGCCCCTTTGTTACTCTCACTTTTCTCTCCCTCTCCCTGTGTTTTCTAATCTCAGATGTTTTGTTCAGACAAATGCTTCTTGCTTCCTCATCAGGAAGTCAGAAATTTCAGGAAGGAAATCTGGATTGATACGCATCACAGGGAGTGTTATGTTTTCGGATTTCATGAAGAATGGAGTCTTTAGTTGGCCGGGCGCGGTGGCTCACGCCTGTAGTCCCAGCACTTTGGGAGGCCGAGGCAGGTGGATCACAAGGTCAGGAGATCGAGACCATCCTGGCTAACACGGTGAAAACCCGTCTCTACTAAAAATACAAAAAATTAGCTGGGCAAGGTGGTGGGCACCTGTAGTCCCAGCTGCTCAGGAGGCTGAGGCAGGAGAATGGCGTGAACCTGGGGGGCGGAGCCTGCAGTGAGCCAAGGTCGTGCCACTGCACTCCAGAGCGAGACTCCGTCTCAAAAAAAAAAAAAAAAAAAAAAAAGAATGGAGTCTTTAGCAAGAGAAGTCCTTACAAGAGAAAGAATGTATTAGATTAGTTGTAATGGTGTGCTGGTAAAATGTTTAACAACCCCGTCTTCTTGGGGAAAAAGATTTGATTGGTAGCATTTGCCCAATTTGGTGGTATAAGTACTCCCACCATAGCCAATTGTAAGCTTCTAACTGGTTTTCACTAAACACAAAGTTGGGGAAAGATGGGCAGTAGATTACTGTTCTTTAGTATTTTTACCACACAGATATAATAGATATAAGTGACCGCAAGCCCATGGAAAATAATAAAATGTAGCAAAGTAATTAGGAAGTGATGAGATGTGAATATTTATTACTTTTGCTTTTAATGTGATTTCTTTAATTGTAAGTTTAGATTGTTTAATCTTCAGTAATGGCTGTGTTTAATACCTGGCTCCTGAAAATTGCAGTTGTCCCCCAGGGGCCAGGACAAGCCAGCTCCAGTATACAAAGCTGGTTAAGAGAGTGAATTGTGGGATCTGGGAGCTGCGAGTTTGAATCCTGGTTCTGCGTCTCCCTTGCTCTGTGGCTTTGGGTATTTTTCATACTTTTTTAAAGCCTCAGTTTCCTCTTCTGTAAAATGGGGCCAATAATATTATTCCCTCCACAATTGCAGTATGTGGAACTGCAGCACAATGCTTGGTGCATAATAGTGAGGTAGGAAGTGGGACTCGACTCCAGAGGCGGGGCTCGGGCACTAGACCAAATTGAGGACTAGCTAAAACAGAACCAGGGCAGAAGCAGCTTTCCAATCAGACATGCTCACCAGTGTGACATGTCGGTTTACCATTGATTGCCATGGTAACACCTGGGAGTTACTGTCCCTTTCCATGGCAATGACCCGATGACCCAAAAGTTACTACCCCTTCCCTAGAGATTTCTGCATAAACTGCCCCTTAGTCTACATGTTATTAAAAGTGGGTATAAATGTGACTACAAAACTGCCTTGAGCTGCCACTCTCTGCCTGTGGGATAGCCCTGCTCTGCTGGAGCTGTCACGGAGCTGGAACACTGCCACTTCAATAAAGCTGTTTTCTTCCATCTCAGCTTGCCCTTAAATTCTTTTTTGGACAAAGCCAAGAACCCTCATGGACTAAGCCCCACTTTGCCTGTCCTGTATCAGTAGGATCTCAGTGAACAGTCATTATCGGCCGGGTGCAGTGGCTCACGCCCATAATCCCAGCACTTTGAGAGGCCGAGGCAGGCGGATCACGAGGTCAGGAGATCGAGACCATCCTGGCTAACACGGTGAAACCCTGTCTCTACTAAAAATATGAAAACATTAGCCAGGCGTGGTGGTGGGCGCCTGTAGTCCCAGCTACTCGGGAGGCTGAGGCAGGAGAATGATGTGAACCCGGGAGGCAGAGCTGTCAGTGAGCCGAGATCGCACCACTGCACACCAGCCGGGGCGACAGAGCAAGACTCCATCTCAAAAAAAAAAAAAAAACAAAAAAACAACGGTCATTATCATCATCGCCATTGTTATCTGATCAGAGCTTAATAGTTGGCAAGGCACAGTCAAACATGATAGCCTCTAAGGTGGTCCCCCCATTGATTCTTGCCTTCAGTTATTCACACTGTTGTGAAGTCCCCTTCTATGCTGTACTGGGTTAGTCAGTGTGACCAACAGAATACATGGCATTACTTCTGAGATGAGCTTTTTTTTTTTTTTTTGAGATGGAGTCTTGCTCTGTCGCCCAGGCTGGAGTGCAATGACGCAATCTTGGCTCACTGCAATCACCCCTTCCTGGGTTCAAGCGATTCTCCTGCCTCAGCCTCCCGAGTAGCTGGGATTACAGGTACGTGCCACCACACCTGGCTAATTTTTTGTTTTTTCAGTAGAGACGGGGTTTCATCGTGTTAACCAGGATGGTCTCGATTTCCTGACCTTGTGATCCACCCACCTCGGCCTCCCAAAGTGCTGGGATTACAGGCGTGAGCTACCGTGCCCGGCTGAGATGAGGTTTCAAAAGACACTGCAGCTTCCCTCTTGGTCACTCCCTTTCTTGGAGCTTTTCACTCTGGGGAAAGCTGCTGTGTCTTGAGGACCCTCAAGCAGCCCTGTAGAGAGGCCCATATGGTGAGGAACTGAAGCCTCCAGTCCACCACCAGCAAGGAACTGAAATCTGGCACACAGGTGAGCTTGGAAGCAGATCTTCCAGCCTGAAGGTGAAACTGCACCTCTGGCCAACAGCTTGACTCCAAACTCATGAGATACACTGAGCCAGGACCATTCACTGAAATCCTTCCTAGATCCCTGGCTTCCAGAAATGGTGTGAGATAATAAATGTTTGTTGTTTCCACCCACTGGGTTGTGGGGCTATTTGTTACGCAGCCAGAGATAACTAGTACACATTTCTTCTCACTTACGCTTGTGGAAATAGTCCGAGGATGGCCAGGGAGTATTATTTAATCCCTTGTCTTGCAGATGAGTAAATTGAGGTGGGAAGACCTGCCCATGGTCTGTAATGTGTAGGTGTTGGTATTCCCAGTGGGTGCCTTTCTTGTCTCATGTGTTATTGCCCATAAAGGAGGCTGGCTGCTCAGCCAGCCTGGGGTCAGGGTCCCAGAGGCTTTTGAGCAGCTCACCCTTTTAGGAGTTGGCATGAATCTCCCAGCATGGGATGGAATGTGTTTCTTGGATTCTAAGTGCCCATTACCCCACTTAACTCATCAAACATTCATTGTAAGAGCTGGGCAATAAACAGCAGCGACCTCTATGCAGAGATACGAGAGCATGGTGGCTTTTCTCCAGCATCAGTTTCTAGTCCAGAGAAGTCCTGTCAGATTGCCCTGCTCCCTTGGAAGGAGGGTCTGAAGCATACCTTATTACTAAGAATTAAAAATTGCAGAGTTTGTGAACACCTTTGACTTTTGTTTTCTAAGCATAGATTTGGTATCTTCTGCTGTTCTTTCTCGATGGCAAGAAAAGAGGGGTGCAGGTAGAATTAGCTGAGTACAGTTCAGAGCTTGGCTCTCCCTTCAGACAGTCCTTAGTTTGAATCCCAGCTTTGCCACTAGCCAGCTTTGGGACCTCAGACAGGTGACTTTAATTCTGCAAGCCTCAGATGCCTTGTGAAGTACCCAGCATGATGCCTGGAACCTAGGAAGTGCGTAATAAATGCCAGGCACAGTTGCTATCCTTATAACCTTGCCACATTAGTCAGATTAGAGTATGCTATGCTGCAGTAACAAACTGCCAGCTCTCAGACACTTAACACCAAGTGTTTGTTTGTTTTGAGACAGGGTCTCACCCTGTCACCCAGGCTGGAGTGCAGCATTGTGATCATAGCTCACTGCAGCCTCGACCTCCCAGGCTCATACGATCCTCCCATCTCAGCCGCCCCACTAGCTGGGACTACAGGCATGTGTCACCATGCCTGGCTAATTTTTTGTAGTTTTTGTAGAGATGGGGGTCTCACTATGTTACCCAGGCTGGTCTTGAACTCCTGGGCTCAAGCAGTACTCCTGCATCAGCCTCCCAAAGTGCTGGGATTACAGGCGTGAGCCACTGTGCCTGACCGTTGGTTTCGTATTCGTGCAAAGTTAGCTGCTGGTCCAGGGGCCGTCTATTGCAGCCGCCTCTCCAGGTTGTTCGCATCTGGCAGCTAGGCCATCTGGGAAGATGTGACTTCTTTGTAAAAATTTCAGAGGAAAAAACTGGAGGGCCACGTCAAGGCAGAGGCTATTGTCCCTTTTTACAGATGGGGAAATTAAGGCTTAAAGAGTAACATATTTTAAGCATTGACCACATGCCAGCCACTGAGCTAAGCAGATTGTCTTAAATCCTTACAGAAACCCCATCCAATAGGTATTATCTATGTCGAGTCTGTTTTACAAATGATAAAATTGAGACTTGGGGAGAGGTGACTTGCCCAGAGTCACCTAGTTCATAGTCGGCCAAGCATGGACTCCAGCCCAGGTCTGCTGACGTCTCATTTCTTGTGCCTCCCATTTGAGGAAATGGATTGAGAGATTTGGGGTACGTTTCCTGAGAGGTACCATGGTGTAGAACTGGGTTTCACACCACGGTGACATTGACGTTCGGGGCTGGATAATTCTCTGTCATAGGGAGCTGTCCTGGGCACTGTAGGATGCTGAGCAGCATCCCCGGCCTCTGCCCACTAGATGCCTGCACCATCCTTCCCATCCCCAGTTGTGATGCCCAAAAATGTTTCCAGCCATTGCCGAATGTAGGGGGCAAAGTCACCCCTGGTTGAGAACCACTGATGTAGATCGTAAGAGCTCAACCTGGGATGTGAGTTCAAACCCCTGCCAGGCCTTAAGTAACCATGTGGCCTTACCCAACAGATTCTGGACAAGGCCAAAGCATTAGTAGTAGGCCTTTGGAATACCCTTTTAGGTAATAGAACCTTTGATTCCTGGTGTAATTTTGGGCAAGTCTGTCTGCTCTGATAAAGCGTTTTTCTTTTGCTACAAAGTGGCGCAAACAATATCAGTTCACGGAGTTGTTACGAGAGTGACAGGAGATGCTGGTGGAGGGCACATAGTTCTTTATAAACAGTGGCTTTTATTGTCATTCTAGTTATCACCTGTCAAAGGGGAGGTTCAGAGGGGGGCAGATGTTCTGGTGTTTGGAAGTACTTTTCACGGTCTATTAATTCCCAGTCCCTCATCTCCTGGCTCCATGTCCAAATATTTGCTTTCTGCCAAAGCCAGAAGTTATCCAGCACCTCACGTTCCCACCATCACCAGCCTGATTTCTAGAAACAGCCCTTCCCTGGGCACACCTATGATTTAACACCGGTAATTCCTTAATTCGTAGCTAGGAGCCTGTTCTTTTCTTCTTGGTAATTGCCTTCTGCTTTGGGAAGGATGAGGGTTGGATGTGGCAGCCACGTTGCAGACATCTTGGCAGGAAAAACGTGGGATGTTCTGGAGCCTCTGGTGCTGCATTCGAAGAGCGTACAAAGGTAGCCATGCTGGCAGATGACGTGTTGAGTTTCATTATCCATAAATGTTTTTAAATGAGCCCTAGGTGCCCATGTAAACAGGTAGC
Organism: Pongo pygmaeus; assembly: GCF_028885625.2. Lineage (NCBI taxonomy): Eukaryota > Metazoa > Chordata > Mammalia > Primates > Hominidae > Pongo > Pongo pygmaeus. The sequence goes on from NC_085931.1 coordinate 36,030,533, forward strand.
TGAGGGGCATGAGGTTGGTGTGGAATTGTTCTTCATGGAGGAGTTCCTGAGCCTTGGTTGTCAGAACATCTAGATCCTTCCAGTTCACTCCTTTTTTTGTTACAGCTGAGGAAGCCAAGGCCCAGAGAGGGAGAGAGACCTGTGCAAGGTCACACAGCAAGTTGATGACAGACACAGGACTGGAACTTGGGTTTCTAAATTCATTGTTGAGGCATTGGAGGCCAGGTGATTCTCAACTTTGACATCCTTTGGAGTTGAGCCACAGACATTTACTGAGCTCCTATCGTTTGCAAAAAGCCCTGTAGTCAGCTGTGTAATGTGTTAAAAATAATGAGATTCCGTCCCTGCATTTGGGTTTTTAGAAAAGTGAGCATGTGTGTATCCCAGTTGTGCAGCTTTGAACCAATGTCCTCTCCATTACACTGGCTATGGGCCTCAGTTTCTGCATATGTTTTTAGAGGTTGTGGTGTGACCTCTTAAGATGTTTGCAGTAAAATCAGCTCAGATTCAAATCCCTGCTCCCCTGTCTACTAGCCATGTGACTTTGAGCAAGACTTTGAGCAAGCCTCAGTTTCCCCATCTGTTAAAAGGGAATCATAATACTCTTCATGGTGGTGAGAATTCCATACAGTAACGAGTGCGCTGGGCACATTGGTAGGTGCTCAGTAGCTTCACTCTGCCTGGCCTCCCTTTTGGACCACCAGGGCTGCTCACAGCTTGGCAACAACATTCCCTTCTCCCAGCTTTTGCAGAAGCTGTTCCCTCTGCCTGGAATGACGGAACCGTGGCACAGGCTCCGCTGGTGTTTTAAGAGGGTTAAGCCTCTTCTTCAAACTGTGCCATTTTCTCTCCAGAGTGACCCCCAGCCTCGAGTGTTTTAGTTGTTAGAAGGGAGTGAGGTGGACACATGGGCCTGGCATAGAGCCAGCAGCCCCATCCTCTTCTTCCCAGCCTCCTTTGCGTCCACTTGGCTTCCCTGCCCCCCTTGCAAGATTCTTCCCATCCCATCCTGTCCCACCCCACCCCTAAGTTGCTACTTGATCAAAGCATATTTGTGTGTCATTAACAGCCACGGCTAATTAGGAAGGAAGGGTTAAGTAGGAGGCATTCCTGTGCACGCCTGGGAGCTGAACAGTTGGAGATTTTTCATATGCTGTGTTGGATTTTCTTTTCCTCTTCTCATGCATAAATACAAGTCCTTTTGTGGGGGAGATGAAAAAAGAATGGAGGTCATTAGAGATCTGCTTAGTGAGTTTCCTAATCTTTTCATGGGATGCAGAGCCCCATGGATTTTCAACAACTTAGCGCCATTGGTTGAAAAATGGTTTCTGAGCTGAATTGTGGTGAAGCGGCCGCTGTGGTTCAGTGGTGTCTGATTGCTGGGTTGGGGGTGGAGGAGGAGACAACAGGGGTACAGATGGGCCTGAGTTCAAATCCTGGCACCACACTTCTGACATCTAGGACCTTGGCCAAGGGCCTCAACCTCTTTGAGTTGTGATATCTTTGCATTTACAGAGGGCTAAAGATAAGAAGATTGAACTCAAACTTGGGTGGGCATCAGATATGTCTTGGGTCCTGGTGCCATGAGGAGAGTACCAGGCAGGTGCCTTGGGGGTCTGAGGAGGGCCCCAGAATCTGCTTGTGTGGCAAGAGCTCTAAGTGAGCCCCAGGTAGAGATGGTTACATGGACACCACCCTTTAAGGACCAATCCCTTAATGTTTCTTCATGTTCGTAAAAATAAATAAATAAATACATATCTGATGGAGGAATACATGAATGCATGGACCAATGCATGAACGGATGCCAAGCTCCTAGCTGGCTGCAAGCCAGGTGTTGCGTGGATGATGAGGGCTCAGCAGAGCTGTGCTTTCTTGCCAGGAACATGATTTGGAGAGGCTCAAGATTGTAAATCTGAATTTCCTGTTCAACAGCAACTTGTGTCCATGAGGGCAAGTCTCCCTTCTCTGAGGACTACAGAAGACTGTGGGTCTATTGTGGTCCAGTCTCAAGAACTCAATGGTCAGTCCTTGTCCTGACCAACCAGAGAAAGTCTGGTTTTGTTCTCACTCCCCTAATTGGTACCCTTCAGGCTATTTGGGCTTTTCTGTGGGTGCCCCAGCCCCATCTCTGTGCACCCCCATAAACCATTGCTTTAGACCCAAAGATTCTCACAGCAATGCCAGACTCACAGATCTCCGTTTATGTGGCTGTGTGGGATTGGAATCAGGTAGTATTCCCCAGAGTGAATCTGGAATCCTTTCTGAACTAATATAACACAAGGCTTCTGATTAGCTGGTTTGGATTCCGTCCTTGGCACATTTATGCAGCTAACCTACCCCTGTCAAGCACCTGCTGTGTGCCAGCTGCAGTACCAGGTGCATTCACATACCTGATGTTGGACGTTACTTAACCCTCATAATCTTCCTGAGGATGGAGACCAAGAGAGGCAGCTGCACTTAGCGCCAGGGCCCTGGGTGCAGAGGCTGGGGTTCTCTCTGCTGTCTGTGCTCTGTCAGTCCTTTGAGCCAAGTCAGAGGTCCTTTGTTATGTTTCTGTCCCAAGCATGGAGTGCCATGAGGATGGTGGCGGCGTGGTGGGCGGGGAGGCTCCCTATTTTGCAGAGTAAAAAAAAAAAAAACTAGTTAGTGCTAAAAGCACAGATTCTGGGCCGGGTGTGGTGGCTCACACCTGTAATCCCAGCACTTTGGGAGGCCGAGACGGGCGGATCACGAGGTCGAGAGTTCGACACCAGCCTGGCCAACATGGTGAAACCCCATCTCTACTAAAAATACAAAAATTAGCTGGGCATGGTGGCACGCACCTGTAATACCAGCTACTCGGAAGGCTAAGGCAGGAGAATCACTTGAACCCGGGAGGCAGAGGTTTCAGTGAGCCGAGATCGTACCATTGCACTCCAGCCTGGGCGACAAGAGCAAGACTCCATCTGAAAGAAAAAAAAAACAAAAACACCCCACGGATTCTAGAGCCAGAAGGCCTGGGTTTGAATCACAGCTTTTCCCAGCTTTGCAATCTACCAGCATGTGACGTAAGCAGCTTGCTTGATGGCATTTGTGCTTCAGTTTCCTCCTTCTCTTTTTTCTTTTTCTTTTCCTTTTTTTTTTTTTGAGACAGGGTCTTGCCCTGTTCCCCAGGCTGAAGTGCAGTGGCATGATCATAGCTCATTTCAGGCTAGAACTCCTGGGTTCATGGACTCTTCCTGCCTCAGCCTCCCAAGTAGCTATGATTATAGGTGCAGGTTACCATGCCCAACAATTTCCCTAGCTCTAAAATGGAGAAAATAACAATATGTTGTGGACATGTTGTGAAGAATACATCTGTTGATGTATACAACGCTCCTAGAACAGTGCCTGGCACATAGTTGGCTCTAAAAGTGCTTATTAACAGGCAGGGTGCAGTGGCCATGCCTGTCATCCCAGCACTTTGGGAGGCTGAGGCAGGAGGGTTGCTTGAGCCCAGGAGTTTGAGACCAGCGTGGGCAACGGAGTGAGATGTCATCTCTATAAAAATTTTTTTAAATAAATAAGCAATTATTATCAATATGATTATATTCACTGCTATCTTATAAGAATATTATAAATAAATACATAAACTGTTATACATAAGTATTTTCGAGGTATGATTTACATACAGCAAAAGGTATATATCGTAAAGGTATAGCTTGAGTTTTGACAAATGCACACACCTGTGTAAGCCACACCCTGTTAAGATCTAGGACATTCGCATCTCCCGGAGAAAGTTCCCTTAGCCCCTTGCCACTTAGTCCCCCCTTATCTGGCTCTCAATAAACATTTCTTGAATGAATGAGTGGGTTAAAGAATGTGTACTGAGAATCCATCATATTTGATCCCAAACCTCTTCATGCCAATTGTACTACTTGTAATCGTCATTACATAACCCGATTAGCTGTTATATAAATGTATGAGATACAATTGCAAAGAGAAAGAGAGTTGTCATACTCTGAAAACTTAATTAAACACTTTGAAAAGATTCCATACAGGCAAATTGCTAAAAAAAGAAGTCCCATCCTATGAGGGGCGGGGGACACTGTCAAAGACAAGGGTGAGGAATCGTAAACATCTAGATGAGTTCTACACTCCCCGCTTCTCTGGTGTCTGGGCCTCCACTCAGAGCTCAGGCACTGCTCTGTGCCTTCCCCAGCACCTGCAGCACAGGCGACCCAGCCTCTGGGTGGAGAGCTTCTCTCCCCACTGCCCTCTAAGCCTGTCCCTCCTGGGGAAATAGCACAGCTTAGAGGCTTAGAGTCCCATGCCTGAATGTGGGGGGCAAGGCGTGGGTGACCAGAAAGACAGAGGTAAGATTCCAGGGTCCCACCTCCCATGACTTACCCATCACACCCCAAACCAAGGTTGCTCCTTGAGGTTTTTAATATATTGGACTAATGTGATTTTGCTTAAAGAGATTTTTTTTTTTTTTCTAAAGCTCAAAAATGAAAAAGAAAGTAGAAAACCAGTGATGTGGTGCTGGCCACCACCCCCAGTCAGAGATGAGGAGACTTTCAAACAGGGTGGGGGCCTTGCCCAGTGAGACACAGGGACTGCTCTGGAAGAGACTGGGCTTCCAACTCAGAGTTCTTAGCATTTCGTATGGTGATTTCCATGCAGTGATGAGGAGGGTGCCATCTGGGTGTTTTCCAGCCCTGGAGAGCTGAGGCCATGCTCAGGGAACACACCTGCAGCCTGGCAAGGTCCCTTTTCCCTCCCTGCCTCCATGGCACCCTCTGCAGAACTGGAGTTTTGCACAGGTTTGGGGCTTAGGATGTACAAGGTGCCTGGCATGTGCCTGGTACCTCTTCAGCTCACAGGTAGTGCCCACACCCATGGGCCTAGCAAGGTCCCTGCTGCTTCTAAGGGAACTAGGATCTTTGGCTCAGGTTTTCTCCCTCTGGGGCCTGGCAGGTGGCACGGGGCTGCTCATCCCTGAGGGAGAGTTAGGGATGAAGTCACCCTCCAGGTCCCTGGCCTGGTCAGGCGCACAAGCCACTTGCATGGGCTCAGGCTGATGTCACCCTAGGAAGCCATTCAACGCTGGGGGCCACCTTCGGCCCTGGCTGCCCGCCTGTCTGTTGCGTGTGTCCTGTTTTGTTTGTCATGTGGGGCAGAGTCAGGGAGGAGCCCTGTGGTGGAGACAGTTTTCTCTGCTGTCTGAGAACAGGGTGACACCATCCTTCTCACTGAAGCATCTCAGGTTGGGAGCAGGCCGGTTCCCTGTTCAGATCCCAGCTCTGCCATCTGCCGGCTGGGTGGGTGTGGGCAGGTTACTTTGCCCCTCGGTGCCTCACTGTCTTCCTCTCTGAAGGGGATGGCCGGGGCATAACCGCATAGAGTTGTTGTAAGGATGACACGAGTTGATGCGTGTGAAACTCGTATGCGCAGCATTGGCCATTAGGAACACCTGTTAGCCATCGTTGTTGTGATTATGGTGGTGGTGATGGCTGTGGTAATTGTCTGGGAGATGTTTATGAGTGCTGTTACATTATTCCCAGAATTGATTGAAGTCACGCTTTTCAAAGAAAACAGACACATTTGTCCCTTCTTGGATCCCCACTTGTTTTAAATCAATGCAACTTAACAAGACACATATAATCTGTAAGCAGGGGCTTGCATTGTTTCCAAAACCTTTACTAAAGCTCTCACCCTTCCAGTTTGCAAACTATTGTTAGAGAACGGAGGTTCTCAAACAATGCAAGTACCCAGGCCCCACCTCCTAGACATCTGACATAATTGGTCTGAGATGCAGTCCAGGCGGTTGGAGTTTTAAAAGCTCCTAGGTGATTCTAAGGTGCAGCCAGGGCTGAGACCCACTGGGGTCAGGGGACATAGCAGAAAGAACACAGGCTGTGGGGTAAGAAAATCCCCAGATCAAATCCCAGATCTGCCAGTTACCTCCTGAGCGACCCGGGTGCAAGTTTCTGCCCCTCTCAGAGCCTCGGTTTCTTTATCTGTAATGTGTTTCAGGAGTCTGTTGGGAAGCACGTGAGATTCATGTGAATGGTACCTCTTATGGGGCTGGTGAGTCCAAGTGGACATTTCATAGATACATCTCCAGAATATCAGGGCTTGGAAGTGACCTTAGAGCCTGCCAGCTGGTCCCACCTTGTCTCTCTACTGAAGATCCCTGTTACAGGTTCCCCTCACTTTCACAGCCTGGACATTTCCCAGAGTTCTTCATGGAAACAGCTGGCATGTTGATGAGTGTTCCATGAATAAAGAATACCAACGCCTGTAATCCCAGCACTTTAGGAGGCCAAGGCAGGCAGATCACCTGAGGTTAGGAGTTCGAGACCAGCCTGGCCAACATGGTGAAACCCCATCTCTACTAAAAACACGAAAATTAGCAGGGCTTCGTGGCAGGCGCCTGTAATCCCAGCAACTTGGGAGTCTGAGGCAGGAGAATTGCTTGAACCCAGGAGGCAGAGGTTGCAGTGAGCCGAGATTACACCATTGCATTCCACCTGGGTGACAGAGTGAGACTCCGTCTCAAAAAAAAAAAAAAAAAAAAAAAAAAAAAAAAAAATACCAGAGACAATATATTTAAGAATCACTTGGTTAAACAATGTTTTTAATGCAGGACTTTTCAGAGCCTTTTATTATGCAAATATACATTAGGAACCTGCAGACATGGTCCTTGGCACCCTGCTGTATTTCTGAGATCTCAGATGAGAGAATTGTTGCAGATTTGCTCACTGACTTGAGTGGGGAAATCTCACTACACTGAACGTACACACCAATGGTAAGATTTCCACTTGCAGGAATGCTAAGTCTGGGGGAGAAATGTGCCTCTAACTGGAAGGTTTCAGTAGCATGTGTTGACCACAGAATTCACAAAGCATTTCACTAGGTTGTATCTTGCATAACACACTTTAAATGGGCCTGGTCATTTTGTTTTCCTTTTAGAAGTAGATAGATTAGCTTCCATCAAAAGACTGTTCTTCGAATTGTCTTTATATGGTCAATGTTAGTTCCTTCTTCCTCTATTTTTATTTTTTTGTTTTTAGAGACAGAGTCTCGCTGTGTTGTGGAGGCTGGAGTGCGGTGGCGCAATCATAGTACACCGCAGCCTTGAACTCCTGGGCTTGGGCGACCCTCCTGCCTCAGCTTCCCGAGTAGCTGGGACTACAGGCACCCACCATGGTGCCTGGCTAATTTAAAAAATTTTTTTCTTGTAGAGATGGGGTCTTGCTATGTTGCCCAAGCTGATCTTGAACTCCTAGGCTCTTGCGATCCTGCCACCATGGCCTCCTAAAGTGCTGGGATTACAGGTGTGAGCCACCACATCCTGCCCCTCCTCCATTTTTATTGGGCGGAGAGGAAGGTACATGCATAGATGTATACATCACCCTCAGTCTGGACATTGGTGTCCCTTCCAGATGCAAAGATACTGGCCTGAGAGGGCCCTGAGATTCCACAAGGGGAACTTTCCATCTGGTCCAGGACCCCCTTTATTTAGAGAAGAGAGCCTCAGCCCAGACAAAGAAACAGCTTGGCCAAGGTGACACCGCCTTTTTGGAGCAAGCCTGAAGGCAGAGCTTTGCCCCAGAGCTGGGTTTCCTTTTGCTGCCCTCCCCTGTGTCTGAGTACCTTGCATGCTGTTTTTTCAGCCTGAGCCTGGTTGGCCTCCAGTTATTATTGAAATGAGTGGAGGTTTCCAGGAACACAGCAAATCCATAGAGTTTAATTAATGAATGTGCCAGAGGGCTTGGCAGCTGGATTCTTGTGTTTACCATGGGCTTGGCTGGCAGGCGATTCAGGAAGAACTTTAAGGAGGGTGGGGTCCATCTCCCTAGCCCTGCTTGCTCTCTTGGTATTGGGGGGGGGCGGTGTGTGTGTGTGTGTGTACCCGAAATCTGATTATCCAACACTTTTATAGGCATATGATGCATACGGTTTTTTTATTGTTTTTAAAAGTACTGGCATTTTATTTTTTGCATTTATCAATTTGTCAAAACAAAATCATCTCCACAGTGACCTTGGAAATAGTAGTTAAATGTCTCTGACTTACACAGACCTAAATAGGAGTTGTGTTGTCTCTTCTGTCGTCCCGGATGGGGTTGTGAAATGAGCAATAAAGCTTGGATCACCTTACAGCCTCCAGCCCAGAAAGTGGAGGCAGCTCAGGAGAGCAGCAGCCTAGCCATGCTGCCGCTCTGCAGCTTTGCAAAGCTGGGAGGCCTAGTGGTTTCAAGGCTTGGATTGAGACAGACCAGAATTTAAATCCCAGACCCACCACTTGCCAGCTCTGTAACCTGGGGTAAACTCCTTAACTTCTCTGAACCTCAGTTTCTTCTCAGGTAAATTGAGGCTAATAATATACAGGCAGACCTGATGTAAAGATTAAATGAGATAATATAGGTAAAGCACTTAGCACCATGTCACATAGCAGACACTCTATACATGTTAGCAGTTATCCTAATCATCATACGTACATTCCGTTTTCTAGGGGTGACCACTGAGTTCTGGGTAGATTCATTGAGTTGCCAAAGGATTGACGTAACATGACAGTTAGGCATTTGTTTGTGACGGTCCCTATCCCTGCCCCATCTCATTTAGTTTATATTCACAAGAATTTGAGGGCTAGTCTGCACTTTGGGCTGTTAGTGCCAGTGGCTTTCCCTGCATGGATTTTGGGATTTTTGTTTTGTTTTGTTTGAGATGAGTGTCGTTCTGTCACCCAGGCTGGAGAGCAGTGGCACGATCTCAGCTCATTGCAAGCTCCGCCTCCTGGGTTCACACCATTCTCCTGCCTCAGCCTCCCGAGTAGCTGGGACTACAGGCACCTGCCACCATGCCTGGCTAATTTTTTGTATTTTTTAGTAGAGACGGGGTTTCACTGTGTTAGCCAGGATGGTCTCGATCTCCTGACCTTGTGATCCACCCTCCTTGGCCTCCCAAAGTGCTGGGATTACAGGCGTGAGCCACTGCGCCCGGCTGATTTTGGGATTTTTATGTGTTTCTTTGTGTAGCATTGGCTGTTCTTCCCTCTGTGTTCACACTTTTGAAATTTCCTTCCCACTCTCGAAGTCTAAAGAATTGAAGTTAGACATGTGACTAATTAACGCTCCTTAATTGGGGAAGTACGACCTTTTAGATGTTATTATAATAAAATGGCAGCTACAAAAAGAAGGTGATTCTGCTCCTCACGTGGCCGTCTGATGGGTGTCAGCTCCAGAAAAGGACAGGGAGAGCGCATCCTCTTGGGCTGTCCTCTTTGGTTCTGCGTTTCCAGTTCACTGCAAAGTCAGACAGCAGCCACGTCATGACAGCATCACCACAGTACTGATGGCTGACGTGCATTGAGCGCTTACCATGTGCCCAGGGCACTGTGCTAAGTGCTTCAAGTCCTTTGATGCTTTTCATCCTTGCAGCCACCCTGTGAGGTAGGTATTATCATCCTGCTTTACATTTGTGGGAACTGAGGCTCAGGAAGGTGAAATGGCTTGCCCAAGGTCACACAGCTGGCAGGCTACAGAATCAGCATTTGAACTAGGGCTTGCACTTGAGACCAGGAGCACAACCTATCCCAGAGTTGTGTACTCTGCAGCTAATTTGAGCTCTGAGTAGGAAACTTCCCTGGCCCTATTTAGAGGAGAAAGACAGGCAGGGAGCTCATGTTCCTTAGGTATCTACCCTGCTTCATGTGCCTTTTATATATCTTTCATTTCATTCTTGGTTTTAAACACCCCCTCCTCTCCCTCTCTCCTACAGACACACACACACAATCAGCATTATGATCCTTGCTTTTCAGATGAAGAAATCAAGGCTCAGAGACATCAAGGGGCTTCACCCAGATCACACAGCCAGTAAGCATCAGATTATGAACCCAGGTGTGGCTGATTCTGAGCTCTTGCTTTTTTCTACACTGAACCAGACTGTGGCATTTCTGGATTATGTTCTCAAAGGGGAGAAGGGATAATGTGAATTCAGAGCTTGGCATCACGCAAACAGCCCTAAACCGTGAGTCAGGAAGCCTGGGATTTCTGTGGCAGTACCCAGAAAATCCTGCCCCTGTTTTTGCCTCCATTGTCCCATTTGTACCACAGGGACATGGTCTCCCAGGTTTCTGAGCCTCTTTTGCATGTCAGCATTTCATGTATATTCTGATTATAGCCAAAGATGCTTGTCTGTGTATCCTGGAGGAGATGGAGCTTGGGGCAGAGCTATAGACCTTTGAGAGGATCCCTGGAGTAGGTGAATGTAGCGCATCATGCCTCTCAAGGCAGAACTTAGACCAATAATGGTTTTTTCTTTAAAAACCAAAGAGAAACTTTTCCCTAGTTGGAGGATAGACAAGTAGTGAGTTTCCTATTAAAAGGGTACATTTTTGAGGCATTCAGAGTGATACGGATACTTCAGGCATTAGGAAATGTGAAATAGTGAGGTTAAGCAAGCAGAGGCTGGACACTCTAGATGCAAATACCTTTCAGCTCCGCAATCGTATTATTCTGATCAAAGATAACCAGGTGGTGAGCCTATAGCAGGGTACCAAGTGGCTTTCCCTATATCTGCTAACTAAATGACTGGGAGTGGCTACCTGGGGTGCAGTGTTAGGGATTCTCTGAGATTATCTAAGCTCAGTTCTGTAATTGATTATTGATGTCTGCCATGGGCAAGGGAGTGTTACTGACTTTCTACTTTCATCTTTGCTGTTTTCAAAAGGGTACCCCTTTGTGTTTCCAACATGAAATTATTACTTTTTTTTTCACTCAGGGAACAGGAGGACATGGATGTCAGCAAGAACAGGAATAGCAGTCACCAAATCCCACAGCCCGAATTCTCTGTCCTATGTTACCAGGCCTGTGGTAACACCTCTCTGTAAAGGTCAGAGGCTAAATTTAGGAAAGTGTCATGGAATCATGGAATGGTTATTATTCATGATGACTGTCCTTTGTTTCCCTCAGTTTGGGGGAATTACATAATGGCCAATAATTGATGTTAAAAAACAGGTGATGAACATTTGAGATTAATCTCTTGTTTCTTAAAGGGGCACTTTTGTATACCTGCCTAATTTTCAAAGCTGTCCCTGATCGTTAGGTAAACTGGATATGTGCTGAGGAATCGAATGGGGCACAGTTTACCAACTTCTATAAGTGTGTTTTTCACTTTCTGCTCAATCACTGTTATTTACCATTGTGTCCTCATCAAGTGATTTTCTTTCAAACCAAAATAAAAGTTGCCCAACCCTTTCTGGGAGAGTTTGTTCTCCTGCCAGTACCTGCCTGCAGCTGGGAAAGTTTCCAGTAAGTAAACAGTTTACAGTGGAGGAGATTGAGGCCCAGAGAGGTTAAGTGACTTAGGCCTAACATGTCACACAAAGAGTGGCAGAGCTGGAATTAGAACTGAGGCCTGTTTATCTCAAAAGTTCCCCACTTAAATATGCCAAGTGAATGGCTGTCCTGCAGTAGACACTCAATGTACAATGACTCATTTTTCTTGTGCTTGTCTAAAAATTGTTTGCTTCTGTATCTGTCAGGATCAGCTAGGTTGTGCTGCAGTGACAAATGGCCCTCAAAACTTCAGTGGCTTAAAACAGAAAAGTAGGTTTTGTTTTTATTTTTTGAGCATTCTAAATGCCCACTGTCATTGGCTGTGTCTATGTTCCATGTCATCTTTACTCTGGTGGCCTAGGTTGATGGAATAGGTTGCCTGTGGGAAAAGCCGGCTGCATGGCTAATGGAAAGAGATCATGGCCAACCAGTCATTGGCTCTTAAAGTTTCTGCCTGGAAATGAGTGACATCACTTTTTGCTTGCATTTCATTGGCTAGGGCAAGTCACATGACTGCACCTGAGACCAAGAGGGGTATATAATCCTTCGGTAGGGAGTGACATTGGATGTGTGTGCCTTGCAGTATAGTCTGCCTGACACAGTCTCAACATGATCTTTATCAATTCATTTGTAGAAATAAGTCTGCCCAAGTCCATTTTCTCCTTCTCTGAAGCAGGAGCCACCCTTTTGGATTAACTCTGCTCTTGTTGGTTAGATTGATTAACGATCCCTGAGTTGAACATTCACCTATTCTCATGTACAGCCCCATCTCTGATTTTGATATGTTCGTTCATTTATTCATCTGTTGGTTCATCTTAGAGATGGATTGGAACCTGTGATGTGAAAAAAAAACAAAAACAAAACATCAACCTTCAAATACTAGAGTTCTTCAAAGAAATTCAGAGTTCTTTCAAGATACTCAGGCCCATATCTCTTCAACCCACCAAAGTGTTGCCGAGTAGCTCTTGGTGCCTGCATTTCTCCAAGAGGACAACGTTTATCGAGTGTCTGCCATGTGCCAGGTGCTTCCATGACCCAGGAAACTTCCAGAGATCTCAGGAAGATGTTTTGTCTTTGGGTGCTTGGGAATCCCACCCCCTTCCTGGTCTTCCCTCTGAGGGAAAGGTAAAAACAACTTCAGTGCTTGAGCAGAGAGAAGCACCAGCCACTGCACACCACCCCCAGACCCCAACTGAGAAGCAGTGGAGGAACAATTACTTGGCTTTTAGGCAATGTTTTAATGGGTCTCCTGGGCATCTGTGCTCATCTTTTCTCAGTTGGGAATTCTTGGGATTCTACTTGGAAGATATTTGTAGAAGAAATGCTCATTGCCTGGGGTTCTCAGAGAGGCAATTACATAGTAAGAAGGGGGAGCCGAGGCCCCCCTGATGGGGCTCACCCTGGGAAGGCTGCAGGAAGATGCAGGCTTGGCGGGCTGCCTTATCTTGGCGAGGAGCCCCGAATCAGAAGCAGGCCTCCTTGGTTACAGAGGAGGCCTCAGGAAGTGGAGGGAGGCTGTATGGTGCAAAGGTGGGGTCCAGCAGACTTGGCCTTGAATCTGGATTTTTGCCACCTACTTGCTGTGTGACCTTGAGTAAATCACGTGGCCTCTCTGAGCTTTAGTTTCCCCTTCCATCCAATTGTCAAAGATGTGGTAAGGATTTAATGACACCATCTATCTCCTCAGCAGATGCTTGTTGTGTGCCTACTATGTGCTTGGGATTTATCAGAGAACAGACCATTTACTTTCTAGTTGGAGTTGGGAAGAGAGGCCATAAACAACAGCAAACGCGGTCTAATATCAGGGGTGGTGAATGCTGTGAAGAAAAGTAAAGCGAAGTTGGGGAGATAGGCATGGGTTTTGGGGGACATATGTACTTTACACAAGAGTTTAGGGAAGCCCTCTTTGAGGAGGGAACATAGAAGAAATGAAAGAAATGAAGCCCAGAGCTGTGCAGATATCTGGGAGAAGGAAGAACATGCCAGAAGTGGGAACAGCAAGTGTGAAGGCCTAAGGACAGAGTGTGCTGTGCTTGGCTTACTTTGGAAAGCACATGGAGGTCTTTGTGGCCGGGTGGCAGTGAGTGAGGCTGAGAAGTGGTGTGGTGGCAGTGCAATTGATTAGTACTGCTGCATAACAAATGATCACAAACTTAGTGACTTAAAATAATATAAATATCTCACAGTTTTTGTCAGTCAGGAATCCACACCCAGTTGAGGGGTCCTCTGCATAGAGTCTCACAAGGCTGCAATCCGGGTGTTGGCTGGGCACCGTTCTCAGCTGGAGGCTTGACGGGAGAATCTGCGTCCAACCTCACTTGGGTTATTGGCAGAATTCATTTCCTTGGGGTGGAGGACTGACAGCCCTGGGCGCTTCCTAGCTGTCAGCTGGAGTCCAGCCTAGAGGCTGTCCGCAGTTCCTTGCCACATGGGCTTTCTCATGGCCATTTGCTTCATTAAGCCAGCAAGGAGTATCTCTAGAGTGAGCCTGCTAGCAAGGCAGGGTCTTCTTTTTTTCTTCCTTTTTTTTTTTTTTTTTTTTTTTTGAGACGGAGTCTCGCTCTTTCGCCCAGGCCGGACTGTGGTGGCACTATCTCGGCTCCCTGCAAGCTCCACCTCCCAGGTTCACGCCATTCTCAAGGCAGGGTCTTCTATAATGTGATGCCACAGGGGAATAACATCCCATCCCCTTTGCCACATTCTGTTGGATGAAAGCAAGTCATAGGTTCTGCCTGCACCCAAAGGGAGGGGCTCACACAGGGTTTGAACACCAGGAGGCGGGGATCCTGGGAAGGGCACCTCGGAGTCTGTCAGCCACATGCAGTGAGCCATGAGGGTTGATGCTGGAGAAGTGGGGAACAGGGAGCAGTGGGCAAGGGCCCTGTAGGATGCAGCGAGGGCATTGGGACTTATTCTGTGTATGACAGGCATCTGTAGGAGGTTCTTGAGCAGAGGCGTGGTATGAGAAATTGTCCCTACCTCAAAGAGTGCATTTCATATGTGGTCACTGTCATCATGAATGGTTAGTCCAGCTCCTGGGCAGGTCATTGGTCAAAAATATATGGGAAGGAGAAGTGAGGGGGAGTTGGAAGAGTAGAGTTATCTTTCAGGCTCTTCCTGGGACTTGCTGTGGAACTTCCTACAAGGCCCTCATGTCTCAGAACCTCTGGCCCTCATAAGACCGTAAAACAGATAAGACTGGGCTCAGAGGAGCTCCTCAGCCTACTGGGAGAACCAGACGTTAAATATGTAATCACCCTGCCAAATTACCCCTATGTTTTTATCCTAGCTTTGTAAAACAAGGATCAAAGAATGGGCAGGAAGTAAATTCACCCACATTTTAACAGTGATTCTCTTCAGTGGTGAGATTGCGTTTTTTTGTTTTTGTTTTTGTTTTTTGTCTTTTTTGAGATGGAGTCTCGCTCTGTCGCCCAGGCTGGAGTGCAGTGGCACGATCTCGGCTCGCTTCAAGCTCTGCCGCCTGGGTTCACGCCATTCTCCTGCCTCAGCCTCCTGAGTGGCTGGGACTACAGGCGCCTGCTACCACGCTCGGCTAATTTTTTGTATTTTTAGTAGAGACGGGATTTCGCCGTGTTAGCCAGGATGGTCTCAGTCTCCTGACCTCGTGATCTGTCCACCTCAGCCTCCCAAAGTGCTGGGATTACAGGCGTGAGCCACCGCGCCCTGCCCATTTTTTTCTTTATAAATTTTAATTAATATATGTATCTTTATATCTAGATCTATATTTATATTTTATAGTGAAAAATGTATAACTTCTATAATCAGGAGAAAAAACCCTAATCACCAGGGTTTGGGGGTGACATCTCTTTTCTAACTACCCTCCCCTACCTTCTGGGAACAGCCAATCCAGGCCTATGCATGTCCCCACCTTTTATTTAAAGAGGTGATGCATCACGGGATTTTCCTTTCCCAGCCTGCTGAAGCCGAGGTCCAGAGGTTCTGACTTAGATCACAAGTTCGTGAACCTGTCTGGCATCTTCCAAAGTGTGGCATTCAGTAGATGTGGTTTGGAACCCTGGCTTGGTGATGTGTTAGCTCCGTGACCTTGGTCAAGCTCCTATGTCTGTCCATGCCTCAAGTTTCCCAGTCTTTAAGGATAATGCTATATAACCTTTACCTTACAGGGAAAATGAGGAGAGATGGGATGGGGTGAATCCCTGGGAAGCACCTTATAAGCCATGAGACACCACCAAAATGGTTGCTTGTTCAAGATTAAGAATTCATGAGCTGCCAGTTTCCCCATCAGGCACTTCTGCAGCAGAGCCTTAACCTCTGCAATCCCTGCAATTCCTGCAATTCCACACTAGCATCCTAGGGGTTGGGGGCACTATGTACTTTAGCGGCAGCCTCTGGTTGCCTAGCAACAGGAAATCCATCTTGGTTGATACTCTTAATTCGTGGGAATGTTCTGCCCACTGAGATGGCGCTGATACTCAGTTACACGAGAAGGGGAAAATCAGCAGTGTGCACAACTTGCCCACAAGTTGCAGAATCCGATCCCTTCTCAGAGTCCTCTCAGCCATAAATAAGATGCTGGAGGCCACAGTAGAGTCACAGCGCTGGCTCTTCCCCAACAATTCCGTGGTCACCAGGATTTCTTGGCACCACCCCCCTGAACTGGTTCCAGCTGCCATCTTGGCCGGAGGGTCTGGTTTGAAATGCTTTTTTGGGTCCACAGGGGCTGAGGCGAGTGGGATGTTGTCCATGTGTGCTTCTTTTAAACCAGATGGATGGACCAGGTGCAGTGGCTCATGCCTGGAATCCCAGCACTTTGGGAGGCCGAGGCGGGTGGGTCACCTGAGGTCAGGAGTTGGAGACCAGCCTGACTGATATGGCGAAACCCCATCTCTAATAAAAATACAAAAATTAGCCAGGTGTGGTGGCAGACTTCTGTGGTCTCAGCTACTCGGGAGGCTGAGACAGGAGAATTACTTGAACCCGGGAGGCGGAGGTTGCTGTGAGCCGATCTCGTGCCACTGCCGGGGCAACAGAGCAAGACTCCATCTCAAAAATAAAATAAAATAAAATAAAATAAACCAGGTGGATGAATCCAAGGTGCTCCTGTGCCTTATCTGGGAAGTAAGTGGGGACTGGCCCTTCAGAGGCAGGCCCCAGCTGCGCTTCCATTCTCAAACTCAGAGCTCTCCAGTGGGAGGACTCCTTGGTAGGGACACCTGGGCTTCTAAACACAGGCTGGTGAGGGGCTGTGATCTTTTCACAAGCCTTCACCCTTTTCCCACATCTATTTACTCAGGTATTTTTCAGGCTCTCCCCTGTCCCGGGCACCGGCCAAGGTGCCAAGGAGACAGTGATGAGTGACATTCACCTTCCCTTCAGGGAGTTGCCAGTCAGCCAGGGGAAGAAGGCCTTGAAACAAGAAAACCAGCAGACGCACAAGAACTCCCAAAGGGTTAGGAAGGAAACAGATGGAATGTGTGGGCTTCCACTCTCAGGGGTCTGAGGAGGAGTCTACCCAGCACAGGGTTGGGCAGGCTGAGCACATGGCTGATGTGCAGAAAGCAACTGCGTTTTGTTCTGAAATGGTGTTTGTCATTATTTGAGGATGTTAGCATGTCCAAATGTCCATTTTGAAATGAATTCGTATAAAATGAAAACATTGCTGCGAAAAGCTCGCAGTCCAGGGTCTGTCTTTCCTTCCTTCTCTCCTCCCTTTCTTCATTTCTATAAATTGTCATGGGCTGTGAAATGTGAAATGCTGGTCTCCACTCATCTGGTTCCAGCTTCTCATCTGATAGATGTGGTTCCTGAGCCCAGTGGCCAGCCGGACCTTAGCCACCATCACATGCCCCTAACTGTCCTCTGCCCCATTTTCCCTGCAGATGACATGCACCAGGCTCCCCAACCCTCACCACAAGCCCCGAGGGCCCTGGATAGCCTAGGAGTCTAGAAACCTGGGCCTAAGATTAGACTGGACCAAGTTGATCCTGTTTCTGCCATTTTTGTGCTGTGTGACCTTGGGCAAGTGAATTAACCTCTCTGAACCTTTGTTCCCTTGTCTATAAAATGAGAATGATAGGCCGGGTGTGGTGGCTCATGTATGTAATCCCAGCACTTTGGGAAGCTGAGGTGGGAGGATCCCTTGAGTCCAGGAGTTCAAGACTAGCCTGGGCAACATAGCAAGACCCCATCTCTGTCAAAAAAAAATTAACTAAAAAAATGAGAATGATAATAACAGTACCAATGTCATAGAATTGTTCAGGGACTTTGTTGTGAAAGTGTTTGATTGGTATGTAAGAAACACATGTGTTCTCACAGTCTCTTTCTCTCTCTTTCTCCTCCCCCTTCCCTTTTTTAACTGGTATTTTCTAGTTTTTAAAATGCTTCAAGTTTTTCTACCTTTACCATGTGCTGAATGGTCTTTGTTCCTATCTTTACCTCTTGGCACTGTCTCTATCTTCTGAGGTCCAGTTCACATGCCTCCTCCTCCAAGTAGCCCACTGTGCTTCACCTACCCGCTAGACTGATCCCCACTCACTCCAGGTAACAGACTCCAGTGGTCTGCAGATACACCTGGCTCCCCTGATGCTCCTGTGATGGGGAATGTGACCTCCTGGCTCCCAGCTCTCTGGGGGTTCAGGGCCTCACTGCCTTTCCATAGGGCCCAGTTCAGTAAGTGACATTTTCTTATTGAGGTCACAGGACAAACTCATAAAGTAGCTCTATGGTTTAACAAAACAGAGTGTGGACTTTGGGCTGGAATACCCTTCAGAGTCTCATGGCCTCACATGGGAGGCGAATCAGACTCAACAAACCCTAAACAAATATTTGTGCAGGCGTTACAGCAACTGAGTGAAGTGTGTGTTTCTTGTCCCCATTGTGTAGGTGAAGAAACTGAGGCCCGGTGAGACAAAGGGACTTGCCCAGGGCCCCACTCCCAGGCATAGAAAGGGAGGGACTTAGGATTCAAGCCTGTCTACACCAGGGTTTCCCACCCTGAACCTCCTCCTGGGAATCCCCAAACAAGCCCCATTCACTGTTAGTTAACCCATACCTTTTCAGGGGTCTGATGTGACTGGATATTATCTGATGTTTCCATGCAAGAACAAAGAAGTAAGGGGTGTGTCTGCCATCGGAGGTCTGTGACTTCCAAATTCAGGAGAAAATGCCCTTTTGCTCTTAGAGTCCTTGACTAACCTGCTTTTAATTCCCCTGGACCATGCACATCTTGGTCCAGGTGCTGTTAGGAGTCCTTTCCCTTTAGGGATGGTGGATCCCTGACGTCCCCAGAGCTACCTGACAGCCACAGGGCCAGCCCACCTGAGGCCTGGGGCCCAGCGTGGGTTCCCTAATTATTGCTGAAAACCATCTCTCGCCTGTCAACATTCTATAAATAGGGACCTGGAGGAAGAATAAAAAATACCACCGGCTCTTTTCCCCAGTGGGGGTGGGTTGAGTTAAAAAGCCTCTGAAATAGCAGCATCAACGGCATAGGAAAGCTGGAGGGAGTTGGGAGAGCTGAGAGGTCACCTGGGACTGTTTTCATCCCTCAGAGGACCTGCCTGTGGGCCATGAGGATGACGGTGGTTTCCCCAAGGCCACACAGTGTGGCCCTGTCTGACTGCTATTCCCCCAGGGGACATGGTGTAGGAACATTTGGGACTGGGGAAGACTGGGCCTGGTGATCCCCAACCTGTGCTTCCTCCAGGTTTCCTTTGAACATGGCCATCTCTGGCTTTGTCACCTGTGCAGCTTACTTCCCCTTCCCTGGGCCTCAGATTCCGTGTCCCTAAAACAAGATCCTTGCCAGCTCCGAGTCACTCAGTGGAAAACCCAAGCTAGAGGCCGGGCACGGTGGCTCATGCCTGTAATCCCAGCATTTTGAGAAGCTGAGGCGGGCGGATCACTTGAGGTCAGGAGTTTGAGACCAGCCTGGGCAACACAATGAGACCCCATCTCTACAAAAAAAATTAAAAACTAGCTGCATGTGGTGGCGTGCACCTGCAGTCTCAGCTACTCAGGAGGCTGAGGTGGGAGGATGACTTGAGCCCAGAAGTTCAAGGCTGCAGTGAGCTCTGATCACTCCACTGTACTCCAGCCTGGGCGACAGAACACAGCCCTATCTCTAAAAGAAAAAAAAAAAAAAAAACCAAGCTGGATTAATGCTGAATACCATCTTTTGTCAGTGGTAGTGTGCATGAGTGTGCACATGTGCCTGTATGAATGCAGTTGTCTTTAAAACTCAGTGACACGCTCAGGAAATTACCTGTGCAGAGAGTCAACTTATTACTAGTTAGAAGGCCCTTTGAAGGCAGAGTTTGATAGAATCTCATAGTAACACTATACAATAATAATAATATAAGTTCTAGTCGTGGCTACCACGTATGGGCTCAGAGAGGTTTATCGAGTTGCCCAAAGTCACACGGCTGGTGGACAGCAGAACCAAGACCCAACCCGGGTGTGTCTGACCTCAGACCAGTCTTAACACCTGGACTTCCATATCAAGTAGGCTTTGCAGGATAAATTGCTCAAACAAATCCCTTACCTGCACTTCTTTTGTTTTTTGTTTTGAAAAGCAGCACCCTGCTTTTCCTAGCCTTGCCCCCAGGCCTCACCAACAGAGTACTGACGTGTTATTTATCATGAAAACATCTGAACAATAGCAGTTCCCAGAGCCAACCTTGCTGCCAAGTTGTTACCACGGGAGATGTGTAGAATATGTGGGGGCAAGGAAAGGAACCTAGGAAGTGACATTGAGTCTGGGCTGCCTGGCTTTGACTCCCAGCACTGTGGCTTTGTGCCCCAGGGCAGGTCACTTCCCTTTGAACCTCAGTTTCCCCATCTGAAAAAGGGGATACTGGCAATGGATAATGTTCCCCCCACTCCTCCAATGGGAGCAAAATATTTGAAGCCCTTGGTGTTCACATTTGGAGATCATATTTATTAATGCGCTCACCAAAGGATCTTGCATGTAGACAGTCAGTGCCCAATCAGTGTTTAAAAACAAAATAAAGGCGAGCAGAGTACAGTAGCTCTGGGTTTGGGAACCCAGGAGCTAGTTGAGCTGGGCAGACCTCAGCCCTGGTCTCCTGCCCCTTTCATCTCCCCTAGAGCTTTGACTTATCTTCCATCCTGCAGGGTTGGAGCAAACCTAACACTTTGTGTGCCTAATCCATGTGTGTGTTTGGGAAGCTCCGGGTTTAAGAGCAGATGAGGGCAATATGATTTAGGGAAATGAGAGAGGGAGGGAGGGTGAGGGATGCCCCACCCCCTTCCTTGCTCCTTGATCCAAACGTCAAACATGCTGTCTGTGCCATGCAGCATTTTATTTTATTTTATTTTATTTTATTTTATTTTATTTTATGTTATTTTATTTTATGACAGAGTCTTATTCTGTCACCCCAGCTGGAGTGCAGTGGTGCAATCTTGGCTCACTGCAACTTCCGCCTCCCAGGTTCAAGCAATTCTCCTGCCTCAACCTCCTGAGTAGCTGGGATTACAGACGTGTGCCACCATGCCTGGCTCATTTTTGTATTTTTAGTAGAGACAAGGTTTCACCATGTTGGCCAGGCTGGTATCAAACTCCCAACCTCAGGTGATCCACCTGCCTCGGCCTCCCACAGTGTTGGGATTGTAGGTGTGAGCCACTGCACCTGGCCCCATGCAGCATTTTATAACAATACCCCCACCTCCAGTCCTTTGCCCTGGCCGTGCCCTCCCCCTGGGATGCCTTCCTCCTGGAGGTCCTCTTGGCTGAGGCCCTCATCTCTTTGCTCAAATGTTACCTTTTCACAGGGACTTCCCCTGACAGCTAGCCCTATTTAAAATCATAACTTTCCCTCCTCTCCCACTCTTCAGCCCCTCTTTCCCTGCCTCATTTTTCTCCGCAGCAGGTATCACCTTGCAGTGTCATTTGTGATCTGCTCTGTTCTGTGAAGGAGGGGAAGAAAGAAGGGAGGGCTGGCAGGTGGGCTTCCTGTGTGCTAGGAGCTCTCATTCACTATTGCATTTAGTCTGTAACAACTCGAAGAGGTGAGCTCTGTTTTT
The DNA here is from genome assembly GCF_028885625.2 of Pongo pygmaeus. Lineage (NCBI taxonomy): Eukaryota > Metazoa > Chordata > Mammalia > Primates > Hominidae > Pongo > Pongo pygmaeus. Next base: position 36,051,862 of record NC_085931.1, read on the forward strand.
CCATTTTTGTAGATGAGGACATTGACACTTGGCATCTTGGTACCTTTATATTATCTGGATTCTAGGATTTGTCCTTCCTCCTTTCCTTTCCTCCCTTCCACTCCCTCCCTCCCTCCCTCCCTCCCTACCTCTCTCTCTCCCTTTCTTTCCCTTGCTACCTCTCTCCTCTCTCTTTTTTTCCCCCCTCTCTTTCTTTATAAATTCATTAAACACATTGTGCCAGCTTTGGCCCTGGGAAGAAGGAGGTAAGCCTAGTGTGGTCCCGGCACTCCCTCAGAGGCCAACCCTCCCTCAGTCCCAGCCTTTTCTCAGTCCCAGCACCCCCCTCAGTCCCAGCCCTCCCTCAGTCTTAGAGTGGGGATGGGCAAAGCTGGCACAAGCCCCTGCTGTCCAGGGTGCTAAGTGGTCTCAGAGAGTTATGAGTAAGGAGAGTGTGCTCCCTGGGCTGTAGACAGTAGGAGCCCCCAGCAGTTGGAGGCAAGGAAGGGCAGTCCACGCAGGAAGTTCACAGCAGTGGGCAACTGTAGGGCTTATCAGGGAACAGCACTCTGTCCTTTCTCGCTGAAGCAGGACACGAGTAGGGAGGAGCATCCCGTGATGGGCCTGGTGCAGAGCCAAGGAGCTTGAACTTTATCCAACTGGCACCACGAGGGACGTCAGCCTGGGAGCTTCCAGCTCACCTGGAATTTTTGCCCTTCGGAGCCTTGCAAAGGCTTGGGATGTTAGAAGGGCTCAGCTGAGGTTTCTCAGCCCAGGATTCTCCTGCCCTGACCTTGAGTCTTATTTGCATCTTGCTCCCGTAAGTGCTCTGGTCTACCCTTCAGAGAATGAACAGTGTTTACTGCAAGGGCTTTATTTTCCAGAAGCAGAGGGTAGTCACTGCTGCAATGATTCTTACAGTTCCTATAAATTTCACCAGCTTCTCTGACTGGGCTGATCTATACCAAGAGTTCTGAAAAGAGTGAATTCCGAAAAGCTCCTTGTATCATCCTGCCTCTTGGGCTTGGTGTCTCCTGCTGGTTTCAAAGCGACACAGAACTATGATTCTGACTCTTACGAGCACCGTAACAATCACAATCATTTCCTGAGCACCTACTACTTGCCAGGCACAGCCCTCAGCACTTCTCATAGATCATGAGCTCATCCAGTGCTCGCCTCGACTCTGGACATTGGAGCTGAGGCTCAGAGAGGTGTGGTGACTTGCCCAAGGCTGCACAGCTTTTAGGTGCCTGGGAGCCAGGATTGGAGCCTGGGTCTGCCTAGCTCCAAGGCACCTGCTGACCTGGGGTTCCTCTTCCCTGAATCCTCGTGACCTTCATGGTCTGCATCTGACATCCTGGCCCCTCAGGGGACTGAGACCACCTCTTCTTCACTCCTTCAGGAATTCATTGGAGGTAGAGAGAAGTTTCAGGGAGGAGGAGAGTGGAAGATTTGATTTTCTGGGGTGCTGGTCACCATCCCTGGCTTGAATCCTTTTACCTCCCCTTCCCTAGAGCTCTCCTTCCTGCTCTGTCCCTGGTGCCCCAAGCATCTTGCCTCCTGCCTTCTCTGAGCCCTTCCTCCTTGCCCCTCCCCAAGATTGGACCCTGGAAGACCCCCGACTTTTATTTTCCTTAAATGCACCTGCTTTTCTTTATTGCTTTGCTCTGCCTTGGCTCAGGCCTCTGTGGCCTCTCACCTGGACAGTGGTGGTGGTCTCTCCACTAGTCCCCGGGCTCCTCTCTTGCCCTCTCCAGCCCATCCTGTGTACAGCAGGTGGAGTGTTAATCTTGTCCCTTGGAGTGGTAATTCTGCTATATAAGTCGCACATGGTCCCTGTACCTTTGCCTTAACTGCTCTTTCCCTTCCCTGGCTAATTCTTAGTCTTCATTAAAGACTCAACACAAAAGTCACCACCTCCAGGAAGCCTTCCCTGACCCCCTCCCCATGCCCTTCCTGTGTGTTGCCGCATCCATTCCATCCACTCCAGCCTCGGCCTTTGCCCTTCACGTGCCCGGTTGAAATGGTCGGCTTTAATATCCATCTCCCCAACTTGATTTTAAGCTTCCGCAGGGCAGCTGTCTGAGGCATGTCAGATCCTTAGCATAGTTCTGTCATACAGTAGGTGCTGACGAAGTGCTCAGTGTCCTGAGTGAGCACCAGACAACCTCTGAGCTCCCTCTCTATCCTGAGTCCTCGATATCGTGGTTTGTGAGGCGGACGGGCATTGTTTTCCTCTGCTGTTCTCATCATTGCATGATGATGTTGCAGAGGAGGCCACCTGATGGGAGCAGCCGCAGTTGGCCCAAGAGGGTGGCTGCTTTCTGCCTGGCAGCAGAACCCCTGGATTCTAGGGACGGACCCCCATTTTACAGAGGGGGAAACTGAGGTCCTGAGAAAGTGACTTACCTGAGGCCATACAACCAGGGAACCAGGCTCTGTCGGCCCTCTGAGCCCCTTTCCTGTGCTAAGCCATGGCAGCGGGTGGCAGTCCAGGGCAGTGGAATTCTCAGGAAGGTGCTGCCTGCACTCCTTCGGGCTGCCCCTGCCTCCCCTGACACCCCACCACCCTTCTCTAAGGTCTAATCTGCCTGCTCCTCACCTGGACTCTATCTCTCGCTCTTCCCTGGCATGGTCTCATAAAATACCAAGACTCGGGAAATAGAACTCGGGCGTAGCTGAATGCCAGGCGGAGTGAGCTAGTCTGTAAGCGACGCAATGCCAGCTCTCACGGCAGTGGGGAGAATATGCAAATTGGGGGCTGAACAGCACCCCGTTCCTCAAGTCCGTGGGCGGGAAAATCATAACGTGTGCGTAACTGGGTTGGTTTATGGCTGTGTTCTGGGTCCTTTGCTCTTTTTTTTTTTTTTTTTTTTGAGATGGAGTCTCGCTCTGTCGCCCAGGCTGGAGTGCAGTGGCGCAATCTCGGCTCACTGCAAGCTCCGCCTCCCAGGTTCACGCCATTCTCCTGCCTCAGCCTCCTGAGTAGCTGGGACTACAGGCGCCCACCACCACGCCCGGCTAATTTTTTGTATTTTTAGTAGAGACGGGGTTTCACCGTGTTAGCCAGGATGGTCTCGATCTTCTGACCTCATGATCCGCCTGCCTCGGCCTCCCAAAGTGCTGGGATTACAGGCATGAGCCACCACGCCCGGCCCCTTTGCTTATTTTAAAAGAATTATTCAAGCAAACCATGCCCATTGTAGAAAAGATTATAGAGAGAAATGAGAACAAGGTTATTTAGCATCCTATCCCCTGGAAACGATCCTTATGACATATCTGTATCCTTTAAGAATTTTTTGCATTTATATATGCAACATATATACATACATGCATATATAATATATAAATATATGTATACATATATTTTTGTATATATACACATATGTATATATAGATAGATCAACAAAGTTATACAACATCAACATGAAATCTTTTTTTTTTTTTTTTGAGACGGAATCTCACTCTGTCACCCAGGCTGGTGGAGTGCAGTGGTGCAATCTCAGCTCACTGCAACTTCTGCCTCCTGGGTTCAAGCAATTCTCATGCCTCGGCCTCCCCAGTAGCTGGGACTACAGGCGTGCACCACCACACCTGGCTAATTTTTGCATTTTTAGTAGAGATGGGTTTCACCATGTTGGCCAGGCTACTCTCCAACTCCTGGCCTCAAGGGATCTTTCCACCTTGGCCTCCCCGGCTTCCCAAAGTGCTGGGATTACAGGTGTGAGCCACCACACGTGGCCAACTCTTTTTTTCTTTTTGAGACAGGTCTTGCTCTGTTGCCCAGGCAGGAGTGTGATGGTGCTATCTTGACTCACTACAGCCTCCGCCTTTCAGGTTCAAGCAGTTCTGATGCCTCAGCCTCCTGAGATGCTGGGACTACAGATGTGAGCCACCATGCCCAGCTAGTTTTTGTATTTTTATTAGAAACTGGGTTTTGTTATATTGGCCAGACTGCTCCTGAACTCCTGGCCTTAAGTGATCCGCCCGCCTCAGCCTCCCAACGACATGGACTCTTTTGTAGCTAGTGTCCGTTCATTTTCCCTGCTTTGACTGACTTCCTGTGTCAGTGAATATAGACCAGCAGCCTCATTTTCAATAGCTACACTATATTCTATTTTTCAGGTTACGCCCACTTTATTTCGTCAGGCCCTGAATGATTTTTGGATACTTAGATTGCTTCCAGTTTTTCTGTCTTATAAATAATGCTGCAGTGAACATTACTGAGTATTCATTCTCACACACCTGCGTAATCAGAATAACTTTTAGCAGTAGGGTGACTGGGACCCAGGCCAAGCCCATATGCAGTTTTAAGGCTGTGCTGCATATTGCTGAGTGGGTTTAGAAGTCCATTGTCATGGCCATTTACATGTGTGTGTGAGGTGATTAAATCACTCCCATGTCAGCTAAACCTTGCTGTGAGCGCATGTGTACACACAAACACATATGTGCAGGCACACAGACACATGCATGTACAGAGGAACATACACTGACCAGTTGCCTAATTTCTCTGAGCCTCAGTTTTCTCCTATATAAATGCTACATGAGGTTTGCAGTCCCCGATCTACCCTTCTGAAATTCAAAAAGCTCTCATTTGAGCAAAACTTGCCCCTGTACCAATGCACCTGGGTGAGTTGCTCTGTCACCCAGGCTGGAATGCAGTGGCGCAATCTTGGCTAACTGCAACCTCCACCTCCTGAGTTCAAGCGATTCTCCTGCCTCAGCCTCCTGAGTAGCTGGGATTACAGGCGCATGCCACCACGCCCAGCCAATGTTTGTATTTTTAGTGGAGACGGGGGGTTTCACCATGTTGGCCAGGCTGGTCTCGAACTCCTGACCTCAGGTGATCCACTCGCCTTGGCCTCCCAAAGTGCTGGGATTATAGGTGTGAGCCACCATACCTCTCCTAATTTTTATATTTTTATTCCTGATTTTTTTTTTATGCCACGTGGTGAGGCTCTTCCTGTGTATCATGAAATATTAACTTGTTTGCTTGTGGAGTGTTGTCCTACTCACATGTTTATGAACCTTGTTTTCATTTATCATCTCCCAAGGGGCCTTTCTAAACATTTTTTCCCTAGTTGCCTTCCCAGTAACTGTACTACCACATGTATAGTATATCAATAGTATATCTGTACTGCCACAGATATATTGTATATCTGTGTATGTACCATATGCATATCTGTGCATTATACACTGAAAGATATTTTTCCCACACATCCCCCAAGAAACAATTTTCCCCACTTGGGGATAATACCACTCCTGTTGAGACTGCACCAACTAGACCAGTAGTTCTCAACCTGGGGTGCCTTTGCCCCCAGAACATTTGGCCTTGTCTGGAGACATTTTTGGTTGTCGCGATGGAATGGGGTGCTACTGACATTGGTGGCTGGAGTCCAGGGATCCCACATTGCACAGGACAGCCCCCACCACATGTCCGTAGTGCCATGGTTGGGAAACCCAATCCTAGACCTCACTGGGGGAATCTCACAATATGCAATATACCCATGCGTTGCCTTTCTAAAACCTGAAAAGTCCTGAGTTGGAGACATACCTGGCCCCTGGGTTTGTGACTGGGGCTGGTGGAGCTGTGACAGTAGAACCCGCCTCATGGTGTTTATGAGAGGCCCCTTTGGGGGCTGGCATAGTCAAGTGCGTTGCTGGGCACCTGCCACAGAGCATCCTGGCTGCAGCATCCCAGAGGCCTTTGGGAGCCTTGACGAATCAGAGAAGTGCAGTCCTTGCCCAAGGCTGCACAAGCTTCTAAGTGCCGGGGAGCCAGGATTGGAGCCCGGGTCTGCCTCACCCCAAGGCGCCTGCTAACCTGGTGTCTCTTCCATGAATCCTGTGACCTTCAAGGTCTGCAGCTGACATCCTAGCACCTCAGGGCCAAGAGACTACTACTTTTCTTCGCTGCTTCAGGCATTCTTGGGAGGTACAGAGAGGTATCAGGGAGGAGGAAGTCTAGGTGTGACTTCTCAGTCAGCCAAGTAAGGTCCGGCTCCAAGGATGTCCAGGGCTTCCCTACGTACCTGAAAGCCTGCCTATGCAGTGGGTTTGTTGTTTTATTTGGGGGCTTTGATCCAGGCACTGTGTCTGCCTGAACTGGCCTCTGGGTTCTCCACTTGCACCAGCTTTGCAGCCAGCTGATAAGCTGCCTTCAACGACCCTGGTCCCTGTGTCTCGGGGCTCACAGTTGGGGCTTCCAGAGAGCTCACCAGATTGCTCTGATCAACTTAGGACCTAACACCCATGTGATGCGCAGATAATCACTTGCTCGTTCCTCCTCAGGACAGACAAGAACCACTGCAGGAGGTCGTTCTGTCCTGACTTGGGCATTGTTAAGGGTTGGCCAAAGACATACCATCCACTTGGGTGTTTTCCAGGGCCTCTGGCTTACCGTGGGATGGATTGGGAAATGGGGTGGGTGGAGCTAGCTGTGAGTTAGAACAGACAGCACTCTAGGCCTGGGCAGAGTCTTTGAACAAAGCCACAGGCTGGGCTGAGCACCAGAAGGAAACAGAGCCCTTGGCTCTGTCTCAGGCAATGGAATGTCAGCCCGACTGGTTTTCCCCCTTTCCCTGGGGTGGGGTGTTCATCAACAAAGGACTCTCCTTGCTGGTTGACAGCCTGAGGTTCCAGGCACCCCCTCACCCCTGCTGCAAGGTCCCCAATTCCAGAGGAAGAGAGACTCCATTCATGCTGAGCTTCCTATAGGCCCCAGCTCTGCCAGGCCAGCCATGCAAGGCTGCTCTGCAGGGCAGATAGGACGGGGCTGTCCAGTCACACAAAATAGTAGGCTCTTAATAAGAAGACGCTTAACTTCCCCAGGCTGTTCCCTCTGGCTGCTTTGCCTTCCCTGATGTCCCCACCTGTCATGTCACACCCTCCTCAGAGCCCTCTGTCACCTGCCACTCAGGCCTTCTGTGCCCTCTCCCCCGCTCTGTCTGAGGCCCAGGGGACCTTGGATACTTGGGATAGGAAACTTTGATTAATCAGCGGACCTCGATTCGAGATGCCATTTTCTGCCCCTTGCTCTTTTTAAACCTATTCATAATAATTTTAGCATCTTTCCACATCAGCCCTTCAATTTCTACCTTCTGAAGAGGCAGTCATTGTTTTGAATGGGGACACCATGTTAATTCCCTTGCACTGATAAGCTATAGTTTAGGTATCAGGTGCTCTTGTGGAAGGGCAGTCGGGTTCTGTGTTTGCTGTTACCAAAAACAGTGCTGCTGGGACCATTCCTTTGTGTGTGCGTTTGTGTGTGTATTATATATGTTTTGTGTGTATGTGTATTTGTGTCTGTTTCTATGTGTATGTGTGTGTTTGTGTGGGGTTTTTTGTAGGTATGCATTTGTGTATATTTGTGTGTATGCAGCTGTGTTTGTGTGTGTGTATTGGGTGCATGTATTTATATGTGTTTTTGTGTTGTCTGTATTTTTTGTGTATGTGTGTGCATTGGTGTAGATGTTTGTGTGTGTATATTTGTGCATGTGTATGTGCTTGTGTATATTTGTGTTTGTGTGAAAGTGTTTTTTGTGTATATGCATTTGTGTGTGCATATGTATCGTGTATTTGTGTGTATGCATGTCTGTGTGTTTATACATGTGGTTATGTGTACATTTTTGTGTATATGCATTTGCATGTGTATATACCTATGTGTGTATTTGTATTTATGTACCTGTGCTTGTGTGTATTTGTATATATGTGTGTTTATGTGTATTTTTTCTGTGCCTGTATATGCGTGTATTTGTATGTATGCACCTGTGCTTGTATTTGTGTATGTGTATGTATAGTTTTGTGTGTGTGTGTGTGTGTGTGTATATATATGTATGTGTGTATTTGTGTGTATCTGTTTGTGTGCATGTATGTGTGTATGTGCTTTTTTTTTTTTTTTGAGATGGAGTCTTGCTGTAGCACCCAGGCTGGAGCGCAGTGGTGCGATCTCGGCTCACTGCAAGCTCTCACCTCCCAGGTTCACGCCATTCTCCTGCCTTAGCCTCCCGAGTAGCTGGGACTACAGGCACCCACCATCACACCTGGCTAATTTTTTTGTATTTTTTTAGTAGAGATGGGGTTTCACCATGTTAGCCAGGATGGTCTTGATCTTCTGACCTCGTGATCTGTCCTCCTTGGCTTCCCAAAGTCCTGGGATTACAGGCATAAGCCACCGTGCCTGGCCTGTATGCGCTTTTTATGTATATGTAATTGTGTGCATATATGTGTGTATTTGTGTGTATGCATCTGTTTGTGTTTATATTTTCGTGTGTATATGTGTTTGTGTGTATATGTGTGCATATGTGTTTGTGGTTTGTGTACGTTTGTGTGCATTTGTGCGTTTGTGTGCATGTGTTATGTTTACATGTGTTTGTGTGCATATGTGTATGTGTGCATCTGTATGTTTTTATGTCTTTGCATGTGTGTATATATACATATATGTGTGCATCTGCATGTGTTTGTGTATGTGTTTTGTGTATACGTGTTTGTGTATATATTCATGTATGTATACATCTGTATGTATGCATCTATGTGTGTGTGTTTTGTGTATGTACATTTGTGTGTATATACATGTATGTGTGGATCTGTGTGTGCGTGCATCTGTCTGCTGGACGGACTCCCAGTAGCAGGGATGGTCAAGCCACTTTGTGACATTGGAATGTCATCATTCCCATAGAACACAGCTGAGTTGGTGGCAGTGTCCTGCCAGGGAGAGAGAGACCAGGCCTTGGGCTGGAGGATTTGGGGTCCTCAGTCAATGGGGAGACACACCCAGCTCCCTGCCTCCTCAACAGGTTTACACGTACGCTGCAAGGCTGCAATTCTGTCAGCTGACAAGTTGAGCCCTAGCCTGAAATAAACTATGAGAGAGATGTTTTGACATGTGATGTTTCAAAAAAAGAAGTCAAATTGGGCTTAGTCTGTTTTAAGAATCCCTCCAAGAGGAGCCAAGTTGGGATCAGTGGGAGCAGATTCCATTAAAAGGAGATGCTGGGAAACGTAAAAGAATTATATACTTACATATAATTATACATTTTCAAAATGTACTTTTTATATCACTAGCCGCAAATGTTACAAAATACAAAAAGAGGTAGAATAAAAAAAAGTCATCTCTCCCCGTCCTCTAGTCACGCAATTCCTCTCCTAGAGACAAGTATGATTGCAGTTTTCTTGTGTCCTTAGATATTCTGTGCATTTTGATCTTTACTTTTTTCCCCCCTCACGAATGGCAGGGTCTGCCACCTGTTACTTTGCACCTTGCTTTACTCACTAGACAGTGAATCTTGGAGGTCATTCCGTGTCAGTAAACTTATGTCTGCCTCATTCTTTTTAACTATTCTTTCTAACAATTAAATAGAGTTCTACATTATAATTGTTCTATAATTTAGGTTAAATACATTTTTTAAAACTCCAAATTCTCTTTTCCCTTGACTCATCATAACCTTAGAACTGTAGAGCTTATATTAACAGAAATTCTGAGTTAAAAGGAACATCAAATTTGTCTATCTCCATGCAAGAGTGCCACAGTACTTCTAGAATGTTCTGTGCCCCTCCCCTCTCCCCTGATTATTTTGGGCATTTTTCTTCTCTCTCAGGATCAGTCTCTCCTATTTTGCACCTAAATGTATCAGACAGGCCACCCCAGTTTCACTGTCAGCACTCTGCACATCGTTGTTGTTTTTGTTGTTGTTGTTCTTTTTGTTTTGTTTTTTTTTTATTCAGACGGAGTCTCACTCTGTTGCCCAGGCTGGAGTGCAGTGGCACGATCTCAGCTTACACCTCCCAGGTTCACGCCTCTCTCCTGCCTCAGCCTCCCGAGTAGCTGGGACTACAGGCACCCGCCACCACGCCTGGCTAATTTTTTGTATTTTTAGTAGAGATGGGGTTTCACTGTGTTAGGCAGGATGGTCTTGATCTCCTGACCTTGTGATCCGCCCACCTCAGCCTCCCAAAGTGCTGAGATTACAGGCATGAGCCACCATGCCCAGCCCACATAGTGTTTTATAAAAAAACAATTTGTTTTAAAAAGCAACAAGAATTAAATTTTAAGGACATATATAAAAGCAGGTGGTCCTGTGATATATCAAGAGGGTCTGGGTAAATAGCAGTGTCATTCTGATATTAGAGAGGGGGCAGGGAGTCATTTATGGGTTCATTCACTCCATCCATCCATCCATCCATCTTCACTTGCTTCCTGTCCACTGTGGCTGTCTCTGAACTTGGCACTGGCATTTGAGGGCGAACAGACCCCAGTTCCTGCCGTCAGGGAGCTTACAGTTTAGAGAAGACAGTCAAACGATAACCACAGTGCAGCCCAATAATTTCTATGATGGGGTGAGCACAGGGGGTTCTGTGGGAGTCCTAAGAATCCACCTGGGAATGAGGCCAGCCAGGAGAGGCTTCCTGGGGGAGTGGATGCCTGGGCTGCATTTTAGGGACACATTCCAAACAGACCCCGGGCCATACTGCCAGCAGCCGACACACTGGACCGAGTACTTCCTGGGTAAAACTGCAGTGGGCGTTGGTAAAGTGGGGAATCACAGGCCACTAACTTGAAGCCCAGCCACCTGGGTTTGAATGGAGCTCCTTCCTCTCTGTGCCTCGGTCTTCTCATGCAGAAAGTGGGGATAGTAACAGTACCCGATTACTCGGATTGTTGGGAGGAGTAAATGTCACGGCCCAGCATGCAGTAAGCGCCATCCAAGTGTCTGCTATTGTTGCTATTTAATGTCTCAGAGCCTCAGCTCCCTTATCTGTGAAATGGGGATATTAGCAGTATCTGTTATGAGAATTAAACTTGATGGTCTACATAAGGAATTTGACATGGTCCCAGGTGTGCAGTTGGCGCTTCTTAGGTGTTTGTGGCTGTTACTATTCTTATTGCCTCCCTGCCCACCTCTGACACCCACAGCGCAGGCTCTAGGACACCCACAGCGCAGGCTCTAGGACACCCACAAGCGCAGGCTCTAGGACACCCACAGCGCAGGCTCTAGGACACCCACAGCGCAGGCTCTAGGCTACCCACAGCGCAGGCTCTAGGGTACCCACAGCGCAGGCTCTAGGGTACCCACTGGGCTTCTTGGGTCTAGGGGAACCCTGCCTCTGAGGCCGACAGGAGCCAGGGCCCAGCTGTTGTTTGTTTATAGCCTCCAAGGAAGCCCCCACTCAGAGCCTTGTCAGGCACTCCCAGCCGGGAAACCAAATACGCCTCCTGCAGACCAGCTGCAAACTTGTGTTCCTGTCACTTTGGGTAACGCTTGTCCCATGGAGACAGCATGTCTCTGCCACAGGCATCATTTTGCAGCCTGCACACCACGGTGGATGACTCATCTGCCCTGCAGAGCTGGGGCTGTGGATCATTATGCGATGTAGGACCTTCCCCAGGGTGCCCTTGGAGGGAGTCCTAGTCTCCCTGGACGTCAGGTCCAGGGAGATACTGGGGGATCTGATTTAGGTAGCCACTCTGGTTCTTAGCTGAAAGACAGAACTGTCAGGCCTCATCAGAACCTGTTAGCACCTTGTCATGATGTTTGTTAAAACGATGTGTTTGGGAACTGAACAGTGGACACCAACATCATCACGTGGACTGGCATCTGTTTGGCACCAACCACATGCCAGGCATGTGCTAGTTCTCCCCAGACATTGACAGAATCCTGCCAACACCCCCAAGCTTCCCATTTTACAGATGGGGAAGTTGAGGCTAGAGAGGTTGAGTTGTAGCTAGCAAGTGACAGAGCTGGATTTGCTCTGGTCTGCTCGGTCATAGAGCCCTAGCTCAGAACTGCTAACCTGTCCCAACTCTAATATGTCAGAGCATCAGGATAGGTTAATTTCATATCTGCAACCTAAAAGTTTGTGGTTTAGGTTGCTAATCAGTAAGGGCTGTTAGCATATCTGTGGAATGTTTATAAAAACTGGTTTTATTGAAGCCCCAAGGAGTGAGCCCCATTATTTCATCATTAGTTAGGTGGGTGCACTGCCAACACTGTGAACAATCTGAATACATGCTCATTTAAAGGGGAATGAGCCAAACCCTTTACACCGACAGTTCACGCAGAAGGTTTTGTGAACACTGGACATTAGCCAGCAGGCAGAGGTTAGCCATCAAGCTGCAGAGAGCCGCTGAGACCTCCAGTCCCAGACAATTGATCACCAAGAGAGTAAACTGAGGCACAGAGAAGGGCAGGGCCTTGCTTGAGGTCATCTAGGGAGTGGAGCCAGAGCTGAGGATGGCACCTGTGCTCATGACAACGGGTCAGGAGGTACAGCTCAGCCGCATGCACACAGGTGCATACGGGTGTGCCCCTGCTGGTGGAGCCACAGAGCCACAGCCCAGGTGGGCCCATCCAGCCCCCTCATTCAGAGGCTTGGGCACATATGCCCCTCCACCTCCCTGTTACTCTTGCCCTGTGTCTCTCTGCGCCCATCTCCATGCTTCTCAGTCTTGGGTTTGCTCTTTCGGTTGGGTCTTGCTTCCGTCTCTGTCCTTGCTGCTTCTCTCTCTGCCTCTGCCTGCCTGTCTCTGTCTCCCTCTCCTCTTCTACTCTCCGTCCTCCACACCAGGCTTGCACCAACCCCAGAGATGACCTCAAGGCCTTCCTGCCCCACCGAGTAGTGTCCACAGCATGTCCTGAGTAGCCTGCAGCCAGGAGATCAGCCCAGACCCTGAACCATCCCCCTGCCTCAGCCACCACACCCAGCCACATCCAGCCACACTTGACTACACCTGGCCACACCTGGCCACACCTACATTGTTGTCCTTGGAGCCCACTGAGGGGGAGTCAGTGGCTGCTGTCCCACAGCTTTCCCTAAGAAGCGCCATTCCTCCCCTAACATAGAGCTCGAGATGGGGCAAGACTTGGCTTGTGCTGTAACCATAGGTGACACAGTGGTCTGCCTGGAAGCCCATCATACATCCTGACTTCTCTCTCAGCTGGGACCCAAGTGCATGGGAGGGGATGCTGTGCAGGTTTTTGCTGGCACCTTTGAGAGAGGGTCCTGAGGGGTCTGCCCAGCCTCATATCCCATCTAGTTCCTTCTAGTCTGACCCCCTTCTTCTCCTCCCCTTCCCTCCTTGCCTCTCCCTTCTTCTCCCATCCCTTTCTTCTGTTTCTCCCTTCCTAACTTCCCTTTTCCTTCTTTCTTCCCTTCTTCCCTCCTTCCCTCCTTCCTATTTATTGAGCACTTACTATGTGCCAGGTACTGTAACTAAGCACTGAGAATTGTGACAAAAAACAGCGACCCCCTCGGAGACTGCATGTGCTGGGAGGGACACACATTCAACGAGTCATACAAATAATTTCAGTACCACCAACTGAGGCCAGGGCTCTGATGGGGAGGACGTCCACGTAGACCGCTGGCGGTCAGGAAAGCCCCTAAGAGGAGCTGACATCAGCATGCCATCTGAAGGATGAGTGGGCCTGGGCCCATGGAGGCAGCATCCTAGGCAGAGCCAACAGCTCAGACAGGGACCTGTGGCACGATGGTGCCTTGTGTGTGTGAGGATCGCATGGCCAGATCAGAGCAGGTGAGGAAAGAGGGTGAGATAAGGGTGCCAGGAGTGAGTGCTGGTCACGTGGGACCCACAGGGCCCAGTGAGGACCCCGGCTCTATCTTCAGAGTGCTGGAAGGGAGCCGCTGGAGGGATGGCAGCATGTGTGCCGAGGCCTTGCTGGACCTTCTGAAAAGATGGTCCTGACAGCTGGGCGTGCAGGGTGGATGTGGGACAGACTGGGGGACTTGGCCCATCCTTGGCCTCCAGCCCCTCTCCTTCTCCTCTTCCTGGGCCCAACTGAGACCGCACCTGTGGATGCACTTCGGGATGGCCTGTGGTGACCAGAGCACTGGCCAGGGAGTCAGGATGCTGGGTTTCAGGCCTGGCTGGGCATGCCTCCCACTGCCTGGTCCTCAGTTTTCCCCTCTGTAAAATGGTTATTGAGGACCCAGGAAAGCCCTCAGTGTCAAGCCACAGCCAGGAGAATGTGCTGTCTTTGGATGTCTTTGGGTGCCAGGCAAACTCAGGTTCAAATCCCAACTCCACCCCTTCCAAACCATGTGACCTTGGGCATGCCAGATCGACTCCCTGGGCCTCAGTCTCCTCCTCTGTGAAATGGATTCCTCATGGTTCCTACTTCATAGGCTTCTTGGGAACTTTCCGTGGCATAATGATGGGCACATTGTCAGTGCTCAGGAGCGTCAGCCCCTGCCATTATTGTTACTGTTATTGCTTGGCCATGGTATTGGTCTGGCCTGGACACAGGATGAGAAGCTGCCTGGGCCCGCAGGGGCACTGAGACAGAGCATGTGTCCCCCACGCTGGCCTGGGCCCCATGACCACAGCACTCCCTGCACAGCTGGGGGTATAGAATTGCAGAAGGGATTGGGACACACTTCTGGAATCTCTCAGAACTGCTCTGTCAGCTGTGTGCCACCGAGCACTGCCCTGACTCGGGGTTCTTTCTTAGGCAGATGTGTCAAACACCCCAAAATACATGCAGCTGTAATATTTTCTCTTTTTCTCATCCCCTGTGTAACTATGTCACCTTTTCTATTTAAGAAGCTCATGGTTACTCACTGCAAAGATATTATTCTCAGAAACATATTTTTCCAACAAATGTTTATTCCACAACTACTAGAGGTGAGGTGTTGTTCTAAGTGCTGGGGTACTGTGATGAATGAAACAGCCCCTATAGAACAGAGATCAACAAACTACTGCCTGAAAGCAAAATCTAGCCGGCTGCTTCTTTTGTAAATAAAGTTTTATTGGGACACAGCCATGCACGCTCATTTAGCTATGAGTCTTGTGCTGCCTTTGCATTAACAACAGCGGAATTGAGTAACTGGAACAGAGACCATCATGAACCACAAAGCCCCAAATATTTACTATCTAGCCCTTTATAGAAAAAGTTTGTTGAACTCTGGTGTAGATTGACTAAGAGCCTGTTTCTGATTGGTACTTAACTTATGATGTGTACATATACTCCCATTTATGTGTTTGTTTTCATAAAACTGGTGTCACAACACACATTGTTTTGTTACCTTAAAAAAATTTTTTTGGCCTGGCATGGTGGCTCAGGCCTATAATCCCAGCACTTTGGGAGGCAGAGGCAGGTAGATTGCTTGAGCCCAGGAATTCAAGACCAGCCTGGGCAACACGGTGAAACCTTGTCTCTACAAAACATACAAAAATTAGCCAGGCATGGTGGCACATGCCTGTAGTCCCAGCTACTCAGGAGGCTAAGATGGGAGGATCGCTTAAGCCTGAGGAGTCGAGGCTGCAGTGAGCCATTGACAGTGTCCCTGCACTCCAGCCTGGGTGATAGAGTGAGACATTGTCTCAAAAAAAATTTTTTTTATTTTATTTATTTATTTTTTTTTTACATTTTCTAGTTTATGGCAGACATCTTTCTGTGACAGTAAATATTACTTCTGGACATTATTTTCCTTGGCTGTATTTTTTTTTTTTTTTGAGATGGAGTCTCACACTGTCACCCAGGCTGGAGTGCAGTGGTGTGATCTCGGCTCATTGCAACCTCTGCTACCTGGGTTCAAGCGATTCTCTTACCTCAGCCTCCAAAGTAGCTGGGACTACAGGTGCACGCCACCACGCCCAGCTAATTTTTATATTTTTAGTAGAAATGGGGTTTCACCGTGTTGGCCGGGATGGTCTTGATCCCTTGACCTTGTGATCCGCCCACCTCGGCCTCCCAAAGTGCTGGGACTACAGGCATGAGCCACCACGCCTGGCCATTTCTTGGCTGTATTTATCCATTGCATGGATATTGTATTTCACCATCCCCTGCCTTATTAAACATTTAGGTTGTCTCTAGTATTTTGCAATAATAACTAATCCTGCAGGGCGGTGTCCATGTTCATAGATCTTGGCAGGTATCTCTGATGGTTTCCTTGAGATAAATTTCTGGAGCGAAAGTTACTGAATTAAGGCTATGCAGATTTTCAATTTGGGGACATATATTATGGGTTGTTTTAATTTAGCCTTTAGGGGGTACGTGTTAGCCTGTCTCCCCAAAGCTGTCCACTGAGGCACTTGTCTTTGCCTGCAAGACAAGGGCCCAGAGTTCTCACCTTCCAGTGGCTTTGGGGCTTGGCAAGCCAGTCCAGGCAAGTGGTTTTTAAACCTGCCAAGTCTTGAGGTTTTTCAGAGCATTGTAACCTATTCCTCCTTCTGAGAGCCTCCTGACACATCATAGAAAAGGTAGGGCAGGTAGAATGTTGGTGGCAGGAAGGAGCACTGGGAAAGGAGCCCAGAGCCTGGGTTCCAGTCTCCCCAGCTCTGCTTCCCACTCACCAGGAGAACTAAGAGCCCATAGCTGTTGCTGTTTCTGGGCCTCCATTTTCTCATCTGAAAAGGAAGGGCTGACTGAATGGACTCAGGGGGTCCATCCAGGTGTACATTGTAGTATTCAGTCAACCTCATTTGACATATGACCAAACGGAGGTAGAGATTGGAGACTTGGATAAATGGAGACCAATTCAGGCAGACCTCTCTGCCTGCCTTTTAATTCATCATGTGTATTTTCAGAGTATCTTGTAGATTATCCACCTGCCTGCAGTCACTAAGGGTGTTTTTTTATAGCAGCCTGTGAAGCAAAACAGAGTTGGAAGAACATCCTGCCTTAAAGCTAATAAAACAACCTGACTTTTAGAAAGTGAGTTGCAGGGGCCCGGTATGGTGGCTCATGCCTATAATCCCAGCACTTTGGGAAGCCAAGGCAGGTGGATCATGAGGTCAGGAGTTCGAGACCAGCCTGGGCAACATGGTGAAACCCCGTCTCTACTAAAAATACAAAAATTAGCTGGGCCTGGTGGCACGCACCTGTAGTCCCAGCTATTCGGGAGGCTGAGGCAGGAGAATCACTTGAACCCAGGAAGCGGAGCTTGCAGTGAGCCGAGA
The DNA here is from genome assembly GCF_028885625.2 of Pongo pygmaeus. NCBI lineage: Eukaryota > Metazoa > Chordata > Mammalia > Primates > Hominidae > Pongo > Pongo pygmaeus. The sequence continues at coordinate 36,068,756 of NC_085931.1, forward strand.
TTGCCCTATTGCACTCCAGCCTGGGCAACAGAGTGAGACTGTCTCGGGAAAAAAAAAGAGAGAGAGAGAGAGTTGCAGGCCTTTGTGTGTGTGTGTGTGTGTGTGTGTGTGTGTGTGTGTGTGTGTGTGTGTCTGTGGTTGATTTTGAGGCCTCGTAGCTCTGGGGCTAAGCTCAAGTGTTGTGATTTGAAGTCCTGCCAAGTTCTGGTAGAATGATGAGGCATGAGTAACTTGTAATGCACACAAGGTTACCAGGATACTAACTAGAGAAAGTGCTGATTAACAGCTTGCTTTCTTAAACTGCATTTACAAGATGAATTCCCTTAGGTAACCCTAGCCCCTGCATGACTCCAAATTTGAGGGTCTGTGTTAAAGAGCAGAGAATGCAGTTATATTCACCATAACCTGCTTTGATTGAACATTGAGACACAGAGAAGTAGCTCGTCGAAGGTCATATAGCTACTATGTGGCGGTCTCTGGATTCAAGTCCAGGTGTTCTGGCTCTGGAAGCAGTGTTTGTTCAGGGAAGACTGCTGAGAAACTGGTAAATGATAATTATTATACTGTGGAAAGTTCTACAGCAGTGCTGTACACTACAGCTTTGTACAGTGATAGAAATGTATTCTCCATGCTGTTCAGTATGGTGGGTGGCTGTGGAGCCCTTGAAATATGGCTAATGCCACAGGGGAACTGAATTCTTAGTATTATTTAATGTCAACTAATATAAATTAAATTTAAATAGTCATAAGTGGCTAGTGGCTACTGTATCAGATGGCACAGATGTAGAGACCTGAGGTCTAGGGGACAATGGGAGCCTGGGGCCTCCTGAGCCAGCCCTCAGGGTAGGATGGTGGGAAAGTTCAGGCAAGGCTTCCTGGACATCAAAGTTGAAATCTGAATGGTAACTTGGAGGTGGTAGCTGCTCCACCAGGCCTGGAGGTGACAGGGAGGAATGTGAGGGGAGGGAAATGGGGCTGGAGGAGCCAGTGGGAGGGACTGGGGGGTGAGAGGAGGGGTATGGGAGGAGGGAAGCAACACTGAAGGAGCTGCTGAGCCCACCAGGCCCCACACCCATGCAGGTCCCGCAGGCCGTAACCCTATCCCTAACCCTAGCCTTTACCCGGAGGGATGTGGGGGGCTGTGGAAGGGCTTTGAGCAGGGACCTATTCAGTTTTGGAAAGTAGAATGAGAAGAACATACAGGGCGAAGGATGCCAGGGGAGGTCCCTCGGAAGCTGCCGCCATGGGTGAACAGATAGCTGATCATAGCTGGAAGGAATGTTCCAGAAAGAGACTTTGAAGGACTGAGGATCGATGCAGTATGGCAGTGAAGGCGAGAGAGGAGGCAGCAGCGCTGGCCTCAGGACCCTCAGTCTGGCATTAAGCGGTGGAGGGAGAAAACCCATCCATCCCTGACTCTTGGAGAGTTCAGATCCCTGAGCCTGAATCCCAAACCTCTGTGGGGGAGGGCACACAGATGGTTGTATAAAGGGAAGCCACCATGTTTTGGTTGGACACCATTTCTCCCCAGGGACATCCGCAAGAGGTCTGGAAACTGCCCCCCTGCCGCCTGCCCTGGTTTCACCCTCAGCGATGGACTTGACCTTTTGGTTTCTAGGGGGCCCCTGCAAATTCCTTCTTCCGTCACTCAGCCCTGAGGGGGATCCCCCTCTCTCAGGGATTTTAAGAACCCTTTGCCAAGGCTTCATTCCCCTGCCCGACTCCAAAGAGGGCCTGAAAGTTGCTGCCATTATGAAGGTTCCCATCTCCTGGGCACCCATTTATGTGCCAGGCAGTGAGCTTAACACTTTCCGGAGATTACCTCTTGATACCTCAAAACAGTCCTTGTTTTTCCAGTGTGAAAACTGAGGCTTGGATGGGTGGAGTCACTTAGCCAGGCCACACAGCTGGGCAGAGCAGAGACAGCAAGCCCTGCCCTGCGTCCCCACCCTAGCTATAAGCTGTCACTCCTCTGCCTCCCACTGAGCTTAGCACACCCGAGCACAAGCCCAGCATCCACCTTGCAGCCTCGGGACAACAAGCTGCTTGGGACAACGATGTCTTGTCCTCCACCAGAAACAACCCCTAAGTCCCCAGCATCTGGCCTCTGAATCTGACCTCCGAAGGGCATTAAGTTAGGGAATGGCCAGTTCCATCACATCTTTGAAAACAGGAAGGAGCTGGGAGCGGGCTCAGATGGCCACTTCCAGCCCTGCATCCCAGGGAGAATTCTGTCGACAGTGCTGTGCCTCTGAGTATATCAGGTGACCTTGCCTTGCAAGGCAAAAACATAACACTCCCCAGCAGGGCCTGACTGCATCCCTCCAGCGTGCCAACAGCTATCCCCATGTGCTGCCTGTGGGCTTGGAAGTTAGGCAGCCTCTTCCAAAGCTGGCTTGCTCATCTGGATCCCAAAGCCCTTTGACCTGGTGACTCTATACCTAGGAATTTCTCTTACGGGAATAATTGCAGAGATGTGTTGATTTAGCCTCAGGGGTGTTTGTCATATTATTGATTATAGTGGTGAAGAAAATCCTCAGCAACCAAAAGTCCCAGCACTTGGGGACTGGTTAATTGGAAGATGCTGCGTCCGAAAAGTGAAATATTCTTCAGCCAGTAAAATGGTGATGTAGGTGAATTGATCCTGAGAAAATTCCAGGCAGGACTATGACAGGATACTGTCTTTGGGTGATGAGTTCTTTTAAAATGTATTCTTTGTGATTTTCCATTACTCCTAAATGTTTTACAGTGAGTAAGGTGTTAGGTTGTAACTAGAGATGGAAAAGCTTCTACAGACAGTAGAATTAAGAGTGGACAGCAGCTCTTATTCGGGTCTATGAGTGTAGCCATTTAGCAGGGGTGACTGAGGGATTTATTCTGAATTCCCGTCCTTGTATACACCTCATTCACAGTATTCCCACGAACATCATGGGGTACATGAGTATCTCTAAAAGGCAAGAGAAAGAGAATGGAAAGGAGGTGACCATTTATGGGATGTTTCCTGAGTGCTGGGCCCTGTTCTAGGAGCTGTCAAGTTTGCATCTGTGCCCTGGGGGTGACCATTATTTTCTCACTGAATTCTTGAAACTTCTCTGCAATTCAGAGAGGGAAGCCAGAGCCCTGAGGCCACACAGCAGGCTTTTCCCCAGGTGCCCACTCATCCTGCAGGACCACATGGACCACAAGTGCTGTCTCAGCTCAGTGTGGTTCCAGAGAACCTGAGAAGAGGCTGGCTCCCCTGCCTGGGAGGAAGATAAACTGCTGAGGAACAATCAGCCCACCTCCGTTAACTAAGCACCTACTGTGTGCCAGGCAGGCTCCAAGAGGGGAACAGAAACATTGGAGCATCCCAGTCTTAAAGGGCACATCTGATAAGTTGCAGAATCCCAGAGCCTGCGTCTGTGCCGTGACCTGCCACGCCCAGTTCCCCAGTGCCTAGCATGTAGTAGGTGCTCAGTAAATATCTGTTGCGTAATATAAATTATGTGTCACATTCTGCCTGGTACAATTGATAAGTCTTCCAGGGTATACAGTGGTGGCTCACGCCTGGAATCCCAGCACTTCAGGAGGCCAAGGTGGGCGGATCACCTGAGGTCAGGAGTTCATGACCAGCCTGGCCAATGTGGTGAAACCCTGTCTCCACTAAAAATACAAACAAATTACCCAGGCATGGTGGTGTGTGCCTGTAATCCCAGCTACTAAGGAGGCTGAGGCAAGAAAATCACTTGAACCTGGGAGGCGGAGGTTGCGGTGGGCCAAGATTGCGCCACTGCACTCCAGCCTGGGAGACAGGGTGGGACTCCATCTAGAGAAAAAAAAAAAAAGTTTAGGGAGGAGATGTCACTATGGGTTGCAATAGCTTTGGGTAAGAAGGATGGATAGGGAGGTGGAATGACACAAACAAGGCTGCAGAGGCCAGGAGTGTGTGAGGCTTGTGTGGATATGGTATGTAGTAAGCCGAAGAGTATGGGATAGAGAGTTTGTTTGGAGCAAGGGTAGGGGATGGGATCAGACAGGAAATTTGGGGGCTCGCTTGCAAGGGGCCTTGGATTTCTGTGTGAGGACAATAGGGAACCCCAGAAGGTTTTTGAGCAGGAGATGATATGAAGCATATTCCAGGAGAATGTGCCTCCTGATCTCAAATGGAACAGAATGTAAGGAGTAAAGATGAGCCCTGTTTGTCTTTCTGGGCCAGTCTTATGCCCTAACCCCCATTTCCAGATTCCTCATCAAAAGACAGTGACTGGGGCTGGGCGTGGTGCCTCACGCCAGTAATTGCAACACTTTGAGAGGCCGAGGCAGGAGGATTTCTTGAGCCCAGGAGATTAAGACCAGCCTGGGCAACATGACGAGACCCCATCTCTACAAAAAAATTTTTTTTTAAATAAGTGGGTGTGGTAGTGTATACCTGTGCTCCCAGCTGCTTGGGAGTCTCAGGCAGGAGGATCACTTGAGCCCCAGAGGCCAAGGCTGGAGTGAGCTGTGATTGCACCACTGTACTCCAGCCTAGGTGACAGAGTAAGACCTTGTCTCAAAAAAAAGATGGTGACTGAGAGCATCATTCAAAGCTCAGGCAGCCAAGGCCGTCTGAGTCATCAGTGAGCCAATGGCCCATCCAAGGATTGGACTTTTGGTTTTGTCTTGAGGGCCCCAGCTTCTCCCCACTCAATAAAGCACAAGCCTAAATGGCAGCCACTTCAGTGGCCACATCACAGGGAATGGGCTTTTAATTTGCGAAGCAGACAAATGAGGGAAGACAGCAGTTCAGTCATTTAATGGGGATTTATGGCCTTTGTACCATGTGCCAGGCTTGGCCTTGTGGTCAGTTCTGTGTTAATCAGCACCCTTGCCCCCTGCCTGCCCTCTCTGAGGGCCCAGGCCGAGGGCCGAAACCAGCAACAGACCAGGTTGCAACAGCCCAAGGGATTGATGTTGCCTGAAGCACAGTGGTTTGGACCTGGGGGTTGAATTCCACTTCGCTGGCTGTTTACTGGCTATTTGATTTGGGGCATGTAATTTCATGTTTTTTGTTTGAGATGGAGTCTCTCTCTGTCGCCCAGGCTGGAGTGGCACAATCTCAGCTCACTGCAAGCTCGGCTCACTGCAAGCTCCGCGTCCCGAGCTCACGCCATTCTCCTGCCTTAGCCTCCCGAGTAGCTGGGACTACAGGCGCCCGCCACCACACCTGGCTAATTTTTTATATTTTTAGTAGAGATGAGGTTTCACCATGTTAGCCAGGATGGTCTCGATCTCCTGACCTCGTGATCTGCCCACCTCGGCCTCCTAAAGTGCTGGGATTACAGGCGTGAGCCACTGTGCCCGGCCGTAATTTCATGTTTGTAAGCCTCAATTTTATCATCTGTAAAATGGGGATCGTAATAAGATCCACCCCATGGGATTGTCGAGGGACTGTAGTTCAACCAGGTGGTCTCATGTCAAGAGCTCAGCCCAATGCCTGTCCCAAGTTCGGTGCTCCACGGATGTTGTGTCTGGTGATGCAGTTGGGAAACACGGTAGTGGTAGGAACCTGGGCAGGCGGGTGCATGGAGCTTCCCCCAGCCAGATCCATGAGTCTGAGTAACACTGAAGATGAGAGAAGTGTGCCCAGGCTGTACTGTGAGGAGGAGAGAGGGTCATTGAGGTGGGGGCCAGGCAATGCCCTGCAGGGCTCCACATGCCAGGTAGGGTGACCACTTCATCCCAGTTTGCCCACTTTTGGCACTGAAAGTCCTGTATCCTGTGATGTCTTGGCAAGCCGGGACGATTGGTCACCCTAGTGCCCAGCCAAGATGTCTGGCCGCACTTAGGAGGGCAGCAGGTTGCTGGGATGGGTTTGAGCTGGGGGCCATGCGATCTGATTTGCGTGTCAGCCGGGACGGGGGTTCTGAGTACATTTCCTGGTAGAAGTCTCACATCTGGCTTGTCTTTGCAGGACCAGCTGAAGCAGTGTTTCTCCCGGCGGCCCACTGAATCCAAGGACACTGACACCCTCGTGCACGAAACTGGCAGCCAGTATGGGACGTGGACAGAGCAGTGCCAGAGCGGGGAGAGGTAGGATGCGTGTGACAGGATTCTGGCTGCAAAGGGAGCAGCTGGGCTGGAGTTGCTGCAGCCCATCCACCTCCTGATTTCTATATTACTAAAACCTCCAGTCTGTAATTATAAGAGGAACCCATTCTGGTTTTAAAAAAGAAATTAGGAAGTACAAAAAAATAATAATAAAAATTATGGGCTGGGTGCGGTGGCTCACGTCTGTAATCCCAGCACTTTGGGAGGCCGAGGCGGGTGGATTGCCCGAGCTTAGGAGTTCAAGACCAGACTGGGAAACATGGTGAAACCCCGTCTCTACTAAAATACAAAAAATTAGCTGGGCATGGCAGCGTACGCCTGTAATCCCAGCTACTTGGGAGGCTGAGGCAGGAGAATCACTTGAACCTGGGAGGCGGAGGTCGCAGTGAGCCGGGATTGTGCCACTGCACTCCAGCCTGGGGGACAGAGCAAGACTCCGTCTCAAAAAAACAAACAAAAAAAAGATTGTGAGTCAGCCACAGTGGCTCACACCTGTAATCCCAGCACTTTGGGAAGCCCGGGCAGGCAGATCACTTGAGGCCAGGAGTTTGAGACCAGCCTGGCCAACATGGCGAAACCCCATCTCTACTAAAAATACAAAAAAAATTAGCTGGGTGTGGTGGTGGGCACCTGTGATCCCAGCTGCTCAGGAAGCTGAAGCACGAGAATCACTTGAACCCGGGAGGTGGAGGCTGCAGTAAGCCAAGATTGCACCAATGCACTCAGTCCAGCCTGGGTGACAGAGAGACACCTTGTCTAAAAAAAAAAAAAAAAAAAAGTAATGATATATGAAATATCCAAGATAGGCAAATACCATAGAGACAGAGAACAGATGAGGCGCTGAGGGTGGAGAGGGAATGGGGAGTGGCTGCTTCATGGGTACCTGGTTTCCTTTTGGGGTGATGGAAATTTTTAGGATGACAGTGATGATGGCTCCACAACACTGTGACTGTCCCACATGTGACCAATGGCAAATTGTATCTTACCACAGTGATAAAAATGATAAAGTCACCAATATTAAAGTTGGGGGGGGTGACAGAATTGAAAATGGATAAGAAAAAGTAAAAGGAAAGCAAAGGTTTTTTACAGTGCCCGAGAAAGCTGTTTTTCCCACTGACCCATGAAATATGTGTTTAGTTACGAGCTTACTTAAATTTCTCTAGAATACCCCTGCAAGAGCACTGGACTGAGAGTCTGGAAACCCAGGTCTTGGTTTTGCATATGTCACTGTGTGACCCTAGGAGCCCCTTCCTCTCTCGGGGTCTCCATTCCCCAGCTCTGACTCGGGACCTGTGGGACCTGGAGTGTGGACTTGGGTGCACCCCTGAGGGGGTGCTCCCCGCTGTCCCGCAGAGACAATGCAGCTTCCCCTCCTCGGGCCACCCCAGGAGCATGGCGCACCCGGCCTTGGACAGTGGTGCCACCTGCTGTCTCTCGGTGGTGTTACCTTCATCCCATGTGGATTTGCCTCAATCCACCTTACAACCCTAACATCCTCCATTTGACAAGTAATAAAATCATCCCAGAGCTGACAGAAAGCACGGTGAAATGCCAGCACACCTGTGGAAAGTTCTGCTCAAGGGAGCAGCCTGGTGGTCTTGAGAGTAGGCCCACTTCTCAGGTGTGCCCACCTGTCCTTTCTCAAGGCAAGGGTTTCCCATGACCTGGAGGCTTTGCTAGGCTATTGGCTTAGGTGTTATTTTTAATATGTGGGCGGAGGCAGGGCAGGAGGTTGTTAATGACTTGAATTATCTGTAAATTTTCTATCTTACATTGTTCCAATGACCCAAGTGATACCTGATTATATTATCATAGGAAGAGATTTCAGAAGTAGGAGAGAGCCAAGGACATGGATGCTAGAGTCAGACTGCCTGGGCTCAATCCCAGTTCTGCTGCTGGGGGCAAGCTAATTTACATCTCTGTGCCTCAGTTTCCTCACCTTTAACAAGGTGAATAAGAATACTTAAGTTCATGAGGCCAATTATATTAGCCTGTTTTCACACTGCTATACAGAACTACCTAAGACTGGGTAATTTGTAAAGGAAAGAGGTTTAATTGACTCACAGTTCTGCAGGGTTGGGGAAGCCTCAGGAAACTTACAATCATGGCGGAAGGTGAAGGAGAAGCAAGGCACGTCCTACCTGGCAGCAGGAGAGAGAGAAGGGGAAGGTTCCACACACTTTTACACCATCAGATCTTGTGAGCGCTCACTCACTGTCATGAGAACAGCAAGGAGGACATCTGCCCCCATGATCCAATCACTTCCCCCCACCAGGCCCTTCCTCCAATTCGACATGAGATTTAGATGGGGACACAAATCCAAACCATGTCACCAACCCTAACTTGTAGGATTGTGGGAGTTATAGGATAATCCTCATAGGATTGTTGGAGAGGATTGAATGACACATTTTTTTAGCACAATGCTTGGCACATAGTAAGTGCTCAGTAGATTTTTATTAAATGACTGAATGAATGAGTGAATGAAATAACGCAGGTCCCACCACCTGCTCTTCTATGGGTAACTGCTGATAATTTGATCTACATCAGCACTGCCCAGCAGAAATACAACATGATGATTTGATCCTTATGCAATATATACATGTATTGAAACACCACTCTGTACCCCAGAAACATGTGTAATTACTATGTATCGATTATAAATAAAAAAGAATTATAATGTGAGCTGCAAATGCAAGACATATATGTAATTTAAAATGTCCTGGTAGCTACACCAAAAGAATAGAAAGAAACAAATGAAATTCAATTTAGGGATGTATTTTATCGGAACCAAGGGATTCAAAATACTATCATTTCTACATGTAATTAACATGAAAAGTTATTAGCGAGGCAGTTTACATTCTTTTTTTCCATTCAAAGTATTGGAAATCCAGTGTGTAAGGTATAGAAAATCCAGTGTGTCAGATACTCACGGCATATCTCAGCTCTGTCACTTGCTCCATTGCAAGGACCCAACAACCACCTGTGATAAGCAGCTTCCATCCAGGACAGCACAGGGCTAAAGGATCTTGAGTGGCACAGGACTGACTCCTCCTGTTCTGCACCTGGCCAGGTGTTCCAGGCAGTGTCTTAAACAGCACCTCGCTGGCACATCTTGTGCTGTTTCCAAAGAGGGTCTTCTGCTGGGATGTTCTGTCTGTTGTTACCTGGCTTATAAAACATACCCCAAGCTATGCTGCCTGCAGCATCCTTCACTTGAAATCCTGTTCTCTGAAACGTTCTCCATAACCATGTCTCCCTTCATTCCCTTTTTTTGGCAGCTTGGCCACTGAGTCCCCAGATAGCAGTGCCACATCGACAAGGAAACAGCCCCCCAGCAGCCGTTTGTCTTCTCTGTCCTCCCAAACGGAGCCCACCTCAACCGGGGACCAGTATGACTGCTCCAGGGACCAGCGGAGCACCAGCGTGGACCACTCCAGCACTGACCTGGAATCCACTGACGGGATGGAGGGGCTGCCCCCACCGGACGCCTGCCCTGAAAAGAGAGTGGATGACTTCTCCTTCATCAATGTAAGTCGGTAGCCAGGAGCATTTCTTCTTAAATGGAAATTCCAGCCTCTCTCTGTGAATTGCTGCTTCAGGTGTAGGATCTGTGTGTCAGGGACCCTTGGAGTGGGTACAGAGGGCACCGTCTTTGAAATGGGACTCACTTATGCATGTATCTTGGACCTGCCATACACCTGCTGTGTGTCTTGGGGCATATGTCTTCACCTCTTTGAGCCTCAGCTTCCTTATCCACTTGTAACCAGCACCATCAGCTCCACAGCCTCAAATACAATTGCATGTGTTCAAATTAAAACTGATCTAAGCCCTCACCTGCCAGGTAAGCAGGGAGTCTGACCACTTACCCCTGGGAAGTCACCCTGAGGTTTACAGTTTCAAGCATGAAGAGCCTGGAGTTTGCTCAGAATGATTCTGCTGAACATTCTCACTAAGGTCTTGCTTGGTACAACAGTGTCCCTGGTACCAGGGGATCCGGCTGTCTCTGTAGTGGCTCTTCCAGGACAGAAAGTCCCCTCAGGCGTGGGCACCGTTCATGGAGGTCCCAGGGGACAGCCCCTAGCACTCAGCTCTTTCAGGTCCCAAGCACAGCCAGGATGTCAGCTGCCCCAGCGTAGCAGGTCAAATGGTCTCCTGCTCTAGCACCTTCAAGACCAGAACTTGTCCTCCTTTCCCCTGGGAGCCCCACCTCCAGGGGTCAGGCACGTCTTCCTTTTCAACCCTTGAAACCCAGGGGTGATGTCATTATTCTCCTCCCATAACAATAGGGCTACCTGCCCACTCTCTGGGGTATGGAACGTCTGCGAAATGTGAAAGGGACCCTCTCTGCTGGCAGTAAAGCCTCCCACCTACACACTTGGGCATGGCTACCCACATTTCCCCAGAGGAGGAACACCGCTGCTTTAGAAAAAGGGCTTCCTTTAGGGCTTCAAAGAGGATTCTCCTTCAGTGTATGGCCAAGGTCTCTCGCTGGCACCTCTAGATCAGGGCAGAGGCAAAGAAAGACACAAGTTGAGTCTTGATTAGGGAACCCCATTATATAACTATGGCCACGCCCACCTCCCTGGGTGTCATCAGGATTTAGTTGGGTGATATATTCAGTTATTCACTCAACAGACATGTATTGAGATCTTGCTGTGTGCCTTACATGCCAGCATCATGTCACTGCATCATGAACTTTCCTGCTAGAACGCTAAGTGGTTCCTTCTTGATGTCCATTATAAACAACAGTCACTGAGTGTTGACCACTGGCCCAGGCACATGTTAATAACCCCAGAGGCAAAACTGCCTGCCCATTTTGCAAATTAGCAAATGAAAGTGGCCATGGAGTGACTCTAAATGCTGGTGTCCCTAAGCATAGGTCTAACACTTACTGAAATTATGCTGAGGTTTATGTGTGATGCCCACCACGATTTGGGTCTCCTGTGGGGATACTGAGGTTTATGTATGGTGCCAACCATGATTTAGGTCTCCTGTGGGGATGGTTTGGAGGCCAAATGGGGAGGCGGAGGTGGGGCACTAAGGAAACCAGTCTCTGTACCAGGCTGAGGATGCAAGGGTGGCACCATCTTCCCCTCCAAGCCAGCCCCTCCGTCAGTGTGATTCTGTCCTGCTCTTTCGGAGTCTGAAAACCTGGCTCTATTAAGTGGCCGGAGAAGCGAGCCTGCCTCTAGGTGCAGCAGGCACTTTCTGATTTCCGTCTTTCCCCTTCTTTCACTGGTCCCGTGCAAGTCTCCTCGCGAGATACCACTGTGGCTGGTTTGGGAAGTAGCTATGATTAGCTCCTTCCACCACCCCACTGGGACTTTTGTTACTTACCATCGTTGGGAAATGATTCATTGAAATTAGCCTGTCATCACTGACTTAGAAGGCCTTGGGTGATGGAATTTCTCCAAAGTGGACCTAGGCGGAAGAAACCAACATTTCATGTAAGAACATGAGCTTGCTGGAAAGAGCTCTTGGCTGTGAACCTTGGTCAGGCTCTGTCTGAAACAAGGGCTTTCCACACCTGAGCACAGGGAGTTCTCTCAGCCACTGTAGGAAGGAGGCACTCTGTTTATCTCCTTTTTATAAATAGGGACACCCAAGCTCAGAGAAGTGAAGCTCATTGCCCAAGGTCACACAGCCAGGATTCGAACCCAGCAGGGTTTGAACCCGAGCTCTGAGCACTTCACTGCTGTCTCCCGGGAGAATTCTGAGCCAGGCACTTCCCATCTCCTTACTGGGGCCCACCCAGATGGTCTGTGCTCCCCACCCTTTCACTTTGGATAGTAGTGACTTGGCAGCCCTCACCAACCCCCCACCTGTCGCAGCTCAGAGTGTGAGTCTTCAGGGATGCCTGAAAATGGACACCTGATGTTTAGTAAGCTGCCCCCTCCCTTCCCACCTGCACCCTAGATTATGTGAGTAATGGAGGAATTCCACGGAGAACCTCTCAACCCGGGGACTCTGTGTGAATACAGTTGACAGAAGGATTTAGTTAGATGTTAAATCCATTATTCATTCAACAAACAAACAAACAAACATTTATTGAGCTCCTGCTGTGTACTGATCATTGCTGTAGATTACATGCTTGTGTGGTGGATGTCACTGGGAGGGAAAAGGCATTTGTATTATGTGCCTACTGGGTGCCAGGCAGCCAGGCACTGTACTAGGGCACTCAAGGTTCATTGTTCCACCTGACTTTTGTCATCAGCCTATGGGGTATGTTTTATGGGGAAATTTAGGCTTTGGGTGTTAGGTTACTATTAAAATGTGGAAGCCCTGGCCTAGGTACCACCTAAATAGCCTCTCATCTGTCAACGAAGCTGTGTACCACCAACTGTGTTGTGGTACCCTCCATTGATGGTTCCCTTGATTTTTTTCCTCTTGCTCCCTGCTGCTCCCAAAGCAAACCTCAGTCCTCGACTCAAGTGCCCTCAAGACCCGGGTGCAGCTCAGCAAGAGAAGCCGCCGCCGGGCCCCCATCTCCCACTCCCTCCGGCGCAGCCGATTCAGTGAGTCCGAGAGCAGATCACCTTTGGAGGATGAGACTGACAACATGTGGATGTTCAAAGACTCAACGGGTATGCCATGCCTTCTCTCCTCCTCAGATAGCACATTGAACAGCAGGAAGGATTTAGACTAAGCCCTACGAAAAAATTCCTGACTTGGAAGGCTGTAGATCATTAGAATACAATTACATAGGAAACTGATTTCTTGTTATGCAGAACTTATCAGAAACTAGGTAAAACAGTGTTTTGAAGGTTAGTATATTAATTGAGGCTCTTTGAGTTACAAGAGACAGAGACATAGCTTAATAAGGTTTTACTATTTCTGCTTTTATTTTGATTAAATTCACCCCTGTATTCTCTTTAGGTTTGCTCGCTGGTCTTTTTTCTGTATTCCTGAGTTGAAAGATCAGTCCAGATATTATCAATCTTTTCTGTTTTCTAATGCATCATTTAAGGCTATACATTTTCTTCTAAGGACTATTTTGGCTGCTTACCGTATCAAAACCTGAGCTGAATCTTGAGGAATGGATAACAATGAGTTAGGGAAAGTTATTCCAGGCAGAAGTATCAACAAGATCAAAGGCACAGAGATGTGGAAAGAACATTCTGTGTGTGTGGCAGGAGCATCTCTAAGCAGTTTCGTGTTGCTCAAGCTGGGAATAGCAGGATATGCTGGAAAGGTAGGCAGGGGCCAGATCACGGAGATCCCTGATGCTTTGCTAAGGAGTTAGATTTCATCTGTAGATGGAGAGCCATGAAAGACTTTTAAGAAGAAACAGGCAGGGCGTGGTGGCTCACACCTGTAATCCCAGCACTTTGGGAGGCCAAGATGGGTGGATCACAAGGTCAGGAGATTGAGACCATTCTGGCCAACATGGTGAAACCCTGTCTCTACTGAAAATACAAAAATTAGCTGGGCATGGTGCCATGTGCCTGTAATCTCAGCTACTTGGGAGGCTGAGGCAGGAGAATCGCTTGAACCCAGGAGGCAGAGGTTGCAGTGAGCCGAGATCCCGCCACTGCACTCCAGCCTGGCAACAAAGCTAGACTCCGTCTCATAAAAAAAAAAAAAGAAAAAAAAAAAAAGAAGAAGAAGAAACAAAATTTCTTCTTGCAATGGAAACTAGAGCAGCTGACCTGCCCACTCTATCCAGACACAGCCTTTAGTCCTCAACATCTTGTAGGTGCCTTTCTTCATTTGGGATTTGCCCATAGCAAACATTAGGATGTCAGACCAGGCTCTGAGCTGAGGGAGGGGCATTGCTTCTGACCAGATACCTTAAAGAAATGCTTGGAGAGTTCTCTCTCCCACTCCTATCCCATTTCTGTTATTAAAGGAAATGTTTCAGTGCCTCAGGTGAGACCTCTCTGCACTTCCTTGGTTTTCTGAGCCAAAAGCTCTATTAAGCCACCTGGAGCAAATGAAGACCATAGTGGGGACAAAAGCACACAAACACCCCCAGCTGGAACGTGGCAGCAGCATCTCTGGCTCCCGTCAGCCTTGAGGAGCCGGCCAGGGGCTGGATGGGGAAGGCTGGGTCTGTGTTTTCTTAGCGTACCTCAGTTCCCCGGGTAGCCCAAGGGCTCCAGAGCACCAGGTCTTGCCTCATTCATCCCCGCCCCCTCCTCCAATCCTTAACTGTGCCCATGCCAGCATTCCGGTCTCAGGGAAGTAGAAACTCCTCCCATATCACTCCTGGAAGAGGGGGACAGGCAGCCCATCACCCGTAAGCTTGAGTGATCAGCTCAGCCTCAAGCACGGGGCTGGGGTTAAGTCCTGGAAAGGGGAGCTGGGGTCAAGGAAAATGGCTTCCTGGTCCACCTTTGGGCTGCCTTTCCACAAGACACATGAAGCTCTCCACATTCTCCTCTGAGAGCATAACCTCAGTGCATTGTTGGCTGAAAGCATTCCTATCTACTTTCCTGCCTCTCCCAAAGATTTCCTTCTATTTCCCTGACTTGGAATGAGCCAAGGGCCCAGGAGATGGGTTTGCCTGTGTCCTCCTGCAAAAGAAAACCTACTCTGCCTGTTGTCAGTATCTTCCAGCAAGAAGCAGAGTTGTGAGAAGAGAGAGCATGAAAGCAGGCACCTGGGTGGTCCTCATCTGTAAAATGGGCCATAGCGTCTTCTGTGCAGGTCTGATGTGAGCATTGCATGAGATACTGTGTGCAAATTATCTGGCACGTAGGACCTCAATACATGGCAACTGCCGATGACTTCAGTGCCCTTTTCTTTGCAACAGAAGAGAAATCACCCAGGAAGGAAGAGTCAGATGAGGAGAAGCCATCCAAAGCTGAGAGGACCCCCGTCAGCCATCCTCAGAGGATGCCCGCGTTTCCAGGCGTGGATCCGGCAGTGCTAAAGGTACCAGACCTCTCACCAAGAGTCACCTGGTGGGCATGCTTCTCAACCTTAGCAGCATAAAGAACAGATTCCGGCTGGGCGTGGTGGCTCATGCCTGTAATCCCAGCACTTTGGGAGGCCGAGGTGGGCGGATTACGAGGTCAGGAGATCGAGACCATCCTGGATAACATGGTGAAACCCCGTCTTTACTAAAAAATAGAAAAAATTAGCTGGGTGTGGTGGCGGGCACCTGTAGTCCCAGCTACTTGGGAGGCTGAGGCAGGAGAATGGTGTGAACCTGGGAGACTGAGGCAGGAGAATGGCATGAACCTGGGAGCCGGAGCTTGCAGTGAGCCGAGATCGCGCCACAGCACTCCAGCCTGGGCGACAGAGCGGGACTCCATCTGAAAAAAAAAAAAAAAAGAACATATTCCTTCCTTCTGTCTTTCCTTCCTTCCTTTCATTCCTCTCTTCCTCCCTCCCTCCCTGTCTCCCTGTCTCCTTCCTTTTGTCCCTTCTTCCTCCCCCCTTCCTACCTATTTCTCTTTCCTCCCTCCCTTTTGCCTTCCTTTTCTCTTCTTTCTTTCCTCCCTCCCTTTCTCTTTTCTTTCTTCTTTCCTTTTTTGTCCATCCTTTTTTATCCTTCTTTTTTTCCTTCCTTCCTCCTTCCTTCATTCCTTCCATTTTTGAAATAGTTTAAGATTCAAAGGAAGTTGCAAAAATAACCCAGGGAGTTTCTCCATACCCTTCACTCAGCTTCACCCACATGATAGTATTTCACATGACCAGAGCACATTGGCAAAATTAGCAAATTGGCTTCTACCATTAACAATACTACCAACTTATTTGGATTTCACCACTGGCCCTGTGTTGCTTAATCTCCACTTTCTGGCTCTCCTTTGCCCCCAGACCTGCTGCTCTGTTTGGTGTCATAGCTAAGCCTTGGTTTGCTTATCTGTAAAGTGGGCTGAGAATCCAACTGGTGATGCTCACCAGTGCTGAGCATCAGAGAAGCTGGAGTGAACAAACCCAGGCTCCTGAAGCCCTTGAGGAATCCGGTCTGCTGGGGAAGGCAGGCACAGAAAATGTCATTTCAATACCAGATGACACAGGAAGTCAGTGCTGGAACCACGTCCCAGTCTCCCAAATTGCGCCAGAATGCAAACTGTATTATGTAATGCTGAGGGAAAGGCTGAGCTGCCTCCCTCCTCCCCACCTCCAACTCTCACAAGTGTCTCTCATAGTCTTGGAATCAAATGGCACTTAATTTGGGCAAGGAAAGAGGCCCTTTTGCCCCCCTGTTCTGTGTCAGACATCATGTGCTTGCAAACTCACTTTATGCTCCAGCAACCTTGCAAAAGGTAGCTCTTCTTTCCCCTTTTATTGAAGAAGAAATGAAGGCAAACAAGCCTGAATTGTTGGTGGAATTTCTCAACTCTGTATCCCATGCAGGCCACACAATCCCCATGTGGGAGCGCCGTGACTCTGTTGTTCCTTTAGTAGATGGAAGTTTTGCTTTTCTGTCATTTCTTCCACGAATAGAAAGTCAGTCAGTAGTGGATGCGTGCTTGTGTCTGTAATTGATTTTACAGGCCCTTAAAGTGTGAACATCTTTCAGTCACTAGAACTACGTTGGAGGTTTTCTGACTTTTTTTCCCTCCCTCCCTCCCTTCCTTCCTTCCTTCCTTCCTTCCTTCCTTGTTCTCTCCTTCCTTCCTTCTTTGTTCTTTTTTTGTTTTTTGAGACAGAGTCTAGCTCTGTCGCCCAGGCTAGAGTGCAGTGGTGTGATTCACTGCAAGCTCCGCCTCCCGGGTTCAAGTGATTCTCCTGCTTCAGCCTCCCGAGTAGCTGGGACTACAGGCGCTGGCCACCATGCCTGGCTAATTTTTTGTATTTTTAGTAGAAACAGGGTTTCACCGTGTTAGCCAGGATGGTCTCAATCTCCTGACCTCCTGATCCGCCTGCCTCGGCCTCCCAAAGTGCTGGGATTACAGGCGTGAGCCACCACATCCAGCCTTCCTCCCTCCCTCCCTCCCTTTCTCCCTTCCTTCATTTTCTTTCTTGCCACAAAGCAAATGATCTTATAAGGTAGCCTAACGCAGGAGGCAGACAGCCACAGGCCCTGGGTGTAGGTGAGATGGAGGCCCCGGGGCTCCCATGTGGATGCACCGCGTAACTGCTGAGGCAGATCTTGGGATTCCAGAACACAGCTCCAGTCCACTGTGCTCTGTGAAAACGGGGTTCTGGCCATTCATTCATCAGTGTTAGCTTAAACTTTAATCTCTACCACAGCAGTGCTAGGCGATTATTAACAACCAGGGGAGGTTGCAGGGCTTGTCTTGGAAAAAACCCTGGAGTTGGGCTGCGGGCAGACCTGGGGTTAATCCCACTTCATAAAAGCTGTGTGACTTTGGGCTTGACCTTTGAGCTTTGGGCTCTGGGCTCTCTCGCCCTGTAAAATGGGGAAAGCCAGGATCTGCCCTAAAAGAATCATACACACATGGAACGAACTCACATTTGTCATATTACTTGAGCCTGGTAGAGCACAAATGATGGGTGATCAGTGCACAGAAGCTATCAGTGGACAATGGTGATGACTGCTGTTGCCGGGGGCTGACCCAGCACGGCCTGGGAGAGAGAAGCCACTTGCCACCACTCACACCTCAGGTCCCGCAAGGGAATTTTATGCACACCATTGTATTCCATTCCCAACATGCCCTCCAAAAATGGGTGGATATTTACCCTCTGGTTTTCTTATGGGACTCTAATGGACTGTCGAAAGCTTCATTTTATCTACATGGTTCCAGGAGTAAGGAACTGAACGGAGCTAAGCTGCAGCTGTTGGATGGAGGGAGCTGCTCTCTCCATGTAGGGTTCTCAGGGTGGCATGCCGTGCGCTGAGCACACTACAAATGGTGGCTTTTCAGCAAAAGAGAATGTGATTATGTGGGGTTTGGGTGGTGATTCGATCTTGGGGGTTGAGGGTGGCTGCTTGGAATGCCAGACTGACCTCTGACTTTTCTCAGCCCCCATGTTTCCTGTCTGGGTTTATTCCGATTCAGGGGGCCCCGTGTGTTTGCAGAAGGCTCATGGTACCTGACATTGCCATGGGAGGGGGTCCTTCCCCAGACAAAGGGCAGTTTACAGACTCAGCTCTCTTTTCTCCCCAGGCTCAGCTGCACAAGAGGCCAGAGGTGGACAGTCCTGGCGAGACCCCCAGCTGGGCACCCCAGCCCAAGAGCCCCAAGTCCCCCTTCCAGCCTGGGGTGCTGGGCAGTCGCGTGCTGCCTTCCAGCATGGACAAGGACGAGAGGTGAGGGGTCTTGGGGAATGGGGCACCCTCTCCTTCCAAACTCAGGCTATAATTCTAGAGAGGTGCTCGCATAGGTTTTAGAGCTGAATAGAAGAGAGTTTCAACTTTTTAATTTTCTCTAGCAGCAGAGGCTTTGTTCATGTGAATTCTCAACATTCGGATACCTAAAAACTACAACAGAGGCTGGGAAAGGAGGCCAGGAATCAGGCCAGCTGGCCTCTCCTCTTCCCCCGCCCCCTGCCACCTCCTACATGGAACGCCAGGGCACCATTGTTGGAGAACTACTGATCTAGTTTAGCCCTCTCCAGACCGATGGGGAAACGGAGGCATTCTCCCTCCTCTTACCCTTCGGGGAAGTATCTTTATCGTCAGAGACCTGGGGGACCTGGGAAGGTGGATCAAAGGGCACGGCCAGGTTGAATGAGATCAGTTTCACTCCCTTCGTGGAACAGCTGTCCTGATCCTGGGCTGCTCTGTGTAGAGAAGAGCACAGAGCAGCTTCTGTCCCCCAAGAGGCTCTCAGACTGGGGTGTTTCAGCAGCTGGAGGTGGAGGTTAAGAACAGGGGATCTAAGATCACACAGCCAGGGTTTAATACCGGCTTTGCTGCTTAAGAGCTGCATGACGTGGGAAAAGGTACTTGACCTCCTGAACCTCAGTTTCTCATCTGTAAAGTGGGTTTTCTAACCTCCTAACCTTCCGAGGTGGTCATGAGGCTGAAACAAGAGTGTGTCTAAAGCCCTGTGGCTGAGCCCTGTGATGTAGAAGTACTCGGTGAAGCAGAGTGGAAATCTTATCATGAGCACTGTTAACCCATGAAAGTTAGGGATTGTTCCTGATGCTAGAGTCGTAATGATAGTAAGTGCTGGCTGGATCAGAGCAAGAGTGGGTAAGCTATGGCCCACAGGCCAAATCCAGCCCACATCTGTTTTTGTAAGTAAGCTTTATTGGAACACAGCCACATGCATTCATTTATGTATTGTCTATAACTTCTTTAGTGCTACCGCTGCAGAGTTAAGAAGTAGCACAGACGCCCCACAGCCCACAGAATCAGGAATATTTTACTTTCTGGCCCTTTCTCTGACCCCTGTGATGGAGGGAGGCAGAGGAAGGGCTCATAATGCACACTTGAGGATAGGCGGCAGAAAAGACTTCCAGCTGGGTGCAGTGGCTCACGTCTATAGTCCCAGGACTTTGGAAGGCAGAGGTGAGAGGATCGCTTGAGGCCAGGGGTTGGAGGCTGCAGTGAGCTATGATTGCACCATTGCACTCCAGCCTGGACTACAGAATGAGACCTTGTCACGAAAAATAAAAAAAGAAATGAAAAAAAATTAGCTGGCTGTGGTGGCACATGCCTGTGGTCCCAGCTACTCCAGAGGCGGAAGTGGGAGGATCCCTTGAGCCCAGGAGATGGAGGCTATGATTGTGCCACCACACTCCAGTCTGGGCAATGCAGTGAGTCCCTGCCTTTCTAATAATAATTAAAAAAGCTTCCAAGAGAAGGAGATACTTGAACTGAATCATGGTGGACAATTGGGTCTTAGCTGGACCACGGGCAGTGAGAGGGGATCCCAGGCTAAAGCTACTGCACATGCAAAGTCCTGGAGGCCAGATGTACCTGGGAGCCTCAGGCAGTGTAAAATACATAGCACAGAGTGGGCTGTGGGAACCGGAAGGTGAGACGTTAGAGAAAGACAGGGCCATAGTTGAGACAGTGCCTCCCTGCTCTGGTAATGCCAGAATTCTGGCTCCAGAGTCAGTGGAGGGCTCCAGCATTTCTCTGTGGCTGGAGGAACCCCCAGACTAGGGTCTCAGAGGCACCTCTGGAGGCCTGGGCTTGTGTCTCCACTATTAGGCAAAGCTTGGCTGAAGTCTGGAGTACCCTAGACCCCCATCTGCCCAGGGGGCCCTCTTCTTCCTCATTCCTAGGCTGGCAGGCATAACAGTTGAAGGCCTGCCCCTAGACTCCAGAGTCATCTCATCTCTCATCCCCTCAGGTGCAGACCCCCACTGTACCACCAACAGGCCAGCATCTTTTCCGACCCCTCCAGGGCCACGGGCCTCAGGAGCTTTCTCTGAGAACAGAATCAGTCACGTCCTGTGTGCATGTGTGTTTGATTATAAAAGCAGTGACTGTAGAAAATACAAAAAGAATACAAAGGGGAAAAGAAAATCATCCACGATCCTACTGTGCAAAGACCACTACTGTTGATATCTGGGCATCTCTCCTTCCATTTTCTTTTTCTTTGTAACGTAGCTGAGATCACGACATTTGCGTAGTTTGATTCCCCTGCTCCATGTTCCATATGAATGTTTTCCCGTGCCCATTTAACAATCTTCATAAACGTAATTTTTTTTTCCTTGAATAAAGTTTTAAACAATGGTGACTTTATTGTTTTTTGTTTTGCCTTTTTTTTTTGTTTTTGAGACAGGGTCTCACTCTGTCGCCCAGGCTGGAATGCCATAATGGCATGATTATAGCCTCAACCTCCCCAGTCTCAGGTGAATCCTCCCACCTCAGCCTCCATGAGTGGCTGGGACCATAGTTGTGTGCCACCATGACTGGCTAATTTTTGTATTTTTTTGTGGAGACAGGATTTTGCCATGTTGCCCAGGCCGGTCTCGAATTCCTGGGCGATCCTCTGCCTCCCAAAGTGCTAGGATTACAGGCATGAGCTACCGTGCCTGGCCTGACTTTATTGTTTTTTATTAAAATGATGTGTTCTCATTATAAGAAATTCTGAGAACACAGAAAACTGCTAAGAAGATGATTAAAAAAAAAAAAGTCAAAAGTAGTACCATGTAGATGGTAGCTACTCAGATGTATTCACTTTGAGAAAATTCATTGAGCTGTGCACATTTTGATTTGAGTACCTTTCTGTATGTGTTCTTCCATTTCAAAAAGTTTGAACAGGCTGGGCGTGGTGGCTCACGCCTGTAATCCCAGCACTTTGGGAGGCCGAGGTGGACGAATCACAAGATCAGGAGATCAAGACCATCCTGGCTAACACAGTGAAACCCCGTCTCTACTAAAAATACAAAAAATTAGCCGGATGTGGTGGCGGGCGCCTGTAGTCCCAGCTACTCGGGAGGCTGAGGCAGGAGAATGGTGTGAACCCAGGAGGCAGAGCTTGCAGTGAGCCGAGATGGCGCCACTGCACTCCAGCCTGGGTGACAGAGAAAGACTCCGTCTCAAAAAAAAAAAAACAGTTTGAACAAATCTCACCTTCCCAAAACAATTATTGTTGACCTTCGATAAACAAAAGGCAGCTCTGTTATGTCTTATGGGCATTGTATTGTTCAGAGTTCTCCAGAGAAACAGAGCCAATCGGGTGTGCGCGTGTGTGTGTTTGTGTGTGTAAATAATACAGTTGATCCCTGAACAAGGCAGAGATTAGGGGTACTGACTTCCTACTTAGTCAAAAATCTGCATGTAGCTTTTGACTTTCTAAAATTTAACTACTAATAGCCTAGTGTTGACCAGAAGCCTCACTCATAACCACATACGTATATTTTGTATGTTATATTTTATATATTCTTACAATAAAGTAAGCTAGAGGAAAGACGTTATTAAGAAAATCATAAGGAAGAGAAAATATATTTCCTGTTCATTAAGTGGAAGTGGATCATCATAAAGGTCTTCATCCTTCATCCTTATTGTTTTCCCATTGAGTAGGCTGAAGGGGAGGCGGAAGAGGAGGGATTGGTCTTGCTGCCTCAGGGGTGGCAGAGGCAGAAGAAAATCCAAGTGGACCCACACAGTTCAAACTGTGTTGTTCAAGGGTCAGCTGTATATACATGTACATATATAGATATGTATGCACGTGTAGACGCATGTATGTATGTATAGAGATTGATTTTAAGGAATTGGCTCATGTGATTGTGGAGGCGGGCAAGTCCCAAATCTACAGAGTAGACCAGCAGGCTAGGGATGTGAGGAACAGTCGAAGTCCAAAAGGCTTCCCTCTTCTTCCTGGGAGGCCAGTCTTTTTCTTTTTCTTTTTTTTTGTTTTTTTGTTTTTTTGTTTTGAGACAGATTCTTGCTCTGTCACCCAGGCTGGAGTGCAGCAGAGCCATCTCAGCTCACTGCAACCTCTGCCTCCCGGGTTCACACCATTCTCCTGCCTCAGCCTCCCGAGTAGCTGGGACTATAGGCACCTGCCACCACACCCGGCTAATTTTTTTGTATTTTTAGTAGAGACTGGGTTTCACCGTGTTAGCCGGGATGGTCTTGATCTCCTGACCTCGCGATCCGCCCGCCTCGGCCTCCCAAAGTGCTGGGATTACAGGCGTGAGCCACCGTGCCTGGCGAGGCCAGTCTTTTTCTATTCAGGCCTTCAACTGAGTAGATGAAGCCCTTTCATATCACGGAGGGTAGTCTGCGCTACTCAGTGCCTACTGATTTAAATGTTAACCATCTAAGAAAAAATATCTTTGCATAAACATCTAGAATAATGTCTGACCAAATATCTGGGTACACATTAGGTTTAAGTTGATGCGTAAAACTAACCATCACAGACACTTACCTGGATAGAGAGATGGAAGGATGAATAGCTATTTGCATGACAAACGGATGGATGGAAATAATTTTATATAGGACGAATTTTTTGTTTGTTTGTTTCTTTGCTTTTTGTGGAGAATGGGGTCTCACTGTGTTGCCCAGGCTGGTCTCAAACTCCTGGGCTCAAGCTATCCTCCTGCCTCTGCCTCCCTAAGTGTTGGAGTTGCAGGCATGAGCCACTGTGTCCAACCAAGATAAATTTTTATAACTGCAGATTATCTCATAGAATGGATATATCGTGATTTATTTCAGCGGTCCCCAACCTTTTTGGCACCATGGACCAGTTTTGTGAAAGACAATTTTTCCACAGACCAGGGGTATAGGGGAGTGGTTTTGTGATGATTCAAACACATTACATTCATTGTGTACTTTATTTCTATTATTATTACATTGTAATTACAATGAAATAATTCTACAACTCACAGTATTGTAGAGTCAGTGAGAACGCTGAGCTTGTTTTCCTGCAACTAGATGGTTCCATCTGGGGGTGACGGGAGACAGTGACAGATCATCAGGCATTAGATTCTCATAAGAAGCGTGCAACCTAGATCCCTCACATGCACAGTTCACAATAGGGTTCACCCTCCTATGAGAATCTAATGCTGCTGCTGATCTGACAGGACGCCGAGATCAGGTGGAATGTGAGTGATGGAGAGTGGCTGTGAATACAGATGAAGCTTCACTCACTCACCCACCACTCACCTCCTGCTGTGTGGCCCCATTCCTAACAGGCCATGGACCAGTATCAGTCTGTGGCCCAGGGGGTTGGGGACCCCTGATTTATTTAATATTCCCCATTGTTGGACACTATGGTTAATTTCTACTTCTTGCTTATCAGTCCCGTTAATACGGGCATCTTTGCCACCTCTGAGTGCTTGCCCCAGCCCTGCCTGGGCCCAGGGATAGACAGTCGGGTACCACTCAGTCCTGCCCGCAAGGAGCCCAAAGTCTGGTTTCAACTAGTCTCTTACTGGCTTTGTGGTTTCAGGTCGGATGAACCCTCTCCCCAGTGGCTAAAGGAATTGAAATCCAAGAAGAGGCAAAGTCTTTATGAGAACCAAGTTTGACCAGGTATGAAGGGGCTCTGTTGGGGAACCTGGGAAGAGCCCTGCAGTCACAGGAATGGGGAACCCAGGGGGGCCACACCTCAGAGACTGGGGCTGTTCTACCCAAGGAAAGAGATTGTGCAAGGGGAAGAGTGGGGGTGGGGGGTGTTCTGAGTTCCTGTAAAGAGGATGGTTATGTCTGTTTCCACTTAGGGAGAAAACAAAGCTGGGCTGCCTGGAGTGGGTGAAAGGTACCAGGCCAGGAGGCAGGTGACTGGAGCTCTGGGCTCATGCACTTGGCTGGCCCTTCTAGCTGCATCACAATCGCCTCTGATAAAACAAAAGGGCGGGGACATCAGAGGTTAGCTTAATTAGAAATGGTTACTTTTTTTTTTTTTTTTTGAGACAGAGTTTCGCCCTTGTCACCCAGGCTGGAGTGCAGTGACGCAATCTTGGATCTTGGCTCACTGTAGCCTCTGCCTCCCGGGTTCAAACGATTCTCGTGCCTCAGCCTCCCAAGTAGCTGGAATTACAGGTGCCTGCCACCATGCCCAGCTGATTTTTATATTTTTTGTAGAGATGGAGTTTCACCATGTTGGACAGGCTGGTCTCAAACTCCTGACCTCAGGTGATCCATTTGCCTCTGGCTCCCAAAGTGCTGGGATTATAGGCGTGAGCCACTGTGCCTGGCCAGAAATGGTTACAATTTTTATAGGGGGAGTGTTTTATGTACAACCTATGTAGTTAAAAATGAATTTGAAAAAATATACATTAAAAATTACGATTAGGTAGGCCCTGGTGTAAGTTGCAAATGACTGAACATCATGAACTGAAGTTTCTGATCTGTAAAATGGGTTAGCAGTGTCCACACCACCGAGCTGTCCTCAGGGCTCACTGAGAATGCACCTGTGGTGCTTGACCGAGTGCTGCCTGTTTCTCCTCAGTATAGGAGCTCATGGTACGTGCACTATCAAAGTCAGCGTTGATGTGATGAGCACAAGAGACTCACCATCCCTTATCCACAAAGCCAAATTCCAGAAAGCCCTGCAAAACAAAGCTTTTTCCTAACTCAGTGGTAAAACCTGACCTGAGTAAATATAATTCTACTTTGACTCTATTTTCTCTACTTTATATGAATGTTCATAATACACTGCAGGAATATTATCTGCTTAATTATGGTGGTGTTACATATGTATACATATACATATGTGGATATATTACATGATTATTTATATATGTATGATGCACTTGTGTGTGTATGTATAATAAATTCTAAAAATTATAAATTCCCAAATAAAACTATGCTCAAGGGATTTGGATAAGGGATCTGGACCTGTGTTTGTTTTGTGTTTGGTGCAGTACATGTAATATCTCATTTAAGCCTCCAGCAACCCCTTTGAGGAAACTGAGGCACAGAATTGAGACTGGAACCCTGACCTGACCCTAAATTTCGTGTTGGTTTCACTGTATTCCATGCCTGCCACCCTCCTCACCTCCCCTTTCCCCCCAACATAAAAAATCTCTTTTGTGACCTTAGGCTTCTAGGGGTGACTTCATTGGAGAATATCAGGTGAGATTTTAAGGACTGAGGGTAGAGAGAAATGGAGCCAAATGTTCCCACTGCTGACACCAGGACTGTCCCTTCCTCTCCAGGCAGGGAACACTGCCACGTCTACGTAACAGAAGCCTTAACCATCAGAACCCGCAGACGAGGCCGAGCTGCTGCCGTTTCTTCCTGCACAATGCTTACGTGCCTGGGCCCTTCCCATTGGATTGAGAACCGCTATCCAGTGCCCCTGTCCTCGCCAGGCTCTCCCTGGATCCAGATGGGAAGACCCAACCTCCAAGAGCACTCGCTCATCTCCCCAGACAGCACTTCAGGCTGGGAAAGGAGCCAGGCTGCCCAGAAATGTCCATGTGGGTGGTTTTGCTTTTTATGTAAAAATTTGCATTTCTACCTATTTTAGACATCTTCATCAGCTCCAAGAACATCAGTGAGAGGCTGGAATTGTCTCCCCGGGTTCTGAAAAACACCTGAATTTGTGAAAGCACCTCCTCACCCGACCCCAGGGCAGGTCTTTTTTTGGAAGGACATTTCCAAGGAAGATCAAACTGTTCATTTTCTGCTGTAGTCTCGGTGCAGGGTATTACCGCTGGGTTGAGGTTTTTTATTCTTTTTTTTTTGGTGAGTTCCTTCTTCCCCTCGAGGAATCAGCAGTTCCAATTTTTAAACATACTCTCACTGATTATGTGTATTTCTCTTTCTAGTGGGGCTGTGTGCATCGTTGGCCTATGTTATTGTATGTCATTTTTGTTTGCTTTAACAAAAGCAATAATTCAGCTAATTTTCTTTGAAACTTGACAGGTATATATGTGTTTACGTTAAAGGACAGGAGGAAAGATGTGTGAATAATTTGTTCTGAAGTATCCAGTCACCTCAGGTTATCTTATCCCTATCCAAGCTGTTTAGAAGTTATAATTGTCACTCTTGTATTTATTTCCATGGCTTCTTTTCATTTGAGCTCTGGTTTCAGTAGGGTGACCTTTGCCCCTTGGCCTTAAGGGTTCATAAACTGCAGCCCAAGTGGTGGTGCCTTTGCTTATGAATCATCAGACCTGCCCTAGGAATCTTTTTCTCCAGAGTCTTCTTTGAACATGACCTGGGCTGCTGGCATGGAGGAGTTGTTCCAAACTGGCCTCAGAACAGATGCATGAATGAAGGGTACTTTTTGCTTTTGCTCACCTCATTTTCCCCCATCTTTCTTGATGAATCCATTATTTGCAAATGCTGTTAAAACATGCTTCCCTTCTCCCTGGCTACCTCTCAGGAGTTCATTTGTCTCTCTATCTCAGCCTCCTCCCTCATCTTCCTTTACCCCTCTTCTCTGTCTTGGTGGGTGGATGGGCATGGATAGAAATCCTCTGTTTCTTTAGGTTAGGCTAAACACCTGGGCCCTGGTGAGGCCGTTGCTGTTCAGCACCAGGGACAGCAACTGCAGGGCTGTGAGGCCGGTGCCCACCTTGTGTCCTGTTCGATGAGCTTTGGTTACTGATGAGGAATTACCAGACCATGTCACCCACCCAGCCTTTTACACCTGGGAGCCTCATGCATCTGGGTTTGGGAGTTTGGCCCTGCTGATTATAGTTTGTTTTCTCTTCATTCCCTGAATTAGTCATCAGTTCTCTGTGGCCATTTGGGGATTCATGCCTGCAACTGCTTCAGTTAAATTCTTTTTTAAAGATCCAGTTTATGTTTTGTAACAATTTTGATCTTATGGCTTTCAAAGTCAATAGGATACCCTTTAAAAATACCCTGCTAGTGTTTTGTTTTGTTTTGTTTTGTTTTTCTGAGACAAGGTCTTACTCTGTTGCTCAAGCTGGAGTGGAATGGCACGATCATAGCTCACTGCAGCCTCTAACACCTGGGCTCAAGTGATTCTCCCACCTCAGCCTCCCAAGTAGCTGGGACTACAGGTGTATGCTACCATGACCAGCTAATTTTTAAATATTTTTGTAGAGACAAGGGTCTTACCATGTTGCCCAGGCTGTTCTCGAACTTCTGGGCTCAAGCAATTCTCCCCCTCAGCCTCCCAAAGTGCTCGGATGACAGACATGAGCCACCGCACCTGGCCTAAAACACATTCCTAGTCTTTTGATCCTGACTTCTTATCTTGGCTGCTGTCTGTCTTTCCTTCAGGTGGAAAGGACCCCTTGGTACCATCTCAAGCAGTAGGAAAGGACCTGCTCTTATATATATTGATGGTCCTCATGCAAAACTCTCAATTCTTAATTAGTCATGTCTCAGCTCAAGGATATCAGACAGGAATGAAACACACTTGAAAATGAGATTGACCTGCAGATTTTTTTTTCCTCTAATCTCTCATACCTTAATTGGAAAAATAATCAATTTAATTCTATGTTAATTAGGATATACAAAGTTCACCCTCCTTGAAAGTGACTAGGGCAAGCCCTGAAGATCTTCCTCACCTCCTTTTATTTTTCTATAACCTTGTCCCCTCCAGCACCGCAGGGCAGACAATCACAGTGGGTCAAGAGCAACCCTCTTCCATGCGGGCTCCGCCATGACCTCTGAGTCCTGCTTATGATCCGTGCAATGAAGTTAGAAGTAACTGATGATTGGGAGCCTTTGCAGATAGCTGGGAAAATGGGTGATTTACTTATCCCCATTCTAAATGGAGTGAGCTCTCTTTGAGGCTAAGCAAGGGGGTGTTGTATGCTAGTTTCTAGACTTTGCCTGGAGACCCCTTTGGAAATCCGTCTTCTTTTTAAACTCACTTAATATGCCTTAATCATCTGTGTGCAATGGAGTCATCCGCTCCTCATCTAACCCTCCTCCCCTGGGGCTTTGGCTGTCCTCAATGAGAGTTTCATGCAGAATGGAAAATCCTCTATATGTACAATCTCTCTCCCCCTCATTTCTCTTCCTCCTCACCTCCACCACCCCTTTGCACATCAGCATTTTGACAACTGGTCTTTTGAGAAGCCTGTATCTTTTTCCTCTTCAGTAGATACCCTTCTTCATGGTCCTTTGCCTGATGAAACAGAGGCCTTTGAAAATCCATGACGAGGCCTCAGAAATCAGTATTGTAGAGGATTAGTCCATGCCACCAGAGAAACTGGTGAAAGAGAAACCTCGTGGTCTTTAGGACGTTGGGATTTTGAGTGAACCTGACCTGATAGCCTCAGGATTCAGGGAAAGGACAATCAGATGGCAGTGTTTTCCGGGGGGACAAGCCAAATCACGTGGTTTCAGACAATTGTGTTTGCCTTTGTACCTCCCTGGAAGGGAGGCCAACTTAAGGGTATCGCCAAGAAGCCAGAAGAGAAATAGGCATGAGCCTGCGGTTTTAAACTTTACAGGCTGGGCAAGGGATTTAGAAAGACTCTTAGCATGATTTTCCTAAAAGAGACCTCAGTTGCTCTGACCTGGTGCTGATAGCTGCTTTGTCGATCTATGCTTTAAAATTTTTCTTTATAATATGCCCCCAGATGGCTCCTGGAATTAGTCAAAATTGCAAACTGTAAAAATCCCTCCTCCCCAGTGTAGATATTTAAACCAGAGTAAGTGATGGGGAGACATTCTGTGGTCTATGAATGTGCCTTCCCCACACCGTGTGTTAAAACACAAAAGCCGAAGTTCCATGGCATCATGATTCCGAGGGGCTGGAGGGACAGGACCCACTCCACATCTAAAGGGGATCTGCTTTGGGCTCAGTCCCCTTAGCGAGTGGGGGACCCTTGCTGTGTGCTGAGAGGCTGCTAGGACTCACCCAGTTGGAATTCTGGGCTTGGGAAGTTTAGAGTCATGTAAAAAGCTGGTAGGCATGAATGTGCCAGGTCTTTGCCAGCCTGCGTCTCCTTTTGCACCCCCCAATCCAGAGTTTTCTTTCTTTTGACTAAATTGGCTCCTGCAGGGGGAAGGGCAGAAAGCTAGGCCCTCTGCTCTGGAAAGTCGGCCTGAGGTTTCTGGCAAGTTAACCTTTAAAATCGACACCCCTCAGCCCGCCCTCCCCTTTGGCCTTCCCAGAATCTCCTTCAGTGGTTGCTCTCACACCTGTGCTGTAACATCATCTTCCATGACTTGGACGGGCACTTCTTTGACAATCCCTGTTGGCATCACAACAGCTACAAATTATGCTGTTTTCTAAAGAATCTGAACTTTTTTTTTTCTTTTCTTGAGACACGGTCTTGCTCTGTTGGCCAGGCTGGAATGCAGTGGCACAATCATAGCTCACTCCAGCCTCCAATTCCTGGGCTCAAGCAATCCTCCCATCTCCACCTCCAGAGTAGCCTAGATGACAGGCGCACACCACTACCATGCCCAGCTGATTTTTTAAATCTGTTTTGTAGAAACAGGATCTCGCTATATTGCCCAAGCTGGTCTTAAACTTGGTCTCAAGCGATCCTACTGCCTCCGCCTCCCAAAGTGCTGGGATTACAGGCCTGAGCCACCATGCCCAGCTGAATTTGAGCTTTTTAATAATCTCATTCCACATAGCCTTATAGATCCTGTAAATAGGGGGGGTCACAAAAGTAATATATTGTGTTATGGAAGATAATTTTGTACTGTGCTGTTTCCTAAATCATACCAATATCCTAAAGTCATGCACTTCCCAGATGATCGTGATCCTCCGAACGCTTTGTAAAGATGGGGTAGGGCGTGGAAATATATATATATATATAGACACACACACACACAGAGACACACACACACAAGTATAGTATATATTTTCCTAACCTTTCTTCTGGGTCCTTCCTCAGATCTTTGAGTCACGATAGAAAAGGAGCTTGAGTTCTTTGTGTAGGAAAGTTAAGCTTCCTGCCTGCGGTGTTCTTGCAATTGCCTTAGGAATTCACAAGCTCTAGGAGTTCTGAACGGAAGGCAGACGAGAGGCACTTTATCCAATCCCAGAAAGAATCTCTAACCGTGTGACTGAGAAGTCATCTAGAAAAACTTATATTTTTAATGTAAAAACAAATGGGGCTTACCAGACCTCACAGAGTATTGGACGTCTACAAGTGCTTTTATATTTTGTAACTGTAAAGAAGTTTCATATGCACAGAAGAGCAGTTGGAAATCTGGTCGACCGCAATAAAACAAGATGACCTTTGCATGTACAAAGATGTTGCATTCAGACTATGAAAATAGCAAATAAAGCTTTGGTGCAAGTTGCATTGGAGAAGTCGGTGCGTCCATGTGTGAATGAATAGAGTCTCCCATGCATGCAGGCCCTGACTGGGGCTGGCTGAGTCAAGTCTGTCCTGTGCTGAGCTGTGGGCCAGCCAGCGAGAGGGCAGAGCTGGGGTCCTGGGAGAGGGTGTCCATGCAGAATGGGAGGCCATGGAAACAAGGCAGGATTTCCATTCAGACTGACAAGGGGTTGAGTCCTCCTTCTGCCACCCTCTGGCTGTGGGATTTCTTTTAAGCACTGGTTCTCCTTAGCTATACAATGGGAGTGGTGATCAAGCCATTTTCGCAGGTAAGAGTTTAAGGTGGTGGTTCTCAACTGGGTGGATTGTGCCCTCCAGAGCATGTCTGGTAATGAAAGAAGGCATTACTGGTTATCACAAGGAGGAGCGAAGATGCTCCAGGAAGTGAGTAGAGGCCAGGGATGCTGCTCAGCATCCTACAATGCACAGGACAGCTCCCACCCTGATGCCACCACAAAGAATGACCCGACCCCAAATGGCAGTAGTGTCAAGGTTGAAAAGTCTAGATTGGGGAGATGTGGTACATCAAAGTGCTGAGCGTGCAGTAGGTCTGCAAGATACTGAAAGATGCGATGGGAGGGAGAGCCACGCCATCCCCACCTCTGCCTTCCTCCTTCTATCCCAGCTGGCAGCAACTACATCCCAACTCAGGGGGTCCAAACCGACTGCTTTCTGTGACCTTCAGCAGGAAGTAACCCCTTGGCTTGAACTGTCCAGAGTAGGCAGGATGCTGGGAATAAAAGTCAAAAATAACAGATACTGTGCGCAGTGCTTTGCTTGCATAACCTCCCAAAATGGCCCAAGTAGAGAGAAGGTTCTCCATTTATGGTGAGGAAACAGTAGCTCTGAGACCTTCAGGAACTCGTCCAAGGTCACATGGATCTGCCTGACTCAGAGTCCAGCTGTCATCTACAGCATCTCCACCATCTCCCTCTAGGGGGTACAGGGTAACTGGGTTTTTGTTTGTTTGTTTTTTGAGACAGAGTCTTGGTCTGTTGCCCAGGCTGGAGTGCAGTGGCGCAATCTCGGCTCACTGCAAGCTCCGCCTCCCGGGTTCACACCATTCTCCTGCCTCAGCCTCCCATGTAGCTGGGACTACAGGCGCCCGCCACCATGCCCGGCTAATTTTTTGTGTTTTTAGTAGAGACAGGGTTTCACCGTGTTAGCCAGGATGGTCTTGATCGCCTGACTTCGTGATCCGCCTGCCACGGCCTCCTAGAGTGTTGGGATTACAGGTGTGAGCCACTGCACCCGGCCTGTAACTGGGTTTTATGCTGACTTGAGGATTTTAGCCAAAAACAAATACCAACAACAACAAAAGAAAACCTTGTTAACTCCTTTGCTCCAGTATAATTTTATTCATAAAATAATCACTTATTAGATATTGATTACAGGCAAAATTATACTTTGTTAGACACTTAAAAAATTCCTGGAAGCTGGGTGCAGTGGTACGTGCCTGTAGTTCCAGTTACTCAGGACACTGAGGAAAAAGGATTGTTTGAGTCCAGCCTGGGCAATATAGCAAGATCCTATCTCTAAAAAAAAAAAAAAAAAAAAAAAAATTAAAATACCTGGATCTACCTTTTCTTTGGTCATAAATAAGTTGACTGTGATGGTCACTTTTATTTCTGTTGAGGCTGAGCGCCCAGGCCCTGGAGCAGGCCAGCCCCCTTCTCTCTGCTGTGTGATTCTGAGTAAATGAGTTCACCTCTCTGAACTCAGTTTCTCCATGTATAAAATGGAATCAGAATTCCTTCCCTAAGGATGGCTGGGTGAGAATTCCATGCGATGCTCGTGAAGCTGCCACAATGCCTTGCGTGTAGTAGGTGTTCAATAAGTGGTAGCTCTTATTTGTGCGTGTCTTCTACATGAAGAAAGTCAGTCTGTCAGTTCTGTGACGGCATCCTATGGAAATGCTTGGGTGGCTTTGCGCCCAAGTTGGAGAGTATGGTTAGGGTGATCTGACTTAAAATTTAGGCCACATGGCACATGGAAAATGGAGAGTGTCTGGGGTCCCTCACTTTAAGAACTAGAATTTTTCCAAAGGTTGCATGTGACTCAAAAGGAAATGGTGACCCCAAGAAACCAAAGAAAGGGAGTTGGTGGTTGTGGGGAGACACTGGAGAGCTGCACACCATGCCTGTCACCCAGCACTGCTGGGCTTCCCACAAGGCCAGTGAGGTTCATCTGCCCCCAGGAAGTCATCAGAGACTGTGGCTGAGGAGACAGGCACTGGGGGCCTCTGTGGACCCGCTATTGGAGTGAAGTGGCCTGGATGGAATTGGGTGGACAGGGTGCTGCCTCAGCAGGCTGGGATGTGCTGGGCTGTCAGAAAGTGCTCATAAATAGCATGCCCCTTGTGAAGGCAGGCGAGTCTGCAGACGGCCGTGGCTCCTGTTTTTCCCGAGGCTACAGCAACAGGTTCATTCTGGGATGGGTTGGGGGTGGGGAGGCAAAAGCCACCCTGGCAGGCCCGGACCTTTGGTGGTCTCTGTGGGACGTGCATGGCTGACCGCCTGCAAAAAAAACCAGGGCCTCCCTTAAGGGTTAGGTCCCAGTGAGAGGACCCTGACAGCCCAGCTGGGGGTGGAACGAGGGACCTTTGTCTGCAGTGGCCAGGGTCCAAGCCCTTGGACATGTGCTTAGGGCAGGGGACCTTCCAAAACAGCCCCACTGAGGGAGAGGAGTGGGCGCACACGGTACCTGCCAAGTCCCCCGAGAGTCCCCTGTGAGCTGGACCAAGCCCTGTTTCCTGCTGAGGCTAGGACAGACAGAACTGACAGCCCACAGGCTGTGCATGATTAGGCCCGCATCCAGAGTATGTGGGCTGTGCAGCTGTGCATGCTGGGGTGGCCGTGCTGGGAGCCGTGGGTGGGTAACAGTTGGATGTGGGGTGTAGATGTAGGTGCCTTGTGTACCACTGTGAATGTCTGAAATGGGCAGGGGTGTGTGTGCGCGCGCGTGTGTATGTGTGAGGAGAGAGGGAGAGAAGCTGTCCTGCGAGCCCACGGGTGAAATATAACTGATAGTGACCACAGAAACTTTTGTGAGTGTGTGCACCTGTGTGTGTGTGCTGACAAACAGACCAGTCCTGTGTGTGTCCATGGGTGCAACAATGATGAGAATCCTTCCATGTGACTGCGGCAGGGGCCTGTATTTCATGTCACTGTCCCTGTAGCAATGAAGGAGAACTGTCGGTGTCTGGGTCTTGAAGTGGCTGGTACACAGTCGTGTTCAATAAATGCTTAAGGAATGAGTAACCGAACGCAGGGAAACTGACCTGGAGCAGGTGTCCAACGACCTGGTCTTACAAGCCCTTTCTCTAGAGGTCTGTCTGTCCACCTCCCGACATATGGGGTCTCCTGTCCCTCCTGGTCACCCAGCCCAGAGCCTGGCACTGTGTAGGTGCTCATGGAATCTTTGCTGAATAAAGTAACCAGTGAACAAAAGAGTTCCTGGAGTACGGAGGTGGGAGAGACCCCTGTAGAGGAAACTCCCTGAAGCCCACCCTTTAGCCAGGTTCTGGGGGTGGGACATCTGCAGAGAGCTCTGAGAAACCTGGGTTTCGGGGAGCATCTGGATCAGGGGAAAAGGGCACGGAGCTTTGGAGCCAGGCCCGACCCAGGCCACTTCCTCACTGTGTGCTTGAGGAAGTGGCCTCACTTTGCTGAGCCTCAGAGTTCCCCTCTGTACAATGGGGCTCCTGATTCCACTGTCTCAGTCCACGTGGCCCATGGCAGGTGCTCAATGGATGTTTGCTGAATGACTGAATGACCGAATGCCAATCATAAGTTATGGCCATGCCCCATGGGCAGCAAGGCTCTGTAGCTCATCCTGGACTCCAGTCACATCAACACCTGGCTTCTCCCATTTTCCTTTGGTTTGAAGCCAGAGGTGTTCCTGGGGAGATGGCGGAACAGCACGGAGCACCCGAACAGGCTGCAGCTGGCAAGAGCCATGGAGGCCTTGGGGACAGCTACAAGGTACTGGGCAGGGAGGGGTCAGAGGGCTGCTCCTGGGCCTCAGGGTCATCTTCCCAGCCAAGCAGCACCTCTGCAGGAAGGAAGAGCCATCCTTCCAACCACCCGGGCCAAGACAAAACGCTCCGGGTGGGTCCTCTCACTGCCACCCTCCTGTCAGAAACTTGCTTCATCACTTTGCTGCATCTTCCCTCGTCTGCAAAACAGGAATGGTCATGCACATCCTGCCTGCGCCAATGGATCAGAGAGGCCCGGGAGTTTCTGGAAACATGGCTCTGAGCTCTGACTCTCCTGTCTGACCTCAGCCTGGTGTCTTGCCCTCTCTGGGGAAAAGGGCACAGATTTTGGAGGCTCTCTGGGCCTCAACAGCCCCATGTTTAAAATGGGGATGGTGCCCAGACATCGTGCCCAGAGTTGGTGTAAATGCTAAAAGATGAGTGAAGCCAGCTAGCAGAGGGAGGCACCCTAGAAATCTGAGAGAAGGTTTGAATGTGTTGGCTCTGCCCTTTCCAAACCATCTCGGGGGTCTTTTTGGGAAACTATTCCAGACAGAGTCTAAGGATGGGTCGAATCCCAGTGCCTCCTCTTAACTTGCTGTGCAGCCCGAGGCAAGTATCTTACCCTTTCTGAGCTTCTTTGATCCCGTCTGTAAAATGACTAGAACAGATGTTCCCTGGGGATCTTCTACAAAGTCAGTTTGTGTTTCCAGGTGGGTGAGAGAGGCAAAACCTTGGTCTGCCTTTGCAGCCCCTCTCTTCCTAGGCTTGGGGCAGGCAGAGGTCTTCCCAGAGACTGCAAACAGGTGTTTCATTTTTTTAAAAGGGGAAATTTCATATTAAGGAAAATACAGATTTCTGACCTCTTTTGAAAAAATTGGAACTGGGACCTCATTCCCTCATTGCCAGAAGCAGCTTCATTTCCCCACCGACCTCTCTTGGGTTATTTCAGTCCGCTGGACTCTCCACCTGGCTCCTGCCAGACATTAGAGTTGCAATCCCTAGTTTAATTGGTCTCATTGAAGTTCCTGAAGGCGTTTCCCTCCATGACCATTAGAGGGCAGTGCAGGCCCGCCTCGGTGCCGGCTCCAGGCTGGAGAGATGCAGAAAGCAGACAGTACCTCCCTCTAATGCCCCAAGGAGGGGCAGAGGCTGGAGCCGGGAGCCCAGCAGAGGTGGGATGTTTAGGATGCTGCCCTTCTAGGTGATCGTGTACGAACTAGAGAACTTCCAAGGCAAATGCTGCGAGCTTTCAGCCGAGTGCCCCAGCCTGACCGACAGCCTGCTGGAGAAGGTGGGCTCCATCCGAGTGGAGTCCGGGCCGTGAGTACCTAGACCCCCAGTCCCTCGCCACAGCCCTGAGCCTTCTGGGAGTGTGGAGGCCCCAGTCTGAGCTCTAGATCTGTTGTGGGGCTTTTGACAACTCTCCTGCCTTCTCTGGCTTCATTTTCTGCATCTGTAAAATGAGAGTTGAAGAATTCTCTAGAATCCCAGATGTCTGCAGAAAATCCCAGGATACCTGAGGTTGGAAGAAGAACAGCAAGGTCAGCCTGGCACCTGACTCAGTGACTGGAACATGGGATTTAATATTTATAATTTTAATAATAACTGTAACACCTAAAATGTAACTTGCATTATGTCATTGAATCCTCATGACCCTGTGAGAGAGGTGTCATTCTTATTCCCACTTTATAGATGGAGAAACTGAGGCCAAAGTGGGTAAGTGTCTCATCCATGTCCACAAGGCAGGCAGGTATCCCAGCTGGGCCCTGAATTCCCGCCTTTGGATTGCAAGTCCAGGCTCTGGCACTAACCATCTGGATGATCTTTGGCAAGTTGCTTCACACACCAGGCCTCTGTTTTCTCATCTGTTGAATGGGGATAACAATGGTACGTACTTCAGAGAGAGTTTTTATGAAAATGAATGGAATGATGCAAATAAATACATATTAATAACAATACAATACAAAGAAGAAGAAAAGGAAGAGGAAGAAGTCGCTGTCACCTATGGAATACTTATTGTGTGCTGGGCATTGTGCTAAAGACTTTTCTGAGTACCTTGCACAGAGGCTAGATTCTCAATAACATTCCCTAGGATGGTTTTCTGGCCCAGAGTCTCAGACAGTTCCCAGTATGTCCTAGCAGCTCCTTTAATTACAGGTCCAGGAATTAGCAGTAGGGTTGGAGGGAGGGAGGGTTCAAGGTCAGCAGCTCTTGGACCCTTCTCTCACTAAACTTGAATCCTTCCTCGGCTGCAGCAAAGGTGACCCAGCCAAGCCTCTTCCTCCCTCAGGTGGCTGGCATTTGAGTCCAGGGCCTTCCGCGGGGAACAGTTTGTTTTGGAGAAGGGGGATTATCCTCGCTGGGATGCCTGGTCCAACAGCCGTAATAGTGACAGCCTTCTGTCCCTCCGGCCTCTGAATATTGTGAGTGTGGTTCCTGCCCACTTCTGGGCGTTCCTGGAAGCAGGGTGCACCGAGAGCTGGTCAGGCAGCTCATTGCACAAGCTGGGCTGAGGGCTTGGCCCATATGGACCTGGCCTGGGAAGGGCCCTCATATTTCTGATTTGAACAATTGTGTGGGACAAGAAGTGGGATATTGAAGGGACATTGGGTTGGGGGTTGAGGCACCAGGACTCACATCTTGAATTAAACCAGCATTGCACTGGAACTTTTCTTTGTAACCCTACTAAAACGATGAGCCACATGGCCCAGTCTCAAATCAGTATTGTTATCAAAGAAATGCAGTCCAGGAAATAACTTCAGAAAGTAACTTCAAAATACTTTAAGTTCTCCACTTGTGTTTTCCTAGCACCTGAAAGGGACACAGTCCACAGTGACACTTTTTATTTATTTATTTATTTATTTATTTATTTATTTATTTATTTTTATTTTTTTTTTTTTGAGACAGACTCCTGCTCTGTCACCCACGCTGGAGTGCAGTCTTTCTCTCTCTCTCTTTTTAAACATTTTTATTTATGTATTTTTATTTCATTTTGAGCTGCAGTCTCGCTCTGTCACCCAGGCTGGAGTGCATGATCTCGGCTCACTGCAACCTCTGCCTCCTGGGTTCAAGTGATTCTTCTGCCTCAGCCTCCTGAGTAGCTGGGACTGAAGGCACATGCCACCACGCTGGGCTAATTTTTGTATTTTTAGTAGAGGTGGTGTTTCACCATGTTGGCCAAGCTGGTCTTGAACTCCTGGCCTCAAGTGATCTGCCTGCCTCGGCCTCCCAAAGTACTGGGGTTACAGGCCTGAGCCACTGTGCCGGGCCCACAGTGACACTTTAAATACCACCCTTCTCCCTCCCCTGCTTCACTCACACCCAGCAGCTGCTCCAGCCCTTTCTCTTTGTCACATAACTGAGTCCTCCTTAGAGGGCAGTGGAAGAGGGGAAACTGGGAAGATTAAACCGGCATCTGGTTAGGAAAGAGGGAAAGCTCATATGTTGATACTTTTGATCTCCGTCCACCCTCTCCAGGCTTCAGTTTCTTTATCATTTAAATGATGGGGCTGAACAAGATCTGGAAATTCCTTTTCAGTTTTATAATCTACAGCTCTAGGTTCCTAAATCAACCAGCTTTGGAGGAATCTCCCTGTCCCTCCTACAGTGAATTTGGGGGTGGAGGCATCTCCTGAGGCCCTTCCCTCCTGCAGCGGGTTTGGGGGTGGGTGTTATTTTGTGGTGACTTGTTGATTCTTTCTGGCATCTGGAGCCTCCTTGACCTCTGTTCTGGATATGGGAGCAGCCGCTCACCCCACGATATTGCCCTTAGGACAGTCCAGATCACAAGCTGCATCTGTTTGAGAACCCAGCTTTCAGTGGCCGCAAGATGGAGATAGTGGATGATGACGTGCCCAGCCTGTGGGCTCATGGCTTCCAGGACCGTGTGGCGAGTGTCCGTGCCATCAATGGGACGTAAGGGACCCAACCCTCACCCTTGCCCCATATTCTGGTCAGCCATGCCTCTGGCTCCAAACAGAATCAGTGCCCATAGTTTCTTATTATTTTATTTATTTATTTATTTATTTTTGAGACAGAGTCTTGCTCTGTCGCCCAGGCTGGAGTGCAGTGGCACGATCTCAGCTCACTGCAAGCTCTGCCTCCCAGGTTCACGCCATTCTCCTGCCTCAGCCTCCCAAGTAGCTGGGACTACAGGCGCCCACCACCACCCCTGGCTAATTTTTTGTATTTTTAGTAGAGACGGGGTTTCACCGTGTTAGCCAGGATGGTCTCAATCTCCTGACTTCATGATCTGCCCGCCTCGGCCTCCCAAAGTGCTGGGATTACAGGTGTGAGCCACCGCGCCCGGCCATCAGTGCCCATAGTTTCTTGCAGCCTTGACTTAAAACAAGTAAAATCTGTTCTCTCCACCTGTTCCCATCTGAGTCCTTCCTCCTTTTTTAAACATCCCCACACCCTTGAACTGATTTTTGAAATGTTCTTCCCCCTCACAACTCTTGTTCTTCTTAACAAGGGGCCCAGGATGTATGCAGTTATTGAGATATGACACAAGTTGTACAGAGGAGAGCAAGCTTATCACCTCCCTCTTTCTAGGCTTAATATCACCGTTGATGCAGTCTTAGGATCACCTGCTTTTTGTAGGTGGTTACATCTCACTTGTGGGCTTGTAATCTGGGCTTGGGCCTTGAGAGGTGCCACCTATCCCTGATAATAATTTATTCAACAATTTTTTACTGAACATCTACTATATGCTGGTGTGCAGATACAGAGAACAACAAGAATGGCACATTCTCTGCCCTCAAATTGTGTAGTCTGAGGCCGGGCACGGTGGCTCACGCCTGTAATCCCAGCACTCTAGGAGGCCGAAGCAGGCGGATCACCTGAGGTCAGGAGTTCATGACCAGCCTGACCACCATGGTGAAACCCTGTCTCTACTAAAAATACAAAATTAGCCGGGCATGGTGGCGCATGCCTGTAATCCCAGCTACTCAAGAGGCTGAGGCAGGAGAATCGCTTGAACCTGGGAGGTGGAGGTTGTGGTGAGCCGAGATCACGCCACTGCACTCCAGCCTGGGCAACAAGAGCGAAACTCCATCTAAAAAAAAAAAATTACATAGTCTGATGGAGAGACAGACAAAGTAACAGGTATTCACAGCATATTATGATCAGGATTGGGACTGGGATGCACAAGGGGCTCTGGCAGTCCCAGTGAGGTACTCGATTCAGCCTGCAGGAATCTGGAGACATCTAAATTGAGCTGTAAAGGATGCAAGTGGAGAAAAGGGGGAAGGAGAAGGATGAGGTGAGCAAGAGTATTCCAGGCAGAAGGAATCATGCATACAAAGGCCCCCCAACACAGCAGGTTCCGGGAAAGCAGAATAAGAGAGGCCACGGTGTCAAGTGTGAATGGGATATTGAGAGACAAGGCTAGAGATGCTTTGTGAAGGGTCCTGTGAGCAGGGTAAGGAGTTTGGATTCATCGCAAGGGCTCTGGGGAGCTAAAGAGGAATGTAGGCAGGCAGAGTGCACGGTCAGATGCTGGCTGGAGGCAGGGTGACTGGAAGCAGACCGTCCACATCTCAACCTTGGTCTCCCGGCAGGTGGGTTGGCTATGAGTTCCCCGGCTACCGTGGGCGCCAGTACGTGTTTGAGCGGGGTGAGTACCGCCACTGGAATGAGTGGGACGCCAGCCAGCCACAGCTGCAGTCTGTGCGCCGCATCCGCGACCAGAAGTGGCACAAGCAGGGCTGCTTCCCCAGCAGTTGAAAGGCACCCAGACTTCAAGGACCCAGACCCACCCTAGGGGGCTGCAAGGGCAAGAAGAGGAGGCTCCAGGGTTGGGGCGAGGGCCGACCTGTCCACCCTTCCCTGGAATCTGCTCAATAAAGCCTGGGGTTGGTCCCCCACCTGCCATATTCCTCGGCATCACTTCCTGAGGGAGCCAGGCCTGGGGCAAGACCTGTGGGAGAGGCGTGCTGAAGGAGGCTGGGGCTTGAGCGTTCTGAGACTCCCAGGAAGGGGCTGGGAACTTTGCCCATATTCTAGGCTCTAATCCTTTCAGGCAGAACCATGTGCCCCTACCGCCCTGATCTTGTGTTTGTCTGCTGCTGCATGTTTCCATGTGAATGTCTGTCAGTCTACCCATCCACTCACCCATCCATCCATCCATCCACCCACCCACCCACCCATTCATCCACCCACTCACCCATGTGCCCATCCATTCATCTACTCACCCATCCATCCATCCATTCACCCACCCATCTACCCATTCATCCATCCATCTACCTACCACCCATTCATCCATCCATGCATCCATCCATCCATCCATCCATCCACCCACCCACCCATTCATCCACCCATTCACCCATGTGCCCATCCATTCATCTACTCACCCATCCATCCATCCATTCACCCACCCATCTACCCATTCATCCATCCATCTACCTACCACCCATTCATCCATCCATGCATCCATCCATCCATCCATTCATCCACCCACTTACCCATCCATCCATTCTTTCTTCCTTCCATCTTCCTATATTTCTTCTTTCCATTAATTCATCCGTTTTTCCTTCCACTCACCCATCTTTCTATCTATCCTTTTATCCACTTATCCATCAATTTTTCTTTCAATCTACTTGTCCATCAATGTGTCCATCTGATCTTCCTTCCTTCCTTCCCTCCTTCCTTCCATTCATCTATCCATTATTTCCCCTTCCACCTCTCTGTGGGTCAGTCTCTGTTGTCACTAATGTATTCAGCAAATGCCATGCCCTGTTCAGTGTATTCAGCAAATGCCATGCCCTGTTCAAGGCCTAAGGACAGGGCACAATGTCCTACCCTCCAGGTTCTCCCCTTCTGTGGGAGAGACAGAAAGTAAATAAACAGGTCGATGAGGGCTATAATGTTGGGAGGCGGTAAATACCAAGAACAATAAAGCTGGATAAAAATACGGAAGTGATGGGGGTGGTGGCCAGGGAACTCTGTGCAGAGGAGCCGAGTCCTCAGTGAACCACCAGAACATTCCAGGCAGAGAAATAACAGGTGCAAAGGCCCTAGGCAGGAGTGTGCCGGCCTAATGGGAAACAGCCAGGGGGCCAGCAGGTCTGGAATGGAGTAAAAGACTGGGGGTAGGGTTCAGAGGGAACAGGGTCAGGTCATTTAGGGCTTTGCAGACCATAGTGGACTTTGCTTGTTCTCTGAGGGAGGTGGGAGCCATGGAGCATTTGAGCAAAGTGAGCCATGGTCTGCATTGGGGTTTAGTAGGATCACTCTGGCTAGGGTGCAAATAAAACACTTAGTGGCCGAGGAGGGATGCAGAGAGACCAGTTGGGAGGCTACTGCAGAGCCTGGTGAGCTGTGTTGGTGCGGTCCACCTGAGCCTCTCTTTCTCATGCCTCAGTATCTCTGTCCCCTTGCCCAGAGGCCTTCTGCAGCCTTGCCTGGGGTACTGAGTGCCCATCCCACCTCCCCCAACTGTCCACTGCTCTGGGCCCCGTGGCTTGATCTGGGCAGTGGGAGTTGCTGAAGAGCTGAACAGAGACACTGGGGCAGTGCCAGGCATAAATGAGGCCTTTATTTATATATTTATTTATATTTATTTATTTTGAGACAGAGTCTCGCTCTGTTGCCGAAGCAATGGTGCGATCTCAGCTCACTACAACCTCCACCTCCTGGGCTCAAGCAATTCTCCTGCCTCAGCGTCCCAAGTAGCTAGGACTACAGGTGCGCAGCACCACGCCCGGCTAATTTTTGTGTTTTTAGAAGAGACGGGGTTTCACCATATTGGTCAGGCTGGTCTTGAACTCCTGACCTCAGGTGACCCGCCCACTTCGGCCCCGCAAAGTGCTGGGATTACAGGCGTGAGCCACCATGCTCGGCCATAATTGAGTCTCTTCTGCCCCCAGGTGGGAAGAGGAGGGGCCTCCTCTCTAATAGCCAGCTGACAACGGACTTCCTGCAGGCAGGCCCTGGGACCACCCCTCACCCATCCCACCTCCACGAGCCAACTCTGCATCATTTCCCTGACTTTGTTCCCCTTTTGTGCCCGGAGCCTGTCTCAGCCACCTGCAGCCTCCCATTGGGTGATGCAGCTGGTGTGTGGGAGGCCTATGGGGGGCCTCGGGAAGGTGTTGAAAAGGATACAGTAATTTTCAATTACTTTAACCTGCATATTTTACAAACGAGGTGAGAAATCACCTTGACTTTTTCCGAGTGTATGGGAGACCTGGGCTGGGCATCAGGATCAGATGGGGCAGGGGTGGCCCAGCAATGAGACAGATGGAAGGCAGGGGCTTGACATCCTCAGTGTGGAAATACAGCACCCCTATTGCCCACCCTGTCTCCCTGCTGGGCCCACCCCTTCCTCCCTTTCACAAGGAGAGGCCTTGTCATGCTTTATTCTTTTTTTTATCTTTTGAGATGGGATCTTGCTTTGTCGCCCAGGCTGGGCTGCAGTGGCGTGATCATAGCTCACTGCAGCCTCGAACTCCTGGTCTCAAGCAATCCTCTTGCCTCAGCCTCCCAAAGCACTGTGATTGCAGATGCACTCCACCATGCCCAGCTAATTTTTAAAATGTACTTTTTATAGAGATGAGGGTCTTGCCGTATTGCCCAGGCTGGTCTCAAACTCCTAGCCTCAAGTGCTCTTCCCGCCTCAGCCTCCCAAAGTGTTGGGATTATAGGCATGAACCAAGTGCCATCCAGTCTGTTGTGCTTTTTTTTTTTTTTTTTGAAGCAGAGTCTCACTCTGTCACCCAGGCTGGAGTGCAATGGCTCGATCTTGGCTCATGGCAACCTACGCCTCTGAGGTTAAAGCAATTCTCCTGCCTCAGTCTCCTGAGTAGCTGGAATTACAGGCATGTGTCACCACAGCAGGATAATCTTTGTATTTTTAGTAGAGATGGAGTTTTACCATGTTGGCCAGGCTGGTCTCAACTCCTGACCTCACAATCCACCCATCTCGGCCTCCCAAAGTGCTGGGATTACAGGTGTGAGCCACTGCGCCCGGCCTGTCATGCTTTGTAAATCAGTGCTTACATCATCTCATTGAACCCTAAGAATGTCATTGGGAGGTAGGTGTGGTTATTAATTCTATGTAACAGATGAAGAAAC
The DNA here is from genome assembly GCF_028885625.2 of Pongo pygmaeus. Taxonomy (NCBI): domain Eukaryota; kingdom Metazoa; phylum Chordata; class Mammalia; order Primates; family Hominidae; genus Pongo; species Pongo pygmaeus. The sequence continues at coordinate 36,112,385 of NC_085931.1, forward strand.
AGGCTCAGGGAGGCAACATCACCTTCCTAGAGCTACACAGATAACAAGTGGTAGAACTGAGACCTGAATCCATTCTTGAGTGCCATACACTCTGATGTATCCATCAAGGACAGGAATCACCAGGGAGATATAGATGAAAATAACATCAGCAGTTGCAGCAGAAACAACAGTAATAACAGCTGCCACTGTAGAGCTGCTGCTAAACCCCAAGCACATTATTGAGTGCCCCAAGTGCCCCAAGTGCCACAGCTCTTAAGTGATGGGACCAGGACTCATATTCAGGTCTGTCTCCACAGCCCGTTTCTCTATATTCATCAGCTGTTGATGCTGTGGTTGGCCAATGTAATGCCACTGCTGGTGTGGGCAGTGACTTTATTTATTGAGCAACTACTATAGTCTAGGCACCAGGCCACAAGCTGTCCATGCCTGATCTCAGTTAACACCAACAGGCCCCATGACTGCCTCCTGGATAAGAGGAAGGCTTACAGGGAGGCTGGCTCAAGTGTGAGTCAGTGTGCCTACTCACCGTGCCCACTCCCAGGTCAAATGCAGCCCCAGGATCTGGAGTTGGGTTGATTCCAGAGGTGGGGTTCAGCTGCACTGCCAGACTCATGGTAGCCCCAGGCAGTCACTGATGTCCAAGTGACTCTTTCCAAAGCCTCACACCCATAATAACCACCTGTGCCTGGAAGCTCTTGTTCTTTGCAAGTACTCCCATACATTGTCCTGTCCAGTCCTCAGCTCCAAGAGGCTCCGAGCTGGGAAGCCAACTGCTGAGGTCACACAGCCAGCGAGGGGCAGAACTGGGATTTGACCCCAGGCTTAACTCCAAAAGGCTGCTCTTAGCCCCAACCTAGACTCAATTTTTTTTTTTTTTTTTTTTTTGGTTGAGATGGAGTCTTGCTCTGTCACCCAGGCTGGAGCACAGTGGCGCAATCTCGGCTCACTGCAACCTCTGCCTCCATGGTTCAAGCGATTCTCCTGCCTCAGCCTCCTGAGTAGCTGGGACTACAGGCATGCTCCACCACACCCTGCTAATTTTTTTAGTAGAGACGGGGTTTCACTATGTTGGCCAGGTTGGTCTCAAACTCCTGATCTCATGATCCACCCACCTCAGCCTCCCAAATTGCTAGGATTACAGGCATGAGCCACTGCGCCCGAACCTCAAATTTTGTCTTCTACGGGGCAGAACCTGAGAGTGACAGTGAAGCAAGAATATCCCTCAGTTACAAGAGAAACAGGTTTAGCGCCAAGAGATCATTTTACCAGCTTAATTGAGAGGCAGTATTGCTCAGTGATTGCAGGCAGTAGAGTCAAGTGATAAGAGCCAGAGTGGCTGAGTTAGGCCCTTGATTTACACCACCTGGTTTCCTCTCCTAGCTCCACCACTCACTGTGTGCCTTTGGGCAAGTCACTTAGCCTCTGTGCTTCTGTTGCCTCATCTGTAACATGGAGATAATAATGCTACCTATCTCATAAGGTTGTTGCCGGTAGTAACCGGAGTTTACTTTACAGAAAGGGCTTAGAACAATGAGTAAAACCAACGACGTGCAATGTGAGTGTTCATCATCCTCTTCTCTTGATCATTTTTTGATGACAAGAAGGAGGGCAACAGACAGGCTTCCAGAGCTCTGTTCCAGACACAAGATGCTGAAGACATGCTCCGTAGTTGTACGGAGCAGAGAGACTTTGCAGATACACAATAATGGGGGTTTAGTCTAAAGACATCTGTAGAAACAGGGAAATTAGAAAACTAGGCTACATGGCCACACTCAGAGAATCCAAGTGAAAGCCCTACAAAGAGGGTTCATGGCAGGGGCAGGGGGCCAGGACCCAGACAGTGAACAGGCATCATGGAGAGAGAAACTGGAGCCTGAGAGCTCTTGGGAGCTGGACAGCTGGCTCTGTGGTCACCGCCCCCAGGAATCCACCATTAGGGGGCCTCAGCAAATGCATCCCCAAGTCTTGGCTCTCTTGGGAGGACCTTCTGGCCATTTCCTGTTGCCAGCTTCCTCTTTCCCTTGCCTTTCCGCCAGACATCTTTGATCTGCTGTCTGGATTGTAAAAGATGCTGGCTGTGCTTTTCCTACTCTGTAGACCTTACAATGTTGCTGTGTGAGGGCCACTTCCACCAGCCAGCATCCACATGTCTATGTGCCTGGAAACTCTCTTCTGTGCCTGGAGAGGTGGGAGGCAGCTATAATCTTGGGGGAATGAATACCTACTAGGAGCAACCTTCATCCAATGACTAACAGGAGCTGGGGTATCAATTCCCCAGCTCCCCAGCACTCAGGTGAGAACTTTACCAAGCATTCTTCACCATTTTGGAAGTTAATGTCACCCATGGCAATGCTACATAAGTGTATGAAAATTTCTAATGCATATTAATATTAACTTCCTGTCTAAATGTATGCATTATAAATAGGAGTAATTGCCTAACTGCTTTCTTACATCATCTGTTTAAAGCCTTTACATACCGAAATACATATTGTTATACATTCTATCCTTATTTTTTTATAATATAGTTAGAGTTAGGACATTTTATTATTAATTTATTTTGAAAGCATGCATGTAGATGGGTTACATTATCAATTTTCTTTCAAGAGAGTAAAAGGGCTGTTACAAAAAATTGTCATAAGAAGGGAGTGTTGTTTCTGATAGCTATGAGAACACCTTTTGATGATCTCAGAGACTCCTTCCAGCTCTGACTCTTTTGGATCTAAAAGTTAAATATTGTTTGTCCAAGGGGAACACCAAGACCTATTCTCCTCATGGGAGCAAGAAGATGAAGTGGAGAGGAAGGTTTGAGTCCTTTCTCTCTATGTATCTGTCAGGCTATGCTGCGGTAACAAACAGCCCCCAATTCTTGGTGGTTGAAAACAACGAAACTTATTTCTCACTCATGAAAGATGTCTAGTGCTGGTCAGCAGGGGACTTTTCTCTACAGAGTCACTCAGGGACCCAGGCTGGTGTAGGCTCTGCCATTTTGCAATGTTGCCATCTCAGGACAGCAGAAGAGAAGAGAGCACTGGAAAGTGTGGCTCCTGTAATAAGATGATTTCCCCTGGAAATTACACCAGTCATGTTTGTTCAGAATCCACTGACCAGAATGAGTCACATGACACCCCCTAATTTTAAGAAGACCCAGTGGTAACCTGCTCACTAATACACCCTGAATTGCCTGCCTTCCTTTCTCTGGCTCGCTTCCCCACTCCCTACTTCCTGATGCTCTCTGGGATCACTTTCCAAATAAATTATATGCACCTGAACTTGTTGTCTTAGTGTCTGCTTCTGGTAGAGCCCAAACGAAGACACTCCTGCTCTTTATCATTAATTAATTCGGTCTGTCAATACATATTTTCTGAGCACCTACTATGTGCTAGATCCTATGTAGGCACTGGGGGCACGAAGATGACTGAGCCATGGCTCAGCTCTCCATGACCTAGCTCATCGGCTAGATGAGCAAACTACCCAGGTCACATCAAAAGCAAAGATCAGCCAGGTGCAGTGGCCCATGACTGAAACTCTAGTACTTTGGAAGGCCAAGGCAGAAAAATTGCTTGAGGCTTGGAGTTCACGACCTACCTGGACAACATAGTTAGACCCTATCCCTAAAAATTTTTTTTTAATTAGCTGTGCACAGATGTGTATACCTGTAGTCTGAGCTGCTCAGGAGGCTGAGACAGGAGGATCACTTGAGCCCAGCAGTTGGAGCCTGCATTGAGCTGTGATAGCACCACTGTGCTCCAGCCTGGGCAGCAGAGCAAGACCCTATCTCAAATTTGTAAAAAGGCAAAGCATTTTGAGATCATAGGAACCTATGGGCTGTAAGTTGCACCAAGGTGGAGACTCTATCTGTATCACTCCCCACTGAGTTCATAGTTGACATGTTTGCTGGAAGTAGAAATGAATAACCAATTAGTAGAAAGAAACAGGCAGGTTGCTGACAGTCTCTGTCTTGGCACCTATTTTGAGTGCGGGAGTGAAAAGAAATAAAAAGTCTTTTAAAACATTGCCATCCGCACAGATGTAATAATAATGAATAGCATAAAAGCTATAGTTACTGAGTGCTTTCTATAATATTTGTAAGAGCCGCTACTGAGGGCTTCACATGACTGGCTCATTTACAAAGGGTATAATTACAAATACTGCAATGTCCATGGGCCAAAATATTTAATTCTTCGCAAGTGTGGAAAACTGAGGTAAGAGAAGAGAAGTAGGCTAGGCTGAGGATTTTGGAGTCTACAAATCCTGATCTCTGAGTTCAAATCCCAGCTCTACCACTTTGTGGCTGTGAGCCTTTGGGCAAGAAAGTCTCCTCTCTGAGCCTCACTTTGCCTATCTGTAAAAATAGGAATAATAATCAAACATCTCCCTAGCATGTTTTACCACTTCTATCAGCCAGTGAAAACCCTGACTGCTTCCTCAATAACAGGTTGGTGCAAAAGTAATTGTGGTTTTTGCCATCAAAAGTAATGCCAAAACCCATGATTACTTTTGCACAAACCTAATACATGGTACAGGGACCAAGTGTTGGGAACAGGCCCCCCAAAATCTGGCCATAAACTGGCCCCAAAACTGGCCATAAACAAAATCTCTGCAGCACTGTGACATGTTTGTGATGGCCATGACGCCCACGCTGGAAGGTTGTGGGTTTACTGAAATGAGGGCAAGGAACACCTGGCCCACCCAGGGCGGAAAATCACTTAAAGGCGTTCTTAAAACACAAACAATAACATGAGCGATCTGTGCCTTAAGGATATGCTCCTGCTGCAGATAACTAGCCAGACCCATCCCTTTATTTCAGCCCATCCGTTTGTTTCCCATAAGGAATACTTTTAATTAATCTATAATCTATAGAAACAATGCTTATCACTGGCTTGCTGTTAATAAATACGTGGGTAAATCTCTGTTCGAGGCTCTCAGCTCTGAAGGCTATGAGACCCCTGATTTCCCATTCCACACCTCTATATTTCTGTGTGTGTGTCTTTAATTCCTCTAGCGTCGCTACATTAGGGTCTCCCTGACTGAGCTGGTCTTGGCACCAAGGACCTCATTTCTGATGGGGAAATTGAGGCCTGGAGGAGAAAAACTTCACTAAATTCCCAGAGCTCAGTAGGAAGCTTTATAGTTTAAAAGTTAAGAGTGTTTATCTTGAAGTCAGACTGATGTAAGTTCAAGCACTGGTCCTACCACTTCCTGGCTGTGTGACCTCGAACAAATTACTTAAGCTCTATGAGCCTTGGCTTCCTAATCTGTATTAGGGGACATTAATAATACCTACTTCAAAGATGGTTGTGAGGATTGAATTCATGAAACCAGACAGTTTCAGGCTTAATCCATAAAGCCTAGTCCTACTACTCACTGGCTGTGCAAATTTGGGCAAGTGGCTTAGTCTCTCTGAGCCTCAATTTTCTCTTTTATAAAATGGAATGATCAATAAATACAATACTTATGTCTTGAGTTTGTGGGGAGGATTAAAAAAAGATGAGTATGGACAGTGCCTGACTCATGTCAAGCTCTCATACAATCGAAATGTTAGGAATTCTTTCTTATTTATAGGACACAGCCAGGTCTTGAATCCATTCATTTATTCAACAAATATTAACTGAGGTCTATTATGGGCTGACCTATGTCCATAAAAGATATTCCAAAGTCCTAACCCCCAGTACCTCAGAATGTGACCTTCTATTTGGAAATAGGGTCTTTACAGAAGGAATCAATTTAAAACACAGTCATCAGGGTGAAGTTACCTAATGAAGTCACCTAAGCCAACATGACTGGTATCCTTATAAAAGCAGAAATTTAGACATAGAATCAGCCATGCACTAAGGGAAGATGATGTGAAGATACAGGGAGAAGACAGTCACGTGATTAAAGTGATGCAACTCCCATCCAAAGAACACCAACAATTACCGGCAAACACAAAGGGCTGGGAGAGACAAGGAAGGACCCTCACCTAGAACCCCTGGAGTAGGCATGGCCCTGCTGACAGCTTGATGTCAGACTTCCAGCCTCCAGAATTACACAACAATAAACTTCTGGGGTTTTTTTTCTGGATATTTTTGTGGTAAAATACTGCATAACATAAAATTAACCATTTTTAAGAGTACAGTTCAGTGGCATTGTTATGGGACCATCACCACTATCCATCCCCAGCTTTTTCATCATCCCAAACAGAAACTCTGTACCCATTAAACAATAACTCCCCATTCCCTGCTCCTCCCAGCCCCCGGTAACCTCTATTCTAATCCCAGTCTCCATGAATTTGCCTACCCTAGGTAACTTATGTAAGTGGAATCATACAATATTTGTCCTTTTGTGTCTGGTTTATTTCACTTTGCATAACATTTTCAAACCTCATCATGTTGGAGTCAGAATTTCCTTTCTTTTTAAGGCTGAATAATATTCCATTGTATGGATAGACCACATAGTGTTTATCCATTCATCCGTTGATGGACATTTGGGTGGTTTCCATCTTTCGGCTATTGTGAATAATGCTGCTATGAACATGGGTGTGTAAATATCTCTTCAATTCCCTGCTTTCAATTCTTTGGGGCACGTGCGCAGAAGTGGAATGGCTGGCTCATATGGTAATTCTATGTTGGATTTTTTTTTTTTTTGAGACAGTCACACTGTTTTCCATAGTGGCAACACCATTTTACATTCCCAATTTCTGTTGTTTTTAAGCCACTCAGTTTGTGACACTTTATTATAGCAGCCCTGGGATTGATTTTATTTTTTTAATTTATTTATTTTCTTTGAGACAGAGTTTCACTCTTGTTGCCCAGGTTGGAGTGTAATGCCATGATCCCGGCTCACTGCATCCTCTGCCTCGCGGGTTCAAGCGATTCTCCTGCCTCAGCCTCCCAAGTAGCTGGGATTACAGGCATGCGCCACCATGCCCAGCTAATTTTGTATTTTTAGTAGAGACGGGGTTTCTCCATGTTGCTCAGGCTGGTCTCGAACTCCCAACCTCAGGTGATCCGCCCAGCTTGGCCTCCCAAAGTGCTGGGATTACAGGCGTTAGCCACTGTGCCTGGCCAGCCCTGGGATTTTAAAACAAGTACCTATTATGCGTCAGGCACTGGGCTCTGGAAATACCATGGTAAACCAGGGGGACAACTTCTTTTCTTTTGTGGTGCTTATCTTCTCATTGGAAAGACAGAAAATAAATGAGTAACAGAATGTTGGGTGGTGATGAGTGCTGCAAAAGGAACAGCCCAGCTAGGGGGCTGGGGCATGTGTGCGTAGTGTGTGTGCATGTGTGTGCATGTGTATGTGCATTAAGAAAATGAGAGACAGGGGAAAGCAGGTATATTTGACCCAGTCTCCAAGCCTCAGATTGGATCAAGACAGCCTGGGCTGCAAGGAAGGTGTGTGCACTAAAGAAACATGAGTAAAGGCCGAGCGCGGTGGCGCACGCCGGTAATCCCAGCACTTTGGGAGGCTGAGGCGGGCAGATCATGAGGTCAGGAGATCAAGACCATCCTTGCTAACACAGTGAAACCCCGTCTCTACTAAAAATACAAAAAATTAGCCAGGCGTGGTGGTGGGTGCCTGTAGTCCCAGCTACTTGGGAGGCTGAGGCAGGAGAATGGCGTGAACCCGGGAGGCAGAGCTTGCAGTGAGCCAAGATCATGCCACTGCACTCCAGCCTGGGCGACAGAGCAAGACTCCGTCTCAAAAAAAAAAAAAAAGAAATGTGAGTAAAAGCTGGGAACCCAAGTGGCAGCGATGGGGCCAGTGGTAGGGATCTAAGAGCGCCTCACTCTAGGACGGTGGTTAAGAAACAGGCTGGGTGCAGTGGCTCATGCCTGGAATCCCAGCACTTCAGGAGGCCAAGGCGGATGGATTGCCTGAGCTCAGGAGTTCAAGACCACCCTGGGCAACATGTCGAAACCCTGTCTCTAATAAAATACAAAAAAAAAAAATTTAGCTGGACCTGGTGGCGCACACCTGTAGTCCCAGCTACTAGGGAGGCTGAGGCAGGAGAATCGCTTAAACCTGGGAGGCAGAGGTTGCAGTGAGCCGAGATCACACCACTGCACTCCAGCCTGGGAGACAGAGTGAGATTCCATCAAGAAAGAAAGAAGGAAAGAAAGAAAGAAAGAAAGAAAGAAAGGTAAGAAAGAAAGAAAGAAAAGAAAGAAGGAAAGAAAGAAAGAGAAAGGAAAGAAAGAAAAAGAAAAAGAAGGAAGGAAAGAAAAGATGAAAGAAGAAAGGAAGGAAGGAAGGAAGGGAGAAAGAAGAAAGAAAGAAAAGAAAGAGAAACAGCCAGGGGCCTTGAGAATAAAATGCACTCTCCATAATTGGCCTCCCTGGCCCTGGAACATCAGGCCCTGCCCAACTTGGCCACCTGGCACAGTCCCTATTTGTCACATGTCATGCTTTAGCTTTGTTAACCTGTTTTCAGGTCTTCTTGAAATACACCATGCTGGTTCCTTGTATATGGACCCTTTCTGTTTGGAACTGTCCCCCCACCCTGTTCCCAGGCTTCCTCTTCTCCATCCCTGAGGGATGCGCTACCTCCCAGGAGCTTTTCTGAATGGCCTGGGCTGGGGTAGGTCCTCTTCCTGACACTCCCCTAGAACAGAGATTGTCACCAAGTAGACGCCCGACAAATATTTGTTGAATGAATAAATGGGTAGATGAATGAAGCCCAGACTCTGCCAAAACCACCCTTCTTTACTTGTTCTTCCCCAGGACCACTGAGATGTTCCTCTGTCTGCCATGCCTCAGGGCCTGACTGACCGTACCAGTGAACCCAGTGTGCCCCCGGCCCTGGCAGCCGGACGGCTGATGCATGCAAAGCGGGCATCTCCTTGCCCAGCCGCCTGACTGCCCTGGCGTGGCCGAATCTGAAAGCTAATGACATTATTGTGCAGAGACACAATGTCTGTGGGCATTTGCTGACCAGAGCTTTGGTGAGAGCTTAATCCAGCATTCTCACCCTGCTTTTCGCAGGAACACAGCGGTCACTCATCTTGGCACCGGCACTTCTGGGGAAGGTATAAATGCCACCTCCCTCTGGCTGAGCTTCACGGCACTCACAGGGGCTGGTGTCACTGGTAAGATTGCCTCTCTTGCTTGTCTTCCCTTCTTTCTCTCATCCTCACCCCTGTCAGCAAGCATGGGAGCTCCCGGATTCTGACAAGTGACTTTGGGCAGAGACTTCAATGCTGTTAGCCTCAGTTTTCTTTTCTGGTAACTGGGAAGGGGGTTAAAAAGTCTTCTTTATTGTAAGGATTCAAGAGAAGTTAGGTGGATCATCCAGCACAGTGCCTGGCACACAGTGGGCATCGGGACAGTGTTCTTTATTATTAATATTAAACAGACTATCAGCATCCTTGTTTCGCCAGTTGCTGAGAAGGAGAATGTAACTGAGGGTTTTGCAAGAATCAAACCAGTGACAGTTCAGCATTGTTTCTAGGTGGGTGAGTCAGTTTTCCTCCACATCTGCAATTATGGGACACCCACTCTGTGCCTAGCCTCCGGGAGTGCTAGGGGATAGGATGCAGCCTCAGGTATGTGACAGGTCCCAGCAGCAGGTGATTTCAATGCCACTAACGCGTGGTAGAAATGACTCTAATAATGCCACAACTGCTGCCATTTGCTGCATGCTGAGTGTGTTCTGGGACCACGGCCAAGTGCTTCCGGTTTTATACATTACATAATTGCATCCTCACAACCTGTTCACAGGTATTATTAGACATCATTACTGTCCCCATTTTATAGAACAGGAAGTTGAGGCATAGGGAGAGGATGAGACCTGCCCAGAGTCTCAATTCTGGCAGGCAGCAGAGATTGCTCCTGAACTGGACCAACTGAGCTCCTTCAGTCTGTGAACACTCAGGATTGGGAAGCGATATGGCAGGACCTCAGGCACTCTGACAAGCCCAGAGGGCTGGTTTCTTGCGGGAGAGCAGTAGGTTTGGCTGCCAAGGTGCTTAACTGCATTTCTTCCTCCTGGGAAACATCCAGTATTGGCCTTTCATGTGGAAGGGGCTTCTGGAAGCTGGCGTTATCTCTGAAGAGGGAGGCCAGGCTTCCTCTCTTACCCCTGGGGAAACACAGCCTGGTTTGACCACCCCTCCTGCAGGAAAGGGGAAGAGGCTGACAATTTTCCAGACTTTTCTGATGTTCTCACTAGCTAAGGCAGGTCTACCCTACTGCCTGCCACAGTGCCTGGATTTCTACCTTTGCTCCCATTTCTTCCCTTTCTTGTAATGTGGGTTCCGTATCAGACGATTTCACTAATGGGGGAGTAAAACCAGTGGCAGAGAAGAGAAATCTAAGTACTGGGATGGGGAGAGGAGTCCCAGGGAGAGGGTGGGAGAAGGAGTAGGGGAACAGGGAACTTTGTGAGTTCCTAAACTGGGCACCACCACACCACCAAATACAGCCAATGCATAGGTTTTGTTTGTTCCACACAATTTTATTTAAGAAATTTCTGCATAAAGGCAGAAGTTCTGGGATTGACTGTTCTATATTCTGTGTGGTATCCATTGTCTGGGGTTGAGTGTTAGGGACCCACTTGGGACCTCATTTAAGCTCTAGTTTATTATTGCTCTTTTTCTTTGAGTAGACCTCGTTTTTCCCTCCTCCTGGAGCTGGCCTGGATAGAAATAAATGAAGCTAAGGACAGAAGTTGAAGTAGCTGCTTATGGACCCCACAGCTCTGGGACGGCCTGAAACCAGGGGGAAAAGAAAATGTTTGGGGCCAGAGGCGAGTAGTGTCAAGGCCCCACAGAGTGAAAAAGCCAGTGGCCCCTCCGGGTCCTCACTGCTGCTTCCCATGTCTTCCAGGTCATTCCTGCACAGGACAGTCCACCATGGCCTCAGACCACCAGACCCAGGCGGGCAAGCCACAGTCCCTCAACCCCAAGGTGGGTACCTCTCAGAGGAAGGGGCGTGCAATGCTCCTCTCCCAGACTTAGTTGCCCTTCTGTAAAATCGGCTTGGCATCTTTCTTCATGGGTACCCCCTCTCCGCCCCTGCCCCTCTCTGGGACTCAGTCTCCTCTACCCATACAGTTGGGGCTGATTCTGAAAGTCCCTTCCCAGCCCATAGCTGGCATGCTGGGATTCCCAGTATCAGCCTCTGGCTTTGGAGGCTTCAGTTTCTCTCTCCCTTACCTGTTTTGCCATACCCTATTGTCCACAGGGCTCCCTGAAACTGGAGTAGACCCTCATTCTGTCAGAGATGGGATTAGTAGACGGAAGGTGGGTGTGAGTCCTGGCTTTGCACCTGCTGTGTGACCCGGGCCAATTATTTGATCCCTCTGAGCCTCAGTTCCATCTTTGTAAAAGGAGGAGTCAGATTTATTGTATAGGGAAGTTGTGAGAGCCAAACAAACCAGGTTCAGCCTAACAGCCAGCCCGGGGTGCGCATCCACCTAACGCCAGCAAATAATGCGTTCTTTGATTTCTCATCCACCTGCCCGTCCAAGGGCGGCAGGATCTTATCCCAACGTCAGAGGCTTGTCACACCCAGTCTGCCCTCAAACCTCTATCGAGGAGTGCCCACCTGACTGCCCTCCTGTGCCTCCCTGCTTTGGTAGCCCCGGGCACAGGTTCCTTCAGGAATGGCCCCTTTGTCTGACTCGGTGCCTCCTGGGCCAGGGAAGCCTGAGCAGATGCAGTCCCTCACCTGCTCACCCCAATCTGTCCCTTTTGAGGCTTACTTTCCAGAAGAAGGACAGACAATAAATAAATGAATATATTATTTCCAGTAGTGAGAAGTGCTACAAACAATTGTAAACTAGGGGAAGGGGCTCCTGAGAGTCGCAATGGTTGTGTTAGCTTAGGTGGTCCAGAAGGGCCTCTCTGAGGAGGTGACTTTGAGCAGACACCTGGGTCAAGTGAGGAAGCGGCCATATAAAAATTGGGGGTGCCTTTGCGAGGCCGAGGCGGGAGGACTGTTTGAACCCAAAAGTTTGAGGCCAGCCTGGGCAACACAGTGAGATCCCATCTCCACAGAAAAATGAAAAATGGGGGTGAGGGTTGATGAGAGCATCCAGACAAAAGGAACAGCAGGTGCAAAGACTGAGATGGGAATGAGCTGGGTGAGTTTGGAAAAAAGCAACAAGCTCTGTCCACTAGACCTATAATGTCAGCCACATAGGTAATGCAAAATTTTCTAGTAGCCACATCATAGAAAGTAAAAAGAAATAGGTGAAATTAATTTTCATGGAACCCAATATATCCAAAAGATGAGCATGTTAATGCATAATCAATATAAGAATTATTAGGCAGATATTTTACATTATTTTTTCCATTCTGAATTTTCAAAATATGTGTATGTTACACTTATAGCACAGTATAAGTAATAATATGGACTAATTACACGTGCTCAGTAGCCATATGTTACTAATGGCTGCTGTGTGGGACAGTGCAGGCTTAAAGGATTGGATAATTTGTAAAATTTTGCCCTCTACTCTACTGATTAATAACAATGCTATTGAGCTCCTGGGTCCTCTGAGCTTCTGGGCTTTCAAATGCATGGAGAAACTGCCTACCCCTATTCAGGTGGGTACCCCAGGCCTGCTACCTCAGAAACGGCATTTGATCAAGATCCCAGTGTTATGTGCACAGATTAGAGTCTGCAAAGTGCTGCTTCAATTTCAGCTGCATCAGACAAGTCTGGGCTTCAATTTCAGCTCTTCCACTTATTCACGTGGGATCTGTAGCATGTCTTTTAATTAACATAATCATGTCTCCCACAAGCAGCGCAAATACTATGTGCTAACCACCCACAAGCCCTGGTCTCCCAGGCCAGGGTAATAATAAACTCTAGCCCCGAACTTCCACATTCTTGAGTCCCCATTTTACAGATGAGGGAGCTGAGGCCCAGAGTATTGAATTGCTTTTTAGGTTTGTACAACTGGATGTAACAGAGGACACACTGGAGCCCTTGTCTCCTGACCCTATCTCTGGCTGAGTCAGTGACCGTAAAAGGCTGGGTCACTGAATGTAAAGGCTAGATTGAGCCCGTGGAATTCGCCTCTAAGCCCTGTGCCTTTCCCTTTCTTTGTGTGGCTAATCCCAGGCCTGGGAGAGAGGGCTATGTTTATCCAGCCTGTGCTAACCGTGTCGATTCTGTAGCTGCCCCGACTGAGTGTGTGCTGACCTGAGCCCATCTTTTCATCCAGGGGCAGTTTGCTGGGGAAATGTGGCTGGAAAAACTCTGCCTCCAAAATTCTCACTGGAGGCCGGGCGCAGTGGCTCACACCTGTAATCCCAGCACTTTGGGAGGCCAAGGCAGGCGGATCACGAGGTCAGGAGATCGAGACCATCCTGGCTAACATGGTGAAACCCCGTCTCTACTAAAAAAATACAAAAAAATTAGCCGGGTGTAGTGGCGGGCGCCTGTATTCCCAGCTACTCAGGAGGCTGAGGCAGGAGAATGGCGTGAACTCGGGAGGCGGAGCTTGCAGTGAGCCGAGATCACGCCACTGCACTCCAGCCTGGACAACAGAGCAAGACTCTGTCTCAAACAAACAAACAAAAAAAAACTCACTGGAACCATGAAAGGTGGCAGTTAGCCTCATGGTTAATGCTTGGATGTGGGATGTTGGGTGGGTCCCTTCACTTTGCAGAGCTTCAGTTTCCCTGATGGGGATCCCATGAGCCCCCTCCCTTGGGCTGATGAGAATATTAGGGTTGAGTGTTAGGGTTTGCAATGTGCTGCTTCCATTTCAGCTGCATCAGACAAGCCTGGGCTCCAATTTCAGCTCTGCCACTTACTGGAATCTGTACCATATCTCTTAATTAACATAATTATGTCTTAATTATGTCATAATTAGTTCTCCCACAAGCAGAGCAAATACTGTGTGCTAACCATTATGCTCCCCTGAATCCTTCTAACAAACAATATCACAAGGCAGTTTCTGTCTTTGTTGAAAAAATTAGAAGTGGGGTCTTGCCATCTTGCCCAGGCTGGTCTGGAACTCTTGGGCTCAAGCAATCCTCCCACCTCAGCCTCCCAAAATGCTGGGATTACAGAGGTGAGCCCACCACACCTGGCCTAGGTTCTGCCTTTATTTCCCATTTTACAGATGGGGAGACTGACGCTCAGAGAGGAGAAATGCAGGCTCAAGGTCCCACGGCTGCTTATAGCCAGAGCCAGGGCTGTTTGATTTTATGTTTGATTTGTCACTCTGGAGGTGAACCCTTCAGCATCCTTTGGGTTCTCTGAGCTCCCTCCCCACGTCTACCACCCAGCTCTCACTCCTCTTCATCATGATGAGAGTCTGAGTCTTATTTCCTGTTGCAGATCATCATCTTTGAGCAGGAAAACTTTCAAGGCCACTCGCATGAGCTCAGTGGGCCCTGCCCCAACCTGAAGGAAACTGGCGTGGAGAAGGCAGGCTCTGTCCTAGTGCAGGCTGGACCGTAAGTACCTGGGTGGCCTCTCCTGGTCAGGGACTTTGGGTGAGGTGATCAGGTTGTGGAGTGGGGGAATCTACCCTTGCTCCTGTCTGCAAATCTGGGGACCAAGTTTTGGGGTCTGGCAGCCTATGGAGATAATTCATGCTTTGCAGTCAGATAGAGCTGGATTCAAATCCAGGTTCTACCACTTCTAGGTTGTGTGGTGTTGGACCAGGACCTTCCCCCTCTAAGCCTCAGTTTTCTCCTCTGTAGGATGAGGTTAACCATGTACTCTGGGGATGAAGGGAGAGGGTTGTGTGGAAAGCCTGATACAGAGGTCAGCCACTTCCTCAAGGCAGGAAGACGGACATAGTGACTCATGAAGCTTTTACAACTGCCAATCTCTGGCTCCAGGAGTGTCCTCACTCCTGGGAGGTTTAAGGCTGGATGTTCCAGCTCTGCATCCACTCCTCCCTTCCCGAATCCTGACAATACTGGGTCTTTACAGATTTTTTGGCACACTTGGGGGCCAGGTCTCTATCCAAGAGAGAAGGGGAGCTGAATGGTTGGCTCACCTTATGTGATGTAGCTGAGCATAGTCCTATGTGAGCCTGCAGAGAGTCTGGGACACAAAACCACAGCTTCTCTGGTCACTCCTTCTCTGTAAAAGCCTCAGGATGTAGGAATGTCCACTGGTGGCCAGTAAGTCAGATATGGCTGGAGATCCTAAGGTGACCCATACCACACCCCAAGGTTCTCAGGGAATTTTGCAGAGTTCCATGGCCCTTCATGGGTCAGAACCTGAAGATGTGCAGAACACAGCTAAAGCAGTGGCCCTGCCAAACCTTGGTCATCTGACATGCTCAGGGAATCTGTTGCATCCAAGATAATCCCTTTCTGGATAGCTGAGATTTGACTGTTTAAGCACCACATCTGATTTTCAGCTGCCTTTTCAAATATTTTGATGAAAAAAAATTTCCCAAAGAGATTTTACACTCTTCTGCTTTCTTTTTTTAAAAATATAACATTTGGTATTTTTATTAATTATCATTTATTTTAAAACTAAGAAGATACGGTTTAAGGCAAAAAACCATATGACTTGTATTCACTACTCAGAAGTAACCATTATTAAGATTTTGGTATGAATTTGGATTTCTCTCTCTCTCTCTCTCTCTCTCTCTCTCTCTCTCTGTATATATATATATATAATCAAATCAAACTTGGATCATACTAAACATAATGTTTTATTACTGACTTTGGAAACTTTACAAGGTAGCACAAACTCTCTCCATGTCATTAAATAGCATTTTATGTTGGTGTTTTTCAAAGTAGTTTGAGGAAAATTAGCATCAGATTCACAGAGGGGAGATGCTTTAAAATGGAGGTTCTTGAGCCCCACTTCAGCCCCACTAAATCAAACTTAGCTCTGGAGCCTGGAATCTGCATTTAACAAGCTTACCTAGTGATAGTTACACCAATTACATTTGAGAACCCACATCCTATGTCATTACTTACTATGGCTTTGTAACAGCCTATGATTGAATATGCCATATCCAGGTCCTGATTGTAGGATGTTTAAGTTTTTCAGTTACTGGATATTATAAACAATGCCACAATGAACATCCTTATTCAGATATCTGTGATCCCTTGACAACTGTTTTTGTTTGTTTGTTTGTTTTGTTTTGTTGAGACAGAGTTGTAGCACTTGTCACCCAGGCTGGAGTTCAATGGCACGATCTCAAGTCACTGCAACCTCCGCCTCCCGGGTTCAAGCAATTCTCCTGCCTCAGACTACTGAGTAGCTGGGATTACAAGCATGCACCACTGTGCCTGGCTAACTTCTTGTGTTTTTAGTAGAGACGGAGTTTCACCATGTTGGCCAGGATGATCTCGAGCTACTGACCTCAGGTGATACGCCCGCCTCGGCCTCCCAAAGTGCTGGGATTACAGGTGTGAGCCACAGCACCCAGCCCCTTGACAACTGTTTTCTAAGGACCCATTGCCTGAAGTAGAATTGCTGGATCAAGACTACTCTTCCAAAAGAGGACAATAAACACGACCTCCTCTTTCGTTAATGACTTAAATCATTCCTCTGAACAGACATTATTACACATTGCTGAAATGTTCGCCTCTGCACTGGCTGGTCCCAGAATGCTAATCATTTTGAGATTTGTGCCTTCTTTCTCTTATTTTCTGCTTTCCTCTATTATCCATGCCCGACCTGAAAGCCATCCCTTCCTCTTTAATGTACTATTTTTCTTCTAATGTGGATCTACAAAAACAGAGTTTGGGCAGAGTCTAACAACAGGAACAAGAGAAGAAACAGATCCAAAGAGAGGGGCTTTGGGCATAGGGATGTTCTAGAGTCAGTTCTCAGTGGTGAAGGCTGACTGTGCATCTCTCTTCCCAGCTCCACTTGCAGCCGTGTCATATTGATAGCTTGAAATCTGCCACAGTAGGAGCATTTACACCATGGAAATTGGCAAACGCTGTGAATCAAGAGTGTTAATTTTTGTTTTGTTTTTTGAGAGTTGGCTATTAACTTACCAGCATACTATTGGCTTTAGTGCATGGCGTCTATATATTGGTATTTGTTGCTGGGCCGTTACTTAAGCTGCCTTCTTATTTCTTAACTGTGTTCCAGGTGGGTAAAGGCAGCATAGCACTGAGTTGTAGATAACTGAGGGGATTTTGCACTTGGATTTGCTGTGCTAAGGTTTGTGTGGGGCTATTACATCTTGCCGGGCTCGGCAAGAGTGAACCCTAGGAGTCAACGTCAGTACCCAGGATTCTGCCATAGGAAGCTTGGAGTGGAACTGACCTGCCCCCTTTCTCTCTGTCTCCATGGCAGCTGGGTGGGCTATGAACAGGCCAACTGCAAGGGCGAGCAGTTTGTGTTTGAGAAGGGTGAGTACCCCCGCTGGGACTCATGGACCAGCAGCCGGAGGACGGACTCCCTCAGCTCCCTGAGGCCCATCAAAGTGGTGAGCCCCCTGCCATCATCCTACTTCCTCTCTCTGCCCATCATCCTACTTTCTCTCTCTGCCACCTTGGAGCCAGAGGTCTGGGGACCAGGAAGGAGCCCACCCCTCTAGCATTGTGCCCCTTCTGATTGGTGAGGAACCTCCTCACTGGGTGACCTTGCAAAAGTCATTTTACTTCCCTGAGTCTCAGTTTCTTCATCTGTAAAATGGGCATATTGGTATCTACTGTCCTGAGATTCCAATGTGCTTATTAGCTTGAGGGCTGTCACACTGTGCAACTCCAGGGGGCTCCACTCACAAGACTACGAAATGCTCCAGAGGGCACTATTCACATTCTATTTTATGTGGTTGGTGCCCACAACCCGCCCCCCCAGGGTTGGGCAACTCCCGTCATTGCTCAATAACCAATAGCCATCAGAAATACCACAAGAAATTATGAGTTTGGGGCTGGAGGAGAAGGTGGTTTAGCTCTTCTTCAAGACTCGTGCCAGTGTGAGTTTTCAGTGCTTCTGAGATCCTGATTCTTACTAGTGTGTGAGTGTGTCAATTCTTGGGAAGGTGACAGGGCCCATCACTGCTCAGTGACGCTCTCAAACCCTCCAAGCCCAGTCTAGCTCCTCCCAGGACCTACTGGAAAGTTGGAGAACACTGGACTTTGCACCCCACAGACCCAGGTTCCCAAGTTGGCTGTGCTGCTCCCAGCTGTGTGGCCTTGAGCACGTCATTTGACCTCTCTGTGCCTCACTTTCCTCACCAGCTAAATGGCATAAAAGGATTTTATGTCTAAGGGACAAGGGTTTTATGTTTAAAGGATTAGATGAGATAACTAAGGAAAATGTCATAGGAACAGGAGGATGGGAAGAGAC
The DNA here is from genome assembly GCF_028885625.2 of Pongo pygmaeus. NCBI lineage: Eukaryota > Metazoa > Chordata > Mammalia > Primates > Hominidae > Pongo > Pongo pygmaeus. The sequence goes on from NC_085931.1 coordinate 36,130,607, forward strand.
GTAGAAATGAAGAAAAATCAAAATATCTCAGGTGCCTATTAGAGGCACATTAGCCTGTGCATGTGTGTGTGTGCATGTGTGGGTGTGCACGTGTGTGTGCATATGTGTGCATATGTGTGTGTGCAAGTGTGGGTGTGCGTGTGTGCGTGCATGTGTGGGTGTGCATGTGCGTGTGTGCATGTGTGGGTGCTCACATGTGGGTAGGTAGGTAGATCGTAGCCACCATTTACAAAAGAGAAACTTGAGGAAAAAATGACATTTCAGAATCAAACATTCCCCAAAGTGTTGCAGAGTGTCTGTTACATGAAAATGGCCCAGTAGAAACTTAGCAAATGGCTGTGATCCAACAGCAGTTTTCATAGACACGTAGTGGGTGCATTGGGAAGAGTGATGTGTGGGACATGCTGATCCCAACTCTGGGGCATGAGCATGGGGTGGGAAGGCCAACCCTGGGCCCCCTCACCCATACTCACTTCCCCCCACCCTCTGCCAATAGGACAGCCAAGAGCACAAGATCATCCTCTATGAAAACCCCAACTTCACCGGGAAGAAGATGGAAATCATAGATGACGATGTACCCAGCTTCCACGCCCATGGTTACCAGGAGAAGGTGTCATCTGTGCGGGTGCAGAGTGGCACGTAAGTGCATTGCCAGCCCTGGCTCACCCTGCCCCAGGAACTGAGACTCTGGGGTCCTAAGTCCTGCTCTGCCCTGTACACACTGGTGATCTTGCACACATCAGTGTGCTCTGCTGACCTCTGGCTTCCCACTGGAAAGTAAATGGGAATTCTCTGCCCATAGGTGGCTTACAGCCCCTGAATTTCTTTCTAGAGCTGCCTTTGGGGAAATGGTATGCCTTTGGAGTGGAGAAACCTTGGCCTTAACCTCAGCCCCAGTGAGCAAGACATGTATGTCAGAGGGGCAAGTTGAGGCAGAGGGAGGATTAGGTTGAGGCAGGAGGGAAGGAAGGAGTTGAGTAGTCCGAAAGCTGTGAGAAGCAGGAGGACCAGCCCATGCTGCCTTTGACTGCGTGTGTCCCTAAGTTTGGGAACAGGAGGTGTCATTTTCCACTGAATTGAAGTTCCTGGGCACATCGACCCTGGCCATCAGCAGTGAGGGATTTCTCATGGTAAAAAATTTGGATTCCATGGGGGTCCACAGATGAGCTTTGGGCAGCGGTGTGCTGGAAACAGCTTATACCAGCTTGTAAGAACTGACCTTTTTTTAATTGAGATGGGGTCTCGCACTGTCACCTGGGCTGGAGTGCAATGGAATGATCTCGGCTCACTGCAACATCTGCCTCCCCGGTTCAAGCGATTCTTCTGCCTCAGCCTCCCAAGTAGCTGGGATTACAGGTGCCCACCACCAAGCTCAGCTAATTTTTTGCACTTTTAGTAGAGACGGGGTTTCACTATGTTGGCCAGGCTAGTCTCAAACTCCTGACCTCATGATCTGCCCGCCTCGGCCTCCCAAAATGCTGGGATTACAGGCGTGAACCACCTCGCCCAGCCTGGAACCGACTCTTAAATTTTCAGAATTTGTGTGAACTGGTTGGCTAATCATTGGTAGCTTGAAACCAGCCACAGGGTGCATTTACAGCATAGAAATCAGCAAGTGCTATGAATTAAGGCTGTTTCCCCCCAACAGAACCAGTTTAGCCAAACATACTGGCTTCTTGGGGTTTGTCAAACTCCTAAAATAGTGTGCAAAGTTCTGTGCTCCTATTCCGCTTCATTCCCTCATTCATTCATTCATTCATTCATTCATTCAGTCTGTCAGTGCTGCCATATGCCAGGCATTGTGTTAGGTGCCCAGGGTGAAGGAGATTAAAGAGATCTGGCTTCTGCCCTGTGTAGCCAGCAGTCTAGAAGGGGCAACTGTTAATACTTTAAGAATCCACATGAATCTAAGCTACTTCCTTGGAGAAAAGATTCTTGAGCTGAGATCTCAAGGAACAGTAGGAATTGCAGGGGTAAAGAGGCCAAGGAAGAGCATCCCAGACAACGAGAGCAGCATGTGCAAAGGCCCTGTGGTGTGTGTGTGTATGGGGGGAGCCTGATAGGTCTGAGAAACTCTACAAAGGCCATGGTGGCTGGAATGCAGAGATGTGGGAGCATAAGAATGCGAAGTAGAGCTGGAGGTGTCCGCAGAGACCGGCCAGGCAGGTCCTTGCAGGCCAGGCCTGTGTGACATTTTCTGGAGAGAAGACCAGCACTTTCATTAAGTAGCCCGTGGAACCTCTTTCATCAGAAGGCCCCTGGAACCTTCCCCAACTCTTCTTTGACCTTGCAACTGGGCTTGGAGGTGGGATAAGACTGGAGGGAGATGGTTCAAAGGCCTGGCTTATTCTAAGCTTCCGTGAGCTTAAGATATCACCCCCTTGCTCTGACCCCAGTACCAGGCCTTCAGTCAAAATTTGCTTCAGGAGGCAGTGAGCTCCCTGTCAAGAGAAGGAAGAAAGCAGAGGCTCAGTGCTAGAAGGGTGGTGTGGAAAGTGTGTCCTGCTTACCCCCAGGAAGTGGCAATGGTTGGGAGGCTTCACCCTTCCTAGTGGCTCATGGATGCTCTATCTCTCTCCTCTTGCCTGTCTATCTCTACTTCTCTTCCTGTCCCACTGGTTCACCCTCCCCTCACCTCTGGCCCTGCAGGTGGGTTGGCTACCAGTACCCTGGCTACCGTGGGCTGCAGTACCTGCTGGAGAAGGGAGACTACAAGGACAGCAGCGACTTTGGGGCCCCTCACCCCCAGGTGCAGTCCGTGCGCCGTATCCGTGACATGCAGTGGCACCAACGTGGCGCCTTCCACCCCTCCAACTAGTGCCCTCCCCACCATGCCTCCTTCCCAGGACCCAGGTCTGCTGCCCAGGAACCCTCCATACCTCCCAGAGAGTGAATAAAGTGTGACTTGCAACTTGTCTGCTGTGGGTCTTTGATCTCCCCTGGCAGCTGGTGTGTGTGTGTGTGAGAGAGAGAGAGAGAGAGTGACAGTGAGAGAGAAATGAGAATCAGCAAGTATCTGGGCTAGGAGTAGGGCAACAGAACCCTTATTGATTCTTACGGTTCTGCAGCTGCTTAGTTGTGTGACCTTGGACACAGTGCCCAACCTCTCTGAGCCTTTGTTTCTTCACCTGACTTGCAATTTCCTTGCCTCTGAGCGGCTGGCTTGGTTGAGCTCCTGAGCTCCCTGTTACATGCTGGTTGCTGAGCACAGTCACTCTCAGGGGCATGTGATGGGTGCCCCAGCCCTTAAAAACATACCCACTGCCCGTCGATCTTACCTTATCATGTTATCTCCTTGAGTCTGGGAGTCTTTTTGGATCTGCAGGAGAAGCCAAGAACCCTGAAACCCCCACTCCAGCCCGGAGAGGTCAGAATGCCATGTTTGTGAGTGTGTTCATTCATTCATCATATGGCTGGGGGCAACTGTTAGTAATTGAAGAATCTACGCAACCTCTAAGCTACTTCAATGAGGAAGAGACTATTGAGCTGTGAGGATCTTGGCTGTAGCCAGGCTCAAGGTGATGCAATGATCTGGGAATGAAGGCTTGGTTTACACTGCTGTTCTGGGGCACTGGCCAAGGATAGAGGCTCAGGCAAGTCCTTTTGCCTTCAGAGCTTTGATATTTCTTCTCAGGAAGATTGGAGAGAAATAGTGCCTTCCTAACGCGATTGCGACGGGGCTGAAACAAGATGCTGCAGGCCTTCTGTCTTTAGACTCAGCTTTTGTTGGTTAATTTGTAGTGCAAATATCCGCTTCCTGGGTGCGGCCTCTTGCCACTTTGTTTTTGGTATCTCTTGATGACATTTTAAATTTTAATGTGGTCAAACAGGAATATTTTCCTTTAGGGTTTATGCCTTTCAAATCTCCTTGAAGAAATTCTTTCTTTTTTTTTTCCCCCAAGACAGAGTCTTGCTCTGTTGCCCAGGCTGGAGTGCAGTGGTATAATCTTGGCTCACTGCAACCTCTGCCTCCCTGGTTCAAGCAGTTTTCCTGCTTCAGCCTCCTGACTAGCTGGGATTACAGGCATGCACCACCATGCCTGGCTAATTTTTGTATTTTTAGTAGAGACGCGGTTTCACCACGTTGGCCAGGCTGGTCTTGAACCCCTGAACTTGTGATCTGCCTGCTTTGGCCTCCCAAAGTGCTGGGATTACAGGCGTGAGCCACTGCACCTGGCCAACCTTGAAAAAATTCTTTCTAATCCCTGGTTACAAAGAAATTCTCCAATATATATTTTTTCCCTAAACTTTTAAAACTTTTGCTCTTCACATTTGCGTTCTTAATCCTTCTGGAGCTGATTCTTGTATGTAGTGTATGGTAGAGATTTAGTTTCTTTTTCTTTTTTTTCCACTTTGGACGTTCAGTGTCCTAAAATCATTCATGAAGGGGTCCATTTCCTGCACTGTGGTGCAATATCACCTTGCTGATCTATCCCCTTCCCCACAGGTGGGGTGATTTTATAGGCCCTCCACCCCCAGGCCTCCCGTGGCCTGGAATGGAGGCTACACAGCAGGAAGTGGGCATTACAGCCTGAGCTCCGCCTCCCGTCAGACCAGCGGCGGCATTAGATTCTCATAGGGGTGCAAACCCTATTGTGAACTGCACATGGAAAGGATCTAGGTTGCATGCTCCAATGAGAATCTAATGTCCCCTGCCCACAGCCCATGAAAAATTGTCTTCCACAAAATCGATCCCTGGTGCCAAAACATTTGGGGACCAATGCCCTATAACATGATTCTTCTTCAGGAATGTTTTAGATATTCTTGCCCTTTTAGGACTCCATTTAGAAGCATCCCCCCATATTTGGAAAAGTGGAAAAACTTGTTGAATGAGCTAAAGTGGTTAAAATGATTATCATAAAGGTAGAAACCAGTAAGTGCTCCATATACACCATGGAATACTACGCAGCCATAAAAAAGAATGAGTACATGTCCTTTGCAGGGACATGGATGAAGCTGGAAACCATCATTCTCAGCAAACTAACACAGAAACAGAAAACCAAACACCACATGTTCTCACTCATAAGTGGGAGTTGAACAGTGAGAACACATGGACACAGGGAGGGGAACATCACACACCGAGGCCTGTCAGGGGGTGGGGGACAAGGCGAGAGAGAGCATTAGGACAAATACCAAATGCATGCAGGGCTTAAAGCCTAGATGACGAGTTGATGAGTGCAGCAAACCACCATGGCACATGTATACCTATGTAACAAACCTGCACGCTCCACACATGTATCCCAGAACTTAAAATATTAAAAAAAAAAAAAAAAAGGCCGGGCAAGGTGGCTCATGACTGTAAACCCAGCACTTTGAGAGGCGGAGGTGGGCAGATCATGAGGTCAGGAGATCGAGGCCATCCTGGCTAACACGGTGAAACCTCATCTCTACTAAAAATACAAAAAATTGGCCAGGTGTGGTGGCAGGCACCTGTAATCCCAGCCACTCGGGAGGCTGAGGCAGAAGAATTGCTTGAACCCAGGAGGCAGAGGTTGCAGTGAGTTGAGATCGCACCACAGAACTCCAGCCTGGGTGACAGAGTGAGACTCCATCTCAAAAATAAATGAATAAATACATAAATAAATAAGTTTTAAAAAGAAACCAGTAAGTGCTCAATAAACGTTACTATCATCTATTTCTTCATTCATTCTTCAACCAATACCCACTGAGTGCCTATTTGGATACTTGGCTTACTACCTGGGTGATGAAATAATCTACAGCAAACCCCCATGGCACCAGTTTATAACAAACCTGCACGTGTATCCCCGAACCTAAAATAAAAGTTAAAAAAACAGAATCTGCACAAGTCTAAGCTACTTCCTTGAGGAAAAGACTCGAGCTGAGATCTCAAGGAGGAGTAGAAGTTGCAGGGGTAAAGTAGCCAAAGAAGAGTGTCCCAGATGAGAGCAGCACGTGCAAAGGCCCTGTGGTGGGAGGAGCCTGGTAGCTCTGAGAAACTCCACAAAGGCACGGTGGTGGCTGGAATGCAGAGATGTGGGGGCACATTGAAAACCTTGTTAAAGTGCTTAAAATGATTATCATAAAGGTAGAAACTAGTAAGTGCTAAATAAATGTTACTCTCATCCATTTCTTCATTGATTCTTCAACCAATACCTATTGAGTGCCTGTTTCACTCCTGGAACTGGGCAGAGTAGGGATACAAAGTAAGACAGATTCCCTGCCCCTAGAAGCTCTCACTCTGGGGGGATTGTAATAGTTTGAGAGTAGAGCAATGGTGATTATTATGGGTTGAATGAGAACCCCCCAAATTCATATGCTGAAATCCTAATCCTCAGTACCTTAGAGAATGTGACCTTATTTGGAAACTGGGTCATCGCAAGTGCAGTTTTTTTAAGCGATAGGGTCTCACTCTGTTGTCCAGGCTGGAGTGTGGTGGCACAGTCATAGCTCACTGCAGCCTCCAACTCCTGGGCTTTGAAGTGATCCTGTTGCCTCAGCCTCTGGAGAAGCTGAGACCGCAGGCGTGTGTGACCACACCTGCTAACTTTTTTATTTTTTATCTTATGTAGAGATTGGGGGGTGGGGGTGTCTCACTGTGTTGCCCAGGCTGGTCTCAAACTCTTGGCCTCAAGCAATCCTCCCGTCTCCGCCTCCCAAAGTGCTGTGACTGCAGGTGTGAGCTACCATGCCCGGCCAAATGTAATTAGTTAAGAGTAGATCACACTGGAGTAGGGTGGGCCCCTAATGGAATGTGACTGGTGTCTATGAAAATGGGAAACTTGGAGACAGCCACGCACACAGGGAGAATGCCATGTGAAGATGATGGGGTGATGTTTCTGCAAGGCAAAGCGTGCCGGAGATTGCCGGTCACCCACCAGAAGCTACGAGAGAAACACGGAGCAGATTCTCACTCGCAGCCCCCAGAGGGACCCGACCCTGCCAAAGCCTTGACCTCGGATTTCCAGCCTTCCTGGGGACCTTCCTAGAGAGTGCCCTGTCCGTCCTTGCTGACCCTTTCTTCCCGTCCTCAAGGCGACACTTCCCCCTGCAGCCACCAGGTGTCAGCAAAACGTCATCCTCGGGGCTCCCGGCCGGGCGTCCCGAGCTGCGCAGGCCCTGATTGGAGGCAAGCGCCGTCAGTCACAGGCGAGCAGCCCAAGCTGGGCGGGGCCTCCGCGCCTCGCCTCCCTCAGTAGGGAAACTGAGGCTCAGAGAGCCCGGAGCTCAGACAGTCTTGCCCCTGGGCCGCTGACAGTGCCTGGGCAGGCCTCTAGAGTCCCGTATCTTTCTGCAGCCTTGCTTTCCAAAACTTGTTGGGAAGGGGAGAAAAAAAAAATCAAATCCACCAACCATTCTTTGCTTTAGGAAGGTTATTCCAAGATTCCGAAGCGCTCTCTCACTCACGATGTCACTGGAAGCCGTGGAGCAAAGCCCTCCACTCAGGTAGGTGACAGAGCAACCGCTCCGTGCTTCAGTTTCCTCTAAAATGGGAGCAATAATAGTGCCGCTCAGAGGATTGCAGTGAAGAGTCCAGGAGATGACGCTTGTGAAGTTTAGGGCAGAGCCAGGCACACAGCAAGGCCCTGGGTAAAGGAGCGCAGTGTGAGAAGTGCTCAGAGGTGGCTGTGGGGGTCGGGGTGGGAGCAGGGAAGGCTCCCTGGAGGAGGAGGCTTGGGCTTTGTAGGAAGAGTACGAGTTTGCCAGATGGCCTGGATGGAAACCCCTTCCACATGTTCATTCACCAACTCACTCATTCATTCCTGTCACAAAATTACAACAAATTTAGTTTAAAGGCCTTAATTGACTTTTGGTTTTTTTTTTTTTTTTTTTTTTTTTTTGAGATGGAATCTCGCTCAGTCACCCAGGCTGGAGTGCAGTGGCACGATCTCAGCTCACTGGAACCTCCACCTCCCGGGTTCAAGCAATTCTCCTGTCTCAGCCTCCCGAGTAGCTGGGACTACAGGTACATGCCACTACCCCCGGCTATTTTTATTTTTGTATTTTTAGTAAAAAGGGGGGTTTCACCATATTGGTCAGGCTGGTCTTGAACTCCTGACCTCAGGTGATCCACCCAACTTGGCCTCCCAAAGTGCTGGGATTACAGGCGTAAGCCACCGTGCCCAGCTTTTAATTGACTTCTATTTGCCAATCTAGAATTGGGCAACACCTCATTCTGTAAAATAGAATGTGTGTCCAGATGAGTTGAACAGAAGAGATTTCTTTACAGACGGCAACGGGCAGAAGACGACACAGAGAACAAAAAAGCAGAATGGTCCCTTCAAAGTTACTTTCGTTGTAAAGGTTAAATCCTGGGGAACTTCGTTCTCCTATCGGCTGAAACTGGAAGGCAGGGCAAACACCTTGGTTTGGGCTTGCTGGTGTGGCACATCAGCACGAGTAACTCCATTTTGGTTTGGTCTGTGGGGCCTAGGGCAGGCGCTCAATCCAAACCAATGGCTCCTATAAACTTCTTGAGCACTCCCATCTTCCTCCTGCTGCCCTTCCTCTGCTTCCCTCTTCTTCTTTGCCCTTTTCCTGCTCTTCCTCCTGGTCCTATGGTTTCTCCTGCTCTGCAGCCCCACTTTTCTCCAACTTCCACCTTCTCTCCTTCCTCTCCTCCTCACTGTCATGTCCCCAGGGTCGGCTCAATCCCAGATGCAGCCACTCAGCCAGGCCCCAACCTCATCCCCTAGCCTGATGTGGTGGAGGGACGGGCAGCTGGAGCAGGTGGGCTTATGAAGGTGGACAGACATTGTCTCTAAGCCTGTGGAGGGTCCACCTGACCATCTGTATGAGCCTTGGGTTTCAGGGGGGACTAGCTCTTGGTGTTGGAGAGCTGGACTCAGCAGCCAGAGTAGTCCCTGGGAAGTGGGCTGGAGCCTGGCAGAAACGGGGAGGAAGCCACAGGGCAGCCCTAAGAGAGGCAGTGGAAACAGCCCCAAGTCCGGCACTGGAGCCAGAGGCCCCTGGAGTCAGGCAGGACTAGAGTCAAGTCCCAGATCTCCTACTCATTGACCCTGTGACGGCAGGCAAATGACCTTACCTCTCTGAGACCCTGTTTCCTCATCTGACCAAGGGCCATACAGTGGTTTTTATTCCACTGGTAATTCTCAGACACCTGGTCACTGACATGACACGAAGTACTTGCTCAATAAATGACAGCCTAGTTGCCTTTTCGCTCTTCATTCATTCATTGAATAGTAATTGGGGAATCTCTCCCATGCTGCCACTGCTCCATGTACCAGAGACACAAAGCAAAAGAGCCTGCCTGTCAAGCCTACCTTGTCACCTGTTGCCAGGAACTCCTGCTCCCTCCTAGGGCAGCCCCCAGGTAGTGGAGCTGAGAGAACCCAAGATGCTGAGCTGTGGGGTGGGCACGAGAACCGGGAGGGAGGTTTTATGAAAATCAGGTCTAGGTGCAGCCCCAGGCCAGGTCAGCTCGGAGGGGGCAGGCAGGTAAAACTGTAGGAAATTGGAGATACAGCAGGAGGGAGGGGGAAAAGGTAAAACCTCTCGCCTCCTCCTCAATGCCTAAAAATGTCTGAAGCTTGCTCAAAGCTAAGAATTTTAAACCCAAACTCAGACATCAGCCAATACAAAATGTTTACAAGGATTGGGGAACAAAAACTCTAAAGTGCCTCTGCAGTGATGTAAATTGGTGCCATCACTTTGCCAAAATTAGAATTTGACAGATTCTAGCAATGCTGAAGATGCAGAAATCTGGAGGCCCAACTATTTCTTCACTGGGTGTTTACCCTGGAAAATCTCTCCCACATCTGTACCAGGAGATAGGTTCAGGATGCTCAGAGCAGCATTGTCTGCGCTAGCAAAAAACTGGAAATAACCTACATGTCCATGAGAAGGGGAATGAGTAAATAATCAGCATGCAATAATATCATCATGCAACAGACAAAAGGGATACACAAGACCTTACATATTCAACATGGACATATCTCAGAAACATTCCCGGAGGTAAAAAAAAAAAAAAAAAAAAAAAAAAAGGGCCGGGTGTGGTGGCTCATGCCTGTAATCCCAGCACTTTGGGAGGCTGAGGCGGGCAGATCACAAGGTCAGGAGATCGATACCATCCTGCCTAACACGGTGAAACCTCGTCTCTTACTAAAAATACAAGAAATTAGCTAGGCGTGGTGGCGGGCACCTGTAGTCCCAGCTACTCAGGAGGCTGAGGCAGGAGAATGGCGTGAACCCGGGAGGCAGAGCTTGCAGTGAGCTGAGATTGCACCACTGTACTCCAGCCTGGGTGACAGAGTGAGACTCCGTCTCAAAAAAAAACCAGGCAAGTTACAGAACAATATTTGGTATTTAGAAGAATGTTTTTAAAACGCACATTATCTATAGTGAGGGATCAGTTTTTGTGTTTCACATTTTTTGATCCCTTATGGACTGAAAAGTTAGTAGAATACAGCAAAAATCAGTTACCGGAAATGCAAAATGAAAAATACAGCAATCATCCCCAATTTTAAATTTTTTAATTAATAATTAAAACAGACTGTCAAATTATTAAAAGTTGTCTTCTTCTTGTTTTTTTTTTAAGAGACGGGGGTGTCTCACTATGTTGCCCAGGCTGGGCTTGAACCCCTGGCCTCAAGAGATCTTCCTGCCTCAGCCTCCCAAAGTGCTGGGATTATGGGGGTGAGTCCACCACGCCCAGCCAAAAGTTTCTAAAGTCTTACTCTCAATTTCTGTGTTTATCTCATCGCAGATTGGTAACAAACAATTACCACCAACCAGACTTTGAGTTGGTGTTGGCAAAGTTTTTCTGTAAAGAATTAGGTAGTAAATATTTCACATTTTGGGGGCCAATATGGTCTCCGGCAACTACTCAACCCTGCTGGCATCACATAGAAGCAGCCGTAGGTAAATGTATGGGTGTGGCTGTACCTCTGTAAAACTATGAATGCTGAAATTTGAATTTCATTTTCATGTATTACGCAAATATTTTTATTACTTTTTATATTTTAAAAATATATTAGTTCATATTTTGGGGGTAGATGTGATATTTTGATACACATACACAATATGTAATGATCAAGTCAGGGTAATCAGGATACCCATCCCCTCAAACATTTATCTTTTATCTTTTCTTTGTGTTGGGGACATTACTCAACACAATTTTCCTCTTCTGGATATTGTGAAATCTGTAAGACATTATTGTTAACTCTAATTTCCCTGCTGTACTATTGAATACAAGAACTTTTTTTTTTTTTTTTTTTGAGGCAGGGTCTTGCTGTGTCGCCCAGGCTGGAGTGCAGTAGCGTAATCTTAGCTCACTGCAACCTCCACCTCCTGGGCCCAAGCAATCCTCCCACCTCAGCCTCCTGAGTAGCTGGGATTACAGGCACGTGCCACCACGCCTGGCTAATTTTTGTATTTTTTGTAGAGTCAGGGTTTCACCATGTTGCCCAGGCTGGTCTCAAACTCCTGAGCTCAAGTGATCCACCTGCCTTTGCCTCCCAAAGTGCTGGGATTACAGGCATGAGCCACTGTGGCTGGCCTGAATACAAGAACTTGTTTCTTCTACCTAACTGTATTTCTGTACCATTATCCAACTTCTCTTTCATCCTTCCCTCCCCACCTTCCCTTCCCAGCCTCCCGTAATCACCAGTCTACTCTCTACCTCTGTGAGATCCACTTGTTAAACTCCCACATATGAGTGAGAACACTTGAGTTTCTTCCTTTGATTTTTTCCCCAACCATTTAAAAATGTAAAAACTATTTTTAGCTTGTGCGTTGTATAAAATGAAGTATTCGGCCAGATTTGTCCTACAAGCCATGGTTTGCTGACATTAGCTTATCCAGCAATAGACACAAATAAACATAATGTTTGTTTTTTCAGAAAGATTTAACATAGCTGCTATCCAATTTTCTAAACAGAATGCTAATGATTTTGATATATGAGTTACATAATTTTTTTAAAGTATGCACATAGAAAAAAGACTGGAAAACATGCCAGATTATTAAAAATGGTGAGTTTGTGGTCTGGGCCATTTAGGCAATTGTTACTGTTTGCTTTGTGCTTTTCTGTTTTTTTATTTGTTTTTTTTAATTTCCAGGAAGTTTCTCTTTTCATCATCATGAGTCCTGGAAGGGTGCTGTGTTCTGTCCCTCTCACTCCTGACTGGCAATGACTCTAAAAAATTCCCCACCCGTGAGGAGGCCTTGGAAAGTGGAAGTGGAGATGCAGTCACTGCTCTCGGGAGAAGCTGAAAACAGTCATCCACCCTAGGAGAGGGGTTTTCTGCACTTCCTTGGCCATTGCTGGCCTCTGGGGTGTTTCAAGTTTTTCTAGAAAACAGGATCATTCTGTGGAGTGAGTCTCAGGACATTGACATGGGAGGAACAAAACTTTTCTTGCTTTTTTGGTGCACCCTGGGCTGAAATAAGAAAACTACTAGGGGTGAGTCTTCAAAGCAGAGACAACCCAGGTGAGCGGAGTGGTGGGGAGGGTTTAAAAACAACACAGGTGGAGAGGAGCACTCTCTCTGTCAGATAAGATCTCATCCAGTGGGGAGAACCATGCGTGCTCAGGATGGGATGTCTGCCTCAGAATCCCCTGGAATATGGATTTCCACTCCACCCATCTTCTGCTGCAGCAACAGAATTGGTTTCTATCAAGGTGGGACTGAGGTGCTGGGCAGGTAGACTATCACCTCCCAAGTGATAAAGCAGCTGGCTGGGGATGTGGATGGGAAGGAGCTCAGAGGCTGCCCCAAGCTCCTCCTAGCACGAAGCTGAAAACCAGACCCTTCTGCCCCTAAGAGGCTGTCGAGGGCTTCCTGGCTCCTCTTGTGAGAAAAGAGACTCAGTGAAGCAGGGCTCATATTAGTGAATCCCCAAAGGTATTCCCAGCTGCCCTGAAGCTGCGGTTCTCAGTGGGTGAGCCACAAACCAGCATCACTGGCATCACCTGGGATCTTGTTAGAAATGCAAGTTCAGATCAGGAGCCGTGGCTCAGGCCTATAATTCCAACACTTTGAGAAACTGAGGTGGGAAGATCGCTTAAGGCCGGGAATTCGAGACCAGCCTGGACAACATGGTAAGACCCCATCTCTATAAAAAATAAAAAATTAGCTGGGTGTGGTGGTGCACAACTGTAGTCCTAGCTACTCAGGAGGCTGAGGTGGGAGGATCACTTGAGCCTAGGAGTTCAAGGCTGCAGTGAGCTGTGATCACGCCATTGCACTCCAGCCTGGGCAAAAGAGTGAGAACGGGTCTCAATAAATAAATAAAAAGAAATACAAGTTCTCAGTCCTACCCTAGACCTACTGAATCACAATTTGGGAGGGAGGGGTGTCCCAGCTGTAAACCCAAGTTTGAGAACCATTGCTTTGCCAAGATAGGGTCTTGCTATGTTGTCCAGGCTGATCTTGAACTCCTGGGTTCAAGTGATCCTCCTGCCTCAGCCTCCCAAAGTGCTGGGATTATAGGTGTGAGCCATTGCACCTGGCTACCATTGCCTATGGGTTTTGTATTTCTTTAAGTTGTTCACCTTTCTGCATCTTTCTTTCATGAAAATAGGTGGGTGATATGTTCATTTTCCAAGACCAGTTTATAGTTAATGCTGTTTCTTCATAAAGTTATTCTTTTTTTCACTAAAGAAGGCAACATTGAGTGGATTGGGCATAAATTTTCTTTCTCTCCATTAATCCAGGAATTAGGAAACATCAACCAGGTGGCTCACGCTGCCATTTCCCAAGATAGCAGTTTCTGTCCAAAAGATTGGTCCACATATTGGTCAAATCCTCCTTTTCTTCCAGGCATACTTTATATTCATCATTATTATATATTCAGGAGGCAAACTATATTCTTCTTTTTAGAGATAGGGTCTCACTCTTGCCCAGGTTAGAGAGCAGTGGTGCCATCACAGCTCACTGAGCCCTGATCTCCTGAGCTCAAGTGATCCTCCTGGCTGAGCCTCCCATGTAGCTGGGACTACGGGTGTGCACCATCATGCCCGGATAATTTTTTATTTTTATTTTTTGTAGAGGTGGGGTCTCGCTATGTTGCCCAGACTGGTCTCAAACTCCTGGGCTCAGCTCAAGCAATCTTCCCGTCTCAGTCTCCCAAAGCACTTGGATTATAGGCATGAGGCACGGCCCCCAGCCTTCAATTTTTCTTTAATGTTGGTTTCCCTGTTAGAATGAAAGCTCAGTGAAGCACATCTTGTTCACCATTGCGTCACCACCACCGCGTACCATGACAGGCTCACAGGAGGCATTTATTAAGTGATTGCTGGCTGATGTCCTCACGCTTCCATCTATGACCTGTGGCTTATTCCCATTTTCTAGGGGAGCCCCTAAGGCTCAGAAAGGGGGAGATGACTTGCTCAAGGCCATGCTGGTGGAAAATGAAAAAGCCGGGTTTGAACCCAGGGCTCTATCCCACCCAGGGTGGTCAACCTTTCTGGCTTTTCTTGCATCACAGCATTCCAAAACCTCCTCCACCCATGCTGGAGGCCTCTCTCCTGGCTGCCCATGGTCACTGCACAGCCCTGTGCACGGAGCCTGTCTCTGGTGCTGGGCTGGAGGGAGGTGAAGTTTTTGAAGCTTCCAGTACTGGAAATGGTGGTAGTGGGCAGGGCACCCTGACCGTGGCTTTAGAAATAGGAAGCCTGAAATAGCTCTTTCTGGGCTTCCCCTTTGCTGTGGCCTTTGAAGCCCCCTGAGTGCAGGGCTGAGAGTCCTGGCGTCCTGTGGCTGCCCCGGACAGGCTCTGCAGGGAATCCGGGCTGGAAGCCAGGCCCAGGTCGGAGCCGCAGACCACCACAATAGTGGCTTCCTAAAACCAAATGTTTGCTCCCCATCTCGAGCAGGGGAGTTGATTGGTGATGGCCGCGGGCATCTGGGAGCCTTGGCAGGGCAGCCCTGAAGGAGATCCCAAAAGAAGGGTGTATGAGTTCTTCATGCAGCTCTCCTGAACTTCCATCACCCATCTGAGCTAATGAGTTTCTGTTAAATTCACACACTTCTCAGCAATCCCCTGATCCAGGCCTGCATCCTCTCTTGTTCACACAACCCCAGCAGCCTTCTCACAGGTCTGTCTGCACTCCCTCTGTCCCCCTACAAATCCCACACAGAAGTCAGAGGGATCTCAAAATGCAAATCTGATCATGAGACTCTCCTGCTTAAACCTGCCATGGCTCCCCTTCACCCTCTGAATACAAATCCTAATTACTGACTCAAAAGACCTGTGTGGACCAGCACTTGCTTTGTCTCTTCAGCTTCCTACCATGTATATAAACTTTTTTTTTCTATCCTGTGTACCCTTGATGAGTCCTCCAGCCACAGGACTCTGGCACATGCTGTTTTCTCTTCCTGAAACATATTTTCCCCCAGTTTGCCTAACTATCATTATTATTATTATTATTATTATTATTATTATTATTATTATTATTGGAGATGGAATCTCGCTCTGTCATCCAGGCTGGAGTGCAGTGGCATGATCTTGGCTCACTGAAACCTCCGCCTCCTGGGCTCTAGCAATTATCCTGCCTCAGCTTCCCGAGTAGCTGGGATTACAGGTGCACACCACAATGCCCAGCTAATTTTTGTATTTTTTAGTAGAGGCAGGGTTTCACCATGTTGGCCAGGCTGGTCTCAAACTCCTGACAGATCAAGTGATCTGCCTGCCTCGGCCTCCTAAAGTGCTAGGATTACAGGCGTGAGCCACCACACCTGACGTAATTATCCCCCTTATGCAGGCTTCAAATCTCAGCCCAGCATCCTCCCTGGCTTCAGTGGCCAGGCCAATCTTCTGATGCGCAATTTTCTGCTTTGCTCACCTCTCTTTGGAACCCCTAATCACACATGTTGCTCTATATGTATTTGTTTAGTTCTTTGATTTCATTTCCATCTCTTTTCCTAGGCTCTATGAGGGCAAGGGCCAGGCCTGATTTTGCATTCAGTATATCCACAGAGCACAGTATATAGTTGAGGCTTGATAGGTATTTATTGAATGAATGAAATATCACATGAATGAATGAATGAGTGGTCAAACCCAGAGACTAGGACTTGACCAACAGGAAAGACTCCTTAGAATTAGTCACATCCAAGCACGAGGCCATGGAGACACCTGTCATGCTAATGAAAAATCAAGCACTCGGTAAAAAGCTTGTCTTGTTTTCTCAACATGTGCCAATTTCTTTATCTGAAAACAACTCATTGTTCAGGCACAAATGCTTCCCCCTCCTCGAGTTAGTGGCCACCCCCATTCCTCCCTTCCAGAGCACAGACTCCAGAATCTGTTACAATAACTCTTCAGAACTGCGTGTCTTAACCAACCTCGTCTCAACATTCTCATCTGGAAACAGGGTGCATTGGCTTGCTTGGCAGGACATGTAGCCTACAAAGTGATGAATCCATAGCCTGGTGCCCAGCTGCTGCATAAAAACATAATTTCTCCATTTTTAAACTTGTAATGCTTCCTCCTACTTTGGGTACTACCAGAACGCTCCAACCATCTCAGTCTAGAGAGTGTAAAGAAAAGTATCCAATACATGCTTTCATTCTAGGCAAGGCTACTCATTCTCAACTTTTTTTTTTTTTTTTTTTTTTTGCGACAGGGTCTCACATCACCCAGGCTGGGGTACAGTGGCACCATCGGGGTTCACTGCAGCCTCAACCTCCCTGGGCTCAGGTGATCCTCCTGCCTCAGCCTCCTGAGTCTCTGAGACCACAGATGTACCACCATGCCTCACTAACTTTTTTATTTTTTGTAGAGATGGTGTTTCTCCATGTTGCCCAGGCTCATCTTGAATTCCTGAGCTCAAGCGATCTGCCCTCCTCGGCCTCGCAATCAACTTCACTCCTCTTGATGTGTGGTGGGGGCTGCCCTGTGCATTGCTGGATATTAACTGCACCCCCGGCCTCTACCAGCCAGTTGGCCAGTAGCAACCCCCAACACGTGATGACCAAAAATGTATCCAAACATTGCCAAGTGTCTCCTGGGAGCAAAATCACCCCAGGTTGAAAACTGTAGGGAATTAGGGATATTCATACTAGGGATAAGGACATTTCCAAAGAGGATAGTGGATGGGGTCACTAATGGGATTTCCAGCAGGATTGCAGACAGGGAGGTGAAAATTTAGGACAAATCATGCAAAGTAGGTGTCTGCCTCCACCTTCTACATGAGATGGACTCAGATAATCCATCAGGGATGAAGGGGATCAAGTCTCCCATTTTACAGATGGGGAAGTAGAGGTCCACAGGGAAGAACTTTGTTATTGGGCAAGCAGTGAGACCTGGGTGCCTAAAACACATTCGTACAAATGCATATGCATGTAATATGTGCATATGTATTAGATAAATATTTGACATATATGTAGCAACTCTATTAGAAATAGAACTCTGTTAGAAATGTAGTACTCTTGAGGCCAGACTTCGAGACCTGCCTGGCTAACGTGGTGGCTCTACAAAAACTACAAAAATTAGCTGGGCATGGTGGTGTGCACCTGTAGTCCCAGCTACTCGGGAGGCTGAACCTGGGAGGTGGAGGTTGCAGTGCGCCGAGAACGCACCACTGCACTCCAGCCTGGGTGACAGAGCAAGAGCCTGTCTCAAAAAAAAAAAAAAAAAAAAAAAGATATGGGGTCACAAATAGGAAAGGAATTTTTTTTAGATTTTTTTTTCTGTGTATCCATGTGTGAGTACCCATACACTCACATACATGCATGCACACACAGACACAGACACAGGTGTACCCTAAGCCTTCCTGCTTCCTTTTGTTCAGGGAGGAGAAAGTGGGGGGATTTGGGGTGTATTTAGTACCCTCAGTATTCCAATTTCATGTGTTACAATCCATTACTACTATCAGGGCTAGCTGCATAATTTGTGGGGCCCAGCACAAATGAAAATGCAGGGCCCTGGGTAGGGACAAGGAAGCCAATTTCCTCTTTTCATGAACTGGCTTTTCCAGTCGATGCAAATGGACAAAGCCCAGGGAACTGTACCCTCCATGCTGGTTTGTTCTGGATTGTTGGATGGCACTGGTAAGAGGCCCTAGCTGAATCACCTGCAGAATGTGCTGTGCTACTGTCAGATTACTGGAGGGAAACTGCCTTCTTGATCACCACATGGTGCTATGAAAGTTGCAGATACAGGATAAAGTCCACTCTACTCAGACCCAGACAAACTGAAGCCAGGAGAGCACAAAGGAGAGGAGCTCATGCTTGCATGTCTAAAGCTAAAAGCTGTTTCCAGGCAATAACCCACAGGAAATTCTCTCATCTCCTTCATGCATTTTGTGCTTTGCATGGCTTGCGTGTTTCACACACATGCACATATTTCTGTGACATGATTTTTTTTTTTTTTTTTTTGAGACAGTCTTGCTTGGTCTCCCAGGCTGGAGTGCAGAGGTGCGATCTCAGCTCACTGCAAGCTCCACCTCCCGGGTTCACGCCATTCTCCTGCCTCAGCCTCCCAAGTAGCTGGGACTACAGGCGCCTGCCACCACGCCCGGCTAATTTTTTGTATTTCTACTAGAGACGGGGTTTCACGGTGTTAGCCAGGATGGTCTCGATCTTCTGACCTCGTGATCCACCCGCCTCGGCCTCCCAAAGTGCTGGGATTACAGGTGTGAGCCACTGTGCCGAGCCACAATTTCGTACTAGACATTTTTTAGGACTGCAGAAATTCAGATAAGATGATCTCAAAAGAAGACCTGCCCGATAATGGCTTCTCTACCAGTGATCTACTACTAACTCTGGCTTTGAGCCTCTGGTACCAATAAACTGTTTCTAAGCAGCTTACATGAACTTCTTGCTTTTACCGATAAAGACTTCCCTTTACCCTACCCTCTTTGGATGCATCTGTGGCTTGCTATAACTGTGCATCCCAGGTTATTATCCTTTTTGCTTACTCACAGGTAAGATAATTATGAGTTTTTTTATGGCTTTTTTTTAGGTTGACAGTGCCCTGGGATATGGGCCCAACCCTGAACCCTCTTGCACCTATCTATGCCTAGGCTTCTGCCAGGGTGGAAGGCGATGACAAAACGTGGGCCTCCCCCAGCCCAGGTGACCCAGTCACTGCTCTGAAGCAAGGCAGGGAATGCAAAGCCGGGCAGGGACCACGGGACCAGGGGTAGGGAGTGGGCAACAGCAGGCCTCAGACCCATGTGTCATCAGAGGCTCCAGGCTCTCAGCATGCTCCATCGTGCCATCAGACTTCACTTAGAAACCACAAATTCAAAGGTAAAATGATAAAGGGTTTTAAGGCAGTGACTGTACATTATTAAAATTCTGAGTGCCAAGTCCTGTGTGACTCTACTGGTTGCAGGCCCACAAAGCCAGCCCTGACAAACACTATTAATTTTGATGTTCAAATTGTCCCAGATTTGGCTAGTGGGAACCCCTTCAAGCTGGTTCCTGTGTCCTTTTTTTTTCTTTTTAAATAAACGTTTCAAGTGTAGAAAGTAATGTTTAAAATTACCCAATTTTATCCAATTATCCAAAAGTTGTATTCAGTTTAACAAATGTAAAGCAAGACTTTTGAAAAAAAAAAAGTTTACAATTAGATATAAAATGCTTAATAATATACTTTCACATTCACAGTGGGTGTTTTTGAAAAATGAATTTTGCTAATGTAGCTTAAAAGCAAAATTATAGTCTCATTGAAAATAAATAAGTCTTTAACTGAAGAATAGTCCTCCCTCAGGATGGATCCTGTGTCCTTGGCATGCCACTGTCATTTTCTGAGCACTCTTTTACTTTCTGGCTCATCTTTTTCCTTCCCAGACCAAGTTTTGTTTTTCTTTTTTCCTTTGTTTTTGAGATGGAGTCTTGCTCTATTGCCCAAGCTGGAGTGCAGTGGCAGGATCTAGGCATCTTGGCTCACTGCAACCTCCGCCTCCCAGGTTCAAGGGATTCTCATGCCTCAGCCTCCCAAGTAACTGGGACCACAGGCGTGTGCCACCACGCCCGGGTAATTTTTGTATTTTTAGTAGAGACGGGTTTTCACCATGTTGGCCAGACTGGTCTGGAACTCCTGACTGCCCGCCTCGGCCTCCCAAAGTGCTGAGCTTACAGGTTTGAGCCACCGTATTGGGCCCCAGGCCAAGTTTTGAATCAAGAAGTACTAGGGCAGGGCACGGTGGCTCACGTCTGTAATCCCAGCACTTTGGGAGGCCAAGGCAAGTGGATCACGAGGTCGGGAGTTCAAGACAAGCCTGGCCAACATGGTGAAACCCCGTCCCTACTAAAAATACAAAAATCAGCCAGGCATGGTGGCGGGCACCTGTAGTACCAGCTACTTGGGAGGCTGAGGCAGGAGAGTCGCTTGAAACCGGAAGACGGAAGTTGCAGTGAGCCGAGATCACGCCACTGCACTCTAGCCTGGGTGAAAGAGCGAAACTCTGTCCCAAAAAATTATATATATATATATTCGTTCCTTTTTAAAAAAAAATTGAAGCAAAATCTGCATCACAAAAAATTAATCTTGGCCATTTTAAAGTGTACAATTCTGTGATGTTTTGTACATTCACAATGTTGTGCAAATACCACTTCTATCTAGTTCTAAGACATTTTCATCACCCCAGAAGGAAACCTTGTGTGCAACAAGCAGTCAACACCTCATTTCTCCCTCTCCCCAGCTTCTGGAAACCACTGGTCGGCTTTCTTTCTCTATGGATTTACCTGCTCTGGATGTTTCATATAAGTGGAATTATACAATATGTGATCTTTTGTGTTTGGCTTCTTTCACTTAGTGTAATGTTTTTGAAGTTCATCCATGTTGTAACATGTATCAATACTTTATTCCTCTTTATGGCTGAATAAAATCCTATTATGTGGATGTGCCACATTTTGTTTGTTCATTCCTTGATGGCTATTTGTCTCCAATTCTGGGCTATTGTAAATAATGGTGCTATGAACACTTACGTACAAGTATTAAATATTTGTTTGGATGCCTGTTTTCAGTTCTTTGAGGCATAGTTCTACGAATAGGCTTGCTAGGTCATCTGTTTAACTTTTTGAAGACTCACCAAACTGTTTTCCAAAGTGACTGCATTATTTTACATTCCCAGCTTCTCCAAGTCCTTGCCAAATCACCCCTTTCTTTCCTCCCTCCCTTCCCTTCTCCTTCCTTCTTTCCCTTTCTCTTGCTCTTTCTTTCCAACCTAGTGAGTGTGAAGTGGCAGCAATTTGTAGTTTTAATTCACATTTTCTTTTTCTTTTTTTTTTTTTTTTTTTGAGATGGAGTTAAGCTCTGTCGCCCAGGCTGAAGTGCAGTGGTGCAATCTCAGCTCACTGCAAGCTCCACCTCCTGGTTTCAGGCCATTCTCCTGCCTCAGCCTCCCAAGTAGCTGGGACTACAGGCACCCGCCACCACACCTGGCTAATTTTTTGTATTTTTTGGTAGAGACAGGGTTTCACCGTGTTAGCCAGGATGGTCTTGATCTCCTGACCTCATGATCCGCCTGCCTCGGCCTCCCAAAGTGCTGGGATTACAGGCATGAGCCACTGCGCCCGGCCCACATTTTCTTATTGACCAATGACATTAAACATCTTTTCATTTGATGTTGGCCATTTTTATGTCTTCTTTGGAGAAATGTATATTCAATTGTATTCATATGCCCACTTTTTAATTGGATTATGTCTTTTTGTTGTTGAGTACTTACAGCTCTTTATATATTCTGATACCATAATTTTATCAGATATATATGATTCCCAAATATTTCCTCTCATTCTGTAGGTTGTGTTTTCACTCTGTTGATAATGTGCTTTTATGCACCATCTACAAAACATTTGGTGAAGTCTAATTAATCTACTTTTTTCTTCTGTTGCTTGTGTTTTTCGTGTCAAATCTAAAAAATATCATTGCCAAATCCAGGATCATAAAGACTTATGCCTATGTTTTCCTCTAAAGTTTTAGAGTTTTAGTTCTTATATTCAGCTCTTTGATTCATTTTCAGTTAACTTTTGTATATCATGTAGTTTTTGTGTATGTATTGGTAAGAGTCCAATTTCTTTTTCTTCCTTTTTTTTTTTTTTGAGACAGGGTCTTGCTCTGTCGCCAAAACTGGTGTGTAGTGGCATGATCTTGGCTCACTGCATCCTCCACCTCCTGGGCTTAAGTGATCTCCCCACCTCAGCTTCCCGAGTAGTTGGGACTACAGGTGCAAGCCACGACGTCTGGCTAATTGTTCTATTTTTAGTAGAGACAGGGTTTCACCATGTTACCCAGTTGGGTCTGGAATTTCTGAGCTCAAGTGATCTACCCACAATGGCCTCCCAAAGTGTTGAAATTACAGGCATGAGCTATCGCGCCAGGCCTCAGTTTCATTCTTTTGCATGTAGATATCCAGTTCTCCCAGTACCATTTGCTGAGGAAACTTTTCTCCATTGAATGATCTTGACTATAGACGCATAATTTTATTTCTAGACTCTCAAGTCTATTCCACTTATCTATATGTCTTTATATTAATACCACAGTTTTTTTTTTTATTATTGTACCTTTGTAGTAAGTTTTGAAATCAGGAAGCATGAGCTTTTTAAATTTTTGGGTCCTCTGCAATTTCATATGCATTTTAGCATATGCTTTTCCATTTCTTCAAAAATGTTGTTGAATCTGTAGCTTTATCTGGGGGAATATAGCCATCTTCACAATATTATGTGTTTGAATCCATGAACATTAAATGTCTTTTCTTTCCTTTTTTTTTTTTTATTTGAGAAGGAGTTTCACTCATCACCCAGGCTGGAGTGCAGTGGTGTGATCTCGGCTCACTGCAACCTCCAACTCTCAGGTTCAAGCAATTCTCCTGCCTCAGCCTCCTGAATAGCTGGGATTACAGGCACGCACCACCACACCCGGCTAATTTTTGTATTTTTAGTAGAGATGGGGTTTGGCCAAGTTGGCCAGGCTGGTCTCAAACTCCTGACCTCAGGTAATCTGCCTGCCTCAGCCTCCCAAACTGCTGGGATTACAGGAGTGAGCCACCACGCCCGGCCATGTCTTTTCATTTATTTAGATTTTCTTAAATTTTTGTCAGTAGTGGTTTGTGGTTTTCAATATATAAATACTGCACCTTCTTGGTTAAATTTATGCCTAAGTATTTTGTTCTTTTTGATATTATTGTAAATGGAACTTTTAAAGTTTCCTTTTCAATTGTTCATTTCTAATATGTTGAAATGCAACTAATTTTTATGTGATGATCTAGTATCTTGCATCTTTGCTTATTTCATTTATCAGCTCTAATAGTTTTTTATTATTTAGGATTATCATGTAATTGGTTCCTTTTGTTGGAAAGGAATATTAAGAAATCAAGATCAGGCCGAGCACGGTGGCTCACGCCTGTAATCCCAGCACTTTGGGAGGCCGAGGTGGGTGGATCACCTGAGGTCAGAGATCAAGACCATCCTGGCTAACACAGTGAAACCCCGTCTCTACTAAAAATACAAAAAAATTAGCTGGGCGTGGTGACGGGTGCCTGTAGCGGGTGCCTCGGGAGGCTGAGGTAGGAGAATGGCGTGAACCCGGGAGGTGGAGCTTTCAGTGAGCCGAGATCGCGCCACTGCACTCCAGCCTGGGTGACAGAGCGAGAGAGACTCTGTCACAAAAAATAAATAAATCAAAAGCACCAAAACTTTTTAATATAAACACTTATTATTCCATAATTCCCTTTGCATGATTAAAAATGTTTATATAAAGGTTTTTAAAAATGGTAAGAATGCCAAGTGAAGGATGCAAATGCCCAAGCCCCTGCCCAGTGACAGCTCATACAGTCTGGGCCATGGGAGGTCGGTAGGTACCACATGGACCCGGGACTTCACGGTCAAGTAAGTCCCTTTGGTGCACTGGGTTTCCCACACCCCAGAAATATGGACTCTTACTGCCCGACCATGGGGGTCCTCATACTTGGCCCAGAAGCTTTCTGTCACATAGCCAGACAGGTGTTCTACAACCTGGGCTAAATTTGGGGATGGCAGAGGGAGCTCATGCTCTAGCAGAATTCAAGCCAGAGGAGGTAAACATGGGTAAAATCTGCTCCCTGGACAGATGAGCCCTTGGGTGGCCTCAGAACAGTTACTGATCATCTACCAGACATCACACTAGAGGCAGAAGGGCACAGACGAAGACAGGCCCTGTCCTCAAGGCCCTCCCAGGCTGGGTGGACCATGGTAGGTTACAGACGGGTCTGGCAAGAGAAGTGCCCACACCAGGGGCAGAAGATGGGCAGGCCTGCTCAGGGAAGCACGGCAAGCCAGGCCAAAAAGTTCCAACTTCAGACGCTGGAGAATGGGCACAACTGTCTGAGAAAAGGAAGGACATGATGAAAACTACTTGGAGAAAAATTAATCTTGCCAGAGCATAAGATAAATGGGCAAAGGGGAGGTTCTAGAAAGCAAGGAGACCAAGTAAAAGCTGATGTCATTAGCTCTGAATTTGATGACAGAATCTGAATCTGCAGGGCCTGTGGGTAAAGCCTCAGAGCCCTGGGGGTCTGAGCAGAGGGGAGTGTGGGGGGCAGGCTTTCGGCTGGGCGGGGGCAGAGCTGGGGCCTGTGTCTACAGTGCTGAGAAGGAACAGGCGTGGATGTCAGTTTGGAAGCTCCAGCTGAAGTGAGGAGGAGGCCAGGGCAGCACAGCCACACCCGGATCCAGGCTCCTTTTGGGAACCAAGTTCTCTCTGGGGAAAAGTGTGGAGAAATGGCCTTTACCCACAGAAGCAAGCCCCAGAACATGTCTTGCTCCAAAACTACCTCATACAGTGAGGACATTAAGCTTCAGGTCCCCTAGAGGAGACAGCCTGCTCCTTCCTGGGGCAAAACCCAAGGTGGCCAGAGCCTGGAGGGCACCCAGCACCCGGGCTGGCATGTTCCGGCCAGGGCCATGCGCTCGGATAGCTATTAATGCCCCATTGAGCAATTTCCTGAGAGCTTTGCCAGGCACATACCGCCTCTCCATCTGGGCTAATAGAGGGGTACATCCCAGGGAAGAAATGAAAGATGCCCACATTTTGCTCTGGGATGAACTAGGGGAAGGGAGTGATAATTAACTCAGTAATTACATTTGCTCTCGGGCTAATGCTAAAATTAGCGTGCATTAGAGTTTCTTTCCTGAGCAGACACAGGAGGGAGCTGGGCAGCAGGAGTGGCTTGGGCAAGGTGGCACAAAGGGCACCTCCACAGCCCTCCACAAATGTCAGCAAAACCCGCAAATGTCAAGGCTGGCTCCATCGCACCCAGCAGATGAACTCACTTCCACAGCCTGAGACTGCCAGCTCATCGGAGGCCACTTAAAATCCAGCCCTCTGACACCTGTTGGATATCACCACTTATCATCCCCAGTTCAAGAGATCAAAGGGTGGAACCTGACAGGATGGCTCTGAAGTTCACCACAAAAGCATAAACATGCAAGAAGAGCCAACACATCTTTTGAAAAGGACAGTGAAGTTGGAATTTGGGCAACTGATCTCAAAATATGGTCTGATGCTTCAGAGATGGAGACAGCAGCGTTCCAGTACAGGTAGTGGAGCACAGGGAAGGGTCTGGAATCAGGACCCAGGTGTCTGTGGACACTACACATAAAACAGCAGCATTTTCAATGAATGGACAGGATGGATCATCCCACCAAGGTGTTGGACAACTCCCTATTCACTGGCCAGACCCCTACCTCATACCATATACAAAAAAAAAATCAGAATAATGTCTGAATGTAAAACACAGAACAGTAACACTCCTGGAAGAAAATAATGGAGAATATATTTATAATCTGGAGGTGGAGGAACAAGGGATAGGAAAAAAGCCATAAAAGATAGAGTTGTGGTTACATGAAGCTTCTTAATGCCTTTAAGATAATGTACCACCAGAAACAAGGATGAAGGACTAGCTACAGACCAGCAGTGAAATGTGAAACAAACAGAACAAAGAAAGTCCACACCAAATAAAGACCTCCCACAAATCAGTAAGAAAAAGACAAACAGGCCAGGCACGGTGGCTTACATCTGTAATCCCAGCACTTTGGGAGGTGGACGGGTCACTTGAGGTCAGGAGTTCGAGACAAGCCTGGCCAACAGGGTGAAACCCTGTCTCCACTAAAAATATAAAAATTAGCTGGGGGTGGTGGCACATGCCTGTAGTCCCAGCTACTTGGGAGGCTTAGCCAGGAGAATGGCTTGAATCCGGGAGGCAAGGGTTGCAGTGAACCAAGATGGCGATTGCGCCATTGCACTCCAGCCTGGGAGACGAGCGAGACTCTGTCTCAAAAAAAGAAAGAAAAACAATAGAAAAATGGATAAGTGTAGGCAATTTGCAGAAAAGTAAATACCAATAAACCAGAAATGAGGGTTGTGCAAATCTAAAGGCGTTATAATTTTTAACCAAATTGGGACCAAAGGAAACACAAAAAAACAAAATCTGGTAATTGCCAGCATCAGAGAGGAAATAGGAATGTGTGTGTTCTCACAGATGCTTGCAGATATGAATTGGTACAGCTTTTTAGGAGGTATGTATGTATGTATTTGAGACAGGGTCTCACTCTGTTGCCTAGGCTAGATCTGTTGCAGTGCCATGATCATGGCTTACTGCAGCCTTGACCTCCTGGGCTCAAGAGATTTTCCGACCTCAGTCTTTCAGCTAGCTGAGACTACAGGAGTGTGCAATCACACCCAGCTAATTTTTAATTTTTTTGTAGAGATGGGGTCTCCCAATGTTGCCCAGGCTGGTCTCGAACTCCTGGACTCAAGTAATCCTCCTGCCTCAACCTCCCAAAGTGCTGGGATTACCGGGGTGAGCCACTGTGCCTGGCATCAATATATTTAAAAATCTAAATGGACACACTCTTTGACTAGGAATGTTTCCTATAAAAACACACACATGCAGAGACACACGAGTAAGCATGCCTTGTACTAGCAATGAAGCCCGGAAAAACTCAATCAAGTAAATGCTGTAAAGTGTACCTGTGTACTATGAAATAGCACTTGGTTTTTAACAAGAGCAAAGATATAAACGTAAAAGTACAAAGTAGGGTGTGGTGGCACATGCCTGCAGTCCCAGCTACTCAAGAGGCTGAGGCAGGAAGATCCTTCAAGCCCAGGAGTTGGAGGCCAGCCTGGGCAATAGTGAGAAAAAATAAAATTTAATAATAATAATAATAATAATAATAAAATAGGCTGGGCACAGTGGCTCATGCCTGTAATCCCAACACTTTGGGAGGCTGACGTGGGAGGATAGCTTGATGCCAGGAGTTCAAGACCAGCCTGGGCAGCAAAGCAAGACACCCATCTCGACAACAAATTTTTAAAAACTAGCCAGGCAGGCTGGACACGGTGACTCACGGCTGTAATCCCAGCACTTTATGAGGCCGAGGCAGGCAGATCACTTGAGGTCAGGAGTTCGAGACCAGCCTGGCCAACGTGGCAAAACCCTGTCTCTACTAAAAATACAAAAATTATTCGGGCATGGTGGCGGACACCTGTAGTCCCAGCTACTGAGGCATGAGAATCTCTTGAACCAGGGAGGCGGAGGTTGCAGTGAGCCGAGATTGTGCCACTGCACTCCAGCTTGGGCGACAGAGTGAGGCTCCTGTCTCAAAAAAAAAAAAAAAAGAGCCAGGAGCTGCAGGGCGAGTAAGGGCACAGAAGCAGCACCTCTTCTGGGGGTACCCTCAATCCCTAGCGGTCCAGAGGCCTCAGCATCCTGAAGGAAGAAAAACGTGAAGCCCTGTGCTAGAAGAGGCCATAGAGATTGGAATCAGCTGGTTCCATTTTACAAAAAAGGAAACTGAGGCACTCAGAAGGTGAGTGCCCCCCAATGCCCCACAAGGAGGCAGGGAGCGGGGCTCTGAGCCCTGCGGGGTCCTGGATTCTTGCAATGCGGTGGAGTGGAGCCTGTGCCTCCCCCACCAGTCACCTTCATATGCTTGAGGAGCCATTATCATATGCTTGAAGGGGCCCTCGAGGCCTCAAAAAGGCTAAAAACCACTTTCCTCTTTGCGTGAACCTTCACTTCAGTTTAACCACAAGAAAAATTACATTAAGGCTGGGTGCAGTGGCTCATGCCTGTAATCCCAGCACTTTGGGAGGCTGAGGCGGGTGGATCACTTGAGCCCAGGAGTTCAAGACCAGCCTGGGCAACATAGTGAAACCCTGTCTCTACAAAAAATAAATAAAATTAGCTGGGCATGGTGGTACACACCTGTGGTCTCAACTACTTGCGGGCTGAGGTGAGAGGATTGCTTCAGCCCAGGAGGTAGAGGCTGCAGTGAGCGGTGATTGTATCACTGCACTCCAGACTGGGCAACAGAGCAAGACTCAAAAAAAAAAAAAAAAAAATTAAATCTTGGCCGGGTGCGATGGCTCACGCCTGTAATCCCAGCACTTTGGGAGGCCGAGGCAGGCGGATCACGAAGTCAGGAGATCGAGACCATCTTGCCTAACATGGTGAAACCCCATCTCTACTAAAAATACAAAAAATTAGCCGGGCGTGGTCGTGGGTGCCTGTAGTCCCAGCTACTTGGGAGGCTGAGGCAGGAGAATGGCATGAACTCGGGAAGTGGAGCTTGCAGTGAGCCGAGATAGCACCACTGCACTCCAGCCTGGGGGACAGAGCAAGACTCCGTCTCAAAAAAAAAAAAAATTTAAATCTCCAAAAAATATTACAATAAGGCAAACTAAAAACAGATGTTTTAAATATACATATTAAATTAAATACATTTCAATAGAGCAAATAAGAAAATACCCAGAAAGCGACCAGGCGCAGTGGCTCATGCCTGTAATCCCAGCACTTTGGGAGGCTGAGACGGGCAGATCACAAGGTCAGGAGATGGAGACCATCCTGGCTAACACGGTGAAACCTCATTTCTACTAAAAAAACAAATACAAAAAATTAGCCGGGTGTGGTGGCAGGCGCCTGCAGTCCCAGCTACTCAGGAGGCTGCGGCAGAGGAACGGCGTTAACTTGGGAGATGGAGCTTGCAGTGAGCCGAGATCGCGTCACTGCACTCTAGCCTGGGCAACAGAGCGAGACTCCGTCTCAAAAAAAAGAGAAAATACCCAGAAAGCACAATCTCCCCACCCGCAAGACAACCTCCCAGGGGGTCCACAGCAGGAGACCCCAAGCAGGAGGGACACAGAACAGTGTCCCTGTGGCGGAACCTCCAGCCCATCAGGCTCAATCAGAAAATGAGGCACCTGCCACTGTGAGAGCAAGAGGCACAGTTGCGCAGCAGCCACAGGCTCTGGCACACCACGAGCCAGGCCAGCAAAGCGTCAACTGCCCCCTACAAGGCGACAGGCAAACCATGACAAACTGGAAACCAGAGACTGGACCTGGAGCACAGGGACCACCACAAGGGCCTTGGAAATGGGCAGGGACCACGGATAGCCACCCACATGTGTAAGTGCGGCCCGTCTGCACATGTCTCTGCATGGCTTAGGGGCACAGGTCCCCACCCACTCCCAACCCAGGAAGGCAGCCCCCATTTAACCAGGTGGGGCAAGAAGGGATAGGGCCAGCATCCGGCTCAGCATTTTTTTTTTTTTTTTGGAGATGGAGTCTCACTCTGTCCCCCAGGCTGGAGTGCAGTGGCCCAATCTCGGCTCACTGCAAGCTCTACCTTCCAGGTTCACGCCATTCTCCTGCCTCAGCCTCCTGAGTAGCTGGGACTACAGGTGCCCGCCACCATGCCTGGCTAATTTTTTGTATTTTTAGCAGAGACGGGGTTTCAATATGTTAGCCAGGATGGTCTCAATCTCCTGACTTTCTGATCCGCCTGCCTTGGCCTCCCAAAGTGCTGTGATTACAGGCGTGAGTCATAGCGCCCGGCCGGGCTCTGCTCTTAACTCAGGGCTCTAGGCCCCCTCGGTGGCAACCAGCACAGAGCTCAGACCCCAAATACCTTCACCCACCTCCTGGTCCCCATCTGGACAAGGGTGCTGGGGACTGGCTCTCAGTCATACCCTCAGGGTACTCTTCAAAGGACAGCTGGGGCCCCAGGGCAGGAGCTTTTGGCCCCCAGCTCCCTTACCCCAGACACCAGCTCTTGGGACCCCACCAGCACCGGCAAGGTGGACACCATTGTCCCAATTTTGCAGATGAGGAAACTGAGGCTGAGGGCCAGCACACAGCTCTCCAGAGCTGAAGAGAACGCAGAGAGCAGCCAGAGCCAGCCAGTGGGTCCCTGTGGCCAGCTCGTAGCAAGCCACAGTCGCCTCCGCCTACCACACTTGGGTCGCGCTGCCCCAGGACAGCCCTCCAGGGCGGCCTGGCATGGAGCCCACGCCCTGCTGCTTCCTGAACAAATAAGTGAACGAGGCCACCAAGCCAAGGGGCTGGATGCAGCCCCAGCTCCTACCAGGGCCTCCCCAACAGACTCCCTGTTTGGAGAGCGCAGTAAGTGTCTCCAAGGCCTCACAAACCACAAATGTCTGGCTGTCTCACAGCTTCTGTAACCTGAACTTGGCCCTCACTCTGCCCTCCCAGGGCTCCTCTCAGGGCCCAGGCCCCTCCTCTCAGAGGCCAACACTGACTCCCCAGCTCATTCTCATCACCTGGCTTGTTCCTGAACCTCAGCAGGAGAGTCTCAGGCCAGATCCTCCCACCAGCCACCTCCACCAGGATGCATGAGCCCTGTTCATGCTGCTGGGAGACACAACCAACCAAGATCAATCCAATCAGTGGATGAACTGACAAATATAATGTGGTCCCTCCACACAATGGAATATTATTCAGCCACAAAAAGGGCTGAAATAGGCCGGGCACGGTGGCTCACGCCTGTAATCTCAGCACTTTGGGAGGCCAAGGCCAGCAGCTCACTTGAGGTCAGGAGTTCAAGACCAGCCTTGCCAACATGGTGAAACCCCGTCTCTACTAAAAAGACAAAAATTAGCCGGGTGTGGTGGCAGGCACCCATTAGTAATCCAAGCTACTTGGGAGGCTGAGGCAGGAGAATCACTTAAACCCAGGAGGCAGAAGTTGCAGCGAGCCGAGATCGTGCCACTGCACTCCAGCCTGGGCAACAGAGCGAGACTCCATCTCAAAAAAAAAAAAGGCTGAAACACCCATACCTGGTACTACTTGGATGACCCCTGAAAACATTACAGTAACCAAGGAAGTCAGCCACGAAAAACGACGATGTACTGTATAATTCCCTTCATACAAAATGCACAGAACAGGCAGCCATAGCGGCAGAAAGCAGACTGGTGCTCATCAGGGGGTCGGGGGAGAGGGAACGGGAAGTCACTGTGTAATGGGTATGGGTTTTACTTTGGGGTGATGAAAATCTCTTATAACTTCATAGAAGTGATGGTTGTAAACACTGTGAATGTACTAAATGCCTGCCTTGTATACTTTAATTTTATATCATGTAAGTTTCACCTCAATTAAAAAAAAAATCAACTCGACACTTTTCACCTAGGAAAGGTCTGGCTTCAGCTTTCATTTCCTATCACTCTTGCCTAAAGCCTTCCAGTAGCTTCCACTGCCTTCTGGATCACAATGAGACTCCACAGCATGATCTGGCCTCTAAGGACCTCTCACAGGACGCTCCGAGGGTGAAGGAGCAACCCTGGGCCCACCTCTGCATAGCTGCCCAGCTTGTTTCCCTGTCCTCCCCGCTACACAGGAAGCCCTGCCTGCAGCGGAGGGGCCTTATTTGTCATTCTATTGCATTCAACCCCAGCACTTCACACAGTAGCAGACACCAAAGAGAAACAGCAACAGCATTATACTGGGCCAGGTGCACGTTAACTCACTGAATTCATGGTAGGAAGGATTCTTATCCCCATTTTACAGCTGAGAAAACTGAGGCACACAAAGATAGCATCAGCTTCTCAAGCTTCCCAGCACAGCAAGCGGCCAGGCTGGGATCAGACCCTGGACACACGGGCTCTGTCCACTGTGCTAACTACTCCTGCCCCCCAGGGCTGCAGCAGTGAGTGAATGAGGTGGTCAGTGGACTGGATGTCAAAGGTCACACAGACTATTTAATAACAGCCTCTAGACCAGCCAGGGCCAGAGAGATCAAGGACTCCTACACACAACTGCCACTGCAGCACTGCCACTGCCAGTCCCCAACCTGGGCCAGGGATGGGGCTAAAGGTCTCACATAGGGCACTAAGGGCTCCCCAAGGCCTGGGAGAGGAGTGGGGCAAGATGAGAGAAACTAGGTATGGTGCCCGAAGTCAGACAGCTACTGAGCATGTAAATCCAGGTGGGTCTGGCCCCAAAACCCCCTCTCAGCCCTGCAACCCGTTGCTGCAAGGGAGAAAGCAACTCGGAGGCCTCACCTGCCTGCACCCTCACCCCCCATCCCTGTTTGAGAGTTCTACTAAATGCCTGAGCAGTGACACAGTGCCGCTGAAATTAAATGGATTCCAAAAATGACAGGAAGCACAAGGTAGATCTCCCCAGAAAAGTGCTGAACAAATGTTGGATACGGTTCACCGGGGAATTTCTTGGAACTGAACAAGGGGAGTTAAACGCAAGGGGCCCCGCTTTAGAGGGGACTCTCTTAGGGTGTCCCACGCAGCACTTAGTTAAGCCCACTCAGCCCTGCTGGCCTTGGCCTTGGGCACCTACGGGAGGAACCTCCAGGGGGAAAAGGGGTGCCTAGACAGGCGGGTCCTGGAATAAGCACTTGGGCCCTGAGGAGAGAGGCCTAGGGCTTGGAAGCTGGGGAGGTTCTCAGCACTGGGACCACTAGAATAAAGCCATTTCTGTGGGTTCACAGCTTCCAATTGCAACAGGAAGCAATCAGGAAAAATAATTAGCTGCCCACTTACTGGCTTCGCTGAGGTCCGAGGCATGTATCTCACACAGAAAATCAGGGACATAACATCAAAACCGTTCTGCAGAAAGATTCCTCCCTTTCCTTTTGTTTTAGGACTGGATCACCACATTCGCTGGGGCTCCCAGGCCTTGCTGCCTAATGTTAAAATAATCAACTCTATTTTTGCCTCACACACAACTGAACTCCACAGCTGTAATTCTTTCTCCTCAGGGGCTCGAACCACATGGACGACAGACATTTGATTCTTGCAACATCACCCAAAACGTGCACAAAACCCAAAACTGCAATGAGGTGAAAGGCAACGTGGTCGGCCTAGAAACTCCCCCTTTAAAACAAACAGCTTCCCCAAAACCCCTTTTGCCTCCTTGACCCAGGCATTTCCGGAAAAAGGAGCGGTGCTGGCCTGTACTCCCCAGATACTGTCGCTGTTTTGTCTTCACCTTGTTTTGCTAGCCCCAGACAAGGCCCCCAAATGTAAACACGCTCCTGAGAGAGGCAAATTTGGGGTGAAACTGTCCACAGAATCTCTAGGTTTGGGTCAGTGGCAGGAGGACTTGAAACAAAGGCCAAGCTCCTCCTGTTCCCCGCTGCCCCCTACACCTCCAGAAGAGAGGCTGCAGCCCGGGGGAACTGACTACACGGCCACCCCCCGGCACCATCCACACTGCAAATATTCAAGGAGACAGCTGTTTGCCTTAAGGAGGCACAGACAAAGGGGCCCGAGGTCCTCCCCGCTAAATTGCCACAAACAAAACAGGAGCCCAGGCGTGCACAGGCACTTGCGGCCGTGCCACTTGGCTGGTCATACTCCAGAAAAGCAAAACACGCACATCCGAAGAAAATGATTTAGGTAGCAAGAGGCTTGCTTCAAAAACCACATGGCCATCTCCAAATTAAAAGAACATGTGTAGCGCTTCACAACTGCTTAAGTCTCCTGAGTCCTCCTGACCTCAACTCCACCCTTTGGGAAACACCAAAAGTTGGAGACAAAGTTCCCCGGCCCTACCCTCTCCCCACGGGAGTGTACAACTGAGGCACGAACCTGCCTTCCCTACTGCCCCGCGCTCTGGGGCCATGTCACCCCCGGGGCAGCCGACCCGGGGAGGGACACCATCTGGGTCACCGGCGGCCACAAGGGGCATTCGGGTCGCCCCGGCACCTGGCAGGTGTCAGTCCGCTTGGAAACCCACATCCACGGCTCACAGGGGCAGCGCCACCGGCCAGGCAGCCCCGCACCCGGGCTCAGAACTTTCTTGCTGCAACCTCAGCCCGTCCTCGGAGCACGCGGGCCGGCCGCTAGAAACAGACTCGCCAACCGGCTCCCCGGGCCAGGCCCGCCTCTGGGCCCCAAGTCCCCGCTTGGTGCCCGGCCCGGGCCACAGGGGCCCAGCGCGGGCTCGGCTCCTGGCTTCCCGCGGGCGCAGGCAGGTGAGGACCCGCCGGCGCCGCCCGCGCGCCCTCCTTACCGGCCCGGGACGCGGCGTCCCCGGGGAGGGCCCGGGCGGGGACGCCGGGGACGGCGGGGGGATCCCCGGTGCGCGCCCCAACTCGCCCCCAACTCCCCCAACTCGCTTCCGAGGCAGCGGCGGCGCCCGCGCACTTGGTCGCGGGGCCGCCCGGGCCACTGTACAAGCAGCCCGCGGTCCCGGGTCGGCCCGCGCCCACCTACCTGCGGCGGGGGCCGGGCAGCCGCACAGCACCAGCAGCAGCGGCCACGGCTGCCCGGGCGGCGCTGCCTCCATGTTGTCCAGCGGCCGGAGCTCACTCGGGCTCCATGGCGCGGCGGCGGCGGCGGCGGCGGCTCCTCGCGCGTCTCCCGGCACCTCAGTCTTCCCCGTTGGGCGCCGCGGACTAGGACGACTGGGAGGAGGGAGCAGGGCGCGCGTGAGCGGAAGCAGCGCCGCGTCTCCGCCCCCCGCCGGCGCAGCTGCCCGCGCCCCCAGGAGGCGGCCGGCGGTCAGGCGGGCCCGACCACCCCAGCGGCCTGGGTCCCTGCAGCCCCTCCCCGCGCTCCCCGCCCTTCCCTGGGGGCGCCACCGGGAGGCTGGGCGCGGGGCTGGGGCGCAGGGTTTCCGCCCCGGGGGGCCTGGCGGCCGATGGGGCCAGGAGCCAGGTGTGTTACCTGTGGAGCCTCTGTGAGTGAGGAAACTGAGGCACGGGGCCAGGCGGGGTTGCCCAAGGGCACACAGCGAGGCAGTTTCAGGGCAGGAAGCCTGGGGCCCCACGGAGCGGCCCCGAGACTTGTTCTCACCTGTGGAGAGCAGAGGAGGGGACAGGGAGAGAACTGCATGAAGCTGGCCAGCTGGGAGTGGAGGTGGGTTTGAAGTTTTACTTTAAACTAAATGTGTACCCTCTACCTTAATTATGAATTATGATACACGAAGACTGCGAAACAGACACGCTCCTCTAAAAGTGCCTCTAGGCTGACAGGGAGAAAGTCCCGCCAGGCTTCCAGACACCACCTTTGAGTCCTTCAACAAGCAGGCTAGGGCCTCTTGCCCACCGGTGTCAGCTCAGCCACTGAACCCTCCAGGAAGAAGAGGTGCTGGGAGGGGAAGAATCTCACCCAGGCACAGCCTGGAAGGGGCACAGAAGGGGCTCTGGAACCCGCAAGCCCAAGTTCAAACTCCCGATCTGCTGCTTTCTAGAACGACTGTGCCCTTGGCGGGTCTAAATAGAACCTCTTCAGGCACTCCTTCCTCCCTTGTAAAGTGAGGACAGCAATGGCCACCTTGCCGGTTCAGAGAGGGCTTGCAATACCTCACAGAACTGGGTGCCCGTGAAGGTGTGCGTTCCTCCAGATCTGTGACAAATTTGCCAGGCTGGTGTCAGGCTGAACGCGTCTGCCCTCATGGGGTTTAAATTCTAGGAAGGGAGACCAACAAAAACAAGAAGACAGAAAATTAAAACAACAAAAGCCCCATTGACAGAACATGAAGAATGTCATGAAAAATGAAGGGTGTTGGGCTGCAGTGTTGGGAAACTCTGGCTTAGGGAAGGAAAGACACTTGAGCTGCCACCAAGGAGCAGCTGTCCAGCGGAAGGGCAGTTCAGGAAGAGCATACATCAATGGAGGAGGCCCTGCGGCAGGGGCCAGAGTGGTCAATGGACTGGGAGGAGGAACCACATCAGGCCACGAGCTGGAGCTGGGGGGTGGAAGGTGGAGTTGGGGGAAGGAAGAGGCCAGCTGGGGCCAGCACATGTCAGACCTCAGGCAGGGAAGAGGAATCGACAATGTACCCCACCAGCAATGGGAAGACAGGCTAGGATTTAAGCAGCAAAAATCCTTTCCCTTCTTGCACCCTGTGTCCATCTCTACCTTGACCCCCTTCCACCTGACCTCACGGCAGCCAGGGAAGCTCCAAGGCTTATGAGGGCCGCCATCTCAGGAGAGAAACAAGGGCCTCGGGCACCTTCAGGGCCGGCTCTGGCCACACTTCTTCCCTGACCTCTCAGCCTCCTTAGCCACTCTCCCTCCCCACATCTCACCCTGCTCCAGCCACAGTGGCATCCCTGTGGGTTCTCAAACACACTAGGCACACTCCTGCCTCAGGGCCTTTGCACTTGCTGTTCTCTGCTGCAACTTTTTTTTTTTTTTTTTTTTTTTGAGACAGGGTCTTGCTCTGTTACCCAGGCTGGAGTGTAGTGGTGTGATCACAGCTCACTGCAACCTCAAACTCCTGAGCTCATGCAGTCCTCCCACCTCAGCCTCCCGAGTAGTTAGTTTTCGTTGTTTTGTTTTGTTTGAGATGGAATCTCACTCTGTTGCCCAGGCTGGAGTGCAATGGCACAGTCTTGGCTCACTGCAACCTCTGCCTCCCAGGTCCAAGCGATTCTCCTGCCTCAGCCTCCCAAGTAGCTGGGATTACAGGCATGTGCCACCATGCCGGGCTCATTTTTGTATTTTTAGTAGAGACAGGGTTTCACCATCTTGGTCTGGCTGGTCTTCAACTCCTGACCTCAGGTGATCCACCTGCCTTGGCCTCCCAAAGTACTGGGATGACAGGCATGAGCCACCTGGTGCCCAGCTCTAGTAGTTAGGACTACAGACAGGGACCATCATGCCTGGTGATCCTCCCACCTTTTCTGCTTCAACTCTTTCACCCCACTTAGCCACGTGGCTTACTCTCTTACCTCTTCAGCTCCTCAGTTAGGTCTGATGACCCCTGTTGAAAATTGCAAACCATACCCGGCACCACCCACTCTTGCCAGTAGTTTCTGCTCCATTTCTCTGATTTACTTTTCTCCTTTGCACTCATCACCACCTGACTCACTACATGTTTACATATCTTTATTCCCTCCACTACCATGGAAGCTCCAGGAGAGCAGAGTGTAGTTTTGTTCCCTGATGTGTTTTCTGTGCCTATACCAGGGCCTAGCACATAGTAGGTGCTCAGTATATGTTTGTTGGATGAACGAATACAGTGAAAGGATCCATTGTACATTTATAAAGAGGGCACTCTGGCTGCTGAGTGGGGATGAGACTGTCAGGAGGAAAGAGGCCCCTGTGGGGGCCTGGCCAGCAGGTGGGTACAATGGTAATAGCTTGGACTCAAGTGGATGGGGGCCTGCTTAGGGCTCTTGCTGCAGGAATCAAGGGAAGGGGGCCCAGGATGGCCTACAACTGGCCCAAAGTACAAGTCAGGTTTCTAAATTTGGGAAGGGATACAGAAAATCTGAAGACTCTACTGGCCAGTTATTTAAATGATTACATAGAAAATGTACCAAGAATATTAAAAAAAAAAAAAAAAAAAAAAAAAGGCCAGGCACGGTGGCGCATGCCTGTAATCCTAGCACTTTGGGAGGCCGAAGTGGGCGCATCATGAGGTCAGGAGATCAAGACCATCCTGGCTAACACGGTGAAACCCTGTCTCTACTAAAAATACAAAAAATTAGCCAGGCGTGGTGGCAGGCGCCTGTAGTCCCAGCTACTTGGGAGGCTGAGGCAGGAGAATGGTGTGAACCCAGGAGATGGAGCTTGCAGTGAGCCGAGATCCCGCCACCGCGCTTCAGCCTGGATGACAGAGCAAGACTCCATCTAAAAAAAAAAAGCATCATGAAGAGGTCATCAGAGACTTCCAGAGAGTAAAGGGGCTGTGGGCCGGGCGCGGTGGCTCACACCTGTATTCCCAGCACTTTGGGAGGCCGAGGAGGGTGGATCACGAGGTCGGGAGTTCAAGACCAGCCTGGGAAACACGGTGAAACCCCATCTCTACTAAAAATACAAAAAATTAGCTGGGTGTGGTGGCGGGCACCTGTAATCACAGCTACTCGGGAAGTTGAGGCAGGAAAATTGCTAGAACCCAGGAGGCAGAGGTTCCAGTGAGCTGAGATTGCACCACTAGACTCCAGCCTGGGAGACAGAGCAAGACTCCATCTCAAAAAAGAAACAAAAAAGAAAGGGGTTGTGGCCTGGGGCCCAAAGCACACTACTGCAAGGTTCCAGGGTGCCTGAGTCCAACCAGAGCCTTGAGAAAATTCATTTGCAAAGAACGAATTAAAACTCATCACTATTTTATTCTGCAGGATTCTGACACCCCAAGGACGTCATTTTTAGACCCTTCAATAATGTAATAAGCAACCAGAGGATGTGCTAAGCTTCCACTTCCCCAGACAGTTGTCTGTCACAGCTCATCAGGCCACCAAATTTTTCTTAGGCCTCAAATTTGGAAAGGTTCACTCTCAGTTCGTTCCTCAGATGCAAGTCTGTCCCAATCAAGTAACAAGGGCTCAGTATCTGTCCAATCTCATTGCTTCTGGGGACAGGGACCCATCAGAGGATGCTGTTTCAAGCCCTGTGACATTTGGGCAAAGTGCCTTTGGTTTCCCTCCCAGACTGGAATGTGCTGGCTCTGTGAAGTTACACGGGGCACAAGAGCCCCTCCCAACCCAGCCAGACTGACTGCTGTGGTCAGAGGTGCCCTTGGGGCTTTTGGAGCCACAACATCTTCCTGAGGGCAGAACCGGAGGAGGTCCCAGTGGGACTGCCCATTGCCAGGCCCATCCCTCAGGCCCCTGCAGACCTCTCCCTGCAAACAGGCAATACCTCCCAGCAACTTGCCCCAGGAGCAGGCGAGGGAAGGCCACCATTGGCCCATGGTGCTGGGCTCTGGAAGGCTTGGTTGGTAACAGGGCATGGTTTCTATGAGCCAGCTGGGGTGTGAAGGACACAGGCTGGATTCACCTCTCTGGGCCTTAGTTTCTGCATTCAAAAAGTGGGAATCATGATATCTGCTCTATTTCTTCTCAGTGCTGATGTGAACCTCCAATAAGATTTTGAAAAATACTCTTTATACCTTACTTTTATTTTTCATTTATTTTGAGACAATGTCTAGCTGTCTCACCTAGTCTGGAGTGCAGTGGTGTGATCATGGCTCACTACAGCCTTAACCTCCTGGGCTCAAGTGATCCTCCTACCACAGCCTCGCAAGTAGCTGGAACTACAGTCATGCACCACCACACCTGGCAAATTTTTTCTTTTGAGACAAGGTTTCACTCTTTCACCCACGCTGGAGTGCAGTGGTGTACTCTTGGCTCACTGCAGCCTCAACCTCCCTGAACTTAGGTGATCCTCACACTTCAGTCTCCCAAGTAGCTGGTACTACAGGCGTGTGCCAGTACACCTGGCTAATATTTTTGTATTTTTGTAGAGATGGGGTTTCACTGTGTTGCCCAGGCTGGTCTTGAACTCTTAGGTTTAAGCAATCTATCTTCCTCGACCTCCCAAAGTGCTAAGATTATAGGTGGGAGCCACCCCACCTGGCCTGTAAGCCTACCACTTAAAAAAGGCCTGTAAGCCTAGTGCTTAAAAAAATTTTTTTTAACTTTTTATAGAGATGAGGGGAGGGTCTCACTATGTTGCCCAGGCTGGTCTTGAACTCCTAGGATTAAGCCATCCTGCTGGCCTGGACTCCCACAGTGTTGGCATTATAAGCATGAGCCATTATACCTTACTTTTTTTTTTTGAGACGGAGTTTTGTTCTTGTTGCCCAGGCTGGAGTGCAATGGCGTGATCTTGGCTTACCGCAGCCTCTGCCTCCCGAGTTCAAGTGATTCTCCTGCCTCAGCCTCCCAAGTAGCTGGGATTATAGGCATGTGCCACCACGCCTGGCTAATTTTGTATTTTTAGTAAACATGGGGTTTCTCCATATACCTTACTTTTAAAGCACTGCATTCATGTAAATTGTGATTAACATGGATTCAAGAGAGGGAGTGAGGACAAATGAGCCAGGCACTCACCTCAGCTGTCATCCTCCACTTCTCTCCTCCTTCTGACAGTCATTGTCCATCCCTGTTTCTGTAGCCATTTCTTTGACCCTCCTGATCATTTGGCTGGCTACAGTAACTTGCCTCCTGGGAGAGAATGCCCTCCTGGGCAGGCCCTCATGAGTGGTGAAAAATAATCTGCAGTGAAAAATAAAACTGCTAAGAAGTCTGGTCCACTGAACAGTCTTATTTTTTCATGGCAGTTGAAGTAGTTGATATTCAGGTTTCATTTTCATTTTTAAGTGCTTTAAAGACACCTACAGTGGATTAAACAGTGGCCTTCAAAAAGATATATCCACATCCTAATCCCTGGGACCTGTGAATGTTAACCGAGTTGGGAAAAGGGTCTTCCCAGGTGTCATTAAGTTAAAGATCTTGAGATGGATTATCCAGGTGGACTCTGGATAATCTGTGTCCAAGGACAAATGGTCCTTAGAAAAGAAAAGCAAAGGGACTCTGGATAATCTGCATCCAAGGACAAATGGTCCTTAGAAAAGAAAAGCAAAGGCTGGGTGCTGTGGCTCAAGCCTGTAATCCCCGCACTTTGGGAGGCCGAGGCGGGTGGATCACCTGAGGTCATGAGTTTGAGACGAGCCTGGCCAACATGGTGAAACCCCATCTCTACTAAAAATACAAAAATTAGTTGGGCTTGGTGGCACACCCCTGTAATCCCAGCTACTTGGGAAGCTGAGGCAGGAGAATCGCTTGAACCCAGGAGGCGAAGGTTGCAGTGAGCCGAGATCATGCCACTGCACTCCCGCCTGGGTGACAAAAGTGAAACTCCATCTCATAAAAGAAAAG
The DNA here is from genome assembly GCF_028885625.2 of Pongo pygmaeus. Lineage (NCBI taxonomy): Eukaryota > Metazoa > Chordata > Mammalia > Primates > Hominidae > Pongo > Pongo pygmaeus. The sequence continues at coordinate 36,171,379 of NC_085931.1, forward strand.
AAAAGAAAAGCATACAGAGATTTGAGACAGAAGAGGAGAGTGAAGAAGAGAAGGCCATGTGAAGATGAAGCAGAGGTTGGAGCCATGCAGCCACAAGCCAAGGAACACCTGGAGCCCCCAGAAGTTGGAAGACATAGGAAGGAGCCTCCCCTAGAGCCTCCAGAGGGAGCACAGCCCTGGAAACACCTCCATCTTGGACTTTTAGCCTCCGGCACTGTGAGATCATCATTTTTTTTTTTGTTGTTGTTGTTTGTTTTTTTGAGATGGAGTCTCCCTCTGTCGCCCAGGCTGGAGTGCAGTGGCACGATCTCGGCTCACCGCAAGCTCCGCCTCCTGGGTTCATGCCATTCTCCTGCCTCAGCCTCCTGAGTAGCTGGGACTACAGGCACCCACCACCATGCCCAGGTAATTTTTTTTGTATTTTTAGTAGAGACGTGGTTTCACCGTGTTAGCCAGGATGGTCTCCATCTCCTGACCTTGTGATCCGCCCGCCTCAGCCTCCCAAAGTGCTGGGATTACAGGCGTGAGCCACCTCGCCTGGCCAATTCCCTTTGTTTTAAGCCACCAGATTTGTGGTAATTTGTTATGGCAGTCACAGGAAACTAATACAGCACCTAAATCTTCACAAACCCCTATTACAGAAAAGGAAACTGAGGTCAGAAAGGTATGGGTTTGCCCAGTGTGTTAGGCCATTCTTGTATTACTACAAAGAAATACCTGAGGCTGGGCATGGAGGCTGACACCTATAATCCTAAGCACTTTGGGAGACCAAGGATCACTTGAGGTCAGGAGTTCAAGACCAGCCTGGACAACATGGTGAAACCACATCTCTAATAAAAATACGAAAATTAGTCAGGCATGGTGGCATGCACCTGTAGTCCCAGCTACTCAGGAGGCTGAGGCAGGAGAATCACTTGAGCCCGGGAGGAGGAGGTTGTAGTGAGCCGAGATTGTGCCACTGCACTTCAGCCTGGGCAACAGGGGTGAAACCCTGTCTCTAAATAAGTAAATAAATAAATAAATACCTGAGACTGGGTAATTTATAAAGAAAGGGGTTAACTGGCTCACAGTTCTGCAGGCTGTACAAACATGGTGTCAGCATCTGCTTGGTTTCTGGGAAGGCTTCAGGGAGCTTTTACTCATCGTGGAAGGCAAAGCCAGAGCAGGTGCATCACACAGCAAAAGCAGGAGTGAGAGAGAGAGAGAGCAGGGAGGGGCGCACACTTTTAAATGAGCAGATCTCATAAGAACTCATTATTGCAAGGACAGCACCAAGCCACAACAGATCTGCCCCCATGACCCAAACCTCCCACCAGGCCCCACCCCCAGCATTGGGAATTATAGTTCAACATGAGGTTTTGGGGGACAAATATCCAAACTGTATCATTCCACCGTGGCCCCCCAGATCTCATGCTCTTTGCACATTGAAAAATATAGTCATGCCTTCCCAATAGACCCCCAAAGTCTTAACTCATTCCAGCATTAACTCAAAAGTCCCAATCCCAAGTCCGAGTCCAATGTCTCATCTGAAGATGAGTTCCTTTCACCTATAAGCCTGTAAAAATGAAAACAAGTTATTTACTCCTGATATACAATGCAGGCATAGGCATTAGGTAAACATTCCTGTTCCAAAAGGGAGAAATCAGTCAAAAGAAAGGGGTTATAGGTCCCAAGCAAGTCCAAAACCCAGCAGGGTAATCATTCAATCTTAAGGCTCCAAAATAATCTCTTTTAACTCCATGTCCCACAGTCAGGGCACATTGGTACAAGGGGTGGGCTCCCAAGGCTTTGGGCAGCTCTGTTCCTGTGGCTTTGCAGAATTTGGTCCCCACAGCTGCTCTTACAGATTGGAGATGAGGGCCTGCCTCTTTTCTAGGTGCAGGGTGCAAGCTGCTGGTGATCTACCATTCTGGGGTCTGAATGGTGGAAGCCCCCTTCCTGCAGCTCCACTAGGCAATGCCCCAGTGGGGACTCTGTGGGGCATTCAACCCCACATTTTCCCTCCAATGTGAGGGTTCTGCCCCTGCAGCAGCCTTCTTCCTGGGCTCCCAGGCTTTCTCATACAATCTAAGTGGAGGCTGCCAAGCCTCCTACAGTCTTTCACTCTGCACACCTACAGGCTTAACACCACATGGAAGCTGCCAAGGCTTATGGCTTCAACCCTCTGAAATAGCAGCCTGAGCTGTGTCTAGGGTCCTCTAAGCAAAGGGTGGAGCTGGAACAGCCTAGATGCAGGCAGGGAGCAGTGTCCTGAGGCTGTGCAGGGCAGGAGGGCCCTGGGCCTTGACAATGAAACCATTCTTTCCTCCTAGGCCTCTGGGCCTGTGATGGGAGGGTTGTTGAAGATCTCTGAAATGGCTTTGAGGTCTATTTCCTATTGTGTCAATTATTAGCACTGCATCAATTATTAGCACTCGGTTCCCTTTTAGTTATGCAAATCTCTCTAACAAGCGGTTACTCCACAGCCTGCTTGAGCTCCTGTCCTGAAAAAGCTTTTTCTTTCTTTCTCACATGGCCAGGCTGCAAATTTTCCAAACCTTTATGCTCTGCTTTACCTTTAAATATAACTTCTAACTTTAATTCATTTATTTCTTCCTGCATTGGAGCATAAGGAGTTAGAAGCAGCCAGGCCACATCTTGAATGCTTTGCTGCTTAGAAATTTCTGTTCGGGTGTGGTGGGCTCACACCTGTAATCCCAGCACTATGGGAGGCCAAGGTGGGTGGATCACGAGGTGAGGAGATCAAGACCATCCTGGCCAACATGGTGAAACCCTGTCTCTACTAAAAATACAAAAAAATTAGCTGGGTGTGGTGGCATGTGCCTGTTGTCCCAGCTACTCGGGAGGCTGAGGCAGGAGAATTGCTTGAACCCACAAGGCAGAGATTGCAGTGAGCCGAGATTGTGCCACTGCACTCCAGCCTGGTGAAAGAGCAAGACTCAGTCTCAAGGAAAGAAAGAACTTTCTTTGGCTGGGCGTGGTGGCTCACATCTGTAATCCCAGAACTTTGGGAGGCCAAGGCGGGCAGATCACGTCAGGAGATCGAGACCATCCTGGCCAACACGGTGAAACGCTGCCTCTACTAAAAATACAAAAAATTAGCCGGGCATGGTGGCAAGCGCCTCCTCTTTACCCTGAATACAAGAGACCCTAATAGGTAGGCAGGAGTATCATTGCCCCTATTCAGCATCAAGAAGTTACAGAAGACAGACCTTCATCCTTCTACAACCCCTAGGATTAAGGGTCCTCTTGTAAAAGGGAAAGGGGAGATATGTAGGAAGCATTCAAAGCAGGGTGACTCCATTTTGAATATGGGCTAAGAAAAATGAAGCTGGATCACCAACTGGCAATTAAGGGCTGCACAGCCTGCAATTGCCTTGCTCAATTAATTTTAAAAAGAGGCCACCTCATGCTAATAATGATAGCTGTGGTGGTTTTTACAAAAAAGAGAAGGGGGGTATGTTGGGAGAAAAGCTGAGTGTTGGGAGAGAAGCTGAGGCAGGGCTTGCATGTCTGTTAGACGTGCTGGTTCCTTGCTTCTAGCACTCCCATTATTTCAAGCAGCCATATGTTTCTCATTCACTCCATACACTGTTTCCTTTCAACCCCCACATCCTCACCACCTGTTTGTTTGTTTGAACACCAATAAACAGCGTGGATTCCCAGAGCTCAAGGCCTTCGCAGCCTCCACCCTACTGACGCCCCCTGGTCCCACTTTGTCTCTCAAACTGTCTTTTTCTCATTCCTTTGACTCCTCCGGACTTCATCGCCCCCGTGACCTGGTGTTTGGCCTGATCACCCCAATAGGCACAGAAGACAGAAGAACAGATTTCCTGTTCCAGAATGTTTTCCAGACCACCCTACCTCCAGGCTTGGCACCCACTGCATGGACTGCCTAGCCTCGGCCCCTCTTGTTGCCCTCTCTCTTACTCCCTCTTTCAAGTTCCCCTTTAAGTCCTCTTTCTTAGGCAAAGGGAGTGAGCTCTCTCCATTCCTGCGCTTAAAGTTCCCAGACTCACCTTTGCACAGTCCAAGCACATCAGGGCTCTTGGCTGCGGGAGAGGCCTTCCAGACCATAAGCAGCACCAAGGAGCAGTGGGGACCTGGCAGTTAGCACTCCTCCTTTCATAGGAGGCATCCCTTGAGTGGCACTTGTGGTTTTAAGTAGTAATTTTCCCCCTCCCTTTAGGTTATTTTCCAATAGAAGGCTGAGGCAATCTATGATCTTTATGTCATTCTTTCATTTACTCACTTATCCATCCAACACATATATTGAGCAAAGTCAGTGTGCTGAGAGCAGATGCTGGGGGAACAAATACAGACAGGCTTGTTTCCAGAAGCAAGCTAATGGATTGCTCACCTCACCTGCGGGCTCTGGTGACAGTGGAAATGATTTATGCCCTGGCTATTGCCCTATGCACCAAAACCTAAACTCATAAGATCTTATTGAGGGGAGCGAGTATTCTTTACCTTGCAAAATGATTCACTGCAGGATTAAATAAAGCTGGAGAATTTTAGAATTTGAAAAGACATCAGGGGACCTGCTCCTTCAATCCCTTCATTAGTTATTGGTGAAAAATGGTATTTAAAAAGCTTAAGAGACTTGCTTAGAGTTATTCAGCAATGCCAGAGCCAGCGGGTCAGAGCCAGCACTGTTTTATTCATTCTCAGTGCTGGTCTCTTTCCCTCAGGCCCTGTATGATGTAGAGATGCTCCAACGATGCTGCTGCTGCTGCTAACCAGGTCAATATTTATCGAGTGCTTTCTGTGTGCCCGACACAGTTCTAAGTGCTTTTTACATGTTACAGCATTGCTCTCACAGCAATCCCATTAACAACACTGAGACAGAGCTGAGACACAGAGAGATTAGACAACTTGTCTAAGGTCACACAGCTCAGAAGGACTGGTCTTGGGCTTCTTATCCATTTGTCTTTTGAGCCCATGCTCTGAACCACAACACTGTGGCTTTTCTTTAGTGACTCCCTGACCAGCAGTCCCTATAGAGAAATGTGTTTCCACTCACATATTGAAAGAAAAGTACTTCTGTATTGAACAATGTTTCAGTGCTTTTAAAACCAAAGCTTGGTATCATACCTTTTGGCAGCTCTTTTATAGTTGCCATATATAGAGCTGCCATTAAAGTTTGTAAAGCTTTGTGGATAAAAGTAGCATGAAAAGCAGCTCGTATGATGTGTGTGACAACAAACAGAACTGTGATCCAAATTACAGGTGAAATGGGACAGTGGCCCCCGGGAGGCTAGAAATACCTGCAGAGGCTTACAGAGTGAGATGTTTGTAAATAAAGCCATTCAAACATCAATTGTGTGTGGTTTTCCTGAGAAGCAACTGTATTTAAGGGACTGCTTATACAAAATCAAGTTCTTCTTAGCAAGGATTGCTTTAAATATTCTGACTTGAATGAAGGCCAGTCATGTTCTGCCATTTCCAAAAATTCTCTAACTGGAGTCTTAGAGTTGATTTTCTTTTCATTTGTGATTAATTTCCCAGAATAACATTCCCAGCTCCCACCCCACCCAGCGTTTATAGTCCAGAGATTCTGAGAGTAGGAAGTCCTAGTAAAGCCCAGAATCTAAAACAAATAAGACCAGTCAGCTCTCTAGCTAGCTTTTTTCCTTTCAAGTTGTTAGCAAAATAAACTCTGGAAAGCCTAAACTTTAATGCACCCATCTCAGCAATATCTCCTCTAATGATGGGAAGGCATAAAAAAGAAGAAAAGGGAACATTATGAATTTTGTGGGAACACTGGAGTTTTGTCTATTATCACAAGCAGCGTGAGCCCCAAGTCATTTAAATCCTCTGGGGGTGGGAAACATAATTATTTGCAAGGGAGCATTATTAGCTAAGTACAAATGGGTTGCTATTTGTTTTCTCTGTTCTTTGTGATGATTACAGGCTGGGGATGGTGTTTAGTAACAGGATCCAGCAGGTCAGTTATGACAACTTCATCACTGTCATTAACCCCTTTTGTTTGCAGTGAACACAAAAGCTGCTCAGTATCAAGAGAGTCAAGAGAAAGAGAAAGAAGAGGGGGTGGAGAAAGTGAAACAACCAAAGAGACAGCCAGGGAACAGAAGTTCATACACTATCAGCACCAGAAAAAAATACCCCTGGGTAATTGAGTCAGCTGACTCAAATGGTGTAGGGGCCTCAGTTAGAGGACCAAATTTTGGACTCCTTGTTCTTTCTGCCAAAACAGTAATTGCTCGTATTTATAAATACAAATTTTTTTTGCCATTTTGGTTCCTAGAAATGCCCTAGGGAGATGTTATTTTTGGTAAGGGGTCTTCCTGCTTCAAGTGTAATGACTGTGAACAACTAGTTTCAGTATCTTCTCTAGCATGCCAGGGTAAAATGAAGCAAAATAAATAGAGGAAGTACTATGACCTTTATTGAGGATCTACCAGGTGCCAGGCAAGATGCATTTTTCTTTTCTTTCTTTTTTTTTGTGAGACAGGGTCTCACTCTGTCACCCAGGCTGGGGTACAGTGGTGCGATCTTGACTCACTGCAGCTTCCACTTACTGGGTTCAAGTGATTCTTGTGCCTCAGCCTGCCAAGTAGCTGGGATTACAGGCGTGCACCACCATGCCTGGCTAATTTTTGTATTTTCAATAGAGACAGGGTTTTGCCATGTTGGCCAGGCTGGTCTTGAGCTCCTGGCCTGAAGCTATCCTCCTGCCTCGGCCTCCCAAAGTGCTGGGATTACAGGTGTGAGCCGCCGCACCCGACAAGGAGAATTTTTATGTGCTTTTTCTCCTCTGTCTTCTCAACAACCCTGGAGTAAAAGGCCTCATTTCCACTTTTCCTATGAGAACAACAAAGTAGAAAGGGTAAAAGATTGCCTCGAAGATCACCCAGCACAGAGCAGGAATTTGATTTAGGTGTGTCTTGTTCCAAACTTACTACACCGTGCTGCTGGGGCAAAAAAGGAGCAAAAAGAAAAACCCAAAAGGTTCTTAACTGAAGTTAAAGACGACCAAGAAAATGTAGGCAGATGTCAGGTCCGATCATGCGGATGCTCAAATGATAAACAGACACATTGAGAGAAATTGCATTAATTAAATCATAAAAACATGTTCTGCTTTTCTGGGGAATTTACTCCTCCATGTGGGGTGACCCTTGACAAGACATTCTGTCTTCCTGTTTTTTTTTTTTTTTTTTTTTTTGGGGGACAGAGTCTCACTCTGTCACCCAGGCTGAGTGCAGTGGTGCAATCTCAGCTCACTGCAAGCTCCGCCTCCCAGGTTCAGGCCATTCTGCTGTCTCAGCCTCCGGAGTAGCTGGAACTACAGGTGCCTGCCACCACACCCAGCTATTTTTTTTTCTATTTTTGTAGAGACAGGGTTTCACTGTGTTAGCCAGGATGGTCTTGATCTCCTGACCTCGTGATTTGCCCGCCTCAGCCTCCCAACTGTCTTCCTGTTTTTAAGGGGGAAAAAAAAAGTGGGTAGAAGATGAAAGTTTGATATTTGGCTCATGCATAGCTTTGTCTCATTCATATATTTTGTGCTTGCCTGTCATTTCAGCTTTCTGCTGCCAGACCAATCTCCTTCGACTGCCATTCCTACTTCTGACACTCCTCTTGTCCTTTTCAGGACAACTTTATGCCTATTGTGCCTTGGATCTTGAGAAACACATGGTAAAACTGGCCAGTGGTGATGGCAGGCATAGCAGGGAATCAGATTGAGGGGGCTTGCGGGGTGGGAGAGAAAACAAAAGAGGGAAACAGGATACTTGATGATGGAATCAGGCTGCTTCTGCTATGACATTACATGAAATAATCCGAAATTTGACCTTAACTGTATTTGGTCGGTCCCGTTAACCCTGTAAGTTATGGACAGAACATTTACTCAAATTGTAGCAAAGTCTAGGCTCATGGGAACACGTGACCAATTCAGGTGAATGAAAAGGACTTTAAAACATTAATTTCCAGCTTAGGTCTTCCTAAGACTGCCTGCGTGTTCCTTAACACCACTCCAGTCTGAGTGTCACATGGATCCTCAATGTGGATTTGTGTGCACACTAGAAAGATAAGAAGCAACTGAAAACCCCAGGCAGCGGGGTGGAGTGATGACGAAAGACACTGATACCGATCGGGAAGCTGGAAATTGCCCCCCAGCTTCAGTGTTTGGACTGTATCTCTCTTTTCCACTTCCCTAAATCACCCTCATGGTGCAAGTGTGCTCGCAGCAGATGCTCCCTAATTGTCTCTTGTATTTGTAGCAAGATGAGCAGCAGACAAAACTTCTCAGACACCGAGTTAAAGAAGGAAGGGGTTTATTCAGGCGGGGGCATCGGCAAGACTCCCGTCTCAAGAGCCGAGCTCCCCGAGTGAGCAATTCCTGTCCCTTCAACTCTAAGTGGGTGCGCGTGAGAGGGTCGTGATCGATTGAGCAAGCTGGGGGTGCGTGACTGGGGGCTGCATGCACCAGTAAGTAGATAGGAACAAAACAGGATAGGGATTTTCACAGTGCTTTTCTATACAATGTCTAATCTCTAGATGACATAACCGATTAGGTCAGCGGTCCATCTTTATCAGGCCCAGGGTGTGGCGCCGGGCTGTCGGCTTGTGGATTTCATTTCTGCTTTTTAGTTTTTACTTTTTCTTTCTTTGGTTGCAGAAACTAGGTATAAGACAATATGAGAGGTGGTCTCCTCCCTTATATTGACAGTAAAACTCCAAGGGCAGGAATACTGTATCTCCTTCTGTTTCTCAACACCATTTCAACACCCAAACTAAAACCTCTCACCTGAGTGTAAGGGAGTGGTGACCTTCTTAAGCCGGGAGCTCTTCCATCAGGGGGCTTCCTAAGGGCATCTCTGTTCCTAGCAGGGGAGCCATCACCCCACTTTGCTCTGCTTAGCCTGAGACACGCAATTTTCTCCAGCTTTTACTCTTCGGTGAATTCTCAAGGCGGAGTTGGGGGGATGTTCAGGGACAGGAGCGAGGTTGGGGGCCCCGCCCTCTGGGCGCTGTTCAGGGTAGCTCTGACCAGAGCAGGAGTTTCATCACCACATGCAGGGACAGGTGGGACACATGCATTTCCGGGGCCATCCTAGACCTCCTGGAGGATGCTGATTGACACTGTCCAGTTTGAGAACTACCGTGTCCCGGGAGCAGAGGCCTCCCCATTGCCCTTGGGTAGTGGGCATCGGGCACAGGGCTTCTCTGGATGAGCAGGGCCGGCATGAGAGCACATGGAACTAGGGACTGGAGGTCGGGGCAGCGAAGGAGGAGAAGGAGGAGGCAGAGGCCGAGGGGGAGGGAGGGGAGGAAGAGGAGGAGGAGTCCTTTGTGGCCACCCCGAGGGGAGAGACTTGGTTGGGAGGCGCCCACCGAGCTGGGCCGCTAGGACTCTGCACCCAGGTGCGCCAACCCTTGGGCGCGCGCTCCCCGTAGACTCTCGCTGAAGGAGCGGTGGGCGGCGCGCGGCGACCCTGGCGGGCTACAGCTTACACCGCTTTCAGGGCGCTGCTGGGGCGCGCAGAGCGGGGCTGCCCCGGGGTGGCTCCCCCAGGTTGGGGCGCGGCGGGCGGCGGCGGCGGGCGCGCGTCCCATCCGGGTCTCGAGTAACCGCCACCACCGCTGCCAAAGCTCGCCAACATGGCGGACCTGGAGGCGGTGGTGGCCGATGCCAGTTACCTGATGGCCACGGAGAAGAGCAAGGCGACCCCGGCCACCCACGCCTGCAAGAGGACCGTCCTGCCCGAACCCAGGTACCACCTGCCCCCTGAGGCCGCCAGCGACCCCCTGCGTCCGGGAGAATCGGGCGCTGAGCCGTCGCTGTCCCCGAGCGGGTGACACAGCGGAGCGGGCGATGCGGGGCCGGCCTCCTTGTTCCAGTCTCCGAAATGGGGCATCGGAGGGCTGGTGGGGGGGCACTCCTGGAGAGAGCGCTCCAAAGTGCCTGGCGGGCGCCCTGCGCCGCAGCTAGCGCCCCAGCGAGGGGTTGGTTATGACTTGGCTGGACCAGCTCCATCCCTGTCGCCCCCTCCCCCCAGCCCTGTCCTCTCCTGTCCCATCCCCGTGGTTCTACCTGTTGCATTGGTGTGGTCCCTGTGGGCTGTCACTCGTTTGCGCTCCATCCTGGTCGCTCCTTCTTCCCGGGCTCTGTGGTTCCCCTTTCCAACTCCATCCTCTGAGCTCCCTCTGGGCCGCTTACCTGGGGACTGCAGGCTTGTTGCTTACTGTCCGAGGTAGTTAAACTGCTGTTTTCAGTGCTTGCTCTTCTTGAAGTCCCTAAGTCTAGTCATCTTCTTCGTCTCCTCTTCTATTTTGTGCTCAGGCAGGATTTTGACCCAGTCAGTATTCTTTTTAGTGCCAAGTGTGTCACCTGAGCTGCTTTCCTCAACTTGCAGATCTACTGGTAGCATTTTATTAAAAAATTGAAATGGGATTCATTTAAAAAGGCACTCGAATGGGTGATTCCAGACAGGAATTTGTTGTTAAATTATCAAAGGAGGGCCCGATTGAATTGGCGAGGGGCTCGGTGAGGTCCATACCAAGTTGCAATTTTCTCTCAAATGATTTATTATTAAGGAACTAGTAAAATTTTTTGCTAGTTCATGTCATTAGCACTTCCCCAGAAAAAATAGTTCGTCAGGTTAATAGTGAGTTTTAAATAGTGTATCAAAGCTTCCGCGATGGATTTTTTTTTTTTCCTCTAGCTCATTTCCTAATTAACACCATCATGAGTTGTATGGCTAATGCGATTCCTTGATGCTAAATAGCTCTTTGAATTGATGCTCAAAAGAGGCATTTTCTTTATGGTGAATTTGAAACCATGCAATTCTATAAAATATTGGAATCTAAACCAAAGTTATTGTCCATTTGAAATCATCAGTCCTTCAAGCGTTAGGCGCCCAAAATTGCTTAAATGTTACCTAATGCTAAGTGATCATAATGTGATTTTTTTACAAGTCCATCTATGAGCCCTATGATACAGAAAATACCAGTCCTCTTGTTATTTGTTGTGAAAAAGCTAAATTGTGCAAATGAAGACATGCTTGCTAGATATTTTGGGCTTGCTTTTTCTCCTTAGCCCATGCATCTTGTTGGTTTTGCAGGATGTGCTACTCTTTGATAGACAATGCCAAGTAGTGAAAATGAGGGAAAAGTGCAAACCTTTCTTCAATGTCATGAGTTTAACACCCCTATTCCAGAGTGTAGCATATCAGAAGCTAATTGAAAAGAATCAATGCTGCTTCAAATTTCTGGCAAATGGGAAACTTACTTAGAGAACAATAACTCCTATATGAAACCTAAATTTCACTGAATAAAACTGTACATTTCTATAAATTTGGTAGAAAAAGGCTTAATTCCTTTTTCTCTTGCCTTTCCTAGTGTCCCTCCACCACCCAAAGTCAGGCAGTCCTAAATATGTAGGGTTTCTAGATATAAAATTGATAAATCTCAACTCATGGGCAGTTTTTTTTGGGGGGGGGTAGTATATAATATTACTAAAGTTAGGAAGTTCTGTTCAGTTTTTATTTTTTTTTCTTGGTGGTTCCTTTTTTAGTGTCCCTCTTAAGAACGTACTTATGTGCTTGGGATGTTCACTTCCTTGTATGAATGCCTTTGTTTTTCAGTGGTATTCTTTGGTAATGCTTTCTTTTAAGGCAGAGTAAGTGACGGCCAGCATATTTCTCATGACATTTGAAAATTGAGAAATACCAACCAGAGAGTAATTTTAGGAAACAGCCCTTCAGTAATTGTTATTCTGTTGCTCTTTTTAAAATAGACTCTGGAATTGGGCCATCGGAACCTCCTCCTGAGATTCTAATTTGTTTCCTTTTTTCTTTTTTTTTTTTTTTTTTGAGACAGAGTCTAGCTCTATCGCCCAGGCTGGAGTGCAGTGGCACAATCTTGGCTGACTGCAACCTCTGCCTCCCAGGTTCACGCGATTCTCCTGCCTCAGCCTCCTGAGTAGCTGGGACCACAGGCGCCTGCCACCACGCCCGGCTGATTTTTTTTGTATTTTTAGTAGAGACGGGGTTTCACCATGTTGGTCAGGCTGGTCTCGGACTCCTGAGCTCATGATCCACCCGCTTTGGCCTCCCAAAGTGAAGGGGTTACAGGCCTTAGCCACCGTGCCCCGGCCTGTTTTCTAGTAATCTTAGTGGCTTTGGCTTTAGTTTTATGATGTAGCCATTTACATAGTAACAGTCACTCCTTGTGCTGTGTTAGGATTCTGTTACATTGAGATTATCAGGTAAAACATCTTGCAAAATTTTCTCTACCACGGGATGGCAGTTAGTAGCCTACCTGTTTGATTTGGAGGTTGGGGGTTGAGGAATTTCTAGATCCTGTAAGAAAATTAATTGCGTGTTAAAATGTCTCAGCCTAATGACTTAAATGGCTGGTATGACTTCACGCTGTTGGTAAAAGGGATTCGGGTCAAGTGTTTTTTGACAAGAGTTTCTATTTCAGCTTCATTATAGAGCAAGCCATGTGACCACCAGTTTTTGGTATTCTTGAAAGAGATGTTCAGATTTGTATTTTTAGTATCTGAATGAGAAGCATACATTTTAATTTGCCTTTGGTCTATCACTAGTGATTTTTTTATTTCCAGCTAATTATTTGAAGTCACTATTCTTTGTGCTTCCTTATTTCAGTTACTTTGCCTTTTCCACAGTTTTAAACAGAAGAGCATCAGAACGAAATATCTAGCTGATTTAAATGAAACAATGGGTTTGCAGTTTCCTTTCTATTACAGGAGAGTCTCAGAAAATGGAACATTCTGTCTAGGGGAGATTTTGCTTCTCTGAGATGGCAAGAGGCAAACATTTTGTTATGTTGACACATTATTCAATTAACCAATGATTGCAAATCCTGGAAAAGCTGACTGTCCAAATGGTATAGCTGCTTTAGTTTACTGAAATGTTGTTGAGCTAATGTAGCCGATAACGGGGCCTACTGGGAGTAGTAAACTGTGGCCCACCGACTCCCTTGCAGGCGCAGTTGAAACAGGAGCATTTACATGTGCAGGCCAGTTGTTTTACATCACGTTGGAAAAGAAATACTTTTTTTTTTTTTTTGAGACGGAGTCTTGCTCTGTCACTCCGGCTGGAGTGCAGTGGCCTGATCTGGGCTCACTGCAAGCTCCGCCTCCCAGGTTGATGCCATTCTTCTGCCTCAGCCTCCCGAGTAGCTGGGACTACAGGTGCCGCCACCATGCCTGGCTAATTTTTTGTTGTATTTTTTTTTAGTAGAGACGGGGTTTCACCGTGTTAGCCAGGATGGTCTCCATCTCCTGACCTTGTGATCCGCCTGCCTCGGCCTCCCAGTGCTGGGATTACAGGAGTGAGCCACCGTGCCCAGCCAAGAAATACTTTTATTTAAGTAAGGTCTAATTCATAAGCAAAGGCCCACAGAGGGTCAACATCTTAAGCCCTGAAGTGATTCAGACGACTTTTACTGTAGGCTGTATTACTCTGTTACTTTTTTTTTTTTAAAAAAACGGAATGAAATTCAGATGATTTGAAATCACACATAGTTGAAAGAGGTTGAGTAATGTGAACTTCATCTCTCCCCTGGAGTCTCATTTCTATTTACTGGACATTGCGAATGTTGGATCACCTATTGCCAAGCTTGTCCTTTCAAAGTATTCATACAATATGATAGGAAGGTCTGAAACAACATTTTAAAGATTCTTTATAATTTTCTAGGAGCACTGACAGTCCTTAAAGGACATTTATGACACCGTTTATGACATTAATTCAGTACATAGTTGTAGAGCCATTTCTATGAGCCAGGCATGGGGTACTATGACAAACCCAGCCACAGCCCCTTCCTTCATGGAGCTTATAGACTAGTGTGAAATATACAGAGTTGAGCCAAGAAGTGTGTTTGCTTTAAAGTGTAATTGCTTGAAGATTTTATTTAACCACGAACAAATAGCGTATGGATAACTTTTATTATTCTATATGCATAGAATGTAGAATAATAACAAAGAATGAATATAGAATATAGGATAATGCATAGAACACATGATGTTTAGTGTTTTACAATAATTTGTTAGTGAGTACCTTTGAAGAACTATGTAAACATAGTCTCCATAGTGATATGGTAGTTTGCATCTTTCTGTTTGTGTAGCCACCACAAGTGGCCTAGTTTTCTTCTTTAGTGGACATGGAATTTATTTAGTAATTTTCTAGCTTCAATCAGTAAGTGATTGGCGGATAACTTGAAATATTCTGCTCCATTTAGGCTGTAGAGTTTTCTGTGTCTTCATTCTCCTGTGCTCATAGCCTAATTTTGAACTGAAAAGTCCATGTTGAAAGCACAAATAGCCTTTAGAAAGAAAGTATTCCTTATTATTGATAGGAGTAGTTCTATGTGTAAGAAATAGTAGTGTTCTTGCTTCTTTCCATTATGGTACAAATTCAAAACGTAAATTGTAATTTGTCATTTATTTTGTGTTTATTACAGTAGATGGTCATTTATTTCATGTTTATTACAGTAGATGGTCATTTATTTAGAGTTTAAGAAAACTCCACTAAGATTTGTAGATAGTGTTTTATAGTTTTATATACATTAACTCTTTTTAGTTTTTACAGTTATGCTTGATAATAGGTAGAAATTTTAAAAAGAAAAATATTACTCCAGATACATCCATGTGGAGACATTGAGAGGTATATTTTATCTATTTGAGGACAGCTGGTTTTCTCCTTAGATGCTAGTGTCTTGACTGTGGTGCAGGGAGTGGCTTTCAGCCTTCCAGACTCAGAAACTAGATTTTATTATATCACTGTATTAAGCATCTGTCTCTTATTGTGAAACTCACATAATCAGCCAAGTCTGCCTGACTAAATTATTCTCTTCCTATAGGCCTCTGGTTCTTATTTTAAGATTAAAGACCCTTTTGAGAATCCTACTGAGAGCCTCCGCCTCCCAAAAGTGCGCTAACTCACTTACACAGATTTATCTGAAAAGCTACACTATAACTAGAATGTCCAGTTTGCTGCATTGCATTAAACACTGGCTCCCACAGGAGCCTACATGCCCAGCGTCTGTGTGGCTGGAGCTCTCTGTCTTGTGGGTCGCCCTTGCGGGAAGCAAAACGACCATCAGAAGGTGGTGTAGTGAGCACAGACCCACAGTCGGATGAGTCAGATGGTTATTTGGGACCAAGTCACCCCTTGTAGGAGTGGCTTACGCTGGATGTCCAGTACTTGAAATCCCTGACTACGGTGGCTTTGGGACAAGTCATCTTTCCGTATTTTCATGTTTCCCGTTGTAATTGGTGGGCACACCTCCACTGGATTTGAGACTATAGTTCATGAAACCACTGCCAAAGCTGCCTAGACCAGAAACTTTTGGCATTTCTTGGCCCTTTGTGTTATGTATTGACTTAGTTTTTATTCTCAGAGAGCAAGCTTTTTTCTTTATTTAGAGATTCTTGGAAATGGCTCCGAAATACTCATTGTCTTATTTTAGAAGAAGGAAATTCGGGTTCAGGAACAAGCTAATTGCTCAAGGTCGCATTGATAACAAATGGTGCAGCTGAGTTTCAAACCCAGGTTTTCTGATTCCAAATTCAGCATATTTTCAGAAAAGCCTTCAGACTGTCTCTTTCTTGGTGAATCTTATTTTATGAGGAGGGGGCTCATGGATTTGAGTAGAGGAGCACTGTCCATTTCAGACATTAGTAACACAATTTGAAAATGCATTGTATTCAGTCAGTAAAGATTATCAGCTGCAGGGGTCTGAGGAAGTGCTCCAGTAGCATGATTTCACTGGCCACATTAACTTAATAATAAATACATTAATAATTCCCTAGAAGAAAAGATGTCGTAGATTGCATGTTAAGTAATAAGATTGCTATTAATAATGATGGCAAAGTTATAACTGGAGAAAAGCTACATGTCATGGGTTCTCAATATTTTCTTACCCAAAAATCTTTTTGTGATTTTAGGTGCATTCTTAATTAAAATTCACCTCCATCCCTGCCAGTGGGTAAATGAGTATCCTTGACTTGAATACGTTTGTCAGTTACTCTCGATACACAAAGGTTTTTGTTTTGTTTTGTTTTTTTTGAGACAGTCTCACTCTCTTGCCCAGGCTCGAGTGCAGTGGTGTGATCTTGCTTGGCTCAGTGTAACCTCCGCCTCCCAGGTTCAAGTGATTCTCCTGCGTAGCTGGGACTACAGATGTGCTCCACCACGCCTGGCTAATATTTTTCTGCTTTTTGTAGAGACAGGGTTTTGCCACATTACCCAGGCTGGTCTCGAACCCCTGGCCTCAAGTGATTCAACTGCCTCAGCCTCCCAAAGTGTTGGGATTACAGGCATGAGCCACCGTGCCTGGCCCGTAGTAAAGGATTTTTAATGTTAAACTTGGCACTCATTAGCAGTTCATTCTAAATTGTGATGGAAAATTAATGGAGCAGGTTGCATATCTAACCCCTACCCAGAAAGGTTGTCGAGTTCAGCTTGGGACAGAGTTGTATTTGTCAGGAACACATTAGTAAATCCACTTACGGATTTTGCCTTCTTCAGCTAGTAATGCACGTGGAGCTTTTCCTCGTCAGCAGTATATAGATCTGTTCAGTGTTTGGAATTGCTGCATGAGATGTCAGAACTCTGATCTACTTAACCCTGTGCTCATAAGCCCAAGAGCAATTGCAGTGAATGTTCTTACAGAGGTGCCTTTGGGTCTATGTGTGAGCGTTTCTCTAAGACAGACACCTAGAAATAAGTAAGATATGGGCATAGTCTCCTCTACATAGAGCTGCAAAGAAATTCTAATTTTATTCAAAAGCTTTGCTGTTAAGACTAATATTATTTTTAGTTTGAAGTTATTTCATATAAACAATTATTTCATATATATAGTCGGGTAAAACAAAAAAGAACAATGTTATTGTTGGTTAGAACCAAGAATTAAATGTAAATGAAGAGACACATGAGTACAAGATAAGAGTTAAATAAAAATTCTGTAAGATCAATTTTGAATTGGAAAGTTATTTGAAATTCATGATTTTTTAAAAAATATGTGCACTTATCATCCCCAGTCTTTAAAAAAATCAAAGAAACAATTGCATTTCCATCACGTAGGCACCCCATACACCTGCGCCTGACTCCAGGTGTGGGCGAGATGAGCCTGGATCCTCTGTTATCTGTTGTATCAGAAAACAAAGGAGCCATCCAAGAAATGTGGTGGGCACCATCCCTAACTAACTCTGAGGCCAGAAGAAGGGGTTCCCATTGGCTAAAAGTGAGACACCCTGAACATCAAAAGAATATGACTGATACAAACCCCCTGTGGTGGGCAGAATGATGCCCCCCTGAAATATCCACATCTTAATCCCCAGAACCTATGAACATATTATGTTATATGACAAGGGGGCGTTAGGGGTGTAGGTGGCATCACAGCAGCTAAGGTGCTGAGTTTAAGATAAAGAGATTATCCTGGATTATCTAGGTGGGCCCTAGTGTTACCCTGAGGGAGGCAGAGAGTTAGTGTCAGAGCGATGCAACATGAGAATGAGTCAACCAGCCACTCCTGGCCTTTTGTGGAAGGAGGAAGGGGCCATGGACCGAGGAATGTGGGCAGCCTGCAGAATCTGGAAAAGGCAAGGAAATGGCCTGTCCCTTACAGCCTCCATGTGAGACCGCAGCCCTACTGACACTCTGACTGACCTTAGCCCAGGGCGGCCCATTTCAGACCTCTGACCTGCAGATCTGCAAAAGAGTCAATTTCTGCTTGATTTAAGCCACCAAGTTTGTGGTTACGCAGGAGAATTGCTTGAACCTGGGAAGCGGAGGTTGCAGTGAGCCAAGAAGGCACCACTGCACTCCAGCCTGGGTGACTGAGTGAGACTCCATCTCAAAAAAAAGTTTTTTTTGAAAATAAAAAAAGGCCGGGCACAGTGACTTACGCCCGTAATCCCAGCACTTTGGGAGGCCGAGGCGGGTGGATCATGAGGTCAGGAATTCGAGACCATCATGGCCAACATGGTGAAACCACGTCTCTACTAAAAATATAAAAATTAGCTGGGCGTGGTGTTGCACGCCTGTAGTCCCAGCTACTTTGAGGCTGAGGCAGGACCATCCCTGGAACCTGGGAGGCAGAGGTTGCAGTGAGCTGAGATCGCACCACTGCACTCCAGCCTGGAGACAGAGCAAGACTCGGTCTCAAAAAAAAAAAAAAAAAAAGAAGAAAAAGAAAAAATCTCGCTGGGCATGGTGGCTCATGCCGGTAATCCCAGCACTTTAGGATGACCAGGAGCTCGAGACCAGGCTGGGCAACATGGTGACACCCCATTTCTACAAAAAAATACCAAAAGAAAATTAGCTGGGCATGGCAGCACATGCCTGTGGTCCCGGCTACTCAGGAGGCTGAGGTGTGAGGGTTGCTTGAGCCCAGGAGACCAAGGCTGCAGTGAGCTGTGATGGCGCCACGTCACTCCAGTCTGGGTGTCAGAGCAAGACCCTGTCTCAACAAATAAATTTAAAAAATCTTATATTTACCTCACAAAACCAATCACCAATTACTAGACCAGCTTCTAAGGTAGAAACACTCTGGTCTGAGCCCCTGGCAGGGAGCTCGCACCCAGTAAGCCCCAGCTCAACACCATATTCTTGTACCAAAGAGAGTTTGAGATTAAAATCCAGAAAAGCAACATTCAAGCTTTTTGTGGTTTTGGAGTCTCAGAGGGTGGTTTTATTGTTTCTTAATCATATTGAGCCTTCTTTTAGCTTTAAAAGGAATGTAGCCGGGTGCGGTGGCTCATGCCTCTAATCCCAGCACTTTGGGAGGCCAAGGCAGGTGGATCACCTGAGGTCAGGAGTTCGAGACCAGCCTGGCCAACATGGTGAAATCCTGTCTCTACTAAAAATAGAAAATTAGCCGGGTGTGGTGGCGCATGCCTGTAATCCTGGCTACTCTAGAGGCTCACATAGGAGAATCGCCTAGAACCTGGGAGGCAGAGGTTGCAGTGAGCCGAGATCATGCCAGCCTGTGCGACAGAGCGAGACTCTGTCTCAAAGGAAAAAAAAAGGAATGTCTAGATGCAGTAGCAAAGTATGCAGAAGCCATTTCAGTGTGGGAGGTGAGGCGACTGAGTCCAGGGACTCCAGGTTTCTGGCTGAGGGTTTCAGACCGCCCATGGTCATTGTGATGAGATGAAGATGGAGAATGAGCTGGGCTGGGGGAAGGTGGTCATCTCCTCTGGAAGTGATTAGTTTGAGACTCCTGTTGGGTAGCCTACTGGGCATGGTCAGTAGGCAGTTGAGGGGCTGAGAGGGTTTGGAGCTGGGATAGGCTCCAGCCTCACCGTGTGGGCAATAGTGGGGGACAGAGTGTGAAGATGACCAAGAAAGAGGTCTGGGTGGGGGTCTGGGGAGTCAGCAGCCAGGCATGGGCCGTGGAGAAACAGATGCCAGGGGAAGAGGAAAGGGGAGTCAGACCCCAAGGGGAAAAGAGTCACTGAAAAGAGGGGCCAGCCCCATGTCACATCCAGCGGAGACACCAGGTACAGAAGGACCTTGGACATGACCATGAAGAGGGTCTTGTTGGCCATGACCTGGGAGAGATGAGGGTGAGAGCCTGGGGGACCACACCATGTCCCCAGCACACGAAACAGTGCCTGGTAGACAGGATGAATTTATGGATGGACGGACAGGTAGGTGGGACGAATGGACAGATGATAGATGGATGCAAAGACAGATGAATAGATGGACAGATGCACAGATGGACAGATGGATGGGTGGACAGATGGAATGAATGATCAGAAAAGGCTTCATGAACAAAGTGAGACTGAGCTGCATCTCCATGGGTAGATATAAAAGCAGAAGACTCTCCTCTTGAGTCAGGAATGACCCAGTGTCCTTGTCCAGGGAGGAAGTCAGCCTGGCTTGACTGGGGATACTTGTGGCAGATTTCAGACACCCTTAAAATGAGGCCAAGTGAGGTTGGGCCAGTCTGAGCCAGCTGAGGACTCCTCAGCCACACCGCACAGCTGCCTGAGGGGATGTGTCATTCATGAAGTTGCTGGGACCTACTGGGCCCAGCGTTGCCGGGACCTACTGGGCCCAGCGTTGCCATCAGCACCAACAGCTTCAGAGAGGGGGATACATGCTGGGGTGACTCCAAGGCTGTGGGGGCACCTGCCTCAGAGAAGGGACAAGCACAGAGACACTACTGGGGTACACTACTGGGACACTGGCCACCCCCCTGCCCTGTGCCTGGATCAGAGCCTACACACTGCAGCCCTGTGCCCCTCACTCCCAGCAGGTTCCTGCTCCAGCACGGCTCCTGGACTGGCCCCAGGTGCTGGCCCCGGGGGTTTCAATCCAAGCATACTTCACTGAAGCATGTGTTTGGCAGCGGGACCCTGCTCACCGTTTTAGGTACGTGGCTCTCACAACTTTCCCCAGCCTGTCCCGCCCTCCCTGTCTCTGGAAAAATCTGTTTTCTCTCTTTGGGGCTTCTTCCCCTCTGCCCTCCAATCCTTAAGCACGGAACCCTTCCTTTCTCCATGGGGTCTGGGGGAAGCGGGCTGGTCTTAGGGTAACCAGCAGGAAGGGCCCCTACAGTGGGAGCAGCTGCCTTCAGGTTCCAACAGCGGGACACAGCCTGGTCCCGGGGCCTGGGCTGGGATTGGGTGGGGTCAGGGCTCCTCCCCTCTCCTGGGGCACATGTCTGAGTGAGGGACAGAGGCCGGTTCTGATGAGGGGCCCTGCAGTGGCCTTAGAGATAGTCCCTGGGACTCCAGGGTCTAGACTGAGGGCTGGATGCCCATCCAGCCTGGGAGGGCCACACAGGGGCCTGGGGACACAGGGGTCACCCCAGGGGGAGACCAATGGAGGGCACAGAGAAGGCTCTGGGTCTAGGCTGCAGCTCTGTGGCCTGTGTGGGGTCATGAGGGCATGGGGACACAGAGGGATGGGTGAGACTGGGTGACATCCCAGAGCCCAGCCCTCCCAGATCAGTTACCAGAAAGGAGAGGGTCTCTTAGGGCAGAGATATGTGTCCCTGGAGCCCCATCACCTGTGGGGCCCGGTGTCTCTCTGTTCACGGGTTGACCTCCGGCCTTCATTTGCGGTAGGGCACCTTAGACTTAGGAGGTGACTAGCAGGGAGTAAACGGGGGTGCAGAGAACTCCACGGCCACCAGGTGAAGTCCAGGGGCATCAGAGGCTCTGGAGTGAGCATGGGGGCTGCGGTACCCCGAAGTCTGGGGGAGCAGCCCCAAGAACCCAGCCGATGTGAAGGGTCCTGTGGTCGGGCTGGTGGAGATGGGGTGACGGCAGAGCCCCCAGGGTGTGTCTGGGTGGAGCCTATGCTTCACCAGGAGAGCTGAGTGGGCCAGGCTGGGGCACAACCTGGGCCCCAGGGGACAGGAAGCTCCAGGCCATGCCAGGCTTGGGCCTCCCCGCCCCCTGCCAGGTCAGTTTTGTGTGCTGTAGGGGGGATCCTTAGATTCCAAACTCGGACTCCGTAAACCAGGAAGGAGGGAGCACAGCCTGCCGTGGGTACACACAGGGAAACTGAGGCTGCAGAGGAAAGTGCTGGGCCAGGACACCTGGGAAAGGTGACTTGGGAAGGGCTCCTAGGAAGGCACAGGGCTGTCTGCTCTCCAGAGGGCTCCAGTGGAAAGAGGGGAATGAGGAGGGAAGGAGAGGCCCTGGGTGGACCAGACGGCCACACCATGAACCCTCCCAGAGACTTTAGACAGAGAGAGGTGCTCCTCAACACCCCACACTCCCTCTGCCATCTCTCACCCCCTCCTCTCTCCACACAGGTCAGCCCAAGGCCGCCCCCTCAGTCACTCTGTTCCCGCTGTCCTCTGAGGAGCCCCAAGCCAACAAGGCCACACTGGTGTGTCTCATGAATGACTTCTATCCGGGAAGCTTGACGGTGACCTGGAAGGCAGATGGTAACCCCGTCACCCAGGGCGTGGAGATGACCACGTCCTCCAAACAGAGCAACAGCAAGTACGTGGCCAGCAGCTACCTGAGCCTGACGCTGAGAAGTGGAGGTCCCGCAGAAGCTACAGCTGCCAGGTCACGCATGAAGGGAGCACCGTGGAGAAGACAGTGGCCCCTGCAGAACGTTCATAGGTTCCCAGCCCCCACCCACCCACAGGGACCTGGAGTTGCAGGATCCCAGGGTAGGGGTCTGTCTCTGCATCCCAAGCCATCCAGCCCTTCTGCCTGTACCCAGTAAACCCTCAAATATCCTTTGCCAACCAGGAATCCTGCTCCCTCTCTTCATTCCTTATCTCTCATATAATGTGATGCTTCTGGGTTCTCAGTGTGGTGCTGGGGGAATCCTGGCACCAGTAGGAAAGTAGCCTGGAGGAGAGGATCACAGTTTCCCAGGGGTGTCCCCCGGGGAAATAGGCCAGGATAGGAGGAGTCGGCTCACTGGACACCAGTCCCTCCATTCTCTCCCTCCTCCCCTTCCTTCTTGCAGCTCAACCCCCGACTCCCTGCCTGCTTTCTGGAGGGAGCTATATCTGGCTGAGCCTCCAGATACACCCTCTGTCCCTATCTTGGTCTGGACCCTCTACCCACCCACGGCCTCTCTTTCCTCAGCCTGGAAATCCTACTCCGGGCCTGGAGTCCCTCTGCTTCTGGCCCTGGACCCTGGAATGCCCTCCTTCCTCTCTGCCCAACTCCCCACCCCTGAGGGCTGGACTGTCCAGGCCACTCCAACACCATCAAATCCATGAGCTCTTACATTTTGGGCCCACCTTGATTTTTCACCTGACAGCAGGTTCAGAGGTGTGAGAAAAATAGGAGGAAGCCAGGAAGGAAACACATGAAAGGCCTGCAAGAGGCTCAGGACACTTGCAAAAGATAGGCTCTGAGCTCCCCAGGAACCTGTGCAAGAAGGGTAATAGGTGCTCCATCATTTCTTTCTTTTTTCTTTTTTAGGTGGAGTCTTGCTCTGTCGCCCAGGCTGGAGTGCAATGGCGCGATCTCAGCTCAACATAACCTCTGCTTCCCAGGTTCAACCGATTCTCCGGCCCCAGCTTCCTGAGTAGCTGGGATTACAGGTATGTGCCACAATGCCTGGCTAATTTTTGTATTTTTATTGGAGATAGGGTTTCACCATGTTGTTCAGGCTGGTGTGCTCCATCATTTCTAAGAGATTAAAGAAGTCTTTGCTCGAGGGAAGTTGGTTTTCTCAATGCTGAGGCCAGGTATCTCCTCATAATTAAAAGTGGGGATGTGTTTTACCCAAGACCTCACTATTGATGGGATTTGGGCTCCGACATGTGCACAGGTGACTGCCTGGCAGCCCTAGGACATGGAGAGTTTCTCAGATGCTTGGTACAGAGCATCACTGGAGGAAGCATCATTTTTGGGAAACTCTTCTCCATTGGATCCTGAGCCTCAGGTGGAAAACCAGGTCCTGTGTTGGGCATTTCTCTGTGAGGCTCCCTGGGTCTGGGGCTCCAGCTTCTCTCTGAGAAGAAAGTGTTGGGGGGAGAGAACATGGCCCAGCCACACTCAGCCCCTCCTGCATGGTTCCTGCTGAGCAGGGTGTTAGAGGGGTGGGGGCACCAGCAGTGGTCAGGCCTGTGTTTCTGTGGGTGGGGTCAGGGAGGGACCCTCGGGGCATCCTAGGGAGTCTCTCCCATGGCTGCTGTGTGACTTGCCTGTGGCTGCTGTCACAAGTGACCCCTAATTTACAGGCTTAAAACATCACACATTGATTCTCTCCCTGGTCTGGAGGTCAGACGTCCAAAATGAATCGTAGAGTGCTAAAATCAGGGTGCCAGCTGGGCCAGGCTCCTTCTGAGGGCTCTGGGGAGAATCCGTTTCCAGGATTTTTCCAGCTTCTAGAGGACGCCCTGGGCTCCTGGCCCCTTCCTCCAACTTCAAAGCCAGGGCTTAGCATCTTCAAATCTCTCTCCCACTCTTTCTCTCTCTCTCTCTCCCCACGACCTTCTCTCACCCTCCCTCCTTCTCTCCCTTTCTTTCCCTCTACCCCAACACCTGCTCTCACTTTGACCCTCCTGCCTCCTTCTTTCCCTTATAAAGACCCCACCTTGGCCAGGCACGGTGGCTCATGCCTGTAATCCCAGCACTTTGGGAGGCCAACGTGGGTGGATCACAAGGTCAGGAGATCGAGACCATCCTGGCTAACACGGTGAAACTCTGTCTCTACTAAAAATACGAAAAATACAAAATACAAAATACAAAAATACAAAAAATCAGCCAGGCATGGTGGCAGGCGCCTGTAGTCCCAGCTACTCAGGAGGCTGAGGCAGGAGAATGGCATCAACCCAGGAAGCAGATCTTGCAGTGAGCCAAAATCGCGCCACTGCACTCCAGCCTGGGTGACAGAGCAAGACTCTGTCTTAAAAAAAAAAAAAAAAAAAAAAAAAAGACCCCACCTTGGACCCACTCAGATAACCCAGGATCATCTTCCACCTCAGGCCCCTTAACATCATGACATCTGTAAAGTCCCTGTGGTCACACAACACAGTACATGGACATGTCCCGGGACTGGGACACAGCCATCCCTGGGCCCTAAGTCAGCCAACAACAGATCCTTTGCCTCTTTCCTTTCTCTTTCTCTGGGTATAAGAAGGGAATGCAGAGAGGTTGGTCAATGAATACACACTTACAGTTAGGTGCAAGGAATGTGTTCTAATGTTGGATAGCAGAGTAGGGTGACTATAGTTTGCAATAATGTATTGTATATTTCAAAATAGCCACGAGAGAACTTGAAATATACTCAACACATAGAAATCATAAATACTCAAGCCATACCCCAAATATCCTGACTTGATGATGACATGCTGGATGCATGGAACCAAAGAGCACATGTAACTCAGACATGTCCAGTATAGGCTGGGTGTGGTGGCTCACACTTGTAATCCCAGCACTTTAGGAGGCCGAGGTGGGCGGATCATGAGGTCAGGAGATCGAGACCATCCTGGCTAACATGGTGAAACCCCGTCTCTACTAAAAATAGAAAAAAATTAGCTGAGCATGGTGGCGGGCACCTGTAGTCCCAGCTACTCAGGAGGCTGAGGCAGGAGAATGGCGTGAACCCGAGAGGCAGAGCTTGCAGTGAGCCAAGATTGCACCACTGCACTGCAGCCTGGGTGACAGAGGGAGACTCTGCCTCAAAAAAAAAAAAAAAAAAAGAAATGTCCAATATCATGCATTAGTATAGTCTTTTCCATTAGTAAGAAAGGCAAAAAAAGTAGTTAAGCATAAACTAGCCATTTGACCTAGCAATTCCAGCCCTAGAAATTTATCTAGAAGAGAGGAAAGCTTCTGTTCCAAAAAGACATGTACATAAATGTTCTCAGCAGCCTCATTCACTATAGGCAACAACTGGAAACAACCCAAGTGTCCGTCAGCTAGAGAATGGATAGACCCATGTGGTCTGTGCATACAGTGGAGTACTGCTCAGTTACATAAAGAAAAGAAACTATGGATACAGGCCACAGGAGGGATGAACTTCAAAACATTACAGTAAGTGAAAGAAGTAAAACTCCACGAGGGAACTTGGTGGGTACGGACGTGTGTTTGAACTGGCAGAATTTTACTCTGTTCATTGGGGTATTAGGTATTGAGTCCCTATTGACCAGGTACAGTGCTAGGTGCGGCCATTACAGAAATCAGAAGCAGACACCAGCTCCATTGTGATGAGACTCACCTGATCAGCCATTTCTGATGAACACTCAGGTACCCTGACTCTCACTGCTCACATCTGCAGGCTTTACTTAATGCCACTTAAATCTCCCTATTCCCCAAGTCTCCTTTCTTTTTTCTTTTTCTTTTTAGACAGAGTCTTGCTCTGTCACCCAGGCTGCAACCTCCATCTCCTGAGTTCAACCAATTCTCCTGCCTCAGCCTCCCGAATAGCTAGGATTACAGGTGCCCACCTCCACGCCCGGCTAATTTTGTATTTTTAGTAGAGACAGAGTTTCGCCATGTTGGCCAGGCTGGTCTTGAACTCCTCCTGACTTCAGGTGATCCGCCCGCCTAGGCCTCCCAAAGTGTTGGGATTACAGTTGTGAGCCACCATGCCTGGCCCCCAAGTCTCCTTTCTTTCCAACTCCCCTTATTAGGCACAGCTTTTTAAAGCAATCCCTGCCATACCCATGGCTTCAATTGTTTTGTATATGCTCTGATGACAATAAAATTTAAATGTTTTTATATAATAACTTTATTTTACATGACACCTCATTCACTAGAATCATAAATTCAAAGTTGCTCTAAGAAAGTAATAACTAAAAACTTGTCATATTCTTAGTATGTAATTTTTTCTTAGTATGTAAATTTTAGGAAATTTCCTAAATGGTTTGACTTAGTGTATGTGTTATTTTTTAAAACATGAGTTGTGATGTCACAGAATGGACTTAGCCTACAGAAGTTTCTATCCAACTTTCAACTAGAGAGCTCCATTTCAATCTGATACTTAAGAGTCCAAAACTAGCCTTTTTTTTTTTTTTTTTTTTTTTACATGGATTCTCACTCTGTCACCCAGGCTAGAGTGGACTGGCACCATCTTGGCTCACTGCAAGCTCCGGCTCCCAGGTTCAAGGTATTCTCCTGCCTCAGCCTCCCAAGTAGCTGGGATTACAGGCACCTGACATCGCACCCAGCTAATTTTTGTATTTTTGTATTTTTAATAGAGACGGGGTTTCACCATGTTGGACAGGCTGGTCTCAAACTCCTGACCTCAAATGATCCACCCACCTTGGCCTCCCAATATAATGTCTCTTAATTGGTCCCACTGCTTCCATGAGTCCTCTATTGTGCAGAGAGACCTCACTGCAAACACATCTGATAGAGACTCCTCACCTCTGTGTGGTTCCGTGACTCTCATGTTTCCAGAATAAAATTTAAACTCTACTTAAACTCTACTGCTGGACAGTGAATGAGCCTTTGTATTACAGTTTCATTCACTGCCCAGCAGCATAATCTTAGACAACTGAACTCTCTAAGCCTTTGTTCACTCATCTGCCTGAACTCACTGAGTGTTGGGACTATTTCAGGCCCATGCAGTGCCTCATCCTTAGAAGGGATTTAATGTTGAATGAAGAGGGGAATTTAAAAATCCACATAAAAAACGTTGGGGTTTTTTTTTTTGTTTTTGTTTTTTTTTTTGAGATGGAGTCTTGCTCTGTTGCCCAGGCTGGAGTGCAGTGGTGCGATCTCAGCACTGCAACCTCTGCCTCCTGGCTTCAAGTGATTCTTCTGCCTCAGCCACCTGAGTAGCTGGGATTACAGGCATGTGCCACCATGCCCAGCTAATTTTGTATTTTTAGTAGAGTTGGGGTTTTGCCAATTTGCCCCAGCTGGTCTCAAACTCCTGACCTCAGGTGATCCACCTGCCTAGGCCTCCCAAAGTGCTAGGATTACAGCTGTGAGCCACCATGCCCAGCCATTTTTCTTAAAATATACTAGTCTACAATGTCACTTCCCCTCCATGCTTGACTTCTACCTTTACTTTCTGATAATCACAATCATTTTTTGGGGATCAAGATTCCTCAGGACTAAATTTTGGCCCCACCTTGAGCAGTTGTGGGACCTTGGGGAAGTTACTTGACCTTGTTATCTAGACTTATTCTGTAAAATCGGTAAAATGGGACTGTTTCTGAGGGTTAAATTAGTATGCCACAGTTGTAACAGTGTCAGGCACATAATGCTTGCCAGATTTTGACTATTCATCTTTATCCAATGAGGACAGTGGTTCCCCACTGTGGTGTTCTCAATTTTGTATAAGAAAATAATGCTTTATGCATTATTAGCAAAAGAAATATCTGAGGCTGGGCGTGGTGGCTCACACCTGTAATCCCAGCACTTTGGGAGGCTGAGTCGGTTGGATCACCTGAGGTCAGGAGTTCAAGACCAGCCTGACCAACATGGTGAAACCCTCATCTCTACTAATAATACAAAAATTAGCCAGATGCAGTGGTGCGTGCCTGTAGTCCCAGCTACTTGGGAGGCTGAGGCTGGAGAATCGCTTGAACCTGGGAGGTGGAGGTTGCAGTGAGCTGAGATCATGCCACTGCACTCCAGCCTGGTCACCAGCTGAGATCATGCCACTGCACTCCAGCCTGGTCACCAGAGTGACACTCCATCTCAAAAAATAAATAAGTAAATAAAAGAAATATCTGAGTACCCCTGGCATGGAAAGAAGAAACAGAGGGAGAAAAGGGAATTGGTAGGTCCTAGCATTACAGAGCTGGGAAGGATGTGTTCAGTCCCTATTTTATAGATGAGGAGGAAAGTGTGATGTGTCCCAGGGTTTCATTGAGGATACACAGCCATAACTCTCTATTGAGAGTGGGACCAGGGCCCTGGGGGTAGCTATGGTCAAGTTGCAGACAAGAACTAACATTTGTAAGACAGGAGAGAAGCATTTAGTTAGAAAAGCAGTAAAAAATTTGTGTATAACTACATTTGGTGAGCAAATGAAAGCTGTCAGACTCAGACAAACAGAAATGCTGGTGGAACTGACTTTAGTAACTGGGGTTTTCTTTATTTTGTTCTTTTTTTTTTTTTGAGACAGAGTTTCACACTTGTCACCCAGGCTGGAGTGCAATGGCATGATCTTGGCTCACTGTGCAACCTCCGCCTCCTGGATTCAAGTGATTCTTCTGCCTCAGCCTCCCGAGTAGCTGGGATTACAGGTGCCCACCACCACACCGAGCTAATGTTTTGTATTTTTAGTAGACATGGGGTTTCACCATGTTGGCCAGGCTGGTGTCGAACTCCTGACCTCGAGTTATCTACCCCACCTCAGCCTCCCAAGGTGGTAGTATTACAGGCGTGAGCCACTGCGCCCGGCCATACCAGGGTTTTCTATTGAGATTCTTGCCAAGGGTGACTTCCAATAACATGCCCTCCTGCACTTTGCTCAGGACTGGAAAGCTCAGACAGCGCAGGGTGAATAAAAGCCTGAGTAGTGCAGTCCCCACGGAGGGGTGGGGGGACCACAGGCTGGGCAGCAGCAGGGACGGGCATTGTGAGGCATTGGGGGGGCGCTGTGGGGCTGGACATTGTGAGTCACTAGCCTGACCTGGCTGTTTCCTGGTAACCAGGTGATAAAGGAAGCTTTGTGGGTTATAGGCATCAGCCAGGCCAGCAGCCCTCAGTCGGTAGCTGGCAGTGGAGGGAGAAGGAGCTCCGACTGTGCTCTTAGAGCAGTTTTTGTGCCTCTCGGCGCTTGTCGTGCGTTTCTTTTTGAAGTAAAACAGCAGGTCCCTGACCTCATAGACCATCCAGTTTGGGAGGTGGCGGCAGACTACGGGCTGAGGCCCCAGATCTGCCTGGGGTCAGGCTGCTTCTAAAAGTGCAGGGCTACCCTCAGTAGTGTGGCTGCTAGGGCAGCACAGTTACAATTTCATCGAAGGCTCAGGCAGGAGTGGAGAGGAGTGTAGGTGCCCCATGTGGAATATACTGACCTGTTGTGTGTGCCACAAAGTCAGCTCCAACTGTGGCTGGCACAGGGGGAAGGCGGCATCCAGTTATGAATCTGATATTTATGAGGCTGTGGCTGCTGCAACATCAGAATCCAGTACTGTAGAGCCTGGCAAGCTGGATGTGGGAGCCACGGAGGGCCAAGATCTGCAGCACATCAGCAACCAAAAGATGCCCACAGGTAAAAAAGGCATGGGTGCCGTTTACTCTCTGGCACACCTCTAGCCACCCTCACCCCCTTCCCATACCCTCATCCCCAGAGACATCCTCAGCTTCCAGCTCCCTCCTGCCCATAGCCAGCTTTCCCAGGTCTGGGCATGGGGGTCAAAGGCTGGCTCTGCCTCTTGCCTTAGACATTGAGGTTTTTTTGATCTAGTCTCTCCCTTTTCTCAATGAAAATTCAAATACCCCAATTTTGGAGTCCCCATCCCATTCTCTAGCCTCACCTATCTGGCCAGTTTGTTACCTAAATGAAGGAACCAGCTAAGGGTCAGATTGTTTCTTTTCTCCCACCCCTTAAGGTAGCTAATAATTGGGACAATTCAGGCCCAAATATTTGGATTTTTTTTTTTATTTTTGAGACGGAGTCTCACTCTGTTGCCCAGGCTGGAGGGCAGAGGCACGATCTCAGCTCACTGCCACTTCTGCCTCCCGGGTTCAAGTGATTCTCCTGCCTTAGCCTCCTGAGTAGCTGGGACTACAGGTGCGTGCCACCACACCTGGCTAATTTTTTGTATTTTTAGTACAGGTGGGTTTCACCATGTTAGCCAGGATGGTGTCTATCTCCTGACCTCGTGATCTGCTTGCCTCGGCCCTCCAAAGTGCTGGGATTATAGGCATGAGCCACCACGCCTGGCTGGAGATTTCTTAAATTCAAAATTCAAAATTATTGTTATTTTTTGAGACAAGGCCTCACCCAGGAATGCATTGGTGCAAACACAGCTCACTGCAAACTTGACCTCCTCAGGTTCAGGTGTTCCCCCCACCTCAGGCTCTTAAGTAACTGGCACTAAGGCATCATGCCAAGCTAATTTTTCTATTTTTTATTTTTTTTTGTAGAGATGGGGTTTCATCATGTTGCCCAGGCTTGGTTCACTTTTAATAGTAAAAGACACCTCAAATGTGTAGATATTTGCTTTCACTTTGGGCAATTATGAATATAGCTGTTAAAAACCTTGCTGTGTCTTGTTTGGAAACATAATTTTAAAAATATAACTAAGGAAACACTTAGGATTATGATTACTTGCTTGTATGGTAAGACCAGGTTTTTCTTCATAAGAATTTTGGGGCTGGGCACGGTGGCTCACGCCTGTAATCCCAGCACTTTGGGAAGCTGAGGCAGGCAGATCACGAGGTCAGGAGATCAAGACCATCCTGGCCAACATGGTGAGACCCCGTCTCCACTAAAAATACAAAAGTTAGCTGGGCATGGTGGCCTGTGTCTGTAATCCCAGCTACTTGGGAGGCTGAGGCAGGAGAATCGCTTGAACCAGGGAGTCAGAAGTTGCGGTGAGCCGAGATCACACCACTGCACTCCAGCTTGGTGACAGAGCAAGATGGCGTCGCAAAAAAAAAAAAAAAAAAAAAAAAGCTGGTAGAATTTTTTTTCCAGTGAAACCATATGAATGTAGTGTTTTTGGTTTTTCCTTTTTTCAAAAGATCATTAATTATTGCTTCAATTTCTAAAATAAATATAGGCCTATTCAGATGATCTGTTTTTCCCCAGAAGACTTTTGGTCTTCTAAAATAGATAAAAAGGAGTTAGCTCATTTCATCTAATGTATCAAATTGTGGGCATAGATGTGTTCAGAATATTCCTTTATTATTTTGTGATTTAACTGCTCTTCAATTGATGCTATTAGTACATTGTAACATCTTTCTTTCCTTTCTGGTTAGCCAAGGTAGAGGTTTATCAATGTTACTGATCTTCTCAAAGAACTGGCTTTTTGTTTTGTTGGTTTTCTCAGATGACTTCCTGTTTTCTGTGCCATTGATTTCTGCAATCTTTGTTTTTTAAGCTTAGAGTATGAATTTAGATTTTTCTCATTATTGACACCGCATCATGAATGTAGCTCACTGAATTCAATCTCACTGAAATGTATACTAAATAATTAAAATAATTAATATGTATGTTTCACCACAATTTAAAAAGTAAAAGAGGATAAATGATAAATGTAGTAGCCAGATATGTAAATCCACAGAATTAAATGGTCTTGTAACATTTTGAAAAATAAGGGGATTGGCCTGGACCTTCAAATGGGCAGGAGGTGTGATGAGACACTCTCACTGAACCATACAGTGCCTTTCTGTATTAACTGGTTCTTAACGAGAATATTTCACATGATTAGGTTGCACTAGCTAGAAAGCCAAGGCTTTCTTTCTGCTCCTCTCCTTTGCTTTCCTTCCACACCAAAGAGAATGGTCCAGCAGCAGCTCAGTCCATGCTTGTCAACCACCCACCTCCAGACTCCAGCCCTGGTCCCCACATCCCCCAAGGCTCCTAGTGGGATTCCTCAGCAGCACCAGTGCACTGACTGTCACTCCATGTTCTCCTAGGTTCTGTTCCAGATCTGGAGGATTCTGCACTTGATATTGTGGAGGACATGTTACCTGAAAGGGTAAGTGCATTCCTTCATCTGGAAGAGAAATTTTTTTTTTCTGGGGCTTCTTCCTTATTAATAAAATGCAGATATAAAAATCTGACCATGTACATAACAGATGACTAAGATAATTTTCTTGGTGGGGGGACTATCAAGTAAATATCATATTTGATTGCCATTGTCAATCAAACTTCCACTGGTCATGGACTCCAGCAAACAGCCATTTGAGTTTATGACCAACTGAGGCCTGATTGACAATGACAGTAAAAAATGACAGCATCAGCTACAAACTGTCTGGTAGTGAGCATATTTCTTAGTAGCAACTTTTTCTTCTTGAAAAGTAATTTTGTATTTGCCAGCCAACATGGACTTGCAAATATTCCATGAAAACCCATTGCCTTTTCTACAAGCATTTTCTATGCTTTATTTGGGGGCCAGTAACTTGATCACTGTTTGACATGTGGTTTTCTAATGTCACCAAGTGAATAAAAGACCTGTGCCAATAGGACCCAGCATGATCGGATCCTTATGGCGTTTTCTTTCTCCTATTGCAGGTGAGCTATACAGCCCAAAATTCCTACCGTACGTATTTTTTTAATTATTTTAAAAAAAGCTTTATTGAGATGTAGTTGACATGTAAAACAATTCATCCATTTAAAGTGGGTGATTCAGTGTTTTTTTTTGTTTGTTTTGAGAGACTCAGTGTTTTTACTATATTTACAGGGTTGTGCAACAATTGTTACAGTCCCATTTTAGAACCTTTTCATTCTCCCTCACAGAAACCCCATATCCGTTAATAGTCACCCCTCTCTTTTCGCAACCCCCACACCCATTTCTAGGCAGCCACTTGGGTACTTTCTGTGTAGATTTGCTCTCAGTGAACCATACAGTGCCTTTCTGTATTAACCAGTTCTTAACGCGAATATTTCACATTGGTTAGGCTGCCCTAGCTAGAACGCGAAGGCTCTTTCATTTGTTTCTGTTCCTCCCCTTTCCCTTCCTTCCACACCAAGGAGAATGGTCCAGCAGCAGCTCAGTCCATGCTTGTCAACCACCCACCTTCATACACTCGAGCCCCGGTCCACATTCCCCAAGGTTCCTTGTGGGATTCCTTGGCAGCACCCATGCACTGACTGTCACGCTATGTTCTCCTAGCTCCTGTTCCAGACCTGGAGGAGTGTGCGCTTGATATTCTGGAAAATAAGAAGTTATCTCACATGGTAAGATGCATTCCTTCACCTGAAGAGAAATGTTTTTTTTCTGGGGCTTCTTCCCTTATTAATGAAATGAAGATATAAAAATCTGACCACGTAGATAACAGATGACAAAGACAATTTTATTGGTGGGGGGAATATCAAGTGAATATCATATTTGATTGCCATTGTCAATCAAGCTCCAGTTGGTCATGGACTCCAGCGACCAGCCATTTGAGTTTATGACCAACTGAAGCCTGATTGACAATGACAGTAAAAAATGACAGTATCACCTACAAACTGTCTGATAGTGAGCATATTTCTTAGTAGCAGCTGTTTCTTCTTGAAAAATAATTTTGTATTTGCCAGCCAACATGGACTTGCAAATATTCCATGAAAACCCATTGCCTTTTCCACAAGCATTTTCTATGCTTTACTTGGGGGCCAGTGACTTGATCACTGTTTGACATGGGTTTTCTAATGTCACCACGTGAATAAAAGACCTGTGCCAATAGGACCCAGCATGATCGGATCCTTATGGTGTTTTCCTTTCTCCTATTGCAGGTCAACTATACAGCCCACAATTCCTACCGTATGTATTCTTTTTTTATTATTTTAAAAAAAGCTTTATTGAGACATAGTTGACATGCAAAACAATTCATCCATTTAAAGTGGATGATTCAGTGTTTTTACTATATTTACAGGGTTGTGCAACCATTGTTACAATCTTATTTTAGAACCTTTTCAATTCCCCTTAAACCTCGTATCCGTTAGTGGTTACTCCTCTCTTTTCCCAACCCCCACATCCCTGTTTCTAGGAAGCCACTCATCTACTTTCTATTGCTGTAGATTTGCTTATTCTGGCCATTTCTTTTTTTTTTTTAACTTCTTTTTTTTTTTTAAGTTCTGAGATACATGTGCAGGATGTACAGGTTTGTTACATAGGTAAAAGTGTGCCATGGTGGTTTGGTTTGCTGCACCTGTCAACCCATCACCTAGGTATTAACCCTGCATGAATTAGCTGTGTATCCAGATGCTCTCCCTTCCCCTGCCCCCTGACAGGCCCCAGTGTGTGTTGTTCCCCTCTCTAACACCATTCGTATTCTAAGACCATTCCCTTGCTGATGACAAATCTAAGTGATGGGTCGCGGGGGACTCTCTTGCCTGTTTTTGTCTGGAGAGCCTGCCTGGCCTCAGGTTCCTGATAAGAGTGAGGACCTGGAGTGCAGTGTGAGAAACAGATGGCTCAGTGAAGAACTGTGATCATCCACTGGAGTCCCTGGAAACAGCTGTATCATTTAGATGATGTGGGTTTATGTGCACGAGGGTTGGGAGGTAGCTGGGGGTGAATTAATGTGTAGTGATTGTGTGTTTGTAACTGTGTGTTTTCCCCCAAAAAATGTGGACCCGCATGCCCAGCACAGTACAAGTGTCACTTTTCTTGAATTCCTGCCCTATTGTGGTCCTCTCACCACAGCCTCCCGGGTCATGTCATTCTTCTAATAAAAAGGAAGAAAAACTTCAACACCACCATACACTTTATATAAGTGTCCCCTTTCCTCCCTTAACAGAGCCATACCTAAAAATCTGTTCAATATCCCTACTCCTTAGATGGACAGAGTGCAGAAAGGAGTGAACCCAGATTTTTATCTCCTGAATGGAAGATGCAAAAGTGAACCTAGAAATGGGTCCCAATGTTGATGGTCTGCATTACTCAACTGTGTCATCACTCAGGCTTGGTGATATGACCCCACACCAGGGAGTTCCAGCACCTATGTGTGCCCCTGGTAGTGGTAGTGGATGGCCTATAAGCATGCCAAACATTGCCCATCATCAAATGGGGCCCCAGTGGTCACATAACCCTGGGTAGCAAAAGGTACATGGAACAACAGACGTTGGCATGGACATTACTGTGAAATACACATAGAAAGCCCACAGGCTTCTGGGTCAGCTCACAGATTCTGAGAAGTATAAGCGTTCACATGGAACAGTGCAGGTCAACATCTGTCAGTACTGGAGTCATTCATCAGCACTTGGTCAAAGCAGGGAAGGATCAGGAAGATACTGCATTGTATGTAATAACATGACTACCTCAAGCCTTAGAAATGCTCCAATCCATGGCCGGGCACGGTGGATCACGCCTGTAATCCCAGCACTTTGGGAGGCTGAGGCAGCAGATCACCTGAGGCCAAGAGTTTGAGATCAGCCTGGCCAACATAGTGAAAACCTCTCTCTACTAAAAATACAAAAATTAGCCGGGCATGGTGGCCCATACCTGTAATCCCAGCTACTTGAGAGGCTGAGGCTGGAGAATCGCTTGAACCTGGGAGGTGGAAGTTGTAGTGAGCCAAAATTGAGCCACTGCACTCCAGCCTGGGTGACAAAGTGAGACTCTGTCTCAAAAAAAAAAAAAAAAAAAAAAAAAAAGAAAGAAAAAAAGAAAAAAGAAAGAAGAAATGTTCCAATCCGTAGCAGACAGACAACCGCCAGTGTCATGTCAGAACTCAGAGGACAACGTTGTTAGCCTGGTGAACATCACCCTCATTGGAGACCTCCTGCACCGCTGGGTTAGTGAGGCTCAGCACTCACCATGTACTGATCCCCATGATGGACTGTCCCACTGTCGGGGGCTGGTGTGAGCATGAGCAGCTACTGACTCAATGGATGCACACACAGTGTAAAGAAATGGAAGACATGGGCTGGGCACGGCGGCTCAAGCCTCTAATCCCAGCACTTTGGGAGGCTGAGGTGGGTGGATTGCCTGAGGTTAGGAGTTCGAGACCAGCCTGGCCAACCTGGTGAAACTCTGTCTCAACTGAAAATACAAAAAATAGCTGGGTGTGGTGGCGGGTGCCTGTAATCCCAGCTACTAGGGAGGCTGAGGCAGGAGAATCACTTGAACCCAGGAGGCAGAGGTTACAGTGAGCCGAGATCGAGCCACTGCACTCCAGCCTGGGTGACTGAGTAAGACTCCATCTCAAAAAAAAAGAAAGAAAGAAAGGGAAGAGCAGAGAAGAAATATCACAGGGTTAGTACTCAGCAGAAATTGGTGGGGGGCAGAACAGGAATCAGGTCCCCACTTCTCTGACATGGAGCAGACACAGGACACAAGTCAGCAGGGATGGACTTCAGGGTCAGGACAGACACAGAAAGGTCCCAGGCCTGATCTTCCTGGGGCTGGGACAGATGAGTTTTTCTTTTTCACCTCTTCTGGAAGTCACTTGAGGAGTGGTCCTTGAGGAGACACTGTTGGCCAAGGGTTGTCTGGCTCAGAAATGTGTGTGCGTGGTTTTTTTTGTTTTGTTTGTTTGTTTTGAGATGGAGTCTCACTCTGTCACCCTGGCTGGCGTGCAGTCATGTAATCTCAGCTTCTGCATCCTCCAACTCCCAGGTTCAAGTGATTCTCCTGCCTCAGCCTGCTGAGTAGCTGTAATTACAGACATGCACCACGATGCCCAGCTAATTTTTGTATTTGTAGTAGAGTTGGGGTTTCTCCATGTTGGCCAAGCTGGTCTCGAACTCTTGACATCAGTTGATCCACCCGCCTCAGCCTCCCAAAGTGCTGGGATTACAGGCGTGAGCCACTGTGCCTGGCTGACATGTGTTTCAGCTGGACAGAGCCCCCTAGCACTGGGCCTGTAGCTGCAGCACTCCTGAGTAGCTGGGGAGGTGGGGAGGGACACGAGTGCCAGTGCACCAGGAGCTCAGCAAAGGGATGGGGACTGATTCCAGAGTCCAGCTCATCCTTGCAACTCTTCTGTGGAATCCAGAACACATCACTTTCCACTTATTTTATAGAAGGTTTGGAATCTTCAGTGTCAAAGTCTTATCTGTGTTGTGTCTTCCCACAGGGTGGATAGAGGAGCCCTGGCTATGGGTGTTTCCTGCCAGGGCAGTGACTGTGTCTTCCTCATTAGTCCTTATCCCAGAGCTCAGTCCTGGGGAGAACATGTTAGGCCCCATGGGCATTGTAATGAACACATCCCTGGGATGAGTTCTAGGTCACCCCTGGGCTGGGATCTAGCGCAGGTGCGGAAATGTTCCCTTCTCAGGCTGTCTAGCCTGTTGAGTTCTACACCAATCCTGGAGGCTGTCCCAGCTTCTGAGTCAGGGTCCCTGGAGATGAAGTTGAGCTCCTGAGGACACTGAGGTGCCCCTGCCCCTCAGCTCCTGCTGCTCTGATCCTGTCTAGATGGAGTGTGCAGGGCCACGCTCTTCCCCTGTGTGTACACGCGTCCCCTGCTGGAATCCCTCTAGACCTGGATGTTGTCCTCATTGTTGTCATATCCCCATCTCCACACAGTGACTGGCCCTTGTGCAGATGCCCAGGAAGTAACCATAAATATATGGTAGGAGCAGAGCTGCAAACTATTTCACAAGAAAACACCAGGGGAGGGGAGTCACGTCTTCCTCATGCCTGGATCTCCTGTGCCATCTAGTGTGGTTCTCAGTCATATATGTGCCTCCTCATATTTAAATACATTTAAATATTTACAATTAAAATTTCAGGACCGGGCGTGGTGGCTCACACCTGTAATTTCAGCACTTTGGAGGCCAGGGCAGGTGGATCACCTGAGGTCAGGAGTTCAAGACCAGTCTGGCCAACATGGTGAAACCCCGTCTCTACTAAAAATGCAAAAATTAGCCGGGTGTGGTGGCACATGCCTGTAATCCCAGCTACTTGGGAGACTGAGGCAGGAGAATCACCTAAACCCGGGAGGTGGAGGTTGCAGTGAGCCGAGATCATGCCATCGTACTCCAGCCTGGACAGCAAGAGTGGAACTCCATCTTGAAAAAAAAAAATCAGAACCTCATCACAAAAGCCACCGTGCAATGGCCCAGCAGCCTTCTTTTCATGCAGCAGAGAGCATTTCCATCCCCACAGAATGCTCTTTCACATCTGCTGTGAGCCTGGCTGGGGGACTGATTGTTGAACTCCTCTAACTCAAAGCGTGCACATCAAAGTGGGAATCTCAGGGCTGCGAGGTTGGAGGTGAGACCTGTAATGGGCCAGTGGAAGGAAAAAGTTGAAAGGTGGTTCCCTCAGTTCCTCTTTCTCACTTGAAGGGTGACA
Organism: Pongo pygmaeus; assembly: GCF_028885625.2. NCBI lineage: Eukaryota > Metazoa > Chordata > Mammalia > Primates > Hominidae > Pongo > Pongo pygmaeus. Next base: position 36,209,671 of record NC_085931.1, read on the forward strand.
GGTGTGAGCAATGTCTTCTTAGAGACCTCTGACTCCACAGAGACCAGCAAGAGTCTGACAACACCGAGGAAAGGGCAGAGTGATCTCGTGTAACCCAGTGTGGCCTCACCTGCAGTAGGAGGCTGGGTGAGTTGCTCTCTGGAATAACTCCTTCCGGATGTTTTTGTCTCTAATGATTGGCCAATGGACACCATCCATGAGGGCAGCTGCAATGAGGCAGATCTGCAGCTAAAGAATGATACTCTAGGAGGATCTCTGGGAGCAGCTGGGTGACACTTGTTGCTTTGGAACCTAGGAAAAGGGCAATGAAGTCAGAACCAAAGGAAATATGTGTAGAAGTCTGACTTGTTCCTTTTGTATTTTAATAAGATAGAGATGAGACAATATGTGTCCATGGGCTTTGTGTGCTGTGTTTGTAACCCTTTTTTTCTTGCTCTGGTGTTTAATGGTTATCTTTCCAGAAGGCCAGTTTTTCTTGTCTATGTCACAACAAACATCAAAGCCTTAATTTTTGATTGGTTAACATCTTCTGGGACTTGGGAATGCAAGAGTCTTATCAGGTCTAGGCACTGGCTAAATGCAAGGTATCTGGTGAGACTCCCTCATGCTATTTGAACACAGTTGTTTCCCTGAGATGGTCTCACAATCTTCAGTCCCATGCTCCATATGCCGCATCCAGCAAAGCTCCCTGAGGGGCTAACAGTCTTCAACCACGAGGGCACTGACATTAACTCTGTGTCCTTTTAGGTCCCCCTGAGAACTGCCTGAGTTTAAAATTTCTACCACCAAGTGAGGAAGATGATGATGATGCCCAGGTAAGATCCCCTTTCTTTGCCTTCTAAAGAAATGTTGCTTTCCTGATGTGAGAAACAAACTCACCCATCCACACCCAAAGAATGGACTCAGAGGCCTGCAGAACGGCAAAAGTGAGACTTTTAATGATGGTCTTGCAAGATCGGGTATCTGATGGGCAGACACACCCAGCACAGTTTCAAGAAGCAATTTATCCCCTAGCGTGCAGGTCCCTCCCCTTGATCCTCATAGGCTGAGTACTATGGGGTCATAATCTTCCCAGGTGTTGCATATTGACAGTTGGTTAGGAGCTGTAGGTATTTTTTATTTAGGGTTGTCTTACTGCATTTTGTTGCAGCCACCAATGCATTGCCATTCTAGTCAGCTCAGGGGCTCTTCAAGTATTTGACTTACTACCTAAGTAGCTAGGCACACTGATAAGAACAGACGAAATGACCTATTTTGCAGGCTAGTAAAATTTCAACTTAGACTAAACTTCTTTTTCAAGTGATGGGAACTAAGTGGTGTGGAAGGGGGGCCCAAGAAGCAGGCATTGCCTATCCAACCAGGAGCCCAGCATATCCTATTTCTTCTGTACTTTGCTGACCTAAACAGGTTCAAGGCACTTTGTCTTAAATATGGAGCACTGTACACATTATTTCCTTCACCTGATTTCTTTCCTTCTCAATTAACTTTGATGTAAGAATATGATGAGGAACATAAGGTACAACATACACAATTGTCCTTGTTGGGATGGTGTTCAGTGGGAGTGTCTTCCTATCTAATACATGACACACTAGGGTGTTTTTAAATGACAGCATCCATCATCAACTGTAATGCAGAGGCATTTTCCTCCACACCAGTTTTTCTCCTTGGATTAGGCATTGTGCTTTTACCAATCTAAATCAACGTCAAAGATAAATTCTGTGGGAAAAGCTCTTGTCTTTTCACAGGTGTCCTCTATGCTAGCATGTTTAGTCTTTGACCATTGACTCAACCACTGTTTCACAACTAGTTTTCTGAAGTCATCAAGAGACTAACAGATCGGTGTAAGGGGTGTAGCAGAATTGATCTCATCCTCATAGTATCTTCTTTTGTCTCATTGCAGATTTTGCCATCACCTGTCCAGGGTATGTACCTTGAACTAACTTACTTTCTGAGAAACAAATTTGCTGGTTTATTATATAGAAACTTTAATCTGGGTTCCTGTTAAAAAATAGTGGGAGTCTGGTGAGAGCAAATGATTTTGCAAGCATATAACTATGAGCAGAGGGGCTGTAGTAATGTGTGTAAACCAGAGGAACAAGCAGGAGATTTTGTGTGAGCCAGTGTGTCTTCACCTGGAGTAGCAGTGAGTGCACCTCTCACTGACTTATCCTGATGCTGGTGGTTCTAAAGAGTGAATTCTGGAGAATCTCATCAGGGAAAACAATGCCTTTCCAGGCAGGCAACAAGACTTCAGTTGGGATCTAATAAAACAGCATTTCCAGCAACCTTCAGGTTATACCTGCTGCTTGGAAGGCTGAGGGAGGGTGTAGAAAGAGAAAAAGGAAAAGTAAGTATAAGCCGAGTTTGTTCTTTTCAGAGTTTAATGTCATCATGGTGAGAAGTACTAGGTTTATGGGCTTTTGAGTATCCTGTGTTTTTGATCACCTCTTCTTTATTATTTAAAGATGATCTTTCTGAGAACACCTGCTCTCATTTGCCTCTTCCACTGCAAAATGTCAGAGCCTTTGGTTTGGGATACAGTTCTGTCACAGGCAGTCACTTAATCCTGGAGACAGAATTCTTCTGCGGTGTGCCCAGATGCATAGGAGAAAGGGATCCTCACATTATGAACTGTTAGGTTTCATGGCAGCACATTCATTTGTCTGTCCTTGCTGTTTACCTCTGGTATCAAGACACCTCCCTGAGCATGGAGGAGAGAATGAAAATTCACTCTGGGCTCACTGCAAAAGCTCCAGTGTCTTGGAGATGGAGGGAGAAGCACAATCTTGAGCACACTGTCAGCATTCCATTTCTTTATTTGAATGAGAATATGCAGTTTTACCATCATTTGTGGAAGAGGCTTTCCTTTCCCCATTGTGTATTCTTGGCACCTTTGTTGAAGATCAGCTGACTCTGTATGTGTGCATTTAATTCTGGGCTCTCTATTCTATATCTGTGATACTTATGTGTGCCCCCATGCTAGAAGCATGCTGTCTGAATTTCTCTGTTTTTTGTAGATTTCAATCTTATGAATGCGTCCTCCAACACTATTCTTTTTCAACATTAAAATGGTTATTTGAGGCACATAAAAATTCATTAAAGTCTTAGGATTAACTTTTCCACTTCTGCACAGATGGCTGTTACCATTTTGATAGCAGTTGTTGTGAGTCTGTAGATCATTTGTGTAGTATTGTGTGTTAGTCATGTTTAGTCTTCCTATCCATGAATATGGGATGCCTTTCAACTTATTTGTACCTTTAGTTTTGAGAATCTTTATGTTGACAGCTTATAAGTTAGATTTAACATGACTGACATAAATTTGTGATTTATTTTTCATTATTATTATTTTTTTGAGACCGAGTCTCACTCTGTCACCATACTGGGGTACAGTGATGTGGTCTCTGCTCACTGCAATGTCCGACCCTGGGTTCAAGTGATTCTCTTGCCTTAGCCCTCCCAGTAGCTGGGACTACAGGTACAAGGCACCATGCCCAGCTAATTTTTAAATTTTTATTAGAGGTATGGTTTTATAATGTTGGCCAGGATGGTCTCAATCTCTTGACCTAGTGATCTGCCTGCCTTGGCCTCTCAAAGTGCTGGCATTATAGGCATGAGCCACCACACCTGGCCAAATTTGTGATTTTTTTATACCAATATTTTGTATGTCTGAATGAATACACATCAAATAAAAAAATTTATGTAAGCTAGTTAACCAAAAAATCACCCCTGTACTCATGGACATTTTTTCCTGAATTTGTTCATTTCTATTGGTATACATTTCCTCATTTCAGTAGATCATGTATACTTAAACCTGGAAACTTATCCTTATGGTAGAAAGTGTTCACAGTCACGTCTCTCAGCTTCACTGGAGTAGGTAGAGGAGGCTGTGTGAGCTTGGCCTGTTTGAATGAAGCCCGATCCTTAGGGAATCTCCTCAGGGAGAGTGACACAGAGCTGATGAAGCCCCTGATCACAAGGTCCCTTAAGGGTGTGTGTACACACCATGGTTCCAGAAGAAGACTTACAAAGAGGAAATCATGACTATTTTTAATTGTAATATTTTAATATTTAATTTTTAAAATGTTCTCTATGAAAAAGAATTTGTGGTTAATATGAAAGAGTAATTTGGGTGAAATTGAGTCCATTTTGCTAATAAAATAGGCTTTTAATTAAGTAATAAATCCTTTAAAACAGATGGTAAATGTAATACCACCATAATTGGATCCTAGTGTACTGACACGGTCTTGAACACATTAAGAAAATGCTGTTTGTTTAGAAGAGTTTCAAAACATTTGAGAGGGAGGAAGGCACTCTTCCATTGACCCTTAGTGTGCTTTTTAGTTCCATTTTGGTTTGACTCTTTTGTGTTGCTGCATGATGCCTCTACTACAAGGCCAAGGCCTCCATGTTTCATGTCTTTGCTGCTCCCCTCCTCTGCCATCCCTCTTCCAGTCAGGGGAATAGTCCAGAATCAACTCAGTCCATGCTATTTAATCAACTACTTCCATACACCACATCCAGCAAAGCTCCCTGAGTGACAGTCACAAACAACCAGGGCACTGATCTTTTCTCTGTGTCCTTCCAGATTCTCCTGAGGACAACCTGAGTTCAGTAAGCCTACCACGAAATGAAGATTATGACGGTGATGATGATGATGATGATGATGATGATGATGATGCCCAGGTAAGATGACCTTTCTTTGTCTTCTAAGGAAATGTTAGTTTTCTGATGTGAGAAACAAACTCAACAGTCAAAACCCAAAGAATGGACTCAGGGAGCTGAAAAACAGCCAAAGTGAGACTTTCTTTTTTCTTTCCTTTCTTTTTCTCTGTCTCTTTCTTTTTCTTCCTTGCTTACTTTCTTCTTTTCTTTCTTCTCGCTCAGTCAGCGAGGCTGGAGTGCAGTGGGGCAACCTTGGCTCACTGCAATATCCATCTCCTGGCCTCAATCAATGATCCTGCCTCAGCCTCCTGAGTAGCTGGGATTACAGGCATGTGTCCCAATGCCCAGCTAATTTTTGTATGCTTAGTAGAGACAAAGTTTCACCATGTTGCCCAGGATGGTCTCAAACTCCTGACCTCAGGTAATCCACCCACCTTGGCCTCCTGAAATGCTGGGATTACGGGCCTGAGCCGCCAAGCCTGGCTGAAAGTGAGACGTTTAATGACAGTGTGGCAAGACCTGGTGTGTGATTGGCAGACACACCCAGAACAGTTTCAACGCAATTTATCTCCTAGTGTGCAGGTCCCTCTCCTGGGTCGTCATAGGCTGAGTACTGTGGGGTCACAATCTTCCTGGGTGTTGCCTATTGATTGTTGGGGAGGGGCATTAGGTATTTTTCTAGGGTTGTCTTACTGCATTTTGTTGCAGCCCCCAATGCATTGCCATCCTAGTCAGCTCAAGGCTCTTCAAGTATTTGACTTATGACCTAAGTAGCTGGGCAGGCTGATAAGAACAGACAAAGCAAGCTATTTTGCAGGCTAGTAAACTTTCATCTTAGACTAAACTTCTTTGGTTCAAGTGAGGGCAACTAAGGGGGAGGAGGGGATGCCCAACAAGCAGGCATTGCCTATCCAAGCAGGAGCCTAGTATATCCTATTTGTTCTGTACTTTGCTGACCTAAACCAGTACAAGGCACTTTGTCTTAAAAATAAATCACTGTATGTATTATTTCCTTCACCTGATTTCTTTCCTTCTCAATTAATTTTGATATAAAAATATGACAAAGCATATTATGTACAACATACACAATTCTCTTTGTGAGGATGGAGTTCAGTGGGAGTTTCTTTTCATCTAATACATGACACACTAGGATGTTTTTAAATGACAGCATCCATCATCAACTGTAATGCAGAGGCATTTTCCTCCACACCAGTTTTTCTCCTTGGATTAGGCATTGTGCGTTTACCAACCTAAATCAACCTCAAAGATAAATTCTGTGGGAAAAGCTCTTGTCTTTTCCACACGTGTCCTCTATGCTAGAATGTTTGGTCTTTGACCCTTGACTCAACCACTGTTTCACAACTAGTTTTCTGAAGTCAACAAGAGACTAACAGATCTGTGTAAGAGGTGCAGCACAATTGATCTGATCCTCATAGCATCTTCTTTTGTCTCTTTGCAGATTTTACCATCACCTGTCCAGGGTATGTACCTTGAACTAACTCACTTTCTGGGAAACAAACTTGCTGGCTTTAATATATAGAAACCTTAATCTGGGTTCCTGTTAAAAAGTATTGGGGGTGTGGTGAGAGTAAATGATTTTGCAAGGGTATAACTATGAGCAGAGGGGCTGTAGAAATGTGTGTGAACCCAGAGGACCAACCAGGAGATTTTGTGTGAGTCAGTGTGTCTTCACCTGGAGTAGAAGTGAGTGTACCTCTCACTGACTTATCCTGATGTTGGTGGCTCTAAAGAGGGAATTCTGGAGAATCTCAGCAGGGTAGAGGATGCCTTTCCAGGTAGGCAACAAGACTTCAGGTGGGATCTAATAAAACAGCATTTCCAGCAACCTTCAGCCTATACCTGCTGCTTGGGAGGCTGAGGGAGGGTGTAGAAAGAGAAAAAGTAAACATAAGCCAAGTTTGTTCTTTTCAGAGTTTAATGTCATCATTGTGAGAAGTACTATGTTTATGGACTTTTGAGTATCCTGTGTTTTTGATCACCTCTTCTTTATTATTTAAAGATGATCTTTCTGAGAACACCTGCTCTTCTCTGCCTCTGCCACTGAAAAATATCAGAGCCTTTGGTTTGGGACACAGTTCTGTCACAGGCAGTCACTTAATCCTGGAGACAGAATTCTTCTGTGGTGTGCCCAGATGCATAGGAGAAATGGATCCTCATCTTATGAACTGTTAGGTTTCATGGCAGCACATTCATTTGTCTGTGCTTGCTGTTTACCTCTGGTATCAAGACATCTCCCTGGGTGTGGAGGATGGAATGAAAATTCACTCTGGGCTCACTGCAAAAGCTCCAGTGTCTTGGAATTGGAGAGAGAAGCACAACCTTGAGCACACTGTCAGCATTCCATTTCTTCATGTGAATGAGAATATACAGTTGTACCGTCATTTGTGGAAGAGGCTTTCCTTTCCCCATTGTGTATTCTTGGCACCTTTGTTGAAGATCAGCTGACTCTGTATGTGTGCATTTAATTCTGGGCTCTCTATTCTATATCTGTAATACTTATATGTGCCCCCACGCTAGAATCATGCTGTCTGAATTTCTCTCTTTTTTGTAGATTTCAATCCCATGAATGTGTGTCCTCCAACAGTATTCTTTTTCAACGTTATCATTGTCATTTGAGGCACATAAAAATTCATTACAGTCTTAGGATTATCTTTTCCATTTCTGCACAGATGGCTGTTACCATTTTGATAGCAGTTGTTGTTAGTCTGTAGATCATTTGTGTAGTAGTGTGTGTTGGTCATGTTTAGTTTTCCTATCCATGAGTACGGGATGCCTTTTAACTTATTTGTACCTTCTTTACTTCCTAGAATCTTTATGTTGACAGCTCATAAGGTAGATTTAACATGACTAATAAAAATTTGTGAATTTTTTTTTTTTGGATGGAGTCTTACTCTATCATTAGACAGTGGTGCAGTACCGTGCTCTCCACTCACTGCAACCTCTGCCTTCCGGGTTCAAGTGATTCTTCTGCCTTAGCCTCCCAAGTAACTGGGACTACAGGTGCATGGCATTACCCCTAGCTAATTTTTTTGTGGTACAGACATCGTTTTACCTTGTTGGCCAGAATGATCTCGATCTCTTGACTTCATGATCTGCCTGCCTCAGCCTCCCAAAGTGCTGGGATTACAGGCATGAAAGACTGTGCCCGGCCATATTTGTGATTTATTTTTTTACCAATATTTTATATGTCTGAATGAATAGGCATCAAATAAAAATTTTTTTGTAAGCTAGTTAACCAAAAAATCACCCCTGTACGCATGGAAATTTTTTCATGAATTGGTTCATTTCTATTGGTATACATTTCCTCATTTCAGTAGATAATGTATATTTGAACCTGGAAACTTATCCTCATGGCAGAAAGTGTTCAGAGTCACGTCTCTCAGCTTCACTGGTGTAGGTAGAGCAGGCTCTGTGAGCTTGGCCTGTTTGAATGAAACCTGATCTTTAGGGAATCTCCTCAGGGAGAGTGACACAGAGCTGCTGAAGCCCCTCATCACAGGGTCCTAATAGGTTTTGCGCACACACCCTGGATTCAGAAGAAGACTTACAAAGAGGAAATCATGACTATTTTTTTTGTTTGTTTTTTTGTTTTTTTTTTGTTTCTGAAGAAAGCTTTTTATTTATTTATTTATTTATTTGTTTGTTTGTTTATTTTTTTCTCTCCCCTCCCCCCACCCCACAACAGTCCCCGAAGTGTGATGTTCCCCTTCCTGTGTCCATGTGTTCTCATTGTTCAATTCCCACCTATGAGTGAGAATATGCGGTGTTTGGTTTTTAATTGTAGCATTTTAATATTTAATTTTTAAAATGATCTTTATGAAAATGTGTGATTAATAGAATAATTTGGGTAAAATGGAATCCATTTTACCAATAAAATAGATTTTTAATTAAGTAATAAATCCTTTAAAAGAGATGCTAAATGTAATACGACCATTATTGGATCCTAGTGTACTGAGATGGTCTTGAATATGTTAAGAAAATGTTGTTTGTCTAGAAGAGTTGAAAATATTTGAGAGGGAGGAAGGCACTCTTCCATTAACCCTTAATGTGCATTTTAATTCCATTTTGGGTTGACTGTTTTGTGTTGCTGCATCATGCGTCTAGTACAAGGCCAAGGCCTCCATGTCTGGTGTCTTTGTTGCTCCCCTCCTCTGCCATCCCTCTTCCACTCAGGGGAATAGCCCAGCATCAACTCAGTCCATGCTTGTTAATCAACCACCTCCATACACCACATCCAGCAAAGCTCCCTGAGTGACTCACAGTCACAAACAACCAGGGCACTGATCTTTCCTCTGTGTCCTTCCAGCTTCTGTTGAGGACAAGCTGAGTTTAATATGCCTACCACCAAGTGAAGATGATGATTGGGATGATGATCATCATGATGCCCAGGTAAGAGCACCTTTCTTTGTTTTCTAAGGATATGTTGGTTTTCTGATGTGAGAAACAAACTCACCAGTCCAAACTGAAAGAATGGACTCAGGGAGCTGAAACAGCAAAATTGAGATTTTCTTTCCTTATTCTTTTTCTCTTTTTTTTTTTTTTTTTTTTTTTTTTTGAGACAGATTCTCGCTCAGTTAGCCAGGCTGGAGTGCAGTGATGCAATCTTGGCTCAGTGCAACCTCCATCTCCTGGGCTCAATAAATTCTCCTGCCTCAGCCTCCTCAGTAGCTGGGATTATAGGCATATGTCCCCATGCCTAGCTAATTTTTGTTTTCTTAGTAGAGACAGGGTTTCACCATGTTGGCCAGGCTGGTCTCCAACTCCTGATCTTAGGTAATCTGCCCACCTCGGCCACCTAAAGTGATGGGATTACAGGCCTGAGACACCATGCCTGGCTGAAAGTGAAACTTTTTTTTTTTGAGACGGAGTCTCTCTGTGTTGCTCAGGTTGGAGTGCAGTGGTGCGATCTCAGCTCACGGCAAGCTCTGCCTCCCGCATTCACGCCATACTCCTGCCTCAGCCTCCCGAGTAGCTGGGACTACAGGTGCCTGCCACCACATCTGGCTAATTTTTTTTTGTATTTTTAGTAGAGACGGGGTTTCATCATGTTAGCCAGGATGGTCTCGATCTCCTGAACTCATGATCCACCTGCCTCGGCCTCCCAAAGTGCTGGAATTACAGGCATGAGCCACCTCTCCCAGTTGAAAGTGAGACTTTTAATGACAGTGTTGCAAGAACCGGTGTCTCATGGTCAGACACACCCAGCAGTTCCAACAAGCAATTTATCCCCTAGTGTGCAGGTCCCTTCCCTGGTTCCTCATACGCTGAGTAGTATGGGGTCACAATCTTCCTGGGTGTTGCCTATTGATTGTTGGGGAAGGGCTTTAGGTATTTTTCTAGGGTTGTCTTACTGCATTTTGTTGCAGCCCACAATGCATTGCCATCCTACTCAGCTCAGGGGCTCTTCAAGTATTTCATTTATGACCTAAGTACCTGGGCAGCCTGATAAGAACAGACAAAGTGAGCAGTTTGTAGGCTAGTAAACTTTCATCTTAGACTAATCTTCTTTGGTTGAAGTGAGCGCAACTAAGTGGGGAGGAGGGGGTGACCAAGAAGCAGGCATTGCCCATCTGAGCAGGAGCCTAGTATTTCTTCTGTACTTTGCTGACCTAAACCAGTTCAAGGCACTTTGTCTTAAAAATGGACCACTGTATACATTTTTAAAATTTCTTTCCCTCTCAATTAATTTTGATATAAAAATATGACATGATACATTATGTACAACATACACAATTCTGTTTGTGAGGATGGAGTTCAGTGGGAGTTTCTTTTCATCTGATACGTGACACACTAGGATGTTTTTAAATGACAGCATCCATCATCAACTGCAATGCAGAGGCATCTTCCTCCACACCAGTTTTCCTCCTTGGATTAGGCATTGTGCATTTACCAACCTAAATCAACCTCAAAGATAAATTCTGTGGGAAAAGCTCTTGTCTTTTCCACACGTGTCCTCTATGCTAGAATGTTTGGTCTTTGATCCTTGACTCAACCACTGTTTCACAACTAGTTTTGTGAAGTGATCAGGAGACTAACATATCAGTGTAAGGGGTGCAGCAGAATTGATCTGATCCTTATAGTATCTTCTCTTGTCTCATTGCAGATTTTACCATCACCTATCCAGGGTACGTACCTTGAACTAACTCATTTTCTGAGAAATAAACTTGCTGGCTTTAATATATAGAAACCTTAATCTGGGTTCTTGTTAAAAAATATTGGGGGGTCTGGTGAGAGCAAACGATTTCCCAAGTGTATAACTATGAGCAGAGGGGCTGTAGAAATGTGTGTGAACCCAGAGGACCAACCAGGAGATTTTGTGTGAGCCAGTGTGTCTTCAACTGGAGTAGGAAAAGTGAGTGCACCTCTCCCTGACTTATCCTGATGTTAGCGGTTCTAAAGAGTGGATTCTGGAGAATCTCAGCAGGGAAGAGGATGCCTTTCCAGGTAGGCAACGAGACTTCAGTTGGGATCTAATAAAACAGCATTTCCAGCAACCTTCATCTTATACCTGCTACTTGGGAGGCTGAGGGAGGGTGTAGAAAGAGAAAAAGGAAAAGTAAATATAAGCCGAGTTTGTTATTTTCAGAGTTTAATGTCATCATTGTGAGAAGTACTATGTTTTTAAGTAACCTGTGTTTTCAATCACCTCTTCTTTATTATTTAAGGATGACTTTTCTGAGAACACCTGCTCTTTTCTGCCTCTGCCACTGCAAAATGTCAGAGACTTTGGTTTGGGATGCAGTTCTGACACAGGCAGTTACTTAATCCTGGAGACAGAATTCTTCTGCGGTGTGCCCAGATGCATAGGAGAAATGGATCCTCACCTTATGAACTGTTAGGTTTCATGGCAGCACATTCATTTGTCTGTGCTTGCTGTTTACCTCTGGTATCAAGACACCTCCCTGAGCATGGAGGAGAGAATGAAAATTCACTCTGGGCTCACTGCAAAAGCTCCAGTGTCTTGGAAATGGAGGGAGCAGCACAACCTTGAGCACACTGTCAGCATTTCATTTCTTAATGTGAATGAGAATATGCAGTTTTACCATCATTTGTGGAAGAGGCTTTCCTTTCCCCATTGTGTATTCTTGGCACCTTTGTTGAAGATCAGCTGACTCTGTATGTGTGCATTTAATTCTGGGCTCGCTATTCTATATCTGTGATACTTATCGGTGCCCCCACACTAGGAGCATGCTGTCTGAACTTCTCTGTTTTTTTGTAGATTTCAATCTCATGAATGTGCGTCCTCCAACATTGTTCTTTTTCAACGTTACTATGGTTATTTGAGGCACATAAAAGTTCATTAAAGTCTTAGATTAACTTTTCCATTTCTGCACAGATGGCTGTTACCATTTTGATAGCAGTTGTTGTGAGTCTGTAGATCATTTGTGTAGTATTGTGTGTTAGTCATGTTTAGTCCTCCTATCCATGAATATGGGATGCCTTTCAACTTATTTGCACCTTCTTTACTTTCTAGAATCTTTATGTTGACAGCTTATAAGGTAGATTTAACATGAGTAATAAAAATTAGTGATTTTTTTTTTTGGACGGAGTCTTACTCTGTCATTAGACAGGGTTGCAGTAATGTGATCTCTGCTCATTGCAACCTCCGCGTTGTTCGTTCAACTGATTCTCCTGCCTTAGCCTCCCGAGTAGCTGGGACTACAGGCACGAGCCATCACCCCCACCTATTTCTTTTTATTTTTAGTAGAGACATGGTTTTACCGTGTTGGCCAGAATGATCTCTATGTCTTGACCTCGTGATCTGACCCCCTCGGCCTCCCAAAGTGCTGGAATAACAGGCATGAGCCTCCATGCCCAGGCAAATTTGTGATTTTTTTATAGCAATATTTTGTTTATCTGACTGAAAAGGGATCAAAAAAAAATTTTTTGTCAGCTAGTTAAGCAAAAAATCACCCCTGTACTCATGGAAATTTTTTCCTGAATTTGTTCATTTTTATTATTATACACTTCCTCATTTCAGTAGATAATGTATATTTGAACCTGGAAACTTATCCTCATGGCAGAAAGTGTTCAGAGTCACGTCTCTCAGCTTCACTGGTGTAGGTAGAGGAGGCTCTGTGGGCTTGGCCTGTTTGAATGAAGCCTGATATTTAGGGAATCTCCTCAGGGAGAGTGACACAGGAGCTGCTGAAGCCCCTGATCACAGGGGCCCAGTAGGTTTTGTGCACACACCCTGGTTCCAGAAGATGACTTACAAAGAGGAAATCATGACTATTTTTAATTGTAGATTTTAATATTTAATTTTTAAAATGATTTCTATGAAAAAACTGCGTGCTTAATAGAATAATTTGGGTAAAATTGAGTCCATTTCATTGATAAAATAGGCTTTTGATCAAATAACAAATTTTTTAAACAGATGCTAAATGAAGTACTATCATAATTGGATCACAGTGTACTGACACGGTGTTGAATACGTTAAGAAAATGCTGTTTGTTTAGAAGACTTTTAAAACATTTGAGAGGGAGAAAGGCACTCTTCCATTAACCCTTATTGTGCCTTTTAGTTCCATTTTGGGTTGACTGTTTTGTGTTGCTGCATGATGCCTCTAGTACAAGGCCAAGATCTCCATGTCTCATGTCTTTCCTGCTCCCCTTTTCTGCCAGCCCTCTTCCACTCAGGGGAATAGCCCAGCATCCACTCAGTTTAGGCTTGTTAATCAACTGCCTCCAAACAGCACATCCAGCAAAGCTCCCTGAGTGACTCACAGTCTCAAACCAGGGCACTGATCTTTCTTCTGTGTCCTTCCAGCTTGGCCGGAGGACCACCTGTTTTTAAGACGCCCACCACGATGCAAACATGAAAAAGATGATGATGGTGATCTTGATGCCCATGTAAGACCCCCCTTTTTTGTCTTCTACAGCAATGTTGCTTTCCTGATTCCTTTACTTCTCAATTAATTTTGATATGAAAATCTGGCAATGCACATTATGTACACTGAACACTATTCTCTTTGTGGGGCTGGAATTCAGTAGGAGTGTCTTCCCAACTGATACGTGGTATGCTAGGGTGCTTTTAAATGACAGCATCCATTATCAACTGGAATACTGAGGGATTTTCCACAACACCAGTTTTCCTCCTTGGATTAAGCATTGTGCATTTGCATATAAAGTTAAACTTAATGGTAAATTCTGCAAATAGAGGTTTTGTTTTTCTATAGTTATCCTCTGTGCTAGTCTTTGGGGACTTTGACCTACGGCTCAATCACTATACTGCCTTCTGGTTTTTTATCATTGTCCAGAGAATAACAGATGTGTGTGAAGCGCACAGCGTAATCTGATTCTCATAATGTTTTCTTTTATATAATTGCAGATAACAGCTCAGAAAGAAAACGGTAGGTACCATGAAATAACTCACTTCCTGAGGGAAAAACTTGCTAGCTTCAGTGTATAGAAACCTGATTCTGGGTTCCTGCTGGGAAAGAGGCTTGGGGTTCTCGTGAAAGTGATTCTGCCAGTATAGAACTCTGACCCGAGAAGCTGTAGGAAGATTTGTCGACCCAGAAGAAAGATGAGGGGATCATGCATGAAGCAGCGTGGGGTGGGAGAATCGCCCATCACTCAGCTTCAGCTAAAGTAGGAGGAGTGGGTGGGTCACTCTCTCTAACGACTTATCCTTGTGTTTTTGTTTCTAAAGACTTGACGCTGGAGAGTCTAAGTGAGGAGGAGATTCCTCCAGGTAGGCAACTACGTGCCAGGAAAAACCCAATGGGAAAAGGTTCCCAGGAGCCTCCAGGTTATCCCTGCTGCTTGTGAGGAGGGGCTGAAGAAGGGGGTATGAAATCAGAAAGAAAATGGAAATATGTGTGAGGTCTGGCTTGTTGTAGGATTATCTTTTCCATTTCTGCACAGATGGCTGTTACCAGTTTGATAGCAGTTGTTGTGAGTCTGTAGATCATTTGTGTAGTATTGTGTGTTAGTCAGGTTTAGTCTTCCTATCCGTGAATACAGGATGCCTTTCCACTTATTTGTACCTTCTTTACTTCCTAGGATCTTCATGTTGACAGCTGATAAGTTAGATTTAACATGACTGATAAAAATTTTTGATTTCTGATACCAATATTTTATACGTCTGAATGAATAGGCATCAAATATACATATATATATTTTGAGATGGAGTTTCGCTGTTCTTGCCCAGGCTGGAGTGCAATGGCGTGATCTCAGCTCACTGCAACCTCTGCCCCCCAGATTCAAGTGATTCTCCTGCCTCAGCCTCCTGAGTAGCTGGGATTACAGGCACTCACCACCACGCCTGGCTAATTTTTTGTATTTTTTAGTAGAGATGGGGTTTCACCATGTTGGCCAGGCTGGTCGTGAACTGCTGACCTCAGGCCATCCACCCACCTCAGCCTCCCAAACTGCTGGGATTACAGGTGTGATCCAGAGTGCTCGGCCAAAAAAAATAATTTTTACGTAAGGTAGTTAACTAAAAATCACCCCCGTACTCGTGGACTTTTTTTCATAAATTTGTTCATTTATATTGGTATACATTTCCCCAGTTCAGTAGATAATGTATATTTGAACCTGGAAACTTATCCTGATGGCAGAAACTGTTCAGAGTCACGTCTCTCAGCTTCACTGGTGTAGTTAGAGCAGGCTGTGTGAGCTTGGCCTGTTTGAATGAAGCCTGATTTTTAGGGAATCTCCTCAGGGAGAGTGACACAGGAGCTGCTGAAGCCCCTGATCACAGGGGCCCAGTAGGTTTTGTGCACACACCCTGGTTCCAGAAGATGACTTACAAAGAGGAAATCATGACTATTTTTAATTGTAGCATTTTAATATTTAATTTTTAAAATGATTTCTATGAAAAAACTGCGTGCTTAATAGAATAATTTGGGTAAAATTGAGTCCATTTCATTGATAAAATAGGCTTTTGATCAAATAACAATTTTTTTAAACAGATGCTAAATGAAGTACTATCATAATTGGATCACAGTGTACTGACACGGTGTTGAATACGTTAAGAAAATGCTGTTTGTTTAGAAGACTTTTAAAACATTTGAGAGGGAGAAAGGCACTCTTCCATTAACCCTTATTGTGCCTTTTAGTTCCATTTTGGGTTGACTGTTTTGTGTTGCTGCATGATGCCTCTAGTACAAGGCCAAGATCTCCATGTCTCATGTCTTTCCTGCTCCCCTTTTCTGCCAGCCCTCTTCCACTCAGGGGAATAGCCCAGCATCCACTCAGTTTAGGCTTGTTAATCAACCGCCTCCAAACAGCACATCCAGCAAAGCTCCCTGAGTGACTCACAGTCTCAAACCAGGGCACTGATCTTTCCCCTGTGTCCTTCCAGCTTGGCCGGAGGACCGCCTGTTTTTAAGACGCCCACCACGATGCAAACATGAAAAAGATGATGATGGTGATCTTGATGCCCATGTAAGACCCCCCTTTTTTGTCTTCTACAGCAATGTTGCTTTCCTGATTCCTTTACTTCTCAATTAATTTTGATATGAAAATCTGGCAATGCACATTATGTACACTGAACACTATTCTCTTTGTGGGGCTGGAATTCAGTAGGAGTGTCTTCCCAACTGATATGTGGTATGCTAGGGTGTTTTTAAATGACAGCATCCATTATCAACTGGAATACTGAGGGATTTTCCACAACACCAGTTTTCCTCCTTGGATTAAGCATTGTGCATTTGCATATAAAGTTAAACTTAATGGTAAATTCTGCAAATAGAGGTCTTGTTTTTCTATAGTTATCCTCTGTGCTAGTCTTTGGGGACTTTGACCTACGGCTCAATCACTATACTGCCTTCTGGTTTTTTATCATTGTCCAGAGAATAACAGATGTGTGTGAAGCGCACAGCGTAATCTGATTCTCATAATGTTTTCTTTTATATAATTGCAGATAACAGCTCAGAAAGAAAACGGTAGGTACCATGAAATAACTCACTTCCTGAGGGAAAAACTTGCTAGCTTCAGTGTATAGAAACCTGATTCTGGGTTCCTGCTGGGAAAGAGGCTTGGGGTTCTCGTGAAAGTGATTCTGCCAGTGTAGAACTCTGACCCGAGAAGCTGTAGGAAGGTTTGTCGACCCAGAAGAAAGATGAGGGGATCATGCATGAAGCAGCGTGGGGTGGGAGAATAGCCCATCACTCAGCTTCAGCTAAAGTAGGAGGAGTGGGTGGGTCACTCTCTCTAATGACTTATCCTTGTGTTTTTGTTTCTAAAGACTTGACGCTGGAGAGTCTAAGTGAGGAGGAGATTCCTCCAGGTAGGCAACTACGTGCCAGGAAAAACCCAATGGGAAAAGGTTCCCAGGAGCCTCCAGGTTATCCCTGCTGCTTGTGAGGAGGGGCTGAGGGAGGGGGTATGAAATCAGAAAGAAAATGGAAACGTGTGTGAGGTCTGGCTTGTTGTTTTCAGAGTTTCTTGGCATCATGGTAAGAACTGTCTTTATGGGCTATGAGGGTGCTGCGTTCATGAGAGATTATCTTTGCAGTGCACCTGCTCTTTTCTGCCTGTGGAACATCAGAGCCTTTGGTTTGGATTAGTCAACACTCCTTGGGATTGTCCACAAGGGGTGTAGGCTTAAGCACTGGGTGTCATCTGTGATGAAGGGAATCTGGGGGATGCAACTCTCTCACAGGCATTTCCTGGAACCTAGAGAAACAGTCCTTGTGCTATGTGCCAAGGGGAAATCGAGAATCACCCTCTGAACTTTCAGGACTTGTTAGTGCACATTCATGTTTCTGTCCTCACTGTGCGCTCTTGGTTTAAAGGGATCTCCCGGGGTGGATGGTGGAGTGAATATTCACTCTGGGCTCACTGGTAAAACTCCAGTCTCCTTGGAAGGGAGGAGGAAAGTTTGACCTTGAGCACATTTCCAGGCTCCACTTCCCAACTCACTCACAGATTCTGAGATGAGGCTTCTTTCTCCCCAGTTCTCTAATTTTTGGGGTAGCCAGGAGTTCCTTCCCACAAAAGATAGTATCACACTGTTTCCTGTCTTCAAAAATTTGGCTTTGGTTTTGTTCTCTAAGTTGATATTGATCACTTAAGTTCTAGACTTTTCTTTTTCATTCTTTTTTTTTTTTTTTTTTTTTTTTGAGACGGAGTCTTGCTCTATCACCCAGGCTGGAGTGCAGTGGCGTGATCTCGGCTCACTGCAAGCTCCACCTCTGGGGTTCACGCCATTCTCCTGCCTCAGCCTCCTGAGTAACTGGGACTACGGGTGCCCGTCACCACGCTTGGCTAATTTTTTTGTATTTTTGGTAGAGATAGAGTTTCACCATGTTGACCAGGCTGGTCACGAACTCCTGACCTCAGGTGATCTGCCCACCTCAGCCTCACAATGTGCTTGGATTATAGGCATGAACACTGTGTCTGACCAGGGTTATTTTTAATGTAATTGTGGCTATCTCAAGTAATGGTGCTTTGAGTGTTTTTGTCAGTGGTTTTGGAATAATACCAGCACTCACTTCTGTGGAGTAGACTGTTAGAAGGGGCATATCTTTCACTATCATAAATAATGCAAACTTTTTCCAAAATGATAACACCAATTCATGCTCCTCTAACAGCATATGTGAGTAGCCATTTCTCCAAATCCTTGTGGGCGCTTAGTTTTGTCTCTTTCTAAAAATTCCATCACTGTGGTTAGCCTTTCATTTATATAACATATTACTTAAGATGTTTACCAAAAAGAAATGTTGTTTTACTCTAATGATGCAGCGCAGTAGATTTGTTTACACCCGCCTCACCACAGACACGTAAGTAATGCATTGCGCCGACATTCCAACAGTTACGACTTGGCAAAAGGAAATTTTCAGCTTTGTTATAATCTTACGGGACCACTGTCATACATGTGGTGTGTCATTGACCAAAATGCCATTCTGCCACATATGACTTTAGTTAATAAGCAGGTGCTTAAGAATGAAAATAATAACAGCTATAAATTGAGTATATGGGCACTTCTGTATGTTGCCTCCTTGAAGTGTCACAATCACTTTGAGACTGAATTAGTTTTGTTATAGTCATTATACACATGAGGAACGTGGGTGTCAGTTAAGTAAATTACTCAGGATAGACACCAAGAGCTGGATCTCTTTAACACCAAAGGCTACTCTATAAACTAACATGCTACACCACCTGTACTGGCAAAGTAGACTTACCATAAAATGAAATTTCCTTCCACAGCTGGGCGTGTGAGCTCAGTGAGGCTGCTGTTAACCATTGCTCCATGGGTCAGAAATTGGTCTTGCTGAAACTTGGCTGGAGAAGCTCTTGGCTCAGGGAGTGAAAAGTTACTGACAGGTTATATGAGTGCAATTGAAGGATTATGCTTCCGTAGAGCATGTGGTGGAATGAGAACAGAGAGAATCAAAGAGAATCACCCAGAGCAGGACACCGTCTCAAAAAAAAAAAAAAAAAAAAATTGCCCATCTAATAGGTTAAAAATTAGATACAGTCAACCACACTGGGTCTTACTGTATAAAAAAAAAAATGTACTTTTAGACAGTGATAGGAAAGAAGAAAAAAATTAAAATAGTTGATATGTTCTATGTGAGACTGTGGAATAAACTGCTTTTAAATAGAATTTTGTATGAAGTTCTTTAGGCAATAAGTAAAAATGGAAGGGAAACCAAACAGCAGAGAGCAGCCAGGACCACAGTTGCCTGCGGATGCAGAGACTGTGGTGGAGCCTGGAATGCACCAAAGACCACGAGTCCCCGTGGGCAGTCAGTTCAGTGACAGCATCACCAATTGTCTGATTGGCAGGCACCCCAGTAGCACATGGACAGAACAAGGAGGCCTAAGATGAGTCCAGGCCATGGAAGGTCTCCAGTGAGGGGATCTTGGAAGTTGTGAAAAGCATCCTGGAGGGGGAGGTAGTCCTGCAGCTTAGTGGTCCAGTTTCCCGCACTGGTCTTACTTGGTATGGCATAGAGGTGCTCACACAGCAGCCCCCAGTATCCTCCCACTTCCCTAAAAGCTTAAACATACCACGATGTGTATCAGTTGCTTAAAGAGCACAATAGCACATTACTGAAAAACCAAAATTGCAGAGAAGTGGCCTCATTTCCTGGAAATGTTTCAGGAAGTGGGAGGTGGTGAGGCTCCACTGGGGAAATGCTCATGACCAAAGAAAGATGAGGCCTGAGGACTGGTGGTTAGGCTCAGCCACATGGAGTCCACGTCATGCCCTGCAAGAGCAATCTGGTGGGGTGGTGCTGGGGAGGGGAGAGGGCCAGGGCCACAGAGCCTGTGCAGGGATTCAGAACCAGAGGGCTCCTCAGAACGGGCATAGGAGATGGTCTGTAAGGACCTGTCCCACTCCAGTGATGGCATGAGGGACAGGGAGGGAGGAAAGCAGCCCCACATAGGAGGACGCCCAGGGTGGGGAAGCAGGTCTCAGGAGAGCTAGGTTTCAGTCCAAGCAAGAAAGGAAAGAATGTTCCAGGGAGAGGCTGAGGCCCTGGGGCCTCCGGAGGGCTTGGAAAAAAGGTTTCAGCAGATGGAATCAGAAAAGGAGTATTCAGGGCCATGAAGGGGAGGTGAGCTGAGCTTCTTGCAGCCCCTGATGCAAACAGGGATGAAGGACATAATGAGATTAGTCCTGAGTCTGAGGCAGAGAGCAGTGAGGAGGCTGTGAGTTTGGGAAGGGAGGGAAGGGCCTGGCTAAAAGAAGGCAGGGTTCTGGGCCCTCTACACTCCTGCCAGGGAAGGTCAGAGCCCAGAGAGGCCCAGGTCTCCCTCCTTGCACCTGCACAAACAGGTGTACCCCTGGTAAGGGGGTGCTCTGTAGACTGCTGTGGAGTGAGGGAGCAGCTTCTCCTGGGCATAGGACCCCAGGCACCTGCAGGATGCAGGACTCCAGGCTCCCTCAGATGCCTGCTGATGGGTCTCTTCTGAGGGGCCATAAACTGGCTTCCTGGGTACCCACAATGTATAAGGCACTTATTTTCAGTATGATGCCCCAGCACTGCCAAAATCATACCCATTTGTGATAGGCACAATTACTAGCCCCACTTTAGGGCTAGGAAAACTGAGGCACTGAGCAGTTAATCAACTTGCCCCAGGCTCCATAGATAAACAGTCAGTGTAGAGGTGGGGTCTCAACACAGCAGGCTCCCTCCATAGTGTGGGCTTATAGCCACTGGCTGTCCCTCTGCCCTGGTCCAGCCTCAGCTGTCTGGGGTGGCAGTTTGTGCCTTTGGGCTACAGTTGAATGACCAGTTGCCTCTTCCAGGCTGGCTCCCATACCTCTCCCGGCAGCAGCTTCTTAAATCCCAGAAGCTGATAATGTTGTGGTAAATGGGCCTTGGAGAATGGAGGCAAGGGTATGGTGCTGAGGACTTCTAGGTCCCAACATAGGCTGTGTTCCTGGCCCTCCCCTAGTAACAGAGGCACCTCTGTCCCTGGTCATTAGAGATGAGTTCCCGCATCTCTAATTTCTCCTCAGCCTGGACTGCAGAGGCGGGAGCCCAGGAGATCCTTGCGTGGAGGCTGCTTAGTGGGATGATGTCATAGTGCACAAAGCTGGGAGCCTGCCCTCATTGAAAAGGGATTGTCTCTTCTTCATCCAGGGTGAAGCCCTTCTGTGGAGCCGACCAGGGTGCTGACCCAAAGGGCAGGCCCGCGTGTGCTGCAGGGTCCCCAGCTTTGCCCCTGGAGGTCTCAGTTCTCTCAACGTTCTGAGGAAAACTGTTGGCCCCAACAGAGAGCAAACCTCCAAGGCCACCTCCAACCCATCCCCAGCACTGGGTTTGGCCTGTACCATCCAGGACCTGGTGCTTCTGGGCCTGGCATTTCGCCTTTGGCAGGAGAGTGAGAAGAGACGTGACCGTGGTCCAGGAATGGAAAGTGCCATTCCAACTTGAAATAAAGAGACTGAGCACTTTTATTCAGGTGCAGAGGTGGCTGATCAGGTCTGACCCAATGAGGGGCTCAGGGTTTCCACTCAATGACATCGATGGTGATCTGAGTCACCTTCTATAAGGCCTCGCCCTCGTAAGCCTTGCTGTCAGAGTCCTCCTCCAGGACACAGAAGGTGTGCACGTGTGCCTGCAGGACCTTGCATCCCTCAGGGGCCTCTGGCAGCATGGTGAGGGCCTTGGTGGCCTTCAGGCACACCCTGCCCATGGGTGAGTGTAGCAGCTTCAGGAGCAGGCTGATGGCTTGTGCGTCCAGGGCCACATACTTCTCGGCAGGCCACCAACACAGGGAATTTCTAACAGCCTATGGGGGCCTCTTCTCACTCTCTGTCACCCTAGCCCTCTTTTGACCCTCGTACCTGCAGAGTCTCAAGGGGAGGTGCCACCCTGTCCCCCTGCTGCAGGGATTCCCTGATTCATTCACGCAACGAGACGCTGAGGCAAGAGCTGGGTTTCCCCCTCTCAGCACTCTTTTGGGCCAGGTAATTCTCAACTTGGGGCCAAAGCTCCCCTGCTGTGACCTTTGGGTCTGGAGCAGCAAACTGAGCAAAGCCTTGTCCTCAGGAGCTCCCCTTGGGGATGACACAGAAAGTGATGGCAACCATGGTGATCACTCACAGTGGACACAGGAGGATGCAGGGAGGCTGGGGAGGCTGCAGTTTCAGAGAGAAAGTTCTCTCCTGGAAAGCCAGTCTCCTGGTCCCACGGAAAGGGACCTCTGTGCAAACCTAAGAATGATGGGGCTGGGACGGGGCCTGGGAACATGCATTTCCACAGACCACCCAGGGTCTGGTTCAGGGGCCACACTTGGAGAAATACTCATCCAGGCCTCTAATGAGATTCTCAGAAGAAAAAGAAGCCTGGACTTAGGGAAGGCAAGAGCCCCCCCGCCGCCCCAGCAAGGGGACATGGCCACGGCCAAGGCAGGGACTCTGGGGGTCGGTGACTGGCCCATCCTCAAGATGAGGGGCCCAGTGTGGTAACAGCTCCCAACCATCACAAGCTCCAAGTCTTTGTGCTCCCGCAGTTTTGAGGCCAGGATGTAGATTGTGATCCTACGTGACCTGGGGCACTGTGCCTCCATTTCCTCACCTGTGAAGGCAGACATCACCTCCCTGGAGGGTTGTCTAAATGTGAGGTTTGGAGACAATGCCTGGTGCACAGGAGCCACTCAGTGACCAATGGGTATCAGGATCGTCACCAGTGCTTCTCTTGTTCTTGCCTTCCTCATGGGGTGGAGGTGCCAGACCCTCTCCTGCATCTTCCTGCAGGCAGGGGCCAGCGGGTCCAGGATGAGCTCCTGGAGCTGCTCCTCCCTCTGCAGCTTCCATATCAGTGAGTGGATCAGACCCTTGCTGATGACATCGTGGGCCCCTGCACGACAGGAAAGGGCACTAAGGGTGGACCGGCCACACCCCCTCCCATGCTGGTTGGCCTGCAGGGCTCAGGAAGGATTTTGCAGAGCAGCTGGGTGGGTTTGAAAAAAGAACTTGCAAGTTCCCCATCACCCCCCGAAGCTGCCTGGCCAGGGGCCTGAGAAGTCAGCAGGAGGCTGTGGGTGGAGCCATGTCAGGGACTGAGTGAGAGGGCAGGCGCAGAGGACCCAGGGAGGGCCAGCATTTGGTCGCTGGCATCTCAGGGGGCATCTGCCATAGCAGGGCACAGTGGCCTGAGAGGCAGCAGCCACCCCTGGGAGATCCGGCAGCTCACTGCTGTGCGGCCCAGGCACACCAGGAGACCCTCCGCTCTTCCCTACCACTGCCCCAGACTAGGGGAGCCAAGAAATTCCCCCCTTCCCACCCAAAATATTTCAAAGGAGTTGGAGACTCACGCCTGGTCAGACCAGCCCTTGAGCTTGGGTTCAACTCTGAGATGGAAGACCTCTCAGAGTTGTAGGACAGTGTCTCACACACCAAAAAGAGCTGTGCCCCAACTAAAGCCGATGGGAAGCCATAGGCTCTGGCCAAGGGGTCTTGAAGGGACCTCAGGCTCTGTGGGAGTGGGGGCTCCACATGGCACAGCTGGGTTGCAGGTACTGGCAGAAGTACAATGAGGCAAGTTTCCCCCATAAACAGGCCCCACCCGGCTCCTCCCAGCTGGAGCTGGAAGCCTGGAGGGGAAGTGGTTGGTCCAGCCCCGAGAGTTTTGTGGGGCAGGTAAGGGTTGAGAGATTTTATGGAATGTGGAGGAGACAAACCAAAGGGGTGAGGAGAAACATCAACCCCTAGAGGGGCCTGGGCAGACACTAGCTTTCACTAAAGATTTACTATTTTGTCTATCATGAACTTGTTTGAATTAAATTTTCTTTTTTTTTTTCTTTTTTGAGGTGGGGTCTCACTCTGTCACCCAGGCTGGAGTGCAGTGGCATGAACTCAGCTCACCGTAACCTCTGCCTCCCAGGTTCAAGTGGTTCTCCTACCTCAGCCTCCCAAGTAGCTGGGATTAAAGGTGCACACCACAATGCCCAGCTAATTTTTTTATTTGTAAAGATGGCATTTCGCCATGTTAGCCAGGCTGATCTTGAACTCCTGACCTCAAGTGATCCACCTGCCCCAGCCTCCCAAAGTGCTTGGATTACAGGCATGAGCCCGTAATTAGCCCGTGCTTGGCCTAATTTTTATTTTTAAATATCATATCAAAATATTATTTACCTTGATTACTGAGCTTTCTGGCCCCTCTTAAATTTGGCACCAAGGCCAGCATCTCACTGGCCTCCCCCCAGCCCTCTGGATAGGGCAGGAATGGAGGCAGGGGCGGGAATGGAGGCAGGGGCGGGATGTCCACAGGAGATGCAGCCGCTGTCCCCACAGGGCACCCAGGCACCTCCTTTCTCCTCTCCTCTCTCCCTCCTCCTCCCACTATGTGTGCCGCCTCCACGCCCTTTCCCCCACTGGGCAGGGGCCACCTCCCCGAGCACCAGGTGGTGGGATCCAGCTGATGTTGTGGGGGCCCTCCCTGGGGTCTCTTGGTCACTAGACCTCAGCCAGGGTCACCTCCTAGGACTGACC
This sequence comes from Pongo pygmaeus, assembly GCF_028885625.2. Taxonomy (NCBI): domain Eukaryota; kingdom Metazoa; phylum Chordata; class Mammalia; order Primates; family Hominidae; genus Pongo; species Pongo pygmaeus. Next base: position 36,234,259 of record NC_085931.1, read on the forward strand.
CCTAGGAAACCCAAGCCACACAGGGTGCAGGTGCCTCTGAGGGAAAGGCCCTGGGAAGGGCCTGTGGGGGTACATGGTGCAGCCCTTCTCCCTGTGTGACCCCAGTCCTTGCCCTCTGTGTGTGGTGGGAGGTCCCCAGACAAAGCACTGAGCATCTGGATTCATTTACAACCTTCTGGATCACAATGGTGTGTTCATCACTGGTGAACTTTATACTTCAGGTGATAATCATTTCAGGGACAGAACCTCCATCTTGGTGGCCTCATAGGCAGGTCCTGCTGTGATCCCCATTGTACAAATAGGGATAGAGGCCAGAGAGGTGAGGCGACCCGCCCAAGTCACTCAGCTCATATCACAGAGCTGGCAGAGTTCATGAGTACCTTGGACAATTGCACCAAGTGCAATGGACTGGGACAACTAGATCAAGATGTAATTTCACAGAAATAAAGGGAAGGCCATCTACTTTATTCCAAATATCAACTCTGAAAGGAACCAGGTAATAAAGATAGTGTCAGCTTAGCAGCACTAGTGATTGAGAAAGACATAGGGTTTTAGTTAGTCCAACTCCAGCTCTTCCCTGTCCCTGTCCCCTGAGCTGATGGAGCTAACATGTGCACCTCTGAAGCCTCAGTTTCCCCTTCTGCAAAGTGAGGTTCCTGATTGGTGAGGGCCTTGCAGCCTGATGCCCACTCCTGCAGTGGCCGTGGTGAGGGCTTCCACGAGGAAAGCTGACCCTGTGCAACACCAGCAGTCCAGCAGTCCCTCTGTCAGGGGAGGGTTAAAACTAGTGGGTGCCAGGCTGGGACCCGCATCTCAGTGTCCTGCAGGGACTTCTAGGCAAGGAGTCCCCATCAGGTTTAGGCTTTTTGCCAGGGCTGAGGTCCTGGAGGAACCAGAATTACCCCAACTCAAGTCCACAAAAGGAGGGGTCATGTGAGGTGACAGCCATATGCAGTGTGATGCTTGCAGGACAGAGACTGGGACAGGGAAAGCCCGAGGGGTCTCCACAGAGGATGAGTGACAGGTGCAGGGGACACCTGGCAGGGGACTCCCAGGCATAGAGCCTCGAGAAGCTCCCAGGCGGCCCACAGGGCTGGAGCAAGTGAGTCCTGGGACCAAGGTGGTCTGAGAGCAGACTAGACAGGTGCCAGGCCCAGACCCGGAGAACTCATCCCTGGAGGACAGACTCATCTGGGGAGTCCTGGAGGCTGTTTGCAGGGAATTCACGAGACCAGAGTTGGATGGGTGGGCAGGGGTGCGAATCCAGAACTAGAGACACCCCAGGGAGGGTGTTGTGGTGACCCAGGCAGTTCGACTGATATGAGGACAGATTCAGGAGAAGGGGGAACAGGAGAGGGAGGAGCAAGGACAGCCCTGGGCTTTGTTGATGAACAGTTAAGAGAACACTGTGATCATGTCAGCACATCCTGTATTTTAAACAAAATGCCCAAGGGAAGTGGTGGTCTGCAAAGCGTCCCCAGAAGGCAGCAAGGGCTTGGCTTGGTCTCCAAGGCCATCCACTCATCAACTTGCTCATAAAGGCTTACTGGAGGCCAGGCTGGGGGACACAGGGAGGGTGGGCCAAATGGAAGGGGACTGTGCAGTCAGGAGGACAGATCATGGCCCATTTTTGGAGCAATAAAGGGGGAGGGGGTCCCCCCTCTGCAGTGGGGGGATGCCAATACTGGTCTCACAGATCAAGCAGCACTGGCTGGTGATGGGCACCCCTCAAAGGCAGCAGTGCCAGTGGAGAGGAGACCAAGGGCTGTGGCGGGGAGCTCCCGGGGGACACGGAGGGAGAGGCTGACAGACCACAGGGTCCTTGTGGCCCGCCTTTATCCTCAGATCCAGGAGGAGTCTTTGGAGGGATTTGGGTAGGAGACTGATCATCAGATTTGTGTGTTTCTGATGAGAGGCTGGTGCAGACCAGATTAGAGGAGGGAGGCCCGGGGCGGAGAGTGGGGTTAGCCAGGTCCGGGGGAGGTGAGGAGCTTGGAAGAGGCACAGGTTTAAGCCACCCAGGGGCCCAGATTGCTGTGAAATGGGAGAGTGAAGCTGAATTGGGGGCACCAGAGGTTGATGGGGAGTAGCGGGCATTCTCGGCGGTTGCCCGAGGGAGACTGGATTTCAGAAACATGTATGAAAAACCATAAAAATGTACATTCCTTTTAATCAAGTCATTCCACTTCTAGAAATTTGTCTCAGGGAGATAAAACTTCAGCTAAAAATTCTTAATGTGTGGGAGGCTGAGGTAGGAGAATCGCTTGAACCTGGGAGGCGGAGGTTGCAGTGAGCCAAGATTCTGCCACTGCACTCCAGCCTGGGCAACACAGCAAGAGTGTCTCAAAAAAAAAAAAAAAAAAAAAAAAAAGTAAATGTGTTCATGGAGGGAAAAGTGGAAACAGCCTTAATGTCAAACAGTAGGGGGAGGTAAAATAAACTTACATCTATGGTAGGAAACATTAAACATTTAAGATAAATATGTTTTTGACAACTGTAATGACATAATCAACATTTTAAAACATTTAAACATTTGAAACATTTCTACTTTAATTTACAGTAAAGTTTACTCTTTTTGGTGTAGCTAATAAAACAGTATAATTTTTTAAAAATCATTGACTCATGTAACTATCACAATTGAAATACAGAATATTTCCACCCCCCCCCAAATTTCTTTAAGCACCCCTTTTTTAGAGACACAGTCTCACTCTGTCACCCAGGCTGGTGTGCAAAGGTGGATCTCGGCTCACTGCAACCTCTGCCTCCTGGATTCAAGTGATTCTCTTGCCTCAGCCTCTCAAGTAGCTGGAATTACAAGTGTGGTCACCACACCTGGGTAATTTTTGTATTTTTAGTAGAGATAGGGTTTCGCCATGTTGACCAGGCTGGTCTCAAATTCCTGGCCCCTGTTCTCAGCCCTTATGTTCCTTTTATAGTCAAACCCTTTCTGTACCCCAACCATGGCAACCACTGATCTCTCTGACCCTATACTTTTGCTTTTTGCAGAATATCATAGAAATGCAAACGTTAAGGATGTGACCGTTTATTAAATTAAACTTTTTATTTTGAGATAATCGTAGTTTTTCATGCAGTTGTGAGGGATCATACAGAGGGATCCTAGGCACTCGGGCCAGTTCCCTCAAGGGTAGCACCTTGCAGCTACAGTAACAGATCACAGCCAGGAGACTGACATTGATACAGCAAGAACAGAATGGTTCCCTCCCAAACATCCCTCATGTTGGCCTTTCACAGGAACACTCACTTCCCACTGTCCCAAACCCCTCCTTAGCCCCTGGCAACTGCTAATTTGGTCTCCACTTGTATAATTTTGTTATTTCAAGAATGTTCTGCACATGGAATCATACAGTATATGACTTCTGGGGACTGGCTTTCTCCCACTCAGTATAGTTTTCTGGGTGTTCCTCCAGGTGGCTCGGTTGCAACATAGTTTTTTCCTTTTTAATGCTGAGTAGGAGTCTAAGTATGTAACCTTCTGAGTCTGGCTTCCTGAGTTCAGTGTAACAATGTTGCAATTCATCCCAGTTGCCTTATGGATCAATAGTTTGTTCCCTATTATTGCTGAGTATGATTCCATTTTTGAAGGTATCACAATGTGTTTAGCCATTCACCAGTTGAATGACAGTTGGGCTATTTCCACCTGTGTGTGTGTGTGTGTGTTTCATATGCGTGTGTGTGTGTGTTGCGTGTGTGTGTGTTGCGCGCGTGTGTGTTGTGTGTGTGTTGCGTGTGTGTGTTGCGTGTGTGTGTTTTGTGTGTGTGTTGCGTATGTGTGTGTTGCGTGTGTGTGTTGTGTGTGTTGCGTATGTGTGTGTTGCGTGTGTGTTGCATGTGTGTGTTGCGTGTGTGTGTTGCGTGTGTGCGTGTGTGTTGCGTGTGTGTGTGCGTGTGCGTGTGTGTTGCGTGTGTGTGTGTTGTGTGTGTGGTGTGTGTGTGTTGTGTGCGTGTGTGTGTTGCATGTGTGTGTGTTGTGTGTGTGTTGCGTGTGTGTGTTGCGTGTGTGTGTGTTGTGTGTGTATGTTGTGTGTGTGTTGCGTGTGTGTGGTGGGTGTGTGTGTGTTGTGTGTGTGTTGCGTGTGTGTGTGTTGCGTGTGTGTTGCATGTGTGTGTGTTGTGTGCGTGTGTGTGTTGCATGTGTGTGTGTTGTGTGTGTGTGTGTTGTGTGTGTTGTGTGTGTGTTGTGTGTGTGTTGCGTGTGTGTGTGTGTTGTGTGTGTTGTGTGTGTGTGAGTTGTGTGTGGTGTGTGTTGTGTGTGTGTGGTGTGTGTGGTGTGTATGTGGTGTGTGTGTGTGTGGTGTGTGTGTTGTGTGTGTGTGTGTGTGTTGTGTGTGTGTGTGTGTGTGTGGTGAGTCAAACCAGATGTTTCTGCTTCTTGCCAATGGTGAATAAAACCAGTATAAATATTTGCATACAAATTTTTGTTTGAACATAAGTTTTCATTCCATTTAGATAAAAACCTAGGAGTAGGGTTTGCTTGATATGCATAAACACATGTTTATTAGAAATTGTCAAATGGTTTTTAGAGGGGAGGCTGCTGGGGGTGGGGACATTGGGGTATAGGAGAGTTCTGCTAACGAAGCTTCCACCAACCCAGCTGGAAAATGGGCCTGTGTCCTGGCACTGAGGTGCCCAAGCCCCGTGCCCAGACCTGAGCTAGACAGGGTCTCAAGATCACAGTCAGTCAAGGGTAAGAAGCGGCATCTTCTGCTCCAGAAGCTTCTGTTCCTGCAGGCCCTGCCCCCTCCTCAGGGCTCCACAGGAACTGTTCAAAATGCTGGGTGCTGTGCAAACTGTAGGGCACAGCCAGACGCTTGGAACTCAGAGGGACCCAGGGTGGGCAGGATTGGCCGAAGCTAGAAGTGGGTCCCTACAGGTCACACCCCACCTACTGCCTCTAGACCCTGGACGTTTTGGGGGGGGGACTGGGCCAGTTACAGGGAGAGAAAGGGAAATGGGGACCCTTTGAATTGCTGCGCTGGGACCCCAAGGTCTTGGGTAGTAACAAGGAACCTGGAAGCATAGCTGTCCCCAAGAGGCCTTCCTGGGTCCCTCCTCCATGGACAGGACTTAAGATGGACAGTTGCTCATCCATTTTTCCATCAGTCTGTCCATCCATGTATCTGCCCATGCACACACACACAGCCATCCTTCCACAAGCCCTTTGAGGCCTCCTATATAGGAGGACCTATATAGGATCCTCAGCTCCTGATGTCCCAGGCAAGGCAGGATCAGCCTAGCCCAGCCCAGCCCCAGGTGAGACCTGAAGTGTGCCTGCTCATGCACCGTGGGAGAAGGGGGCTGTGGCACTGGGGTCCCTTGGGAGTACTTGTCCCTGCTCAGTTCAGAGCTCAGACTGCAGATGAGACCCTCTGTGAAGAAGACAAGGGGCAGGGGATACTGGGGATTCCATGTCAGCAAAGGTGGCCTGGTGGCCATGGCAACCTCAGACAGGCCTGGGAGCTTGAACCAGGGCTGGAGGGCAGAGGGAGGAAGTGCATGCTTGAAGATGGGTGTGAGCAAAGGCACAGGAGTGACCTTAGCACCCCTTCTCTCAACAGGGATATGGCAGGTACACATGGGCCCCCACGGAACCACCCTGAAGGATCATCTCAGAGACCCTAGAACCTGTCTGCCATGCCACCTGCCCTGCCACCCTGCTCACCACCTAGAAATTCCTTCCATTCTGCCATATGGCTGGGCGCTGCCCTGGGCCAGGCCTTCATGGGGGCAGGGGACAAGGGAGAGAAGGGGTCTGGGCCGTGAATTGGACACAGACAGTGACCACCTGGTAAAGAAAACTGAATGAGCAGAGGATGCAGGGAGGCAGGTCCAGGGCAGGGCCCTGCGGGGTGCACAGGAGTTTTCTGGGGTGGACGGTAGACCAGGGCTGTGAACACGCACACTGGGCTGGGCCAGCAGGCTGACATGTCCTAAGCCCCAGAGCCCTGCAGAGGGGCAGGAACAGGGCCCAGAGGGAGCAAGGCTGAGAATAAAGGCCCTGAACGCCTCAGATCTGGCTGGATCTGCAACTCCTGAAGGCAGCTGCATCCTGTGTTGAGACGCTATTGAGTGGCCTTATTGTCCCTATACATTTATAAAATACGGGACACGTCTTGTCTGTCTGAGCCACTCAGGGATTCTGTGGGGCCCACAGACAGGATCATGGTCCCATTTCACAGGTAGGATAACAGGCTCAGAGCGGTTAAATCCCAAAGGGGGCGGCAGAGCCAGCTCAAGGGTGCCCTGACTTTCAGCCCAGGGCTTCCCATCTGACAAATGGGGAAACCAAGATCAGGAGAGGAAGGGGCCTGCCCAAGCTCACGTGGGAGCACACCTGTACGGAGCACACCTGTATGGAACACACTTGTATGGAGGACAACTGTATGGAGCACTGCCCTCTGCCAGGCACCAGATATGCTCAGGTGGGGTGCCCTCCCTTTACCATTCCCCAGCTCTGACCCCATTTCAGGAATGCAGAAAAGAGACCTCAGAGCAGAGTAAGGCCGAGTCAGGGCTACAGAGCCCGATGGCCACCCCTCCCCTGAACGGCTAGGAGGAAGGAGGGCAGCTGGTGAAGGTCTGCAGGAGCCCAGAGCGTGTTCTTCCAAGTGGAGCCTCTGCTGTGGGAGCCCCAACCACAGGGTCAGACAGAAAAGGGGTCCCACCCAAGTTCAGCCCTCAGCAGCCCTTGACCTTGGGTGGTTTGACTCCCTTCAATGGGCCTCAGTTTCCTCCTCTGTACAGGGGGTGATAACAACAGTCTCCCCAGAGGTTGGTTTTGGGGATTAAATGAGAATGCCTAGGGAGTACCAGGCCCATGGGGACCCTCACCTACCCCCAGCCATTGCTGTTATCTCCTGGGTTCTTGCCCGGGCCTGTGGGTGACACACTGTGTGATCCTGGGCAAGTGAGTGCCTTTCCCTCCCTGGGCCCAGCCTTCGCTCTGGTCAAGGAGAAGCTGGGTCAGGGACCCTGAGGGCCAGTCATTTAGGAAACCAGTAGATTCCTGGGTGAAGGGGTTGGCCGGGGAGGCCTGGAGGGGCAGCGAGGTCTGAGGTGAGAGTAGGGTGGGGGCCAGGCTAAGGGATGGGGGTGGGGGATTCACCTTCCCAGCTCTGGTGGCCCTGCCTGCAGCTGGCTGACCCTGGGAATCCCCAGGCTAAGGTTAATCTTAACATTGACCTAAACCAGAACTCAGGGTGACAAGGGAAAAAAGTAAGGCAAGAAGCAGCCAAGGCTGCCACCTGGGATGTGGGACAGGAGAAAAACAAGACAGATGTGGCCAGGGAGAGGGGGAGCATATTTCAGGGCTGCACTGGGTGTTCATGCAGCTCACAGGTGAGGGTGGAACAGCCCTCTCCCTACATCCCACCCGCTCCCAGCCCCAGCCCCCCACCAGGCCTGATGCTGCCCCTTGGCTGCCTTCCCACAACCTGAGCTCCACCTTGGGTCCTGCTTCCCACACCCTGAGCTCCACCTTGGGTCCTGGAGCTCTGGAGGACCCGACTTCACGGGATCTTACCTCCCCTTCCTCTTTGACTAAGGAGAAGCAAGAGGTGCAGCCTTTTCCCAAGTCTCCAGACTCTTCATCCCATCTCATCCCCTAGCTTAGTGCCTGGTGCATACATGCTTCCCAATAAACAGTTAAGTTTACTTATGTACTTTTCTTTTCTTTTTCTTTTTCTTTTTTATCTTTTTTTTTCTTTTTTTTTTTTTTGAAACACGGTCTCTGTCATCCAGGCTGGAGTGCAGTGGTGTGATCATAGCTCACTGCAGCCTTGACCCCCAGGGCTATATAGATGCACTGACCTTAGCTTCCTGAGTAGCTGCATAGCTGGGTCTATAGGTGCCCGGCTAATTTTAGGTTTTGTTTTGTTGTGCTGTGTTGTAGAGACTGAGTTTCGCCATGTTGCCCAGGCTGGTCTCAAACTTCTGGGTTCAAGCACTTCACCCGCCTTGGCCTCCCAAATTCTGGAATTATAGATGTAAGCCACTGTGTCCAGCCAACGGTTTAAATGAGGGAGGGAGGGAGGGAAGGAGGGAGGGAGGGAAGGAGGGAGGGAGGGAGGGAGGGAAGGAGGGAGGGAGGGAGGGAGGAAGGAAGGAAGGAATGAAGGAAGGAAGGAAGGAAGGAAGGAAGGAAGGAAGGAAGGAAGGAAAAGAGAGATGGGTCGGGTCGGTCAATGAAAATTATTACAAGAGACAAAGAAGGACATTATATATTGACAAATAAGTTACTTCATCAAGAAGATTTAACAGGCCGGGCGCTGTGGCTCACACCTGTAATCCCAGCACTTTGGGAGGCCAAGACGGGCAGATCACGAGGTCAGGAGATCAAGACCATCCTGGCTAACACGGTGAAACCCCGTCTCTACTAAAAATACAAAAAATTAGCCAGGCGTGGTGGCGGGCACCTGTAGCCCCAGCTACTCAGGAGTCTGAGGCAGGAGAATGGCATGAACCCGGGAGGTGGAGCTTGCAATGAGCAGAGATTGCACCACTGCACTCCAGCCTGGGCAAGAGAGTTAGACTCTGTCTCAAAAAAAAAAAAAAAGATGTAACAATTAGTACATGTGCATCTAACTGCAGAGCCTCCAAGTATAGGAAGTAGTGACTGATGGAACTGAAGAGAGAAACAGACAGCTTCGCAGTAATAGTTGCGATACTATACTGTGAATACTGGCTAGAACAATGAGACATAATATCAATACGGAAGTGGAGGACTTGAAAAACTATAAATCAGCTAGACCTGACAACATCTACAACAGACTCACAGAATACAGATTCTTCCCAAGCACACATGGAATGTTCTCTGGAATACACCATGTATTAGGCCATGAAACAAATCTCATTAATTTAAAAGGACTAAAATCGAAATATCTTCTCTGCAGTAGAATGAAAGTAGAAATCAATAACAAAGGAAATCTGAATTCAGGAATACATAAAAATTAAACAACACACTCCTAAACAATCAATGAATCAAAGCAGAAATTACAAATGATGTTCGAAAATTCTTTGAGATAAACGAAAATGGAAACAAAACACACCAAACTTGTAGGAGGCCGTGAGACCAGTGCTCAGAAGAAAATGTAGAGCTGGGAGGCCAAGTTGGGAAGATGGCATGAGGCCAGGAATTTGAAACCAGCCTGGGCGACAAAATGAGACCCCATTTGCACAAATAAAAATAAAAACAAACAAGTGGGTGGCACGTACCTGTGGTCACAACTACTTGCGAAGCTGAGGTGGAAGGGTCCTTGAGTCCAGTAGATCAAGGCTACAGTAAGCTGTGATCGTGTCACTGCACTCCAGCCTGGATGCGAGACCCTGTCAAAAGTAGAAAAGAAAGAGAGACAGAGAAAGAGAGAGAGGAAGGAGGGAAGGAAAGAAGGAGGGCAGGAGGGAGGGAGAAAGAAAAAGGAAGGGGAAGGGGAAGGGGATGACCTCTGAACTGCAGCCCTGAGGCTGGACCTGGGGAGAACTGGCCTCACAGGAAAGAGAAGAGGTGTTAGGGCTGGGCGCGGTGGCTCACGCCTGTAATCCCAGCACTTTGGGGGGCCGAGGTGGGTGGATCACGAGGTCAGGAGAGCGAGACCTTCCTGGCTAACACGGTGAAACCTCGTCTCTACTAAAAATACAAAAAATTAGCCAAGCGCGGTGGCGGGTGCCTGTAGTCCCAGCTACTCGGGAGGCTGAGGCAGGAGAATCACTTGAACCCGGGAGGTGGAGTTTGCAGTGAGCTGAGATGGCGCCCATGCACTCCAGCAGCCTGGGCGATAGAGTGAGACTCCATCTCAAAAAAAAAAAGAGAGGTGTTAGATGGAATCAGACTCTCAGAAAAGACAGAAAGGAGATGAAGGGAAACAGGGAGAAATGACTAGGACCCACTGTGGAAGACTCTGTGTCCAGCAAAAATGACATAATGGGATAATGAAGGGACAGTTTCTATCTCCTACAGAGCAGGAGTACCCCTGAGAGCTCTGGTGAGAGGACAGGCTATGGGTTCCTGGGATTTCAGACATTTGGAGCGGGAATGCACGGATGTAAGATGGTGTGTTTTCCAGTCCCCTGGCCAGCAATGATGCTTCTCAGTTATGAACGTACCCCATGGAGAGTCCTAGGGTCTTCCTGTCTGAGTTAACTTGTCCTCTCAGTTCTTCCTCCCTAGATCTCTTTAGGATTATTTCCTGGCTTAGGGTTTCCTGAGAGTGGAGGAGAAGGAGCTATGGATGCCCCCTTCCTCCCTCACCATGGTCAGAAGTCTGGCCAAGGCCACTTCATTAAGGGACAGGGGACCTTTCCTGTCTCCTCAAGGGCAGCCTCCTGAGTTGATCTGACCCCCAGGTTTAACCGGAACACACTAGAACCTTCCACACCATCTGCACATGGAAAATGTCTGTCTGTTAATTGATTTATGAAGCCACCTAGAAAGATTAGCTATAAACAATGTGTTCATTTAATTTTAGGATATATTTGTTAGAGGCAACTAGGCAGAAAGGTGAACTTTTCCACCACTTAGACCTCAAGTCAGCAGCTCATGCAGCAGTGATTGCTCGGGTGACTCTGAGTGACCTGTTCTACCTCTAGAACCGACGTTTCTGGTTAGGCTAAATGGAGGAAATAAAAATTCTCCAACCATTTAATTAAGATTCACTGGGAGGCCGGGCATGGTGGCTCACGCCTGTAATCCCAGCACTTTGGGAGGCCGAGACGGGTGGATCATGAGGTCAGGAGATCAAGACCATCCTGGCTAACACGGTGAAACCCCATCTCTACTAAAAATACAAAAAATTAGCCAGGCATGGTGGCGGGCACCTGTAGTCCCAGCCACTCGGGAGGCTGAGGCAGGAGAATGGCGTGAACTCAGGAGGTGGAGCTTGCAGTGAGCAGAGATAGTGCCATTGGACTCCAGCCTGGGGGACAGAGCGAGACTCTGTCTCAAAAAAAAAAAGATTCACTGGGAAACAGTACCCTGAGTGCTTAGAGCTGCACTCTTCACACAGAAGACACAGTAAGGGTTAGGGAACCTTCTCAGGGGATGAATACACACAAATTTTCACCACAGCAATCAAGAATTTATATTGGGAATCTGATTCCAACCTCTAGGGAAGCTGGAAAATCCAAAACCAATCCATTAAACTGTTTCATCTACTCATAGGAGGAGCCCCAGTTCTTATAAAACTGCCAGCCATTCCTTCTCTCCCTGTCCTCACCCTCCACACACAGGACAGGGCCGGGCACACACAGGAAGGACACTGACGACCTGGGTGGTGGAGACACTGACTTTCCTCTCTTCTCACCCATGGTGGGCTCTGCTTATCCTCATCTTTTCTTCCCCAGTTAGGGTTCCCTGGGAGCCTGTGAGTTGTCTGGGGACCTCATCAATATTTACACAAATGCCCCAGACTCTGCTCACTTCCTTCAAAGGGGCTCTTCCCTCTGAGCCTGCAATGTCTGTGTGATTGGGAGGTGTCACCTCCAGGCCCTGAAACCACAGTGGCCCAGGTCTGAGGTTCCTCTATGAGCTTTGGAGATGAACAAGGCCTCTGCTTTAACAGGAATAGATCCTGTTTATCAAAGCATTTAAAGGTCAGACATTTGTTTCTATTTTTGGAGTCCTGAAGAGTTGTTTCAGAGTGGATGAATGACTGCCACATCCTCAGTGGCCCTGCCACTCTGACAGATGAGTAGACACTTGTCATACAGCTTGTTCACTTGAACTTCAACAATGATGTAATTTGATTTAAAAAATCATTGTATTCATGATTTGACATGGAAATAACAGAAAGTACAATTACTATCATTTCAACCACTAATTAAGCAAGTACAGAAGAAATCTATGACATTTCAGAAGAATCTTCTGCGTACAGTAGCACCTTCCTCCTGATTTTAATGTGAACCACCACCAGCTGTTTTAAGACTATCTCTAAACTCAATAAGAGGTCAGCAGCAAGGTTACTGAGTTACTGATGTTTTCCACTGTGATTCATTTTAATGTATAACTTATTTCACCATGAATGTAAAAAGTGTGCTTTTCTCCTTTATATATTATATTTTAATAATAAACTGACCTTTTAAAAAATGCGGCCGGGTGCAGTGGCTCACACTTGTAATCCCACCATTTTGGGAGGCCAAGGCAGATGGATCACCTGAGGTCAAGAGTTTGAGACCAGCCTGGCCAACATGGTGAAATCCCATCTCTACTAAAAATACAAAAAAAATTAGTCAAACGTGATGGCACTCCCCTTTAGTCCCAGCTACTCAGGGAGGCTGAGGCAGGAGAATCACTCAAACTCAGGAGGCAGAGGTTACAGTGAGCCAAGATCATGTCACTGCACTCCAACCTGGGCAACAGCGGGAGACTCTGCCAAAAAAAAAAAAAAAAAAAAAAAAAAGCATCATCCTGCTTTGACAAGAGATGTAAGTCTGTTCTTCAGGATTTCTAGGAGTAGAAATCATATTGTCTTGTGTAAAACTCCACTGGGGCAGGCATCAGAATCAAGGAGTGATCTTCTCAAACCCCTGGACTCTTTTTGACTATGTGAGCTAAAACATGATAAGAAGCTGTCATTTTTTTTGAGAAAAAAATTCAAAATTTATTTTCCAACAGGCAGACAGCATCAGCAGGTACAACTACGGGGGTTTCTCCATAGATCATACATTCACAAGGCATTATTAGCTCAACAGTGAGAAAGCCACTGGTGTGTTTTCTGTAACAATATCCACTTCACAGTGTAAACAGGTACTATTATCGTGTTCACTTACAATTCCAGAAGGAAAGGCACAACTTGGCAAAAAGGAAAAAAGAGGGGGCAGAACCCTAAAGTCAGGTGCAACGATGAAGGGACAACACTTTGGCTAATCGTCTTGGATGTGTATTTCCGTCAGGACCTTCCACATACAGAGGAAAGACTTTTCTCCCAGAAGTTAGAGTTTTTTTCTTTCTTTCTTGTTAAACCAAGAGCAATGTTTCATTTGCTCAATATCACATATACAAAAGGAAACGACAAAAAAAAAAGGCATCACAAAATCATCTTGAATGTTCACCTCTTCCCACCAATACATCAACTTTAGGTTTTAGACAGGGCCTGGGAATACTTCAGCGGTCTTGAAATAGGAAAATAGACAATGTGGCTACAAAAAATAAAAAATAAATGAGGTAGATAAATTAAAGCTTTCACACCCAGGACATGCCTGTTCTAACTTCGTAGCCTTCATGAAATATTCAGCAAAAAAACAAAACAGAAAATCCTCATAATTACCTGGCATAAGTCGCACAAGGAAATTCCACAAAAACAATCAGTATGTGAACCTGTGATGGGAAACACGCCCTGCCACGAGTTTCTTCTCGAGCATGAAAACCCAGTTCTTCAATAGAGTAGGCACTGGCAAACTAAGTCACCTGAGATTCCCTGCTCAGGTGCCCACCTCTTCTGGGGTTTGGGAAGCGGAAGGCATCTAAGAGGTGTGGGGAAAACATTGGCACTCTCTGGGCTCCAGCTGAACTGTAAATAAGCAGCAACACACACATTGACTCCCTAAGGACTAACGTAAGTCCATTTGAGGGCCTCTTACTTAAGGTTCTAAGGTTGAAGCAATTTTATAATTCTACAACCCTAGTTTTTTGTTGTTCCTATTTTAAGTACATTAAAAAAAAAAAAAAGGTGGGGACAGGGTTGGGGCATATAAAACAGGTCCCTAAAGAGATGACAGACCTTGTCCTTTTACCCACGTCCAGTTACCAATAAGTATACAGTACCCCTCTCCCCTCAATTAGGCTGTGTAGTTGTCTTTTCCACTGTTGTTCAGTAAGTTCCAATGATTCTACCTTGAAACAGGTAACAGTCTTTGGAAAAAGTCATTCTAGGTTTTACAAAGGTTCTATGTGTACATCTGTTACAAGTAACAAAGCTACTTTGCAAGGCCCAAAGAAGCTGTCATTTTTAACCCCCACAGTGACAGTTTCCCCACAACTGAATCCTAATCTTGAGTGTTGCATTTCCCAGAATGTTCTGGACAAGGCCTGGTGCCGTCCCTGCTGCAGTCCCTGGAGGGAGAGCAGGGGGTCTCCTTGGGGCCACTGTGGAGTCTCTGGGGCAAGAGGGAGCCTCCCCGGGGGAGGATGACAGGTCTGCTCACTTGTGGACTGGACACAGTTCCTTATAGGCTGCCCTCTGGATGTGAATGATAGAGCCATAGGTAATGTAGCAGCAGAAATTCCTCTGAGATTATGTCTGTGTATAGTTGTGTTGGTTTGAAAAGTGTTTTGGTCATTTGAGTCTTCATACTTAGTAAACAAACAAAAATAAACTGGAAAAATATTCTGAATTTGTAAAGTGGTATCAGTGGTGTAGATACATTTTAACAGCAACAAAGTAAGAGACTGGCCAGCGTCTGGTGGGCCAGCAGGTTTTGTCCCACTTCCCCGCCTGCCTGTGTCACTGTGAGAAGCATCACTGGTCCAGGCATACAGTAATAGCCTTGTCCTCTAGCTGGGCCAAGAGACATGAAGAATCCCTGTGTTTTCAGGGGCATCTTTGGTTCCAAAGAAGCGGCTGGGGACGCTGGAGCCCTGGGGCTTATTTGAATGCGAGTGGTAGCTCAGGAGATGCTGGGGAGGGCTCCCTGGCTTCTGCCGTCTCCCATGTATCCCACAGTCACCAACACTGAAGCCACTGCTCAGGGTGCAGGGGAGTCTGGCAGATGCTCCCGGGGTTGCAGAGAGGGAGGGCAGCTGAGTCACCACAGGCTGGAGAGGGAACCTGCAGACACAGATAGTCACTGGTGCTGCGTCAAGGACCAGGGTAAAGATTCTCAGGGCCAGACCCAGAAGAGATGAAAACAGATCTGGGCTGCCCTGGGTCTCTGAGGCCTGTCCCTACCTGTGCAGAGAGAGAGGGACATGAGGAGGAGAGGAATCCAGGCCGTGGTGAACACAGCCCCTGACCCTCACAATGGGGCTGGGCTGTCCCAGGCTTGTTTAATTTCCCTCCTGCTCCCAGGGAAAAGAAGGGGCTGTTCATGCAAATTCACTCCCTCCCATCCTGGATCCCTCAGACCCTACCTGATCACTGATTCAGGAGCCTGAGAGGGGACTTGAGGACAGAGGAGGCTGAGGGAGGGGCTGCTCTGAGTGCAGGCCCAGCAGCGTTGTGCAGGGAGCAGCTGTTGGGAACACACACAGGACCCTGCCCAAGAGCCTCTGCCAGGCTTTAAGAGCACCAGGCCACTGGGTCACATTCTGAGCACAGGGGACAGCTCTGACTGCCAGCTGAAGGCCCGTGGGGCTCATCCAGTTGTGAGCAATCCCCAGACAGGGCCTGGGACAGGGCACAGCACTCCTTACTGGTCACAGGCCCATCTTCAGTGTCCTCAGGGTCCGGGTACTTAATGCCCCAGGACGTCCCACCATCATTCAACACACAGTCCCCCAGGCCTCTGTGTAAGCAATATGCTTAGGTCTCATTTCACAAATATTGATGAGCTCTGTGTGATTTCAGAGGCTTGCAATACAGAGAGAGAACTTTTTAATCCACAGACAATCCTGTGACTATTAGGGGCTCAACAAAACATATAAAACAGTGGGGCTCTCTGGCCTGGCGCGGTGGCTCATGCCTGTAATCCCAGCACTTTGGGAGGCCGAGGAGGGTGGATCACCTGAAGTCAGGGGTTCAAGACCAGCTTGGCCAACATAGTGAAACCCTGTCTCTACTAAAAATACAAAAATTAGGCCATAAGCAGTGGCTCACGCCTGTAATCCCAGCACTTCGGGAGGCCAAGCCGGGTTGATCACGAGGTCAGGAGTTCGAAACCAGCCTGACCAACGTGGTGAAACCCCATCTCTACTAAACATACAAAAATTAGCCAGGCATGGTGGTGTGCGCCTGTAATCCCAGCTACTCAGGAGCCTAAGGCAGAAGAATCGCTTGAACCCAGAAGGCAGAGGTTGCAGTGAGCCGAGATCATGCCACTGCACTCCAGCCTGGGCGACAGAGATTCTGTCTCAAAAAAAAAATCACAAAACAAAACAAAACAAAACAGAAAACTCCCTCTCTTCTCTCCTTCCTCCCCCTAGTCATGTCTAGTTTCTGTCTCTTTGAATTTGCCTATTCTAGACATCTCATGTAAGTGAAAACATGCAATATTTGTCCTTCTCTCCTTGCCTTATTTCACTAAGCATATTTTACAAGGTTCATCCATGTAACAGCATATATCAACATCAAATTCATTTTATGGCTGAATAGTATTCTGTTGCATAGATACACATTATTTGACTTGTCCATTTATTTGTTGATTGATACTGGGTATCAATCAAGATTTGGTTGTTATTTCCACCTGTTAGCTAGTGTGAATAATTCTGCTATGAAGTGTGATATACAGATATCTGTCTGAGTTCCTTCTCTCTCTCTCTCTCTATATATATAAATATATATATTTATATATTTATTTATATATATATTTATACACCTTACAGTGGAATTATTGGGTCATATGGTAGTTTCATGTTTACAGTTTTGAGGCTCTACCAAACTCTTTATCACAATGGCTAAATCAGTTTTCATTTCCTCCAGCAATACATAAAGTTTTCAATTTCTTGACATCCCTGTGAACAGTTGTTATTTTACTTTTCCTTTTTTTTTCACTACAACCTTTCCCGAGGGTGTGAAGTGATGTCTCACTGTTGTTTTGATACATACTTCTTCATGCCTAATGATGTTGAGTATCTTTTTTTGTACTTACTGGGCCATTTGTATATGTGTTTGGAGAAATATCTACTCAAGTCCTTTGCCCCCTGCACGCCTCCCGCCTTTTTTTTTTTTTTTTGAGACAGAGTCTCACTCTGTCGCCATGCTGGAGTGCAGTGACTCGATCTTGGCTCACTGCAACCTCCGCCTCCTGGATTCAAGTGATTCCTCTGCCTCAGCCTCCTGAGTAGCTGGGATTACAGGCATGCACCACCATGCCTGGCTAATTTTTCTTTTTTTTTTTTTTTGTATTTTAGTAGAGTTGGGGTTTCACCATGTTGGCCAAGATGGTCTCCATCTCCTGATCTCGTCATCTACCTGCTTCAGCCTTCCAAAGTGCTGGGATTACAGGCGTGAGCCAACACACCTTGCCCTTTGCCCATTTTTTAACTGGGTTGTTTACTTGTTTTTATTGTTGAGTTCTGGGGTGCTTTACATATTGCGGATATAAATTCCCTTGTCAAATATATAATTTGCAAAGGTTCTGTTCCATTGTGTAGGTTGTCTCTCTGCTTTCTTGACATTGTCCATTGATGCACAATACTTGGCAAAAAATGTTCATTACATGTTACAATGTTATATATGTTAACAGTTATAAAATGTAGCTAATAATTCAAACATATTAATAATCACTTTAAATGTGCATGGTCTATGTACACTAATTAAGAGACATAGACTAGAAGAGTGGATAAAAATAATATGCAAATATGTGTTCTCTACCAGAAACCCACTTCAAATATAAAGACTCAGAGCAAAAGAAGAGAGTTTTTTTTTTTTTTTTTTTTTGGAAACAGAGTCTCGCTCTGTCTCCCAGGCTGGAGTGCAGTGGTGCAATCTTGGCTCACTGCAAGCTCTGCCTCCTGGGTTCATGCCATTCTCCTGCCTCAGCCTCCCAAGTAGCTGGGACTACAGGTGCCTGCCACCAGGCCTGGCTAATTTTTTATATTTTTTAGTAGAGATGGGGTTTCACCATGTTAGCCAGGATGATCTCAATCTCCTGACCTTGTGATCTGCCCACCTCAGCCTCCCAAAGTGCTGGGAATACAGGCGTGAGCCACCGTGCCTGGCCAAGAACAGAGATTTAAAAAGACAGACCACTGGGCGTGGTGGCTCATGCCTGTAATCGCAGCACTTTGGGAGGCCGAGCTGGGCGGTTCACCTGAGGTCGAGAGTTCAAGACCAGCCTGACCAACATGGAGAAACCTTGTCTCTACCAAAAATATAAAATTAACTAGGCCTGCTGGCACATGCCTATAATCCCAGCTACTCGGGAGGCTGAGGCAGGAGAATCACTTGAACCCAGGAGGAGGAGGTTGTGGTGAGCTGAGATCGCACCATTGCACTCCAGCCTGGCAGCAGAGCAAGACTCCTCTAAAAAAAAAAAAAAAAAGGCAACATTGTGGGCCATAAAATAATACCACAACTTATTTAAATGAATAAAATTTCTAAAATATGCTTTCATACCATTACAAAATTAAACTAGAATTCAGTAATAGAAAGATAAATAGAAAACCTCCAAATGTTTGGACATTAAATCATGTACTCTGCAAAACACATGGATCAAAGAAGATGCCTCAATGAAGTTGTAAAAATACATATATATTTTTAGAGATGGAGTTTCACTCTTGTCATCCAGGCTGGAGTACAGTAGTACAATGTCGACTCACTGCAATGTCCGCCTCCCGGGTTCAAAGCGATTCTCCCACTTCACCCTCCTGAGTAGCTGGGTCTACAGGTGCACACCACCACATCCAGCTAATTTTTGTATTTTTAGTAGAGACAGTGTTTCACCATGTTGGCCAGGCTGGTCTCGAACTCCTGACCTCAAGTGATCCACCTGCCTCAGCCTCCCAAAGTGCTGGATTACAGGCATGAGCCACCGCGCCCAGCAGTTTTTTGTATTTTTTAGTAGAGACGGGGTTTCACCGCGTTAGCCAGGATGGTCTCAATCTCTTGACCTTGTGATCTGCCCACCTTGGCCTCCCAAAGTGCTGGATTACAGGCGTGAGCCACCACACACCGCTGAAAAAATATTTTAAACAAAACAAAATAAAAATGTACCTTGTCAAGATCTGTGGGATGCAGTCAAAGCAGGGCTCAGAGGGAAATTTATAACTGAATGCCATGTGATAGAAAATAAGAAAGACCTAAAGTCAGTAACCTAAGTGTTCACATTAGAAAACCAGAGAAAACAGAGCAGTGTTATAGAAAGCAGACAGAAGAATAGCAAAAGCAATAATTATTGCAGAAATCAATGGAATGAAAAATCAAAAATCAACAGAGAAAGTTATCAAAACCAACAGCTGTTTCTATAAATAGATTAAAAAAAAATCAATAAACCTCCAGGCAGGCTAACCATGAAGAAGGGAAGTCATAATGTACTAATAACTAAAAGAGAAGTCATCATTCGTGATTCTATGGGCATTGAGAAGACCATGAGGGAATACTCTGAGAAAATCTATGCCCACAAATTTGATAAGCTTGGGAACCAATTCCTTCAAAGGCAGAAACTATAAAACTCACCAAGGAGAAATTGATAAACTGAATAGAACTGTATCAATTGTAGACATTGAATCAATCATTAGTAACTTTTCCAAAAAAAAAGCACCAGGCTTAGATGGTTTTACTGGTAAATCCTACCAAATTCTTTTTTTTTTTTTTTTTTTTTTTTGGGAGATGGAGTCTTGCTATGTTGCTGAGGCTGGAGTGCAGTGGCACAATGTTGGCTCACTGCAGCCTCCACCTCCTGGGTTCAAGTTATTCTCCTGCCTCTGTCTCCTGAGTAGCTGGGACTACAGGCATACGCCACCACACCTGGCTAATTTTTGTTTGTTTTTTTTTGTTTTTGTTTTTGTTTTTTTGAGATGGAGTCTCGCTCTGTCGCCCAGGCTGGAGTGCAGTGGTGCAATCTTGGCTTACTGCAAGCTCCGCCTCCTGGGTTCATGCCATTCTCCTGCTTCAGCCTCTGCAGCAGGTGGGACTACAGGTGCATGCCGCCACGTCTGGCTATATATATATATTTTTTTGTGTTTTTAGTAGAGACGGGGTTTCACTGTGTTAGCCAGGATGGTCTCGATCTCCTGACCTTGTGATCTGCCCGCCTTGGCCTCCCAAAGTGCTGGGATTACAGGCGTGAGCCACCGTGCCCAGCCTAATTTTTCTATTTTTGGTAGAGACAGGGTTTCACCATGTTGGCCAGTCTGGTCTCAAACTCCTGACCTCACGTGATCTGCCTATCTCATCCTCCCAAAGTGCTGGGATTAAAGGCATGAGCCACCATGCCCAGCAACCCTACCAAATTCTTATGCAGTCTTATCATATAAGTAAGTGATCACAATCTTAAGTATTTACCCAGTTCAATTAAACAATTATGTATGGGCTGGGCCTCCCTACTCAGGAGGCTGAGGCAGGAGAATTGCTTAAACCTGTGAGACAGAGGCTGCAGTGAGCTGAGATCACACCAGTGCACTCCAGCCTGGGTGACAGAGCAAGACTGTTTCAGAAAAAAAATTATGTCTGTACTAAAAAGTCCACAGGAATGTTTATGGTAACTTTATCCATACTGCCCACATTGAAAGCAACCTTGATGTCCTTCAGTAGGTGAATGTACCAACAAACTTTGTTACTCTGATCAATGGAATATTATCCAGTGATAAAAAACCATTGAGATATATTTGGATTCGATTCATTAATCTCAGTTACCGACTATTCTGACATTTTAGGAAGAAGATAATTGTTTTTAATGATGGATAAACTTGTGTGGTGTTTTTGATCTTATGATGCTGAGCACGTTCTGCACTGCGCTAATGTCTAATATAATTTTATATTTACAAACATACCTGCTACCCGGAGATTAATTTAGTCCATATGGACTATTGACCCCTCTTGAGACTGCAACATATGCACTCGTAAATCAGTGTGTTTAGACTTTTCAAGTATCTAACTCATTTCTAAACATGTACCATGTTTATGAACCTCTTGATTTCCAGCAACATATGATAGAAAACACCTGCTATTAAAAACACTTCACAGCTTCTACTCAGTGTCACCCATTGCTGTTGTGAGAGACAACACAGCAATATCTCATATGTTGCAAGCTTTCAAGATAGCCTGAACTTAAAAAGTTGCTCCATTAGTTGTATCTGATGGATCTAAATTTGCCTCCTAGTTCACTTTGTGTCAAGAGTCCAAACTGTGAACCTAACTTTCTCTTACTTGTGGGCAATAACTGAAAATAAAGATTTATTTTCATGCTAACTTCTTAAAAGTCATAAAAACAATAAAATAGGATCCTGAAAAAAAACCCACTGAGATAAAAAGGCACAAATCAATATGAAAATGTCATAAATGTATATTATAAGTGAAATAAGTCAATCTGAAAAAGCTGCATACTCTACGATTCCAATTACATAAGCTTTCTGGGAAAGAAAAACCAGAGGGACAGTGAAAAGATCAGTGGTTGCTGAGGGATCTGGAAAAAGGGGAGAGAAGTTAATAGATGAAGCTCCTGTAATGTTTAGGGCATAAAACTATCTTGTAATGGTAATGAATGGCAATATTAGTTTGTCAAAACACTTAGACTACCAAAACACAGACTGAACCATAATGTAAACTCTGGCCTTTAGATGCTAACAATGTATCAATAATGGTTTACTCATTGTAACACATGGACCACACCCATGTAAAAGGTGGTTAAGAAAAGCAAACTTTGGGGGGAGGGTCTGAGAATTTTCTGTACTCTCTTCAATTTTTACATTCATCTAAAACTGTCCTACATAAACTCTCTTAATTTTTAAAACTCTGGCAACACTGTTTCAGGAAGAGATCCATCTCAGCTAATGTTTAATGATCAGCTAAAGTGTTAAAAGTTTCAATTGAGATGTTTTCTATTTAAAGTGAATGAAACTTTTAGTTGTAAATATGCCGTTACTTCTGTAGTTGTAGTAGTGGCAACTGACTTAATAATTTAAACGTGCACACATGAAATAAAAGAGAAATATGACATAGCATTTTTAAAGTTTTGTCTAGGCCGGGCATGGTGGCTCATGCCTGTAGGCCCAGCACTTTGGGAGGCTGAGGCGGGTGGATCACCTAATGTTAAGAGTTCGAGACACCCTGGCCAACATGGCGAAACACCGTCTCTACTAAAAATATAAAAATTAGCCGGGCATGGTGGCAGATGCCTGTAGTCCCAGCTACTTAGGAGGCTGAGGCAGGAGAATCGCTTGAACCCAGGAGGCAGAGGTTGCAGTGAGCCGAGATCCAGCCACTACACTCCAGCCTGGGCTACAAGGGTGAAACTCCATCTCAAAATAAATAAATAAATCAAGTTTTGTCTTAAACATGAAATGCTTAACCAACTGGAATCACTCTGCTTGAATGCACTTAATAACAGAATAGGCACAGTACCTTCAATTGATGTGCACACTCTCATTCTTTGCCTAGTCAGAACCTTTTGGACCCTCTGCTTCCAGGGAGAAATAGACTGCACTGATTCCTGATGAGTGCTGTTGGGCCAGAAGTTCTCGGATGCTCAGCTTGGAGTCGGCAGAGGCTCCGCCAACTCCTCAGGAATTACTTTTATGTTCGGGATGCAAGATCCTGGGAAATTACAAAAAAGATAGCTGTTGAAATCTTACAGGCAGAAGACCATAGATAAATCAGTAATACTTTACTCACAGATCAAACTTTTTTTTTTTTTTGAGATGGAGTCTTGCTACGTCACCCAGGCTGGAGTGCAGTGGTACAATCTGGGCTGATTGCAATCTCCACCTCCTGGGTTCAAGTGATTCTTCTGCCTCAGCCTCCCCAGTAGCTGGGATTACAGACATGTGCCAGCACGCCTGGCTAATAGTTTTGTATTTTTAGTAGAGACGGGATTTCACCATGTTGGCCAGGCTGGTCTCAAACTCCTGACCTCAGGTGATCCACCTGCCTCAGCCTCCCAAAGTACTGGAATTACAGGCATGAGCCACCACACCCAGCTCAAGGATCAAACTTTTAATCCAATTTTTTACCACCTGCTTAGCACAGCCACCTGAATCAGAGTTAGTCCTTACAGAGAGATATTTTTTCTTTTTGAGATGAGGTCTTGCTCTATTACCTAGGTGGCCATGCAGTGGCATGCTCATGACTTACTGCAGCCTCAAACTCCAGGGCTCCAGTGATCCTCCCACCTCAGCCTCCCAGTTAGGTGGAACCACAGGCACACACCACCATACGGGACTAATTTGTAAAAGTTTTCTGTAGAGGTGGGGTCTCCCTAAGTTGCCCAAGCTCGTCTTGAACTCCTGCCCTCAAACTACCCTCTTGCTTTGGCCTCCCAAACTGTTGGGATTACAGGTGTGACCCAGTGTGCCTGGTCCTCCTAGAAAGACCTTGCAGTGTGGGTAGCACTTAAAATGGAACAGACTGATGTTGTAGGCAAATGCCTTTCTTTAGATGAGACAATGTGGAAAGGAAGCAGAGCAGACTGACCAAGAGCCTGGAGCCTGGTGCCTAATGGTCTGGGTTCAAATCCCACTGAGAAGCTGTACATACCTAGGAATGTTATGTAAATCTCTCTGTGCTTCAGTCCCTGTTCTGAGATAAACAAATGTTAGGCCAAGCACAGTGGCTCACACCTATAATCCCAGCATTTTGGGAGGCTGAGGCAGACGGATCACCTGAGGTCAGGAATTCGAGACCAGCCTCATCAACATGGTGAAAACCCATCTCGACTAAAATACAAAAATTAGCCAGGCGTGGTGGCAGGCACCTGTAATCTCAGCTATGTGTGAGGCTGATTCAGGAGAATCGCTTGAACCCAGAAGGCAGTGGTTGCAATGAGCCGAGATCCCTCCATGGCACTCCAGCCTGGGCAATAAAAGCGAAACTCTGTCTCAAACAAACAAACAAACAAAAAACAAATGTTAATATGGTCCCTCTTATGATATAAGGCTAACATTGAATTCAGGTAAAACCTTAAGAAGACTGGTGCTGGCCAGGCGCGGTGGCTCATGCCTGGAATCCCAGCACTTTGGGAGGCCAAGGCGGGCAGATCAATGTCAGGAGATCGAGACCATCCTGGCTAAAATGGTGAAACCCTGTCTGTACTAAAAATACAAAAAATTAGCCAGGCATGGTGGCGGGCACGTGTAATCCCAGCTACTTGGGAGGCTGAAGCAGGAGAATCGCTTAAACCCAGGAGGCAGAGGTTACAGTGAACTGAGATCACGCCACTGCACTCCAGCCTGGGTGACAGAGCGAGACTCCATCTCAAAAAAAAAAAAAAAAAAAAAGAGATAACTGCATTAATACAGACGGTTCCATATTTTCTTCAGAGATCATCCAACTGAGGAGGTGGGTGGGGGTGGGTGTGGGACAAAATGGGGATTATGGTATTGTTCAAAATAGATGATTTTAATGTGGTCTCCAGTTGGATAGAAGTTGTGTGTGTACATGTGTTTGTATTATCCATACACACAGAGACACTGTTCTGAGTTCCTCATGTATTAATCTGTATTTTCCTCTCAACAACTCTGATGAGAAGGTACTTTTCTGCAGATGGAGAAGCTGAAACTCGCAGAGGATTCACTGCCTGCTCCAGGTCACCAGCTTATAAGTGGCTGGAGCAGGATGTGACCGCAGGTGGTCTGGCTCCAGAGTCCATGCACTGAGCTAGAACAAAGAAGATAGAAAAGAGGGCACATTCAGCCTGCTTGGCTTTCCTGTTCATGCTCACTCTGTCTCTCCGGAAGAGGGTCACCTTTTCCTATCCTCCTGTCTTTGGACTTGAAACTCCATGATTTTGGCCTTTGTATTCTGGTACTTGCACCAGCAAACACAAAGGATTCTCAAATCTTGTACCTCAGTCTGGGAGCTGCACTGTCAGTTTCCATTGTTTTGAGGCTTTTGGACATAAACAAATCCACATGGCTGGTTCCCCTGGGAGCCACGCTACTGCTTTCTCTCATTCTCCAGCTTGCAGATGACCTGCTGTGGGACTTTGCCTTGCAATTAGGTGAGCCAATTCTCCCTATAATTCCCATTTATAACACACACACACGTGTATATACACACACAAGAAGACTTACTTATCCTGAATACATATGCACCCAACAGTGGAGCAACCAGATTCAAAGGTACTTGAAAGCTGAGATGGGAGGGTCACTTGGGTCCGGGAGGTTGAGGCTGCAGTGAACCGTGATTGCACCACCGCACTTCATCCTGGGGGACAGAGTGAGACCCTGTCCAAAAAAAAAAACGGAGCTTCACAGAGGGAGGTCCACATGCATAGGTTGGGGAGTTCCTGCTCCCTGGTGTCCCACAAGACACCCTTCTACCCTACCTAGACTGACCTGGGCTTATGCTAACCATGAGGTGGATCATCCTGCACTGTGCACTGTGACTGGCAGGGGGCGCTGAAACCGCCTTTTCTGCCCCACATGGTGCGCTTGCGTGTTCTCACCGCAGACGCTGCGTGGCGTGCGTGGCGTGCGTGGGGTGGAGTCCAGAATGAGAAAAAGGAAAGCGGCTCCGCTTCTTTCAGGACCAGCTTCAGGGGGCACCGCGGCGGGTTGGGGACGACTTGGAGCCCCGTCCTGGGGAGAAAACAGCTCCTGTGTATGGCCCTGACTGCTTAGGCGGGAGCTGTGTGCAGCTTAGCTTCTCCGGGACATTTTTTTCTACACGGTGAGTACAGAAGCTTGTTTCCTCGAACGTTCCCTTTATTCTCATTTTCTCACTAGTTTTCCTCTTTCTCTTATAGTATTTTAATATTTGTTTTACCATTAGTTTTGTTCCCTGAGGGCTTTTGAGGGTGGCAAGTGTAGCAGACTGTGGTATTTTTAGGATTTGAGAAGTTTTTCTGAGGGAAGCTGTACCTTACAGATGGGGAGAGAGGAAGGGGAAGCCGGTCCCAGGTGGAAGTGGGGGCCAGGCCTGGGTGTTTGGCCGCCTCCTGTCCAGGCCTCAGAGGGAGGAAAAAAGATGCCAGCTGCCTCCAGGATTTGATGAATTTTTAAATTTGCCTTCCCGCAATTGGGACACATCGGGACTTTTTCACCCCCCTCCAACCCCCGCCCCCAGGGAAGCCTATGTCCCCTTCTGTCCCTCTGGTCGCGACCACCTGACCAGAGGGGAGGGACACCCAGGTGCGAGCCTGACGGGGACTTGCCCCTGATGACGGCGATGCTGAGGACCTGGTTCTCTCCATGCTGCTCAGTGTTATGTCTCCTGTGCAGAAATGTCTATTCAGGGTCCCTGCCCAATTTGGGGTTATCTTATTGTTGTTATTGCTGCTTAGCGCTGTTAACGTATTGCACATCTTTTATAACATCCCCTTAGGAGATATATGCTTCCCCCCCAAACTTTCTCCCCATTTGTAGGATTCCTTTGCATGTAGTTCATTGTTTCCTTTCTGTACAGAAGCTTTCCAGTTGGATGTAGCCGCACGTGGTTGTTTTTGCTTTTGTTACCTGTGATTCGCTTTCTGAATTTAACAAATAAATATATTCATAAGCCATTCCATTCTTGACGAGATTTTGTCCCTCTGCTTTCTTTTTTTTCCTTTTTTTCTTTTCCTGTTTCCAACCTGTGAGCCTAGATGCAAGTTGCCCCAAAACTAAGTGCTCCACCATCGCCTCTTTTTATCTTACAGACATTTGATGATGGTCTGTAATTTCAGGCCTTTTGTTTGGGTCTTCAATCCATTTTGAGTTGATTTTTGTGTATTGTATACCAGAAGGGTCCTGTTTCATTCTTTCATAAAAACATCAGCTTTTTCAAAACCATTTAATGAAGAAAATCTCCTATTCCCATTGAGGCTTTGCGAACTCTGATACTGTTTGCATTTGCTTTGGCGGTATACCCAGTAGTGGGATTGCTAGATCATATGGTAGTTGCATTTTCAATTTTTTGAGGAATTTACAACTTTTTTTTTTTTTTTTTTTTTTTTTGGAGAGGGAGTCAGACCACTCTGTTGCCCAGGCTGAAGTGCAGTGGCGTGATCTCGGCTCACTGCAATGTCTGCCTCCCGGGTTCAAGTGATTTTCCTGCTTCAGCCTCTCGAGTAGCTGGGACTACAGGTGCATGCCACCATGCCTGGCTAATTTTTTGTGTTTTTAGTAGAGATGAGGTTTCTCTGTGTTAATCAGGATGGGCTCGATCTCCTGACCTCGTGATCTGCCCACCTCGGGCTCCCAAAGTGCTGGGATTACAGGCATGAGCCACCGCATCTGGCCTACAACTTTTTTCCATAGTGTATATCGTAATTTATCTTTACACCAACAATGCATAAGATTTTCCCTTTATCCAAATCCACACCAGCATTCTTTTTAAGATATTTTCAGTAACATGTATTCCAGTAGGTGTGGGATGGTATCTGAATGTGGTTTTGGAGTACATTCTTTTCTGATGAATAGTAATGTTGAGGACCTTTTCTCTTACGTGTTTGTGCATTTTACGTCATTTTTGCAGCGATATCTATTCAGGTTTTCTGCCCGATTTCAGTTTGGATATGTATTTTTTATGCTATTCGGTATTTTTTTCTGTGTATATGTTTGATAACAACCAGTTATCACTTCTATGATTCCCTCCTATTTCCTCACAATCCTTTTCTTTTTTGAGACAGGTCACTCTCACCCATGCTGGAGCACAGTGGCACATCACAGGACCATGTGTATTGGGATATTGGCTACCTACAGCTTTGCAACGCAATTTGATATGAGGAATTGTGAGTCCTCCAACTTAGTTTGTATTTCTCAGGGTTCCTTAGAGGTTCAGGGCTCTTTGTGGTTCCATGCTAATATTAGCATTGTGTATTTAAACATTTTTTTTTTGTTTGTTTTGACGGAGTCTTGCTCTGTCACCAGGCTGGAGTGCAGTGGCATGATCTCGGCTCACTGCAACCTCCATCTCCTGGGTTCAAGCGATTCCCCTGCCTCAGCCTCCCAAGTAGCTGGAACTACAGGCGCATGCTACAACACCCAGCTGAATTTTTTTTTTTTGTATTTTAGTAGAGATGGGGTTTCATCATGTTGGCCATGATGGTCTCGATCTCTTGACCCTGTGGTCTGCCTGCCTTGGCCTCCCAAAGTGCTGGGATTACAGGTGTCAGCCACTGCACCTGCCCCTCCCCCACCCCTTTTTTTTTTGAGATGGAGTCTCACTCTGTCGCCAGGCTAGAGTGCAGTAGTATGATCTCGGCTTACTGCAACCTCCGCCTCCCGGGTTCAAGTGATTCTCCTGCCTCAGCCTCCCAAGTAGCTAGGACTACAGGCGCGCCACCATGCCCAGTTAATTTTTGTATTTTTTAGTAGAGACGGGGTTTCACCATGTTGGCCAGGATGGTCTTGATCTCCTGACCTCCTGACCTCGTGACCTCGTGATCCACCCACCTCAGCCCCCCAAAATGCTTGGATTAAAGCGTAAGCCACTGCACCCGGCCTATACTTCTTAAATGTTTTGTCTATAATAAGGCACATAAACAGAGGGTATACTGGGACTTTTTTTCTCATCTGGGACTCTTTTGTTTTTGTTTCTGTTTTTGTTTTGAGACACTGAGTCCCGCTCTGTCGCCCAGGCTGGAGTGCAGTAGCATAATCTTGGCTTACTGCAGCCTTTGGCTCCCTGGTTCAAGTGATTTTTGTGCCTCAGCCATGCAAGTAGCTAGAATTACAAGTGTGTGCCAGCATGCCCAGCTAATTTTTGTATTTTTTAGTAGAAACGGGGTTTTGCCACATTGGCGAGGCTGGTCTCAAACTTCTGGCCTCAAGCAATCCGCCCACCTCAGCCTCACAAGGTGCTGGGATTACACACAGCCACCTTGCCCAGCCTCATCTGGGACATTTTGATATATGTATATTTTTGGTGATGATCAAATCAGGGTACTTAGCCTAACTATTGCCTCCTACAGGTATTATTTCTCTGTGGTGAGAACACTCAAAATTGTTCCCTTCTAGCTTATTTGAAAAATACAATATTGTAACCAGAGTCACCCAGCTGTGGAACAGGAATGTATTCCTCCCAACTAACTGTAACTTTGTTTCTATAACCAATCCCTCCTATCTCCCCTCCTTCCCCCAGCCTCAGGAAACCACTCCTGTACTTTCTGCTTCTTGAAGGTTAAGTTTTTGGATTCAGCATAAGTGAGGTCATGCAGTGTTTGTCTTTCTGGGCTTGGCTTATTTAACAGAATGTTTTCTAGGTTCATTGGTGTTGCCCTAAATGAAAATTGCATTATTTTTTATGACCGGAGGATATATCATTGTATATAAGTACTACATTTTCTTTATCCCTTCATCTGTGGGTGAACAGGTAGGCTGATTCCATCATCCTAGCTATTGTGACTAGTGATGCAATAGACATGGAAAGGCAGATGTCTCTTCAAAATACTGATTTGCTTTGACTGTATAGCTAGTAGTGGGATGAATAGATCATGTGGTATTGGACTTTTGAGTTTTTTGAGGCATCTGCAACTGCTTTCCATAGTGTATATAGTAATTGACCCTCCCATGAACACTTCTTTTTTCCTGGAAATTCACACTAGCATTTGTGTTTGTATTTTTATTTGTCATATTCATTTTAAATAAGAGATGCTTTCTGTGTATGGTTTTGATTTCCATTTTTTGCAGGAGTAGTAATGTTAACCACATTTTTGTAAAGATAAAGTCAGTGTTGTGTCTTCTTTGCCAAAAAGTCTATTCAGGCTCTTTGCCCAATTTTGGTTTGGTTACTAGTTTCTCTTTTGTTTAGTTTTTTTGCTGGTTACTAGTGTTAGTAGCTTCTGCCTTTTGGAAAACAGGGTCTTATCAGCTGTATGTTTCCCTAAACTTTCTTCTCATCTTTGTGATGCTGTTTTTGTTTTTGTTTTTTCTCTGCCCCCTCCCCTCCCCCTGACGGAGTCTTGCTCCGTCACTCAGGCTGGAGTGCAGTGGCATGATCTCAGCTCACTGCAACTTCCGCCTCCCAGGTTCAAGCAATTCTCCGGCCTCAGCCTCTTGAGTAGCTGGGACTACAGGCACGCACCACCGTGCCCAGCTAATTTTTGTATTATTACTAAAGACGGGGTTTCACCATGTTGGGCAGGCTGGTCTCAAACTCCTGACCTTGTGAGCCACCATGCCCGGTCTAAGTTGCCTTCTCTTTGGGTTCATTTGTTCTCTCCTGTGCAGCGGCTCTAATGTTGTACTTAGTCTCTCATATTTGTGTTTGCATTTGTTGGCAGTGATTTCAGTGTCCCATCCAAAAACAGAGATTGTTAAGCCATTTTATTGTCTATGCCTATTTTCCCCCGAATTTTTCCTTTTCTTTTTGCAACCTGTGTGCACAGGGTCAAGTTTCCCCCAACTATACGCTTATCCCATGTTTTTTCCTTGGAGTGTTTTGCTTTTAGGATTGAATTTAACTGTTTGATTTATTTTTTGTAGATTTTTGTGTATTGGGCAGCATAGGGGTGCTATTTCAATCTTTTGCACATGACTACCCAGTTTTTTCAACTGGTGTGCCTTGGTGTGCTTTTGAAAAATGTGTGCCCTAAATATAATTTTGGGTTGATTACTTGGCTCCCTCATTTTGTCCATTCGGTTGTCTTTCTATATTTATGCCAGTCAGTGATTGCCTGGATGACTGTAGGTTTTGTTTTATCTATCATCTATCCATCTATCTATCTATCTGTCTATCTATCTATCTAATCTATCTATCTATCTATCTATCTATCTAAATATATCCTAATTCTATTATTATTATTATTATTATTATTATTATTATTTGAGACAGGTTATCGCTCTGTCACCCAGGCTGGAGTTCAGTGGTGCGATCTTGGCTCATTGCAGCCTTGAACCTCCCGGGCTCAAGTGATCCTCCCTCCTCAACCTCCCAAGTAGCTGGGACTACAGGTGCACACCCCCATGCCCCATTAATTTTTTTGTACTTTCTGTAGAGGTAGGGTTTTGCCATGCTGCCCAGGCTTCTCTCGAACTCCCAGGCTCAAGTGATCTGCCTGCCTCAGCCTCCCAAAGTGCTGTGATTACAGGCGGGAGCCACTGTGCCCAGGGCAACCCTGTTTTTTGTTTTGTCTTTTTTTAAATCGACTTTTATTTTGATTAAATTGCAGGTTAGCTACATGTGAACCTTTGATGACACTGAGGCTTGTGGCCACTGACCCCGTCACCCAGGCAGTGAGCAAAGTGCCCGTCGGGTGGTTCTTCCGCCCACACCCCCTTTCTGCCTCCTTTTTTCATCTGATAGTCCCCAGTGTCTATTGTTCCATCTTTATGTTCGAGTGTATTCACTGTTTAGCTCCCACTCATGAGTGAGAACATGCAGTATTTGGTTTTCTGTTCTTGCCTTGGTTTGCTAAACATAATAATCCCTAGGTCTATGCATGCTTCTTAGGACATGATTGTGTGTTTTACTTATGGCTGCGTAGTATTTTATGGTGTGTATGTGCCACATTAAAAAATCAAATCCACTGTTGCTGGTCACCTAGGATGCTTCCACGTCTTTGTTCTTGTGAATGGCACGACTATGAATGCACAAGAGCATGTGTCTTTTTGATAGAAGGATTTATTGTCTTTTGGGTAGATACTAAGTAGCGGAATTGCTGGGTCTAATGGTAGTTCTGTTTTAAGTTCTTTGAGTATCTCTACACTGCTTTCCACAGTGTGAACCTGTTTTCACGTTCCCCAAGAGTGTAGCAGCGTTCCCTTTCGTTTGCTGCCTCGCCAGCATGTTGTTTTGCCTTTGGAAAAATGGCCATTCTGACCAGCGTGAGATGGTATCTCATTGTGAGTTGCATTTCACTGATGATTAGTGAGGTTGTGCATTTTTTCATGTCAGATGGTCACTTGAACATCTTCTTTTGCTTTATTTTTATTTTTTATTTTTTGAGACAATGTCTCACTCTGTTGCCCAGACTGGAGTGCAGTGGCGTGATCTTGGCTCACTGCAACCTCTGCCGCCCAGGTTCAAGTGATTTTTCTGCCTCAGCCTCCTGAGTAGCTGGGATTACAGGTGTCTGCCACTATGCCTAGCCAATTTTTGTGTATTTTAGTAGAGACAGGGTTTCACCATGTTGGCCAGGCTGGTCTCGAAGTCCTGACCTGGTGATTTGCCCGCCTCGGCCTCTCAAAGTGCTGGGATTAAAGGCATGAGCCACCATGCCTAACCAATTTTTTGTATTTTTAGTAGAGATAGAGTTTCACTGGTCTCGAACTCCTGACCTCAGGTGATCTGCCTGCCTCAGCTTCCCAGAGTGCTGCTGGGATTATACGCATAAGCCACAGCGCGCAGCCCCTTGACAACTGTTTTCTAAGGACCCATTGCCTGAAGTAGAATTGCTGGATCAAGACTACTCTTCCAAAAGAGGATAATAATCATGATCTCCTCTTTTGTTAATGACTTAGATCATTCCTCTGAACAGCCATTATTGCACATTGCTGAAATGTTCGCCTCTGCACTGGTTGGTCCCAGAATGCTAATCATTTTGAGATTTGTGCCTTCTTTCTCTTATTTTCTGCTTTCCTCTATTAGCCATGCCCGACCTGAAAGCCATCCCTTCCTCTTTAATGTACTATTTTTCTTCTAATGTGGATCTATAAAAACAGAGTTTGGGCAGAGTCTAACAACAGGAACAAGAGAAGAAACAGATCCAAAGAGAGGGGCTTTGGGCACAGCGATGTTCTAGAGTCAGTTCTCAGTGGTGAAGGCTGACTGTGCATCTCTCTGCCTAACTTCACTTGCAGCCGTGTCATATTGATAGCTTGAAATCTGCCACAGTGGGAGCATTTACACCATGGAAATTGACGAACGCTGCAAATCAAGAGTGTTAATTTTTGTTTTGTTTTTTGAGAGTTGGCTATTAACTTACCAGCATACTATTGGCTTTAGTGCATGGCGTCTATATATTGGTATTTGTTGCTGGGCCGTTATTTAAGCTGCCTTCTTATTTCTTAACTGTGTTCCAGGTGGGTAAAGGCAGCATAGCACTGAGTTGTAGATAACTGAGGGGATTTTGCACTTGGATTTGCTGTGCTAAGGTTTGTGTGGGGCTATTACATCTTGCCGGGCTCGGCAAGAGTGAACCCTAGGGGTCAACGTCAGTACCCAGGATTCTGCCATAGGAAGCTTGGAGTGGAGCTGACCTGCCTCTTTCTCTCTGTCTCTATGGCAGCTGGGTGGGCTATGAACAGGCCAACTGCAAGGGCGAGCAGTTTGTGTTTGAGAAGGGCGAGTATGCCCACTGGGACTGGTGGACCAGCAGCCAGAGGACAGACTCAGCAGCCTGAGGCCCATCAAAGTGGTGAGCCCCCTGCCATCATCCTACTTTCTCTCTCTGCCACCTTGGAGCAGGGACCTTGGTCCTGGGACCAGGAAGGAGCCTGCCCCTCTGGCATTGTGCCCCTTCTGATTGGTGAGGAACCTCCTCACTGGGTGACCTTGCAAAAGTCATTTTACTTCCCTGAGCCTCAGTTTCTTCATCTGTAAAATGGGCGTATTGGTATCTACTGTCCTGAGATTCCAATGTGCTTATTATTAGCTTGAGGGCTGTCACACTGCGCAAATCGAGGGGGCTCCAATCACAAGACTATGAAATGCTCCAGAGGGCACTATTCACATTCTATTTTATGTGATTGGTGCCCAACCCAGGGTTGGGCAACTCCCGTCACAGAGTCATTGCTCAATAACCAGTAGCCATCAGAAATACTACAAGGAATTCTGAGTTTAGGGCTGGAGGAGAAGGTGGTTTAGCTCTTCTTCAAGACTCGGGCCAGTGTGGGTTTTCAGTGCTTCTGAGATCCTGATTCTTACTAGTGTGTGAATGTGTGAGCTGTCGGGGAGGGGACAGGGCCCGTCACTGCTCAGTTACACTCCCAAACCCTCCAAGCCCGGTCTGGCTTCTCCCAGGACCTACTGGAAGGTTGGAGAACACTGGACTTCGCACCCCACAGACCCAGGTTCCCATGTTGGCTGTGCTGCTCCCAGCTCTGTGACCTTGAGCACATCATATGATCTCTCTGTGCCTCACTTTTCTCATCAGCCAATTAGCATAAAAGGATTTTATGTCTAAGGGACAAGGGTTTTATGTTTAAAGGATTAGATGAGATAACTAAGGAAAATGTCATAGAAACAGGAGGATGGGAAGAGACGTAGAAATGAAGAAAAATCAAAATATCTCAGGTGCCTATTAGAGGCACAATTAGCCTGTGCATGTGTGTGTGCATGTGTGGGTGTGCACGTGTGGGTGGGTGGGTAGATCATAGCTGCCATTTCTAAAAGAGAAACTTGAGACATACGAGGAAAAATGACATTTCAGAATCAAATATTCCCCAAAGTGTAGCATCTCAGAGTGTCTGTTACATGAAAATGGCCCAGTAGAAACTTAACAAATGGCTGTGATCCAACAGCACTTGTCAGACACGCGGTAGGTGCATTGGGCAGAGAGTGATGTGTGGGACATGCTGATCCCAACTCTGGGGCATGAGCATGGGGTGGGAAGGCCAACCCTGGGCCCCCTCACCCATACTCACTTCCCCCCACCCTCTGCCAATAGGACAGCCAAGAGCACAAGATCTATGAAAACCCCAACTTCACTGGGAAGAAGATGGAAATCATAGATGACGATGTACCCAGCTTCCACGCCCATGGTTACCAGGAGAAGGTGTCATCTGTGCGGGTGCAGAGTGGCACGTAAGTGCATTGCCAGCCCTGGCTCACCCTGCCCCAGGAACTGAGACTCTGGGGTCCTAAGTCCTGCTCTGCCCTGTACACACTGGTGATCTTGCACACATTAGTGTGCTCTGCTGACCTCTGGCTTCCCACTGGAAAGTAGATGGGAATTCTCTGCCCATAGGTGGCTTACAGCCCCTGAGTTTCTTTCTAGAGCTGCCTTTCTAGAGCTGGAGAAACGTTGGCCTTAACCTCAGCCCCAGTGAGCAAGACATGTATGTCAGAGGGGCAAGTTGAGGCAGAGGGAGGATTAGGTTGAGGCAGGAGGGAAGGAAGGAGTTGAGTAGTCTGAAAGCTATAAGAAGCAGGAGGACCAGCCCATGCTGCCTTTGACTGCGTGTGTCCCTAAGTTTGGGAACAGGAGGTGTCATTTTCCACTGAATTGAAGTTCCTGGGCACATCGACCCTGGCCATCAGCAGTAAGGGATTTCTCATGGTAAAAAATTTGGATTCCATGGGGGTCCACAGATGAGCTTTGGGCAGCGGTGTGTTGGAAACGGCTTATACCAGCTTGTAAAAACTGACTTTTTTTTTTTTTTTTTTTTTCAATTGAGACAGAGGCTCGCACTGTTGCCCTGGCTAGAGTGCAATGGAATGATCTTGGCTCACTGCAACCTCCGCCTCCCAGGTTCAAACGATTCTCCTGCCTTATCCTCCCAAGTAGCTGGGATTACAGGTGCCCACCACCAAGCTCAGCTAATTTTTTGCATTTTTAGTAGAGACAGGGTTTCACTATGTTGGCCAGGTTAGTCTTAAACTCCTGACCTCATGATCTGCCCATCTCGGCCTCCCAAAGTGCTCGGATTACAGGCATGAGCCACCGCGCCTGGCCTGGAACTGACTCTTAAATTTTCAGAATTTGTGTGAGCTGGTTGACTAATCATTGGTAGCTTGAAACCAGCCACAGGGTGCATTTACAGCATAGAAATCAGCAAATGCTACTAATTAAGGCTCTTTCCCTACAACAGAACCAATTTAGCCAGACATACTGGCTTCTCAGGGTTTGTGAAACTCCTAAAATAGTGTGCAAAGTTCTGTGCTTCTATTCCCCTTCATTCCCTCATTCATTCATTCATTCATTCATTCAGTCTGTCAGTCTGTCAGTGCTGCCATATGCCAGGCATTGTGTTAGGTGCCCAGGGTGAAGGAGATTAAAGAGATCTGGCTTCTGCCCTGTGTAGCCAACAGTCTAGAAGGGGCAACTGTTAATACTTTAAGAATCCACATGAATCTAAGCTACTTCCTTGGAGAAAAGATTCTTGAGCTGAGATCTCAAGGAACAGTAGGAATTGCAGGGGTAAAGAGGCCAAGGAAGAGCATCCCAGACAACGAGAGCAGCATGTGCAAAGGCCCTGTGGTGTGTGTGTGTATGGAGGGAGCCTGATAGGTCTGAGAAACTCTACAAAGGCCATGGTGGCTGGAATGCAGAGATGTGGGAGCATAAGAATGTGAAGTAGAGCTGGAGGTGTCCGCAGAGACTGGCCAGGCAGGTCCTTGCAGGCCAGGCCTGTGTGACATTTTCTGGAGACAAGACCAGCACTTTCATTAAGTAGCCCCTGGAACCTCTTTCATAAGGCCTCTGGGACCTCCCCCAACTCTTCTTTGACCTTGCAGCTGGGCTTGGAGGTGGGATAAGACTGGAGGGAGATGGTTCAAAGGCCTGGCTTATTCTAAGCTTCAGTGAGCTTAAGATATCACCTCCTTGCTCTGACCCCAGTACAGTACAGTATAGGCCTTCAGTCAAAATTTGCTTCAGGAGGCAGTGAGCTCCCCGTCAAGAGAAGGAAGAAAGCAGAGGCTCAGTGCTAGAAGGGTGGGGTGGAAAGGGTGTCCTGCTTACCCCCAGGAAGTGGCAATGGTTGGGAGGCTTCACCCTTCCTAGTGGCTTATGGATGCTCTATCTCTCTCCCCTTGCCTCTCTCTCTGTCTGCTTCTCTTCCTGTCCCCCCGGTTCACCCTCCCCTCACCTCTGGCCCTGCAGGTGGGTTGGCTACTAGTACCCCGGCTACCGTGGGCTGCAGTACCTGCTGGAGAAGGGAGACTACAAGGACAGCAGCGACTTTGGGGCCCCTCACCCCCAGGTACAGTCCGTGCGCCGCATCCACGACATGCAGTGGCACCAATGTGGTGCCTTACACTCCTCCAACTAGTGCCCTCCCCACCATGCCTCCTTCCCAGGACCCAGGTCTGCTGCCCAGGAACCCTCCATACCTCCCAGAGAGTGAATAAAGTGTGACTTGCAACTTGTCTGCTGTGGGTCTTTGATCTTCCCTGGCAGCTGGTGTGTGTGTGTGTGTGTATGTGTATGTGTGTATGTGTGTGTGATAGAGAGAAATGAGAATCAGCAAGTATCTGGGCTAGGAGTAGGGCAACAGAACCCTTATTGATTCTTACGGTTCTGCAGCTGCTTAGCTCTTAACTGTGTGACCTTGGACACAGTGCCCAACCTTTCTGAGCCTTTGTTTCTTCACCTGACTTGCAGTTCCCTTGCCTCTGAGTGGCTGGCTGGTCTCGAACCCCTGAACTTGTGATCTGCCTGTCTCAGCCTCTCAAAATGCTGGGATTACAGGCGTGAGCCACTGCACCCGGCCAAACTTGAAGAAATTATTTCTAATCCCCGGTCACAAAGAAATTCCCTAATAGATTTTTTTCTCTAAACATTTTAAACATTTGCTGTTCACATTTGCGTTCTTAATCCTTCTGGAGCTGATTGTTGTATATAGTGTATGGTAGAGATTCAGTTTTTTTTTCTTTTTGGAAGTCCAGTGTCTTAAATCATTCTTGAAGGAGTCCATTTCCTGCACTGTGGTGCAATGTCGCCTTGCTGATCTAGCCCCTTCCCCACAGGTGGGGTGATTTTATGGGCTGTCTTTTCTGTTCCTGTAGTCTGTGTATCCCTGTGCTCTTGCCACATTATGTTAATGACTATTGCTTTGTAGTCAGTGTTGAGGTCCCTAAAACAGGGGCCCTACACCCTCGGGCCTCCCGTGGCCTGGAATGGCAGCTGCACAGCAGGAGGTGGGCATTACAGCCTGAGCTCCGCCTCCCGTCAGACCAGCGGCGGCATTAGATTCTCATAGGGGTGCAAACCCTATTGTGAACTGCACATGGAAAGGATCTAGGTTGCATGCTCCAATGAGAATCTAATGTCCCCTGCCCATAGCCCATGAAAAATTGTCTTCCACAAAATCGATCCCTGGTGCCAAAACATTTGGGGACCAATGCCCTATAACATGATTCTTCTTCAGGAATGTTTTAGATATTCTTGCCCTTTTAGGAGTCCATTTAGAAGCATCCCCTCACATTTGGAAAAGTGGAACACCTTGTTGAATGAGCTAAAGTGGTTAAAATGATTATCATAAAGGTAGAAACCAGTAAGTGCTCCATATACACCATGGAATACTATGCAGCCATAAAAAAAGAATGAGTTAATGTCCTCTGCAGGGACATGGATGAAGCTGGAAATCATAATTCTCAGCAAACTAACACAGAAACAGAAAATCAAACACCACATGTTCTCACTCATAAGTGGGAGTTGAACAATGAGAACACATGGACACAAGGAGGGGAACATCACACACCGAGGCCTGTCAGGGAGTGGGGGACAAGAGGGAGAGAGAGCATTAGGACAAATACCAAATGCATGCAGGGCTTAAAGCCTAGATGACAGGTTGATGGGTGCAGCAAACCACCATGGCACATGTATACCTGTGTAACAAACCTGCACGCTCTGTACATGTATCCCAGAACTTATAATAATAATAAAATAGAAAACAGTAAGTACTCAATAAATGTTACTAACATCTATTTCTTCATTCATTCTTCAACCAGTACCCACTGAGTGCCTATTTGGGTACTTGGCTTAGTACCTGGGTGATGAAATAATCTACAGCAAACCCTCATGGCATGAGTTTATAACAAACCTGCACATGTATTCCTGAACCTAAAATAAAAGTTAAAAAAACAGAATCTGCACAAGTCTAAGCTACTTCCTTGAGGAAAAGACTCGAGCTGAGATCTCAAGGAGGAGTAGAAGTTGCAGGGGTAAAGAGGCCAAAGAAGAGTGTCCCAGATGAGAGCGGCACGTGCAAAGGCCCTGTGGTGGGAGGAGCCTGGTAGCTCTGAGAAACTCCACAAAGGCACGGTGGTGGCTGGAATGCAGAGATGTGGGGGCACATTGAAAACCTTGTTAAAGTGCTTAAAATGATTATCATAAAGGTAGAAACTAATAAGTGCTAAATAAATGTTATTCTCGTCCGTTTCTTCATTGATTCTTCAATCAATACCTATTGAGTGCCTGTTTCACTCCTGGAACTGGGCAGAGTAGGGATACAAAGTAAGACAGATTCCCTGCCCCTAGAAGCTCTCACTCTGGGGGGATTGTAATAGTTTGAGAGTAGAGCAATGGTGATTATTATGGGTTGAATGAGAACCCCCCAAATTCATATGCTGAAATCCTAATATTCAGTACTTTAGAGAATGTGACCTTATTTGGAAACTGGGTCATTGCAAATGCAATTTTTTTTTAAGCGATAGGGTCTCACTCTGTTGTCCAGGCTGGAGTGTGGTGGCACAGTCATAGCTCACTACAGCCTCCAACTCCTGGGCTTTCAAGTAATCCTGTTGCCTCAGCCTCTGGAGAAGCTGAGACCGCAGGCGTGTGTGACCGCACCTGGCTATTTTTTTTATTTTTTATTTTATTTCATGTAGAGATTGGGGGGTGGGGGGCAGACTCCCTGTGTTTTCCAGGCTGGTCTCAAACTCCTGACTTTAAGCAGTCCTCCCATCTCTGCCTCCCAAAGTGCTGTGACTGCAGGTGTGAGCTACCATGCCCGGCCAAATGTAATTAGTTATTTTAAGAGTAGATCACACTGGAGTAGGGTGGGCCCCTAATGGAATGTGACTGGTGTCTATGAAAACGGGAAACTTGGAGACAGCCACGCACACAGGGAGAATGTCATGTGAAGATGATGCTGGGGTGATGTTTCTGCAAGGCAAAGCGTGCCGGAGATTGCGGGCCACCCACCAGAAGCTAGGAGAGAAACAGCAGATTCTCACTCACAGCGCCCAGAGGGACCCGACCCTGCCAAAGCCTTGACCTCGGACTTCCAGCCTTCCTGGGGACTTCCTAGAGAATGCCCTGTCCTTCCTCCCTCTTCCTTCCCCTCCTTCTCGCGTGGGGAGTGCTCTGAGTGTCGTCCCTACTCACCTCCCCTCCGGGCCTGCAGTTCCCTCCTCTCCTGTCTCCGCAGGACCCAGCGGAGTCCCCAAGGCGCCACTTACCCCTGCAACCACCAGGTGTCAGCAAAGCGTCATCCTTGGGGCTCCCGACCGGGTGGCCCGAGCTGCGCAGGCCCTGTAGGATCCTTGGGTTTCAGGGGAACTAGTTCTTGGTGTTGGAGAGCCGGACTCAGCAGCCAGACTAGTCCCTGGGAAGTGGGCTGGAGCCTGGCAGAAACAGGTAGGAAGCCACAGGGCAGCCCTAAGAGAGGCAGTGGAAACAGCCCCAAGTCAGGTAGTGGAGCCAGAGACCCCTGGAGTCAGGCAGGACTAGATTCAAGTCCCAGATCTCCTACTCATTCACCCTGTGACGGCAGGCAAATGACCTTACCTCTCTGAGACTCTTTTTCCTCATCTGACCAAGGGCCATACAGTGGTTTTTATTCCACTGGTAATTCTCAGACACCTGGTCACCCACCTGACACGAAGTAGTTGCTCAGTAAATGACAGCCTAGTTGCCTTTTCGCTCTTCATTCATTCACTGAATAGTGATTGGGGAATCTCTCCCATGCTGCCACTGCTCCATGTACCAGAGACACAAAGCAAAGGAGCCTGCCTGTCAAGCCTACCTTGTCACCTGTTGCCAGGAACTCCTGCTCCCTCCTAGGGCAGCCCCTGGTTAGTGGAGCTGAGAGAACCCAAGATGCTGAGCTGTAGGGGGGGCACGAGAACCGGGAGGGAGGTTTTATGAAAATCAGGTACAGGTGCAGCCCTAGGCCAGGTCAGCTCAGAGGGGATGGTGGGGTGGTGGGGTGGTGGGGTGGTGGGGTGGGAGGGCGGGGCAGGCAGGTGAAACCAGAGGAAATTGGAGATACAGCAGGAGGGAGGGGGAAAAGGTAAAACCTCTCGCCTCCTCCTCAACGCTTACAAAGGTCTGAAGCTTGCTCATCAAAGCTAATAATTTTAAACCCAAACTCAGACATCAGCCAATACTAAATGTTTGCAAGGATTAGGGAACAAAAACTCTGAAGCGCTTCTGCAGTGATGTAAATTGGTGCCATCACTTTGCAAAAATTAGAATTTGACAGATTCTAGTAATGTTGAACATGCAGAAATCTGGAGACCCAGCTATTTCTTCCCTGGGTGTTTACCCTGGAAAATCTCTCCCATATCTGTACCAGGAGATAGGTTCAGGATGCTCAGAGCAGCTTTGTCTGCGCTAGCAAAAAACTGGAAATAACCTACATGTCCATGAGAAGGGGAATGAGTAAATAATCAGCATGCAATAATATCATCATGCAACAGACAAAAGGGATACACAAGACCTTACATATTCAACATGGGCATATCTCAGAAACATTCCCGGAGGTAAAACAAAACAAACAAAAAAAACAGGCAAGTTACAGAACAATATTTGATGTTTATAAGAATTTTCTAAAACACACATTATCTGTAGTGAGGGATCAGTTTTTGTATTTTACCTTTTTTGATACCTTATGGACTGAAAAGTTAGTAGAATATAATAAAAATGAATTACCAGAAATGAAAATGAAAAATACAACAATTATCCCTAATTTGAAATTTTTATATTAACAGTTAAAACAGACTGTCAAATTATTAAAAGTCTTTTTCTTTTAAGAGACGGGGCAGGGGGGGGTCTCACTGTGTTGCCCAGGCTGGTCTTGAACCCCTGGCCTCAAGAGATCTTCCTGCCTCAGCCTCCGAAAGTGCTGGGATTACAGGGGTGAGTCCACCATGCCCAGCCAAAAGTTTCTAAAGTCTTAGTCTCTCTTTAGTCTCTCTCTCTCTTTTTTTTTTTTTTTTTTTTTTTGAGACAGTTTCACTGTTGTTGCCCAGGCTGGAGTGCAGTGGCACGATCTCGGCTCACCACAACCTCCGCCTCCCGAGTTCAAGCGATTCTCCTGACTCAGCATGTAATCCCAGCTAATTTTGTATTTTCAGTGGAGATGGGGTTTCTTCATGTTGGTCAGGCTGGTCTTGAACTCCCGACCTCAGGTGATCTGCCTGCCTCAGCCTCCCAAAGTGCAGGGATTACAGGCGCGAGCCACCATGCCCGGCCTCTAACGTCTTATTCTCAATTTCTGTGTTTATCTCATCGCAGATTGGTAACAAACAACACCAACCAGACTTTGAGTTGGTGTTGGCAAACTTTTTCTGTAAAGAACTAGGTAGTAAATATTTCACATTTTGAGGGGCAATATGGTCTCTGGCAACTACTCAACCCTGCTGGCATCACGTAGAAGCAGCAGTAGGTAAATGAATGGGTGTGGCTGTACCTCTGTAAAACTTTATGAACGCTGAAATCTGAATTTCATTGTCATGTATTACACAGACGTTTTTATTACTTTTTACATTTTAAAATATATTTATTGATATTTTGGGGTAGATGTGATATTTTGATACACGTACACAATATATAATGATCAAATCAGGGTAATCAGGATACCCATCCCCTCAAACACTTATCTTTTATCTTTTCTTTATATTGGGGACATTACCCAACACAATTTTCCTCTTCTGGGTATTTTGAAATCTATAAGACGTTATTGTTAACTATAATTTCCCTGCTGTACTATTGAATACAAGAACTTTTTTTTTTTTTTTTTTTTTTTTGAGGCAAGGTCTCACTCTGTCGCCCAGGCTAGAGTGCAGTAGCGTAATCTTGGCTCACTGCAACCTCCGCCTCCTGGGCCCAAGCAATCCTCCCACCTCAGCCTCCTGAGTAGCTGGGATTACAGGCACGTGCCACCACGCCTGGCTAATTTTTGTATTTTTTGTAGAGACAGCATCTTGCCATATTGCCCAGGCTGGTCTCAAACTCCTGAGCTCAAGTGATCCACCTGCCTCTGCCTCCCAAAGTGCTGAGATTACAGGCATGAGCCACCATGCCCGGCCTGAATACGAGAACTTATTTCTTCTATCTGAGTGTATTTCTGTACCATTATCCAACTTCTCTTTCATCCTTCCCTCCCCACCTTCCCTTCCCAGCCTCTGGTAATCACCAATCTACTCTCTACCTCTGTGAGATCCACTTTTTAAACTCCCACATATGAGTGAGAACACGCGAGTTTCTTTCTTTGATTTTTCCCCAACCATTTAAAAATGTAAAAACTATTTGTACCTTGTGGGTTTTATAAAATGAAGTATCGGCCAGGTTTGTCCTACAAGCCATGGCTTGCTGACCTTTCCTTCAGCTTATCCAGCAATAGACATAAATCAGCGTAATGTTTGTTTCTTTTTTCAGGAAGATTTAACATAGCTGCTATCCAATTTTCTTTTTTAAACAAAACGCTAATGATTTTGATATATGAGTTACATAATTTTTTTGAAGTATGCACATAGAAAAAAGACTGGAAAACATGCCAGATTATTAAAAAATGTTGAGTTTGTGGTATGGGCCATTTAGGCAATTGTTGCCATATGCTTTGTGCTTTTCTGTATTTTTTTTTAAATTTCCAGGAAGTTTCTCTTTTCATCATCATGAGTCCTCGAAGGGTGCTGTGTTCTGTCCCTCTCACTCCTGACTGGCAATGACTCTAAAAAATGCCCCACCTGTGAGGAGGCCTTGGAAAGTAGAAGTGGAGATGTGGTCACTGCTCTCGGGAGAAGCTGAAAACACAGTCATCCGCCCTAGGTGAGGGGTTTTCTGCACTTCCTTGGCCATCGCTGGCCTCTGGGGTGTTTCAAGCTTTTCTGGAAAACAGGATCATTCTGTGGAGTGAGTCTCAGGACCTTGACACGGGAGGAACAAAACTTTTCTTGCTTTTTTGGTGCACCCTGGCTTGAAATAAGAAAACCACTAGGGGTGAGTCTTCAAAGCAAAGACAACCCAGGTGAGCGGAGTGGTGGGGAGGGTTTAAAAAAGACACAGGTGGAGAGGAGCTCTTTCTGTCTATCAGATAAGATCTCATCCAGTGGGGAGAACCATGCGTGCTCAGGATAGGATGCCTGCCTCAGAATCCCCTGGAATATGGATTTCCACTCCACCCATCTTCTGCTACAGCAATGGAATTGGTTTCTATGAAGGTGGGACTGAGGTGCTGGGCAGGTTGACCATCACCTCCCAAGTGATGAAGCAGCTGGCTGGGGATGTGGATGGGAAGGAGCTCAGAGGCTGCCCCAAGCTCCTCCCAGCACGAAGCTGAAAACCAGACCCTTCTGCCCCTAAGAGGCTGTCGAGGGCTTCCTGGCTCCCCTTGTGAGAAAACAGACTCAGTGAAGCAGGGCTCATATTAGTGAATCCCCAAAGGTATTCCCAGCTGCCCTGAAGCTGCGGTTCTCAGTGGGTGAGCCACAAACCAGCATCACTGGCATCACCTGGGATCTTCTTAGAAATGCAAGTTCTGATCAGGAGCTGTGGCTCAGGCCTATAATCCCAACACTTTGGGAAACTGAGGTGGGAGGATCGCTTGAGGCCGGGGATTCGAGACCAGTCTGGACAACAATGGTAAGACCCCATCTCTATAAAAAATAAAAAATTAGCTGGGTGTGGTGGTGCACAACTGTAGTCCTAGCTACTCAGGAGGCTGAGGTGGGAGGATCACTTGAGCCTAGGAGTTCAAGGCTGCAGTGAGCTATGA
This sequence comes from Pongo pygmaeus, assembly GCF_028885625.2. Lineage (NCBI taxonomy): Eukaryota > Metazoa > Chordata > Mammalia > Primates > Hominidae > Pongo > Pongo pygmaeus. The sequence continues at coordinate 36,278,549 of NC_085931.1, forward strand.
TCACGCCATTGCACTCCAGCCTGGGCAAAAGAGTGAGAATGGGTCTCAATAAATAAATAAAAAGAAATGCAAGTTCTCAGTCCTACCCTAGACCTACTGAATCACAATTTGGGAGGGAGGGGTGTCCCAACTGTAAACCCAAGTTTGAGAACCATTGCTTTGCCAAGATAGGGTCTTGCTATGTTGTCCAGGCTGATCTTGAACTCCTGGGCTCAAGTGATCCTCCTGCCTCAGCCTCCCAAAGTGCTGGGATTATAGGTGTGAGCCGTTGCACCTGGCTACCATTGCCTTTGGGTTTTGTATTTCTTTAAATTGTTCACCTTTCTGCATCTTTCTTTCATGAAAATAGGTGGGTGATATGTTCATTTTCCAAGACCAGTTTATAGTTAATGCTGTTTCTTCATAAAGTTATTATTATTTTTTTCACTAAAGAAGGCAACTTTGAGTGGATTGGGCATAAATTTTGTTTCTCTCCATTCATCCAGGAATTAGGAAACATCAACCAGGTGGCTCACGCTGCCATTTCCTGAGATAGCAGTTTCTGTCCAAAAGATTGGTCCACATATTGGCCAAATCCTCCTTTTCTTCCAGGCGTACTTTATATTCATCATTATTATATATTCAGGAGGCAAACTATATTCTTCTTTTTAGAGATAGGGTCTCACTCTTGCCCAGGTTGGAGAGCAGTGGTGCCATCACAGCTCACTGAGCCCTGATCTCCTGAGCTCAAGTGATCCTCCTGGCTGAGCCTCCCATGTAGCTGGGACTACGGGTGTGCACCATCATGCCCGGATAATTTTTTATTTTTATTTTTTGTAGAGGTGGGGTCTCGCTATGTTGCCCAGACTGGTCTCAAACTCCTGGGCTCAGCTCAAGCAATCTTCCCATCTCAGTCTCCCAAAGCACTGTAATTATAGGTATGAGCCACGGCCCCCAGCCTTCAATTTTTCTTTAATGTTGGTTTCCCTGTTAGAATGAAAGCTCAGTGAAGCACATCTTGTTCACCATTGCGTCACCACCACCGCGTACCATGACAGGCTCACAGGAGGCATTTATTAAGTGATTGCTGGCTGATGTCCTCACGCTTCCACCTATGACCGCCTGTGGCTTATTCCCATTTTCTAGGGGAGCCCCTGAGGCTCAGAAAGGGGGAGATGATTTGCTCAAGGCCATGCTGGTGGAAAATGAAAAAGCCGGGTTTGAACCCAGGGCTCTATCCCACCCAGGGTGGTCAACCTTTCTGGCTTTTCTTGCATCACAGCATTCCAAAACCTCCTCCACCCATGCTGGAGGCCTCTCTCCTGGCTGCCCATGGTCACTGCACAGCCCTGTGCACGGAGCCTGTCTCTGGTGCTGGGCTGGAGGGAGGTGAAGTTTTTGAAGCTTCCAGTACTGGAAATGGTGGTGGTGGGCAGGGCACCCTGACCCTGGCTTTAAAAATAGGAAGCCTGAAATAGCTCTTTCTGGGCCTCCCCTTTGCTGTGGCCTTTGAAGCCCCCTGCATGTGCAGGGCTGAGAGTCCTGGCGTCCTGTGGCTGCCCCGGACAGGCTCTGCAGGGAATCCGGGCTGGAAGCCAGGCCCAAGTCAGAGCCGCAGACCACCACAATAGCGGCTTCCTAAAATCAAATGTTTGCTCCCCATCTCGAGCAGGGGAGTTAATTGGTGATGGCCGCGGGCATCTGGGAGCCTTGGCAGGGCAGTCCTGAAGGAGATCCCAAAAGAAGGGTGTATGAGTTCTTCATGCAGCTCTCCTGAACTTCCATCACCCATGTGAGCTAATGAATTTCTGTTAAATTCACACACTTCTCAGCAATCCCCTGATCCAGGCCTGCATCCTCTCTTGTTCACACAACCCCAGCAGCCTTCTCACAGGTGTGTCTACACTCCCTCTGTCCCCTTACAAATCCCACACAGAAGTCAGAGGGATCTCAAAATGCAAATCTGATCATGAGACTCTCCTGCTTAAGCCTGCCGTGGCTCCCCTTCACCCTCTGAATACAAATCCTAATTACTGACTCAAAAGACCTGTGTGGACCAGCCCTTGCTTTGTCTCTTCAGCTTCCTACCATGTATATAAACTTTTTTTTTCTGTCCTGTATACCCTTGATGAGTCCTCCAGCCACAGGACTCTGGCACATGCTGTTTTCTTTTCCTGAAACATATTTTCCCCCAGTTTGCCTAATTATCCCCATTATTATTATTATTATTATTATTAGAGACAGAATCTTGCTCTGTCATCCAGGCTGGAGTGCAGTGGCATGATCTTGGCTCACTGCAACCTCCACCTCCCAGGTTCAAGTGATTCTCTTGTCTCAACCTCCCAAGTAGCTGGGATTACAGGTGCACACCACCATGCCAGGCTATTTTTGTTTTAGTAGAGGCAGGGTTTCACCATGTTGGCCAGGCTGGTCTCAAACTCCTGACAGATCAAGTGATCTGCCTGCCTCGGCCTCCCAAACTGCTGGGATTACAGGCGTGAGCCACCACACCTGACGTAATTATCCCCCTTATGCAGGCTTCAAATCTCAGCCCAGCATCCTCCCCGGCTTCAGTGGCCAGGCCAATCTTCTGATGCGCAATTTTCTGCTTTGCTCACCTCTCTTTGGAAGCCCTAATCACACACGTTGCTCTATATGTACTTGTTTAGTTATTTGATTTCATTTCCTTCTCTTTTCCTAGGCTCTATGAGGGCAAGGGCCAGGCCTGATTTTGCATTCAGTATATCCACAGAGCACAGTATATAATTGAGGCTTGATAGGTATTTATTGAATGAATGAAAGATCAAATGAATGAATGAGTAGTCAAACCCAGAGACCAGGACTTGACCAACAGGAAAGACTCCTTAGAATTAGTCACGTCCAAGCACGAGGCCATGGAGACACCTGTCATGCTAATGAAAATCAAGCACTCGGTAAAAAGCTTGTCTTGTTTTCTCAACATGTGCCAATTTCTTTATCTGAAAACAACTCATTGTTCAGGCACAAATGCTTCGCCCTCCTCGAGTTAGTGGCCACCCCCATTCCTCCCTTCCAGAGCACAGACTCCAGAATCTGTTACAATAACTCTTCAGAACTGCGTGTCTTAACCAACCTCGTCTCAACATTCTCATCTGGAAACAGAGTGCATGTGGCTTGCTTGGCAGGACATGTGGCCTACAAAGTAATGAATCCATAGCCTGGTGCCCAGCTGCTGCATAAAAACATAATTTCTCCATTTTTAAACTTGTAATGCTTCCTCCTACTTGGGGTACTACCAGAACGCTCCAACCATCTCAGTCTAGAGAGTGTAAAGAAAAGTATCCAATAAATGCTTTCATTCTAGGCAGGGCTACTCATTCTCAACTTCACCATTTTTTTTTTTTTTTTTTTTTTTTTGCGACAGGGTCTCACATCACCCAGGCTGGCGTACAGTGGCACCATCGGGGTTCACTGCAGCCTCAACCTCCCTGGGCTCAGGTGATCCTCCTGCCTCAGCTTCCTGAGTCTCTGAGACCACAGATGCACCGCCACACCTCGCTAACTTTTTTATTTTTTGTAGAGATGGTGTTTCTCCATGTTTCCCAGGCTCATCTTGAATTCCTGAGCTCAAGCGATCTGCCCTCCTCAGCCTCGCAATCAACTTCACTCCTCTTGATGTGTGGTGGGGGCTGCCCTGTGCATTGCCAGATATTAACTGTACCCCCGGCCTCTACCAGCCAGTTGGCCAGTAGCAACCCCCAACACGTGATGACCAAAAATGTATCCAAACATTGCCAAGTGTCTTCTGGGAGCAAAATCAACCCAGGTTGAAAACTGTAGGGAATTAGAGATATTCATACTAGGGATAAGGACATTTCCAAAGAGGATAGTGGATGGGGTCACTAATGGGATTTCCAGCAGGATTGCAGACAGGGAGGTGAAAATTTAGGACAAATCATGCAAAGTAGGTGTCTGCCTCCACCTTCTACATGAGACGGACTCAGATAAACCATCAGGGATGAAGGGGATCAAGTCTCCCATTTTATAGATGGGGAAGTAGAGGTCCACAGGGAAGAACTTTGTTATTGGGCAAGCAGTGAGACCTGGGTGCCTAAAACACACCCGTAGAAATGCATATGCATGTAATATGTGCATATGTATTAGATAAATATTTGACATGTATTATATGTAGCAACTCTACTAGAAATGGAACTCTGTTAGAAATGTAGAACTCTTGAGGCCAAGACTTCGAGACCAGCCTGGCCAATGTGGTAAAACCCTGGCTCTACAAAAAATACAAAAATTAGCTGGGCATGGTGGTGTGCACCTGTAGCCCAGCTACTCGGGAGGCTGAGGCACAAGAATCTCTTGAACCTGGGAGGCAGAGGTTGCAGTGAGCTGAGATCGCACCTCTGCACTCCAGCCTGGGTGACAGAGCAAAATCCTGTGTCAAAAAAAAAAAAAGGATATGTGGTCACAAATAGGAAAGGAATTTTATTTAGATTTTTTTTTCTGTGTACCCATGTGTGAGCACCCATACACTCACATACACACATGTACACACAGACATAGGTGGATCCTAACCTCCTTGCTTCCTATTGTTAGTTCAGGGAGGAGAAAGCGGGGGGAATTTGGGGTGCATTTACTACCTGCAATCTTTTGGCTTTGGGAACTCAGGAGGAGGAGGAGGCAGGACAGAAAGAGCAGATGGAACAGGTACCCTTTTGGTTAGCCAGAGGGGACATTTGTGAACTAAGTGGGAAGAAAAGTGTCATTTTGTCCTTTTGTCTTATGAAGCTATTTTGGTGGCATTCATTTGGTTTTGAATGAAAGAAGCTGAATTTTACCACTGATTGTACATGTGAGTTGTTAGTGAACAACAACAACCATAATAAGTCTGGGAACTGCGGGAAAGTACGATGGGGCCATGGAAAATGGCCCACCCTTCCTTCATCCAGAGGTGGCTGATGCCAATCTCCTGGCAAGGCCTGTCGGGCTTCTCCTAGGATGCACTGTGTGCATAGTGGTGAGGACTCCGGGCATCAGACCGACAAGGCTGGCAGGGGGTGAGGGCCTTTTCCAGAACAAGGGGTCACACATGCAAAATTATCAAGGTGAGAAAAACTACTGGGCAAGAGGGAATGGAGGTGGCTCTGCATGCAACCGTGGCTTCTACAGGTTGTGGGAACAAGAATGGTGGCAAGTGAGGCTGGCAAGGCAGCAGGGCCCAGGCTGTGGAGGTAAATGTTGACCCTGGAAAGGAGTGTGGGCTTGCTTCTGAGGGCACTGGGGAGCCATGGGAGAATTCTAAGGAAGAGAGTCACCTGGCACAATTGGCCCTGGGGAACATTCCCTCTGTCTTGTGTGAGGAGTTGGGGAAAGAGGGAAAAGGCTGGAAGCAGTTCCCTTTGGTTGAGTGACAGAGGCCAACCACCTGCGCTGTCCAGGCGGGGGCATGCCGAGGACGGGGCAGGATTTCCCTGTGCACCCATTCCTTGTAAGGGGGACCTGTGATCAGAGCAGTCTTGGTGTGCCATGTGGTCCCATCTTTTGCACCTTTCCTTTCTTTTGACACAGAGTCATGCTCTGTCACCCAGGCCGGAGTGCAGTGGTGCCATTTCAGCTCACTGCAGCCTCTTCCTCCTGGATTCAAGCAATTCTCATGCCTCAGCCTCCGAGTAGCTGGCTTTACAGGTGTGTGCCTGTAAATTTTTTGTATTTTTAGTAGAGAAGGGATTTCGCCATGTTAGTAATGGCTGGTCTTGAACTCCTGGCCTCAAGCAGTCTGCCTGCCTCAGCCTCCCAGAGTGCTGGGATCACAGGTGTGAGCCATAGGGCTCAGCTTATACTTTTCAAAGCACATTTGTCCATTTCTTGTTTCAGAGATTCTTTTGATTAGAAACAAAATGTTACATATACAGTGGAAGCCTGCTGGATACTTCCCTGACACCATTCCCTTTTCTCCTCCTACTTTAATTTTTGTATCTTTTTTTTTTACTTTAACTACATGTGCCTAACCACAAACAATATATAGTATTGTTTCCACACTTATCGTAAATGTTAAACTCTATGATTCATTTAGCAAATTGCAATTTTCCCTTCAACATTATGTTTCCAAGGCCAGGCCAGGTGGCTCACGCCTGTAATTCCAGCACTTTGGGAGGCTGAGGTGGGCGGATCACTTGAGGTCAGGAGTTCGAGACCAGCCTGGCCAACATGGTGAAACCCTGTCTCTACTAAAAATACAAAAATTAGCTGGGCTTGGTGGTGGGCGCCTGTAATCCCAGCTACTCAGGAGGCTGAGGCAGGAGAATCCCTTGAACCCAGGAGGTGGAGGTTGCAGTGAGCTGAGATCATGCCACTGCACTCCAGCCTGGGCAACAGAGTGAGACTGTCTCAAAAACAAAAACAAAAACATTATGTTTCCAAGACTTATTTACAGTTGACTCTTGAACAGTGAGGGAGGGAGGGGCACTGACTTCTTTCTGCAGTCAAAAATCCACCTGTAACTTTTGACTCCCCCAAAACTTAACTTCCATTGAACAGAAGACTCGCCAACACTGTCAACAGTGCAACAACACAGATTTTGTGTGTTGTAGGTATTCTATATTGTATTCTTGCAATAAAGTAAGCTAGAGAAAAGAAAAAGTTATTAAGAAAATCAGAAGGAGGAGAATATATATTTACTATCCATTAAGTGGAAGTGGATCATCATCAAGGTCTTCCTTCTGGTCATCTTTATATTGAGTAGGCAGAGGAGGAAGAAAAGAGGAGGCTTTGGTGTTGCTGTCTCAGGAGTGGCAGAGATGGAAGAAAATCCAGGAATAAGTGGACCCATACAGTTCGAACCCATGTTTGAAGGGTCAACTGTGTATTGCCACATATAGTAGATTTAGATCATTCATCTTAGCTGGTGTGCAGAGTTTCACTGCATAGGTATAATGCAAGTTATTAATCCAGTCTCTCTTTGTTGTTGTTGTTGTTGTTGTTGTTGTTTTGAGACGGAGTCTCATTGTGTTGCCCAGGCTATAGTGGCGCAATCTCAGCTCACTGCAACCTCTGCCCCCTGGGTTCAAGTGATTCTCTTGCCTCAGCCTCCTGAGTAGCTGGGATTACAGGTGCCCACCACCACACCCAGCTAATTTTTGTATTTTTAGTAGAGACAAGTTTCACCATCTTGGCCAGACTGTCCTTGAACTCCTGACCTCGTGATCCACCCGCCTCCCAGTCCCGTTTTGATGTTGCTTACAGTGGCTGCTGCTGTACACCATGCTGCCGTGATTAGCCCATGCGCATCCGGAGCCATGTTACTTCACCTCTCCTTGAGGGGCCTTGTGACCGTGCCGAGAGCAAGAACTCTGCAACTGGGCTGACTGGGTTCAGATTCCAAATCTGTAATTTACGGGCTGAGCAACTGAGCAAGTTACTTATGGACACTGTTTTTTCATCCAGAAAAATGGAGATAATAGCAGTACTTCCTTTAGAGGTTGTTGTGGAGATTAACCTATTAGCATCTGTGAAGCGCTTAGTACTATGAGGTGTTTAACATAATTATTATGCAGTTAAAACTTGAGCATGGGGATGTGCTCACTTATTTGTGGGAGCTAAAAATTAAAACAATTGAATTTATGGAGACAGTAGAAGGATGGTTACCAGCGACTAGGAAGGGTAGGTGGGGGGGTGGGGTTAGGGGAGAAAGAGGGGATAGTTAATGGGTACAAAAAAATAGAATGAATAAGATCTAGTATTTGGTAGCACAACAGGGTGGCTATAGTCAACAATAATTTAATTGTACATTTAAAAATAACTAAAATAATATAATTGGATTGTTTGAAACACAAAGGATAATTGCTTGAGGGGATGGATATTCAATTTACCCCGATATGATTATTATGCATTGCATGCCTCTATCAAAATAGATCATATGCCCCATAAATATATACACCTACTATGTATCCACAAAAAATTAAAAATGGAAAAACATTGAGCATGGGAGGTGTGAGTGGAGCTGTCCCAGCCTCGTCTCCCAGGCTGTGCAACTTTGAACAGGTCACTGCACTGCTCCAGGTCTCACCTTCTACATCCATGAAATGGCGGTGTCGTAAGGATGACATGAGATGATGTGTAGCCTGTAACAGACACTCGACTAGGATTCATTTTTCTTGTCCCACTTTTCCTCACCCTTGTGAGGTCATTCAGGCACATGTCATTCAGGCACCTTCTTCGACAGATAAGGATACTGTGGCTCGGAGAGGTGGAGAGACTTTCTGCAGGTCACCCAGTGTGTCAGAGGTGAATAGACTCTGCAGGCAATGTCCCTGGGGTGGGTCCCAGTGGTTGTGGTTGCCACACCTTGGAGCTAGCCCAGTTCCTCCTGCAGACCCCATTACACAGCCCCCGTCCCTGACCTCCAATCCTACCCTCCTCACTTAGCCTCCAAGCTTGGCCACCCACCGTGTTCTTGTGATGAGATGGAACAGACACAGTCATCCACGTGGCCTCTTAGAAACAGCCACCAAATGCTCCCGTATCATAGCAACCACAGAATCAAAACAAGCTCTTAATGAAAGATCAAAAAAGACAGGGAGCTGGAAAGCCCACTCCCCGAACCAGCCAGCCCTCTGAAGATTCCTACTGCTGGGGTTTCAGTTCAGGGAGTTTATTTGATTTGCATCTTCAACCTCCCTGCTCCACATTGTTAACTTCTAGCAGACTGTGGCTGGGAGCCAAGAAGCGGGTTTTAAATACACGGAAGGAAACAGAGCATGGCGAGGTCTGGAGGACAGAAGCCATCAGAGAGTGGGTGTTCCAGGGGGTGGCGATCATAGAGGCACTGCACCATGCCTGGAGCCCTGCACCATGCCTGGAGCCAGGGAATGACTTTTGCTTGGCCCTTGAAGTTTCTGGAGGCTGAACTTAAGTGCTGCAGTCCCTTGTACCCACTGCTCAGCCTTTAGTTGGCTTCTTGCAGTGAAATCCCAAAAGGGAAAGCCGGGAAGGCCCTTAAAGACTACTTGATCCAGTGGTTTCCAGACTTTTTTTTTTTTTTTTTTTTTTTTTGAGATGGAGTTTAGCTCTCGTTGCCCAGGCTGGAGTGCAATGGTGTAATCTTGGTTCACCACAACCTCCGCCTCCCAGGTTCAAGCGATTCTCCTGTCTCAGCCTCCCAAGTAGCTAGGATTACAGGCATGCGCCACCACGCCCTGCTAATTTTGTATTTTTAGTAGAGACGGACGGGGTTTCACCATGTTGGTCAAGCTGGTCTCGAACTCCTGACCTCAGGTGATCTGCCCCTATTAGCCTCCCAAAGTGCTGGGATTATAGTCATGAGCCACTGCACCTGGCCTCAAACTTTTTTTTTTAAGCAAAGAAATTGTTTCCTGGATAACCTCACATAAAGCATCCCAGTATGTAAAGCAGATAACAGTGTTGGAAGTGACAACCTGGAATTCCGTCCATGGGGACTCTTCTCCTTGTCCTCCCACACACAGAAACCCTTCAGCTTACGCTTCCAACGTCAGTGTCCAAAGAAACTTCAGACAAATCCAGCCCCTTCATTCACAGATGGAGACATTATTGTTAGTCGTAGTCAATGTTAGCTAACTACCAGTACTTACACTTTAAACATGCCTGGCGTAGGAGAATGATTTTATATGTCTGATAGTATCAAATTCCCACAACTACCTGATAAACTAAGTATTATAATGACCCCCATTTTGCAGGTGAGTAAACAGAAGTCTAGAGAGGTATAATCACTTCCCAAAGTCACCCAGCTGGTAAGTGGTGAAGGCAGAATTCAGAGCCCAATGTGGCTGACTCTATAGCCTGTGCCATTCACCCCTACATGGGTTGCCCAGGGAGGTTAGAGACTGTCCCACAGTCTCATAGGAACTGAGCCAGGACAATGAGGTGGCCTGGTGTGGAGGGAAGCTCACGGGTGTGTGGGGCTGGAGCTCTGGGTCCAAGATGTTCATCAGCCGCCTGTCCTGGCTGTTTGGTAAGAGACTGAGGGTGAGTGGTCAATGAGCATGAGAGGAGGAAGGGAGCCTTGGGAGACCACACTGGAGAACCTGGAACTAGGGAGCTATAGCAGGTGTCTGAGCTAGAGAATTAATCCTACCCTTGGCTGCACATCAATATTGGGAAAATAGGCCCAGATGTGTCATTCCTAATAATCACAATGGGGCAGGATGGTGCTCAAAGCACTTTACTGGCATGATCTTAATCATCACAAAGTCTCTATGAGAGAGGTGATGTCATGATACCCATTTTACAGATGAGGTCGCTGGGGGCTCAGGGAAGTGAAGTGCTTTGTCCAGGGTCTCGTGGCTGATGAGTGGGGGAGCTGACACTTGAAGCCAAGACTGGCTGACTTTCAAGCCCACATGCCTCTGTTAGTTAAGTGTGGTGATGGTAATGCTGTGTAACAAACAATCCCCCAAATCTCTGTGCTGTAGGACAGTAAGTGTTGATTTAGCTCGCATGTCTAATGTGGGTTGGCTGAGCCAGGCTGGGCTCAGCTGGGCAGCTGTGTGCTCATCCATGTGCCTCTCATCCTCTCCTGGGATCAGTGGACTAGCCTTGGCATATTCCCCTCCTGCTCATGGCAGGAGTGCAAGGGGGTGAGCAGAAACACACAAAGTCTCTTGAGGCCTAGACTCAGGACCACACAGGGTCACTCCTGCCTCATTCTGTTGACCTAGCAAGTCACAGGGCCAAACCCAGTGTCAATAGGTGCGAAATGGTACTCTGTTCTTTTAATGGGAGGAACTGCAAAGTCGCTTGGTAAGGGTGAGAATACAAAGAAGGGTAAAGAATTGGAGGCAAGTTTTGCATTATATCATATTGTCTGTGCTGGTTTAAAATATGTTCGCACAGTCTTTGATAATTCCTTCAAAAGATGGAGCCTAATTCTACATCTCTTGAGTGTGGGCTAGCCTTACTGACTCCCTTTTAATGAATAGAACAAAGTGGAAGTGATGGTGTGCAACTTCCAAGGCAAGGTCATAAAAGACATTGTGGCTCCCTCCTGGCTCTCTTGAGGATCACCCACTCTAGGGAAGCCAGCTGCCATGTTGTGGGGATACACAAGCAGCCCAATGGAGAGACCCATGTGGTGAGGACCTGTGATCTCCAGCCAGCAGCTGTGTGAGTGGCCCATCTTGGAAGCAGCTCCTCCAGCCCCAGTTCAGTCTTCAGATGAGACTGCAGCTGCAGCTGACATCCTGACTGCAACCTGATGAGAGACCCAGAGTCAGAACTGCTCAGACTAAAGTTGCTCCTGAATTTCTGACCCACAGGAACTGTGAGACAACAACTGTTTATTGTTTTAAGTTGCCAAGTTCTGGGGTAAAGTTGCCTGCAGCAATAGATATGAATGCTGTGTCTAAATATTCTGCCAACTCACTGCTGCCATAGCAAGGCCCATCATAACAAGCGAGGCTTGGATGGAAGCAGCTTTGTCTTCTCCCCAGAGAACCAGCAAAATCCCAACAATTTACCAAGATTAGAGAACCAAAAATACCCATGGAAACTATAGTTGTTAAGAAACATCTGTTTTTGAGCTGCCTAAATTGGGTAGTTCTCAAAAGGAATAAAAATGTATCAGAGGATGGGGACAGCTGGGTGGGGACTGATGCCAACTGCCTGGCAGGCTCAGCTGGTCACTTGGGTTCCTTCTCAGAGCTGAGGCAGGGAGAAAGATCCAAACGAAGATCTGATGGGGCAGATTAGACAGAGCTGCCTGTAGCAAGGCACTGAGGGCTGTGTCCAGCTGCAGGGGCGGTACTTAAGCTTACTGCACCCCTACTATGTGCCAGGTGCAGGGGGGGACACCTGCATGTGAGGACCAGGGATTGGGGTGTTGGAAGATTTTGGCTTTTGGCCAGGACTAAAGGGTGAGAGGTAGTATGGAGAAGGAATTAAGGCCCTGTGGAGAGGCCTGGGCTTAAATCCTGGCATTGATGTTTACCAGCTTTGAGACTTGTACCTGGCCAATCACTTAAACACTCTGGGCCAGTTTCCTCAACTGTAAAACGGGCATAGTCACAGTGCCTACTTGACCCATCCTTGTGGTCCTCTCAGGCTTGCTTTATAGGACTCTTCCTGGACTCCTCAGGTTTTATCAATCCTGGTGCCCTTCCATTGTATCACATCCCTGGATCACAGTGATGGGTTCAGGAATAGACACATGACCCAAGGGAGGCCAATCAGGTGAATATAGGGAGATGTTCTTTCTTTCTTAAGGTGGCTACATTTAGGACATGAGCCAGGGTTGCCAGTGTCACCCATCACATGTACCATATGAATAACTCTTGTCTAAGACCTGGCAAGAGATAGTGGAGCCTAATGACATTGTTAAAGATCCTGGATCAAGCCATACCTGAAGCGTATCCAGAATTCCGGCTGAGTATCTGTACTAGTCAATGTTCTCCAAATAATATACACAGGCATAACTCAGAGATATTGTAGGTTTGGTTGCAGGCCACCTCAATAAAACAAATATTGCAATGAAGTGAGTCATAGGAATTTTTGATTTCCCAGTGCACATAAAAGTTACACTATACTGTAGTGTATTAAGTGTGCAATACCGTTATGCCTAAAAACCGCTGTACATACCTTAATTAAAAATACTTAATTGCTAGCAATCATCTGAGCCTTCTGCAAATTGTAATCTTTTTGCTCGTGGAGGGTCATGCCTCGATGTTTATGGCTGCTGACTCATCAGGGTGGTGGTTGCTGAAGGTTGGGGTGGCTGTGGCAGTTTCTTAAAATATGACAACAATAAAGTTGGCCACATTGATGGACTCTTTCGTTAAAGATTTTGCGGAAGCATATGATACTGTTTGATAGCACTTTATGCACAGTAGAACTTCTTTCAAAATTGGAGTTAATCCTCTCCAACCCTGCTGCTGCTTTAGCTATTAAGTGTATGAAATATTCTAAACGTGACCAGGCGCAGTGGCTCATGCCTGTAATCCCAGCACTTTGGGAGGCCGAGGTGGGTGGATCACCTGAGGTCAGGAGTTTGAGACCGGTCTGACTAATATGGTGAAACCCTATCTCTACTAAAAATACAAAAATTACCTGGGTGTGATGGTGGGCGTCTGTAGTCCCAGCTACTTGGGAGGCTGAGGCAAGAGAATCACTTGAACCCGGGAGGCGGAGGTTGTAGTGAGCCAAGATTGTGCCACTGCATTCCAGTCTGAGCCAAAGAGTGAGACTCCACTTCAAATATATATATATGTGTATATATATATATATGTGTGTGTGTGTGTGTGTATATATGTGTATATATATATATTCTAAATGTTTGTTGTCATATCAACGATGTTCACAGCATCTTCACCAGCAGTAGATTCCACCTCAAAATACACTTTCTTTGTTCATCTATAAGAAGCAGTTTCCCATTCATTTAAGTTGTTTTTTTTCAAAGAGTTAAAATCTCACTTTGGCACCTAGACTGGAGTGCAGTGGTGTGATCATTGCTCACTACAGCCTCAAATTCCTGGGCTCAGGTGATCCTCCTGCCTCAGCCTCCCAAGTAGCTTGGGACTACATGTGTGCACCACCACACCCAGCTTAAAGTTGTATGAGATTGCAGCAATTCAAGAACCAGCAGGCTGGATACTCAAGAAAAGCTCATGTTTTTGTTTGATTTGGAAGACAGGAGAAGATCAGTGTCCCAGCTCAATGCCAGTAGTCAGGAAAATTTCCCTCTAACTTGTAGGAGTATGAGCCTTTTGTTCTATTCAGGCCTTTAATGGATTGGATGAGAGCCACCCATATCAGGGAAGAAAATTTACTCAGTCTACCAATTCATGTGTTAATCTTATCCAAAAACACCCTCACAGACACACCCAGAATAATGTTTGACCAAATATCTGGGCACCCTGTGGCTCAGTCAAGTTGACACATAAAGTTAACCATCACAGTGTCCCAAGTTATATGATCTAATACCATCCCCTATTTTTTTTTTTTTTTTTTAGATGGAGTCTTGGTCTGTTGCCAGGCTGGAGTGCAGTGGTGCGATCTCTGTTCACTGCAACCTCTGCCTCCTGGGTTCAAGTGATTCTCCTGCCTCAGCCTCCCAAGCAGGTGGGACTACAGGGGCATGCCACCACAACCAGCTAATTTTTGTACTTTTTTAGTAGAGATGGGGTTTCACCATGTTGGCCAGGATGGTCTTGATCTCTTGACTTCATGATCCACCCACCTCGGCCTCCCAAAGTGCTGGGATTACAGGTGTGAACCACCACACCCGGCTACCTTCCCTTATTTGTTTTAAACACATTTTGTTTGATAGAACTTGCTCACAACCAACAGTTTGAATGATAGAAATGCTTATTTCATAGGGATAGTGAAACAACAAATGATCTCTCTCATAGCACAATGCCTGAGGGGGACAGTGGGTGCTCAAAAATAATAATCATTGATGCATGTTATAGAGAAATATGGGAACAGGATTTCCCCATTTTGCTCCCACTTCTCCCCACAATGCTGACACATAAAATTAACCATCAGTGTCTAAGTTATGTGTTCTAATATCTTCTCCTATTTGTTTTAAACATTTAAAAACACGTTTAAAGAGAAATAATAATCATTGATGGATGTTATAGAGAAATATCATTGGAGAAGTCAGAAAACAGGCAGACATTTCTTCTACTTACACTACATCACGTCCTCTCTCTCTCTTTTTTTTTTTTTTTTTTTTGAGGCAGAGTCTTGCTCTGCCGCCCAGGCTGGAGTGCAGTGGCGTTATCTCGGCTCACTGCAAGCTCCGCCTCCTGGGTTCACGCCATTCTCCTACCTCAGCCTCCCGAGTAGCTGGAACTACAGGCGCCTGCCACCATGCCCGGCCAATTTTTTATATTTTTAGTAGAGACGGGGTTTCACCGTTAGCCAGGATGGTCTCAATCTCCTGACCTCCATCATGTCCTCTCTTTATCAGGGGTACCCAGTGGTTTTAGGCAGATGGGACAGACCCTGCAATCCACAGACAAACTCTGTGTTCTAAGATGTTTGGCACAATTATTCATAAGCTCAAAGGTGAGGAACCTGTAGAATTCTTCCTTAAGGCTATCGTCTGGTACATAATCTAATTTTGGTGTCTAAAGCTTAACATCACTTCTGTCTTTCTCTTTGCATTTTCTGTAATAAATTCTAATCTCACCCAGACTAATGGATGCCTAGGGTGGTAGAGATAAAAATCTGTACTCAGGAAAGCAAAATGAAATACACATTAAAAACTTTTAAACTAGGTATCCCTGCTATATATCTTTTGAAGCATGGTGGATGTATTGATTTTGACCACTAGTGTCCCTTCCTTGATGAAACCATTCCTCCCTCACTCCCCAGAGGCTGTTAATCACTGTTGTCTGCCCTCCTCACCACAGCCGAGGGCCTATGACCAGGCTGAGCCAATCCTAGCACCCATGTCAATGTCCTCTTGGGCTCAGTGATTGGTCCTGAGGTGAACATGTGACCCAAGCAGAGCCAATCCAGATCCTTAGTTGGATTTCTATATGGATGCTGAGGGAGAGCCACAGATAGATAGATAGATAGATAGATAGATAGATAGATAGATAGACAGACAGACAGACAGATAGATAGACAGACAGACCGACCGACCGACCGACCGACCGACCTTATGGATTACAAGCTGTAAGGATGAAGCTTGGGACTGCCTGCGACCATTCTTTGTACCTAGTAGAGGGAGTAACACACGAAAGAGAGATGGAGAGAGAACTGAGTGCCAGCCACATGGGTCAATAGCACGTGAGAACCTGGATCTAACTACATTTTCCGTATCTTGCTTAAATTCATTTGAGCTAAAACAATGATCTCTGGCTGTTCCACACTCCTGAAATTCACTTAAAAATGATGAAGAAAGCTACAGACCTGTTTGTGCAAAAGAGTTCCAGCTTGGGCCATGCTAGGCTGAGCGTCTCCATGCCAGATGGCCAAGATTCCCACTACCCTTTTGTATTCTGGAAGTCTGTCCTGGTGCCCCAACCTGCAGATCTTGGATGGAGAGGACTGGGATAGGATACCCAAATCCTGACTCTCTGAGCCTCAGTATTCTTCTTTATCAACTGTAGATAACAGTCCCTACCTCAAAGGACAGTAAGAAAATTAAATAAGATTAATTTTGTTAGTTAACAAATTAATGGGCTGGCACAGAGGAAGTGCCCCATCAGCAGGAGCTGTCTAGCCCCAATACTCAAAGTTCCCAGCCTGCTGCTCCCTCTCCTGCCTGACCCAGTTTTTCATCTAAATTTGGCCATTGGCCCAGGCCCTGGCCTATTTTAGGTACACCTCTTTTTGTTGCAGGAAAAAAGAGACCCAAACAAGCTACCTTAAAACAAGGGGTTTATTGTAAGAATGAATGGGTGCAGGAACATGGAGGGGGTGGAGGCAGGGAAACCCTCAGGACTGAAGCTGTTTCGATGTGAGAATTCTTTTTTTTCTTCTTCTCCTTCAGAAGGAATCATTTCACCTGTCACATATCCTTGCAGAAAGGGCATTTTGCCAGGCCTGGATGTAAACAAACCTCAGAGAGGTATTGTCAAAGGCTAAGTCTCTCCTGCATTGGTAGAGAGAGAATGGATTTTGTTGTTGTTGCTGATAATTTTGGTTCGAGTTTTAACAGCTCTCAGGCCCGTAAGGTCTGCAGTGAGAAAGGAAGTGAGCAGGAACGTCAGAATGGAGGGATGTGTGAAGTGACTGTTATTTATTATCCAAAGCAAGATACTTAGAGAATGAAAGAGGCACTCTGAAGCATTACACAAGGACAATAGACATGAAAACAGTCCAGGGAAACCAGGACATAGGGTCACCTTAAGAGTACAAGGGTCTGGGAAGGAAGGGATGGGGAAAGTGGGTCTCAGACTGAAAAGAGGTCCAAGAGTGTGGCTGCTGTCCAGGAAGTGCCAGATTCATAAGTGGAGGGCTGGACGGCTGGGAAGGAAGCACCTGGGTACCCAGAGATAATTTTATATTGCCTGCCCAGTAGGTGGACAACCTTCAGGTATGGCTTGATCCAGGGGCTCAAATGTCAACAGGATCCTGTTTCTCTCTCTCTCTGTGCTCATGGAACACATCTGTGCTCATCCATCTGCAACAAAGGCCAATGGCAGCCCACAGCCTACATAGAGGGAGACCCAGGCCCTTCCACTCATCTTCTCAGACTTCCACTCTCCAATGTTTGAAGCCATAGGAGACCTCTATACACTGGCAGGTCATGGAGAGAAACTCCCCAGATACTTAGAGTGGGAAAGTGGGACTGAAGATGAGCATCCCCGTACCATCCTGGATCAGTGTGGGCACCCTCCCTGTGACACGCAAAGCTCTTCATATCACATCTGTACACTCAGAACTTGATACATGCTGTGAGTCTTCCCTGACCTCCCCCACTTCCTCCAGGTCTCTGCTTTCTAGTGACTGTACCTCTCCTTGACTCTTTCCTTTGTCTTCCTGACTGACTCCTAGCCCTGACCCTTATCTCAAAGCTTAGCAATGCTGAGACAACCTTTTCCACTCCCCAGGTAGGCCCCAGAATGCTCTTACCCCCAGGCGATCATGGGCCCCTCCGTATGATAGACATATGTGGCTCTTCTCATCCAGCTTATTACCTCTCCCTTTTCTGTGGCAACAATGCCCCAGTATTGCTAGAGTGGGAACCCCCCTCACTCACATTCATTCTCTATGCTTTCAAGGAAGCCATCTCCACCCTGGATATGAGTAGTGGAACATGGGACCTAAACTAAGCCAACCAGCACATCCTGTCTCTCTGGCCACTGACTAGTCTAAGTATGGGTCCATCAGAGTCTGTGCATGGCCTGAAGTCCTAAGAAGAGCCTGCGGATTCTTTTCTCAGGCTCTTGGAGGGATGAAGATGGAATACAGAGCTGTCAATGCCATTTTTGTTGAGGGATCTGCACATGTTGTCAAATCCAAGGAAGTCATGTTGAGAAGTGGAGAAACAGGATCTTGGTGATATCAGTGAAGCCCCTGGATCAAGCCATACCTGAAGGTCTGCCCTTGGGCTATTCAAACACAGAAGCCAATAAATTCCCTTTTCTCAGGCCAGGTTCTCTGCTACTTGCAATTGACAGAGCTCTAACTGAAGATTAGGACCCTTGGCCAAGAGGATGCTCAAACCGAAGGGATAAACAAATTACATAGCTGCTCACACAAAGGTCTGAGCCCTGCCCTCCCATAGGGTAAATTTCCAGGGTCTACTTAAAGCTATTGACCCACATCCTCCTATCCACTAACCCATGCTCTCTTACACAATCTAGTCCTGGCAATATTATGAAGTAGGTTAAGTCTGTTTCTGAAGCTCCAATGTCCCACCTGACTGCCTTCTGTGCAGCCCCCAGCCCAAAAAGTGGGTCTACACAGCCTAGTTCATGCATATCTAGGTTCCCTGGAGCTTACTTGCTCCCCACCTCCCTCTGCTCAGGGTCCCAAATCCCACTGCTGTCTCCAAGACCCTGCAAAACCCAGCCCCTGACCTCCCTATGCTTGTCCTGCACTGTATGCTTCTCACTCTGGGTGCCAGCGACGTGGGTGACTTCCCGGGTCCTTGACTCAGCAAGCTCTTTCCCATGTTGGGACCTTTGCAGATGCTGGTTCCTCTGGCCAAGAATCCCTTTTCCATATTTGCACCTAGTTATCTTCTAATCCTCCTTTAAGTCTCAGGTGAAATGTCACTCCCCCAGGAAGTCCTTTGTAGCCTTTAATCCAGATCAAGCCAACCCATTTTACATTATCATAGCACCTTGTGGCCTGTCTCTTGGAACTATAATTCTGTGCTTAGTTGCTCTTTGGGGGCTGTCACAAAACCTGGGACATAGAAGGTTCTCAGAAACATCTGGATGAGTGACTGTAGCAGACACAAGCCCCACCAGCAGGCAGCACAGAAAGGGAACAAAGATCAAAAGGGAGGTGGTGACTTGCCCAGGGTCACACAGCAAATCTATGGCAGTGTAGACACCTGAGTCCAGACTCTTTGGTGCTCTTATGAGCCCAGAGGTGGCCGCCCATCCCTTTACCCACAGGTGCTTTTTCTGTTTACATCCAGAAGATCTTTTCTGAAACTCTGTGGCTGCCCTGCTGATGGAAGGCCTGAGCAAGTGACAGAGATGTGAGCCCAGCAGAAGGCATGGCTGTCTTGGGGCCCAGCAAGGATGAGCTGGGTTAAAGTTTATCCCATTTCCTGAGTATCTGAGTCATCAGACCAAGAGCAGGTGCAAGGAGTGTGATTGTGTGAGTGAGACCCCTGTGTGTCAATGGCCCCAACATTGCTACAAGGCCCAGAACAAAAGAGGCAGAAGGCCCTGAATGCAGTAATTTCTCCTCCTGATGCTCCACCATGATCAGTGGCTACACTTGGGTTTCAATCGCAGCTCTGATGCTTGCCAGCTGTGTGACCTTAGGCACGTTACCTCACTACTCTGAGTCTGCTTGCTTCTTTGTGAAACATGAATATTAATAGTAGCAACCTCATTAGGTAGTAATGAGAATTAAATTAGAAGATAACACGTGCCTGTAACTGCTTTATCCAGAAAAGGTGCTCAAATTGCACCCCCTGGGCAATGGCTTAATATACCTACCCAAAAAGCCATTGTAATATTTATTGCTTTGTTTACTTATTGTCTGAACACCCCTCCAGAGTGTAAACTTGACAAGGGCAGATTTCTTCTTTTTTTTTTTTTTTTTTTTGAGACAGAGTCTCGCTCTGTCACCCAGACTGGAGTGCAGTGGCGCGATCTCGGCTCACTGCAAGCTCTGCCTCCCGGGTTCACACCATTCTCCTGCCTCAGCCTCCCGAGTAGCTGGGACTACAGGTGCCCGCCACCACGCCCGGCTAATTTTTTGTATTTTTTTTCAGTAGAGACGGGGTTTCGCTGTGTTGGCCAGGATGGTCTCGATCTCCTGACCTTGTGATCGGCCACCTTGGCCTCCCAAAGTGCTGGGATTACAGGAGTGATCCACTGCACCCGGCTGACAAGGGCAGATTTCTAATGGATCATGTTCATCAGTGAATTCCTGGCATGGTGCCAGGCACATAGAAGGCACTCAATAAATAGTGAATGGATGGATGAATGGGCAGATGGGTGGGTGAGTGAATGGGAGTGTGGATGGGTGGATGAAGAGATGCATAGATGAATGGATGGGTGGATGCATGGGTGGATGAATGGGTAGGTGAGTGGATGGGTGTGTGGATGGATGGTTAGATGGATGAGTGGAAAGGTGGGTGTAAGGGTAGGTGGATGGGTGGATAGATGAATGGATGGATGGATGAATGGGTGGAAGGGTGGGTAGAAGAGTGGGTGAGTGGGTGGATGGATGGATGGGTGGGTGGATGGGTGGGTAGATGGATGGGTGGATGGATGGATGGAAAGGTGCGTGAAAGGCTGGATGGGTTGGTGGACAGAGAAAAATGGATGGATGGGTGGATGGGTGGTTGAATGGGTGGGAGAGTGGGTGGATGGGTGGGTGGATGGGTGGATGGGTAGGTGGATGGATGGATGGAAAGGTGGGTGGAAGGGTGGGTGGATGGGTAGATGGATGCGTGAGTGGATACAAGGATGGGTGGATGATAGATGGATGCATGAATGGATGCATGGATGAGTGGATGGATGGATGGATGGGTAGATGTGTGGGTGGATGGATGAAAGGGTGGATGGAAGCATGGATGGATGGGTGGATGGATGGATGGATGGACGGATGGATGGATGGATGGACAGATGGATGGAAAGGTGGATGGATGGACGGATGGATGGATGGATGGACAGATGGATGGAAAGGTGGATAGAAGGGCGGGTGTGTGGGTGGATGGGCTGGTGGATGGATGGATGGAGAGGTGAGTGGAAGGGTGGGTGGATGAATGGATGGGAAGGTGGATGGATGGATGGAAGGATGGATGGAAAGGTGGGTGGAAGGGTGGGTGGATGGGCAGATAGATGCATGAGTGGATACAAGGATGTGTGGATGATAAATGAATGCATGAATGAAGGTATGGATGAATGGATGGATGGGTGAATAGGTGGAGATGTGGAAAGGTGGGTGGGATGGGCTGGGTGGATGGATTTGTAGAAAAAAAAAATGTAAGCTTTGGTTTCTGAAAACCTAGATCTCCAGCCTTGGCCTTATGCTTGTGTCTCTAATTCTCCTCCCTCTCTCATCTTGGTGTGCATAGCCCAGGTAGCTGTGAGTGCAAAGAACAATAGGATAAACATTCAGCACTCTCCTGTGGGTATTATTTTTAGTTTCCATGCTGCAGAGGTCAGAGTGTCAAATAACAAAGAGAGATCTTTTCTTTTCTCTCTCAAGGAAAGAATCGGTCATATCTGCGTGGGCAGAAGTGGAAGTGGGTGTTAGTTTGTTTGGTTTAACAGCTATTTGACTCAGATCTCCTGCCAGCAGGAGTGGGTGACCTTTCCTTGGAGCTCTGGGCACCAAGCCAAGCCTAGGAGGGCAGTTCCCTTTGCTCATGAGCTCTGTTAATGTAGCTGTGTCCTGCTGAGATTCAATTCCCACTGACTTCCCTGTTGCCACCAAATGTGTGTATATGAGGGCTCTGTAGAAATAAAAGTCACAGGGGCCTGGAATGAGAGCAGAGGAGGAGGTGCAGAAATTGAAATGCCAGTCATACACACCCTGTTACATTAACTCTTTGTGGTAGACTAAGATAATAATAACCCCACAAAGAGTCTGTCTCTCTGAGTCCACACTCTTTTGCAATGTACTTTGTTGCTTTTCCCCTGCTGAAATTATGACTTGCTTTGGCTGACAGGATGTAGCATGAGTGATGCTGGGTATTTTCCAAGGCTTGGTCTTAAAGGGTGCTGCAGTTTCTCTTGCTGTTTTGGAACTTTGGTTCCACCAGGCTGTGTAGAGCCCAGTTTCACCTGTGTGGATGGGAGGCCACATGAAGAAAACTGGAGATGGCCCAGTAGACAGCCAGCACCAAATGCCAGACACTGGCAGTTGGCCTCGTCAGCTCAGCCAATCCTTTAACCAAATGCGGGCAAAACTGGGGGAGGAACTGCAAAAGCAACACAAAGCATCAGGAGCCACAAGGCAATGTTGTCTTAAGGCACATTGTGGGGTGGTTTGCAACCCAGCAAAGGCTAATGAAATGCTTCTGTAACAAACATCCCCAAAACTCACAGCTCAAATGATAAAAATTTTCTTCTTATTTCCATCCCAGTCTGGTGTGGATGAAGACTTCTGCTCTGTGTAGTCATTGAGGAGCCCACGTTTCTTCTATACTCTAGCTTTTATCATATTACAAAGTTCCTCTACTGAATCCTTAGGCAATGAGGAAAGAAAGCACATGGAAGATGTCCCAGGAGGCTCAGGGTTGAGGCATGGAAGTGACCCATGTCACTCCTGCCTCCGTTCCGCTGGTGGAACTCAGCCTTATGGCTAGGTGGATAGGAAGAAGAGGGAAATGGCATAGGAAACAACTAGCCAGTTCCAGCCTCTCCTGCCAGACTCTGGGCTCAGCGCTTCATCCTCAGCATCTCATTAAAGACTCATAGTCACCCTTTGGGATAGGGACTATTCAACAGTCACCCACAGATTTGCACAGCTATCCAACTTGAGCCAGTGATGAATAAAGACAGATACGGTTGCTGTTCTCTCATGGAGCTTACATCCCAGGGGACAAGTCAATCCCTAAATAAGGAAACTAATAGATAAGTAATTTCAGAGAGTGATACATTCTATGCAACACATATCAGAGTGGTGGTTTAGAGTGAGGGGTGCTATTTTGGATAGAGTGGGCAGGGGAGTTTTCTGCGAGGAGGTGACTAAATTAAGATCTTGCTGTGAAGATGTTTAGTTGCCTGCTGCCCTCCACTTCTCCCTGAATAAAACAGCCGTGCTCTACTGCTGAGTTCAGCAATATCCCTGGCTATATAAGCATGTTTCCTAGCTTCCCTGCAGGAGGGTTGGATAGGAGTAAATAAGTTGTTAGATGGACATTGCTTTTAAGTTCCTTAAAAGAGGAAAACTCAACTCAGAGGTGAGAATAATTTTGCCATTCCTTCCTTTTTCCTGCCTATAATGCAGATGTGATGGCTGGTGCTGCAGCAGCCATCAGGCACTATAAGGTGAGATGCTAAGAACGGTAGGGCAGAAAGACACAAGGAGCCTGTGTCTTGTGTGGAAACGCTATACTGCCCTGGATGTCATCCTTCTACTCTTCTTTTGTGTGAGGGAAATAACCATGGTATATCTTGTTTATACCATTATTATTTGGAACTGCTGTTGCTGAATGCAATTCCTATGTAATACAGGCTGTATAATGGGATTTTATGAAGAGCAAATTGAGGCTTAGAACAGTTAGCACTTCTTGCAAAGTAACATAGTGGAATTGAGGAGTTAGGATTTGAACTCAGGTCTGTGGGGCCCTAGGTTCAGAGTTTTGGTTGTAGCCCAGCCTCCCTTGGCTGGGGGTGGAGGTGGGCAGAAGGAGTTAGCCAACAGTATCAACTATGGAAAGGAGTGTACTGTACTGACTGGATCAAGGATTGCTTCAAAGAGCCCCCAAATTCACTTTTACAAGGTAAATTTTTCCTTCTTGACTATATGATCCTGATCTAGGTTCTGGGATCCTAACTTCTCTCAGCCTCATCTTCGTCCACTGCCAGGTGGGTGCGTCTATCCTCTTATTGCTGTCTCAACATACTCTTGCAAGACCCTCACTGTAGCAGCACTCAGTGAACCAACCCTCCCAGGACCCTCACACAGACATCTAAGCAAGCATCAGTCCAGCCCTTTGCTCCTAGTGCCAGGTTGATCCCAGGGAAGCCAAGTTAGTTAAAAAACAAATGCAAGGACATTTTGAGGGAAAAAGTCTCACTGATAACCAAGGTAATACAGAAGCCAAGAGAAGATATTTGCTGCCAGGAAACCAGGCTGAGTTTTATGGGAGTTGGGGGTAGTGAAATGCATGCATGTCAGTCATTCGAATGCCTCTACCTCCAAAGCATGCTGCCTCCGGGAACCATTCCATTTGACTTTCCCACCCATGATTCCTCAGGCTTCCTGCAAATTGTGGGGGCCTGCAGAAGTCACCCCAAGTTGCTTAATCCAAGAAATTTTCTTCTGAGCTGACAATAAACCCTTAGACTAAATTGACTCAGATTGCACACTCAGGAAGAGACTAGACACAGCTCGGCAGAAAATTGGATTCGTGCAGCTTGAAAAAGATGCTCTTGTAATTCCTCTAAAGCCTGCGAGCCACCTAAAGGGCCCTAGACATGTATAGCAGCCCATCTCCAGACCTTTGTCTGTACTGTTCCCTCAGCCAAGGAGAATTTTGCCTAGCTTTTTACATGACTGATTCTTTCTTACCCTTGAGATCTCAGGTTAAATGTCACCCCCTCAAGAAATACAAACATGTCCACACAAAAGCCTGTACAGAAGTGTTCATAGCAGCATTATTCATAATAATCCCAAAGTGGAAACAACCTAGAGTCCATCAACTGATTGATGATTCCACAAAACGTGCTATATACGTGCTATATCCTTGCAACACAGTATTATTTGGCCATCAAAATGGATTGACATCCTTTTTTCTTCCTTCCTTCCTTCCTTCTTTCCTTCCTTCCCTCCCTCCCTCCCTCCCTCCCTCCCTTCCTTCCTTCCTTCTTTTTCTTTCTCTCTCTCTTTCTGAGACAGGGTCATGCTCTGTTGCCCAGGCTGGAGTGCAGTGGCATGACCATGGCTCAATGTAGCCTCAACCTCCCAGGCTCAAGCAATCCTAGCTCAGCCTCCCGAGTAGCTGGGACCACAGGTGTGTGCCACCACACCCTGCTACTTTTTTTTTTCAGAGAGGGGGTCTTGGTCTGCTGTCCAGGCTGGTCTTTAACTCTTGGGCTCAAACTCCCAACTCTGTCTCCCGAAGTCCTAGGATTGTAAGTGTGAGCCATCATACCTGGCAGGACTGATGTTCTGATACATGCTGCAATATGAATAAACCTTGAAAGTATTATGCTAAGTGAAAGAAGTCAGGCTCAGAAGGCCGCATATGGTATGATTCCATTCATAATAAATGTCCAGAATAGGAAAATCCATAGAGACAGAAAGTAGATTAGTGGTTGTCAGGGCCTTTAGGGGAAAGAGAGAATGGGGAGTGACTGCTAATAGGTGCAAACCTTTTTTGGGGGGTGATGAAATGTTCTAAAATTACATTGCAGTGATGATTGCACAACCTTGCAAAAATATTAAAAACCACTGAATTTTGCACTTTAAAATGGTAACTATTACAGCATGTGAATTATAACTCAATAAATCTGTTTAACAAAATATCACTCCCTCAAAGAGGCCTTCTGTGAGTCCTCTCTCTGAAGGTGGTGTTCTTTTAAAAAGTTTTTTTGAGACACGGTCTTGCTCTGTCACCCAGGTTTTAGTGCAGTGGTGCAATCTCAGCTCACTGCAGCCTCAACCTACTGGGCTCAAGCGATCCTCCTTCCTCAGGCCTGAGTAGCTGGGAGTACAGGTGCACATCACCATCCTTGGCTAATTTTTTAAATTTAATTTTATTTGTTTAGAGATAGAGTCTCACTGTGTTGCCCAGGCTGGTCTCAAACTCCTGTGTTCAAGTGAGTCAGGAGTCTCCTGCCTTGGTCTCCCAAAGCGCTGGAATTACAGGCGTGAACCACCATGCCTGGCCTCCTGATGTTCTTTAATTCAGCCCCTGCTTTATTCAATTCCTCATCCTGTTGGCCACCAGCTGTGATAATTTGGTACATTTATGTGTATGTTGTGTGTGTGCCCATGCACGTGTGTGGTCCTCATTTCTAGCAGCAAGCTACATAAGAGCAGGGGGCTACATCTTCCTCACCAGAACTGTTTCCCCAGCACTCAGTGCAGGGATGGTTGTTGATTGAATATCCGTTTGTTGATTGAAGGAGTCCTGGCACACTGTAGCTGGAAGGGAACTGAGTGCTCATCCAATCCTTCCTGTTTGCAGATGCAGAGGCCAACTGCTCAGAGCGGGAGGGGCCCACTCAAGGACTCAGCTTTCAATGGCTGTGTTCTTTAATTTTATTCTCCCTCAGTAATTTTCCAAAGATTTGGGAGTCCAATAAACCATTGCCCAAGTGGAACAGACAGACTGTTCTGGACTTAACAGTTAAGTGACAAAGATAAATGAAGTTGGAGGGGGTCCCCGTTGAGTTAATAGATGCACGCTTCCTTCTATAGCAATAGATGGTGTGTGGCCTTAATGTCTATAAATGCCACTCATGTAACCATGAGGACCCAGCCTCTGCTGAGCTAGTGGCAGATGCTGCCGCAGGGAATGGGGGTTCCAGCCAACTTGGTTCCTGCTGTGGGACCCGGCTGACAGGGCACAGTAGCCCGGCCATGCCCCATTGTGGCAAATTGCTCCTCAGTGAGCCAGCTGGCTCCTGGCCTGCAGAGCTGTGGGGTCTTTTGTGCCTTAAAGTAATTAATTATGCCATATGGCAAGGAAACACAACAAGATTTATAGCAGAGTCAGCGACAGATGGCCCCGAGAGAAAAACACAGATCTGCGGAGAGATACGGAGACGCCGGGCGCCCAAAGCCATGGGAGATGATGTGTGTCAGAGGAGTGGGGAGGGAAAGAACACTTGGCTGGGGTCCGAGGCTTTGACACTTCTTTGAGACTGTCCGTCAGAAAGCACATCCTTTCTTCCCCCTTTGGAATTTTTTAATTTACCCCCCTCCCAGTGTAGGGGAAGAACTGGGCTCTGACTTCCAGGGTGTCTGTGTGGGATGAGAGAGAAATGCCAATTGAGAGATACAGAAAAGAGTGAGAAAATCCTGGAGAGGACTGAGTTAGTGTTCCAAGAGCCCACAGGCCCCCTGAGCTCTGAGAAGCTTCCAGCTTCAGTGTTCCGAGCTGCCTTCTGCATTTTGATCTGAGGAGTGATCCACCTCCACTGCCATCATCTCAGTGCCCCATCAACACCTCAAATGCAGCATATCCCAAACAGAAGTCATCCCTTCTCCCTACTCCTCATCCAGCTTCTACTCTGGTTTCTCCACCACTCCCCAGGCAAAGTCCTCCTTCTAGAATGCAAATCTGGCCATGTTACCCCTCGTTCCCCCACCACACTTAATACCCACTCCCCAGCCTCACCCCAGGGTCTTCTATATCCTTACCCCTGAGGTCCATCTCCCAACATCCCTCCCTGGTTCCCACTTACGCCACATCTACCGTTTTCTTTTTTCCTTTTTTCTTTTTTTTTCGAGGTGAAATTTCACTCTTGTTGCCCAGGCTGGAGTGCAATGGAGTGATCTCGGCTCACCTCACCTCAACCTCCGTCTCCATGGTTCAAGTGATTCTCCTGCCTCAGCCTCCTGAGCAGCTGGGATTACAGGCATGTGTCACCACGCCTGGCTAATTGTTGTATTTTTAGTAGAGACAAGGTTTCTCCATGTTGGTCAGGCGGGTCTTGAACTCCCAACCTCAGGTGATCCGCCTGCCTCAGCCTCCCAAAGTGCTGGGATTACAGGCGTGAGACACCATGCCTGGCCACATCTGCAGTTTTCTATACCCAATATCCTATTTCACACCCTATGCCTTTATAAATGCTGTTCCCTCTACCTGGATTGCCTTTCTTCAGCTGGCTTGCCCAGAAAATCCTCAGTCATCCCAGCTCACAGATCTCTTCCTCTGTGTCCCTTCTCTGACATGTTTGAATAGAGTTAATCCTATGCTCCTTTCTGCTGCCACCAAAATTTGCATATTGCTCACTCATGACTCTTGGCACTTGATTTTTACAGGTCTGATATCCACACTTGGTTTGTGGGCAAGAACTCTTATATTACTTCCTTTTTTCTAAGTGTAATACAATGCATGGTGCACATAGTAGGCACCCTTGGGCTTCCCCTCCACCACCCAGTTTTGGGTCCTGCATAATAAATGCATGTATGCTAGAAAGATGAAAGAATAGCTGGGGTTTCAACTCTGAGGCCAGAATGGGAGTCATGAAATTTCTTCACTGACGTTTGCTGTAGATTGATTGCATGGATTGATCCCAATTCATGGTCTCCCTGTATCCACACTTTTTGCAATGAGACTTTGAAGCACCTCCCATCAAGAAATGGAGTCTATTTCCCCACTATGAATCTAAGCTGCTCTTGTGAATTTGACCAATAGAATGTGATGGAAGTGATGGCATGCAAGTCCCAGTCCTTACAACCTTTCTCTCACTCTCTTGGAACTCTGCCCAGCTGCCATGTGAAAAAGCCCAAGCTACTCTGTTGGAGGATGAGAGACATGTGGGTCAGAGACCTGCTGTCCTAGCTGAATCCATTCCAGACCAGCCCAGTCTAGCCAATCTGCAACCCAAGTTTAGCCAGTCAATTCCCAGATAAACAGAACCATCAAGCAGACCTAAGAACTTGTAAGCTGAGTAAATCCCTGTTATTCCAAGTCATTGATTTTTTGGGGGTGGGGCAGGGGGTGGTTTGTTATGCAGCTATAACAAATACATGATCCAACATGAGCAGAAACCCATTATGCTGTTACTTAATAATTAACTGTGACCCTTGATTGGAAAGAAGTTCCGAATGGGGCAGTCGTTCTAGGGCCTTTAATTTTCCTACTGGTAAAATAAGGAGAGAAGGAGAACAAGAAAACAACACAAAGCTCTTACTCGTCCCACCAAGTTATGGGTCTTATGGTTGAGCTAGAACTTTTTTTTTTTTTTGAGAAGGAGTCTTGCTCTGTCGCCCAGGCTGGAGTGCAGCAGCGCAATCTTGGCTCACTGCAAGCTCCGCCTCCCGAGTTCATGTCATTCTCCTGCCTCAGCCTCCCGAGTAGCTGGGACTACAGGTGCCCACCACCATGCCCAGCTAAGTTTTTTGTATTTTTAGTAGAGACGGGGTTTCACTGTGTTAGACAGGATGGTCTCGATCTCCTGACTTTGTGATCCGCCCACCTCGGCCTCCCAAAGTGCTGGGATTACAGGCGTGAGCCACCGTGCCCGGCCTGAGCTAGAACTCTTAACACCAAGTTGTCCAGTGTTTCTCAAACTGTATCCCAGAGGGCTATTCTAAGGGATATTATCAGATGTTACCAGAAGGAAAAAGGAAGATCTTTCGGCTAAACACTGACTTCATGAAAGCAACTCAAAGTCTTTGATGGAGCGAATTGTCAGTGTCTTTAACATGCTCATTATATATCCTAAGTTTGAGAAGGAGGACTTGATGTTCAGTGCATCTCAAACATATTTTCACTACAGTTCTATGGGACACACTTTGGCAAAAAGCTTAATTGGCATAAGTATCCTTCTGGTACGCCGAACCAAGCTATGGCATTCTTGAAAAGCAGTCAGTCAGCCAAGACCCAGGGCTGAGAAATGTTTATTTAGACAAGTGATTGGATTTTCATTCTTGTATTAACAGCTGGACCCCTAAGCTTACATTTTCCAGTCCCACAGAACTTACACAAGAGTCAGCCCTCCAGAGATCATATCTTTCTCCTCTCCAGTCTCCAACCTATTCTAAGCAAAACATTTCAAGTTTCTTCAATTACATCTCACAAGGCTGGTCACAAACTCCCTTCATCTACCTAGATAGTCTCTTTTATTTCTTTTTTTGTAATTTGAGGAGAACAATAACAAAATTTAAGTACTCCAAGTATGGTATCATCATCTCCCTCATTTAGATCCCAGACCTCTGTTAATATGACCTAAAAAGGATTTAGCTTTTGTGTCCATGTCAATGCACTTTTGATTTACATTGAGTTTTCTTTGAACAAAAAAACCCCATGTATTTATTTAACTCATTGGAGCGTTTGCAAAATTCATCTTGTACTTGTGCCATTTTTAAGACCTAAGTATAAAGCTTTATATTTATCTCTTCTAAATGTCATCTTCTAAGATTTGCCTCCTAACTTCTGTTTAGATCTTGATTCTGAAATCCCTCATATTTCCAGTCTCTTACAGAACTCTGCCTACATCATGCAGTTTAGCATATGACCTTTGTAGTGGCTATGTGATATTCTTCCCACCCAGAAACTCTTCCAGTAACAGCACCACGACTTTCCTCTGTTAGATTCCCTTCCTCACTCCCTACAGAACTGCAGGTGGAATTGACTCCACTTCCCTTCTGGGATGAGCATGTGACCAAGTTTTGACCAATCAGAGTGTGGTGCACCCCCCATCTCTGGTTGGTTGACAGATAGTCACATGATAAACAGCAGTGAGAGCGAAACCTTCAGTTTAGTCTGGAAAGACTGAGAAAGCGGCCAGAAATGCCTCATTTTCCTCCAGGCTTGGTGCAGTAAGGATGAAAACCTGGAGCTGCTGACAGCTGTCTGACTGGTGGTCACATGCAGGGGCCTATCTGAGGGCAGTGGCAGCACAGAGGGAGGCTTGGAAGAGAGAAGAAAGTAGGGAGAGAGTCAGGACCTTGTGGCACTCTTTAACCCGTGAATGCTAGTTGAAGGCAATACAACCCTCTAGGAGGAGTTTGGAAAGTTGTCAAGGTTTTCAATTGTCTGGAGGATGTGGTTCTGACTGGAACTCTTTGGAAAACAGTTGGCATTTTCTGTTAAAGCCAAACACATACACCTACCCAATGTCCAGCAATTCCATTCCATTCTTAGGTATATATCCAACAGAGATCCTATGAATAGATGTGTTCACAAAAGACTTGCAAAAGAATGTTCATAGCAGCCTTTTTCTCTAATAGCAAAAAAAAAAAAAAAAAAAAGGAAGAAGAAGAAAGAAATCATAGTCCTTTAGGGTAGAGTGAATCATAAAATTGTGGTGTTTTCATATGATTGAATACTACAAAAAAAAGTGAACAAACAACTGCTTCTCATTACAGCATAAATGAACTTCACAAACATAATGTTGAATGAAAGAAGCCAGTCACAAAAGAGTATATCTGAGAGATTCCATGTTTATGAAGATCAAAAACAAGCAAAAATAACGTATGGTTATCAAAATCAGAGTAGAGGTTACCTTCAGTCAGGGAGGATAATGACTGCAGAGGACACGGGGAAGCTTCTGAGAGGCAGGGATGAAGAATGTTGCTCCGTCCCTTGTTCCTGGCTCTGGTTACAGAGATGTGTTTGCTTTATGAAAAATCATGGAGGTATACGCTTATGATTTGTGCACTTTTCTGTATGTATAGTAGACTTTAATAAACCTTTACTTACAAAGGTGATTGGGAAGCAGTCAGACATTTCTGAGCAGGGGCTGGGAATGCCAGGCAATACTACACAATGAAGAATTGTCCAGCAGCTCAGGCTACGTTCAAATGCCCCAGCCAGCGTTGAGTTTGATGAAAACCCAGTTTGTAATTATTTCAGCCAGGAGCTGAACTCCATTTTTTCCCCCTTACTCCAAATCTACACGGAATTTTCTGGAAGGGAAACCCTGGTATAAATATAATAGAAGGAGAATTGTGTTTCTTTTTTATCCTGAACAAGCGTTGTTTGGAAAACCACATCACTCACAGCCATACCATTGGTGGTAGGCCATGGACATAGCCTATCTGTCAGCCTAAATTTGGAGCTGACATATTCGTGGAGGATGTGGGCATCTCCTGTTTACTGCTAGTAATCCATTCCTTTTTTAAAAGGCGTAACTCATACACAGTAAGGTGCACAAATTTTAAGTGTACAGCTTGACAGTTTTTATAGAGGTAGATTACTGCACCACTGCCAAGATCAAGATACAGAAAATTCCCATATCCCCAGCAGCAAATTCCATCATGCCCCTTCCCAGTCAATATACCACCAAAAGCAACCACCATTCTAAATTCTATCGCCATAGATTAGTTTTGCTTGTTCTAGAATTTCAAATAAATGGAATCCTACAGTATGTACTCTTTTGTCTCTGGCTTCTTTCTCTCGACATTAAATTGATGACCTTTCTCTACATTTTTGTGTGTAGTGGTAGTTATTCTTTTGCATTGTGGTGTATAGTTTTCTGGTGCATTAATATATCACAACCCAGTAATCATTCTTAAAAATCAGATATTCTGGCCAGGTGCAGTGGCTCATGCCTATAATCCCAGCACTTTGGGAGGCTGAGGCAGGCAGATTACCTGAGGTTGGGAGTTGGAGACCAGCCTGACAAACATGGAGAAACCCTGTCTCTACTAAAAATACAAAATTAGCTGAGTGTGGTGGCACATGCCTGTAATCCCAGCTACTTGGGAGGCTGAGGCAGGAGAATTGCTTGAACATGGGAGGTGGAGGTTGCAGTGAGCCAAGACTGCACCATTGCACTTTAGCCTGGGCAACAAGAGTGAAAGTCTGTCTTGAAAAAAAAAAATCAGATGTTCTATGTAAAAATACTATCTATGATTGAAGTATAAAACTTTACCTTCCTTTATGTTCCTTTGCCCTCCCCACTATTTATTATTGTCTTGATTATATCTTCTATATGCATTGAGAGGTGTTATAACTTTTGTTTCAGTCACCAAATTTAATTAGAAAACGTAAGAGGAGAAGAAAAGTCTATTACATTTACTCATAGTTTTGCTTACTGTGTTCTTTCTTCCTTCTTGATGTTCCAGAATTTCTTTTATTGCTTCTTTTCTGCTTAGAAAACTTTATTTTCTTCTTTCTTCTTTCTTTTTTCCTCCTCCTCCTTCTTTTTTTTTTTTTTTTTTTTTAAATAAAGAGACAGGGTCTCACTCTGTCACCCAGACTGGAGTTCAGTGATGCAATCATAGCTCATTGCAACCCTGAACTCCTGGGCTCAAGTGATCCTCCCACCTCAGCCTCCCGAGTAGCATGTGCCACTACACCTGGATAATTTATTATTATTATTATTTGTAGAGATGGGGTCTCACTATGTTGCCCAGGATGGTCTTGAACTCCTGGGCTCAAGTGATCCTCCCACCTCGGCCTCCCAAAGTGCTAGGATTATAGGCACAAGCCATGGCACCCAGCCAGAAAACTTTCTGTAGCCATTCTTTTAGGGTGGGTCTTCCAGAAACAAAATTTCCTAGTTTGCCTTTGTCTAAGAACGTGTTTTTTTTTTTTTTTCATTCCTAAAGGATATTTTTGCTGAATATAGGATTCTAGTTTAACAGTTCTTTTCTTTCAGTACCTGGAAATTATCTTGCCCTTTTTTTCTGGCATCGATGGTTTCTGAATAAAAATCTGCTATCATTTGAATTTTTTCCCCCTATGGCTAAGGTGCCATTTTTCTCTGGCTGCTTTCAAAATTTTTCTTTGTCCTTAGTTTTTGGAAGCTTTATTATGATGTATCTTTGGTTTGCTCAGCTTCTTAAGTTTCTTCTTGACATATTTGGGTAGTTTTCAGCCATCATTTCTTTGCATAGTTTTCTAGCCTCTCATTTTTTCTTCTCACCTCCAGGACTCTGTGGACACAAATGTTAGCTATTTTTTATAATCTCATTGGTCCATGAGTGTGTTAGTCCATTCTCACATTGCTTGAAAGAACTGCTCAAGACTGGGTAATTATAAAGAAAAGAGGTTTAATTGACTCAGTTCTACATGGCTGGGGAGGCCTCAGGAAACATACACTCATGGCAGAAGGCACCTCTTCACAGGGTGACAGGAGAGAGAATGAACACAGGAGGATAGGCCAAACACTCATAAAACCATCAGATCTCATGAAAACTCACTCACTATCATGAGAACAGCACGAGGGAACCACCCCCATGATCCAATTGCCTCCACCTGGTCTCTGCCTTCACATGTGGGGATTATGGGGTTACAATTCAACATGAGATTTGGGTGGTGACACAAAGTCTAACCATAGGCTTTGTGAGTCTCTGTTTATTTTTTTTTTCACTCTATTTTCTCTCTGTTGTTCAGGTTAAGTCATTTCTATTGTGCTACCCTCCAGTTCACAGATTCTTTCCTCTGTTCCCTCTATTCTGCTGTGAGCTGGTCCACTCAGCTTGGTGTTTCAGTAATGGTATTTTTCAGTTCTAAAATTTCCATCTGTTCCTTCTTTATATCTATTTCCTTTCTGAGCTGTCTTATTGCTTTGCTGAGGATTTCTGTTTTTTTTTCATTTGTTTCACATGTTTGTAGTTGCTTGTTGGAGCATGTTTATCAAATTATCTCTGCAATCACTGTGAGAGAATTCTCACATTTCTGTCATCTTAGTGTTGACATATATTAATTGTCTTTTTTTTCACTCAGTCTGAGATCTTCCTGGTTCTTGGTATGAAAAGAGATTGTTGATGAAAACCTGGACATTTTAATATTATGTTATGAGACCCTGAATCTATTTAAATTTTCTGTCTTAGCTGGCTTTTTCTGACACTGCTCTGAAAGGATAGGTGGCAGGGGTGCCACCTAGTCACTACCAGAAGGAGGTAGAAGTCCACATTTTTCATCACTGACACTCAAAGGGGGGTGGTTTCTTGTTATTACCAAGTGGGTTTGAGAGTTACAGCTACCTTTGTAGTACCACTGACACTGAGGTGGCTGTGGCCTTATTACCACTGGACAGTGGTGAAAATTTTGACTCTTCACTAGGCCTCCTCAGACACCATCCCAACAGATGTGTTGGGCACCTCATTACAGCCTCAAGAGCATAGAAGTCCAGGCTCCTCACTTGGCCTTTGATGATGTGGGTGTAGTCAGGCTACTGACTTTTCTATGTTTGGATGCAACAGAACAGTTATTGTCTAAAAGTCTTCTGTCTTGCTAGGTTACCTTTTTCTTGGTCCTTTGCCTGGAAAAAGTAGGGTTTTGTTAGAGTCTTTTTTTTTTTTTTTTTTTTTTTGTCCGCACCCATTGGTGTTTCTGAGTTGCCAGCTTTTTCAGCTTCAACTCCGGGATATGTGAAACCAAAAACAATTTCCCACAACTCACTACTATATTGTTCTTCAAGTCCTGAGGTCTCTAGCCAGTCCTCTCTCCATTTCTCAATGTCTTCTTATATTTGTTTACATACAATGTCCAGGGTTTTAGTTGTACTTAGTGGAAAGAAGAGGGAAAAATACATCTGCTTCATCATCCCAGAAGCAGAAGTCTTAGTTTTCATTATTTTAAAATAGATAAATTAGAATGCCTTTGTTAACCCAAATCCCCAACCAATTTCTTAAAATGTAATTAAAACACAGTAAAATTGCTATGTATAAGTGACAAATTCTTATTTAGGATATGAAATACCTAAAGCATCACCACAATATCAATACCATTGTTAGTGAACAGTTGTTTGGGTTCAGTGACTGCCTGAGGCTGGGAGTGGAAGATGAAATGAATTGCAAAGGGGTACAAGGATATTTGGGGGATGATGGGTATGTTCTGTGGCAGTGGTTTCCCAGACATATACATCTATCAAAACTCATTGAATTGCATACTTTATATATTTTTATTTTTATTATTTGAGACAGGGCCTTGTTCTGTCCCCCAGACTGGTGAGCAGTGGTGCAATCTTGGCTCACCACAACCTCTGCCTCCCAGGCTCAAGCCATCCTCCCACCTCAGCCTCTGGAGTAGCTGGGACCACAGGCATGTGCCACCACACAAGGCCAAGTTTTGTATTTTTTGTAGAGATGGCATCTCACCATGTTGCCCAAGCTGGTCTCAAACTCTCGAGCTCAAGCATTCCGCCAACCTCAGCTTCTCAAAGTGCTGGGATACAGGCGTGGGCCACCGCACCTGGCCTGATTTGCATACTTTAAATGGATGCAGGTTATTGCATGTAAATTATATTTCAGTAAAGGTGATAGAAAAGAAAATAAATGGTAGTTTTGTTGATATTGACATGGCTTGTCTTTGCAGCAGTAATGTAGGAGATTCATGTACATTTTGTTGACATTGTGTGGACTTTTCAAACTGGGATCCTGATGTTCCACCAATTGTGTTTAGAGTGTAGCATCAAACTTATTCTGTACAGCATTTTGTTTACAATGTTGCACTGAATTTTGGAGATGCAAATATAATTTCTCCCATGTTAACATCAACATACATTGAGAGATACATTTGTTTCATGATGTTTGGGTATGAAAATCCAAGGGGCATTCTACCAGGAAATGCTAATTAGGAAGACTTTCTGAGGGATACGCATACATGTATGAATATACCTATGTGGCCATTATTCTAATTTGTTAGATATAAAGTAAAACTGTTGACAATGTTCAGCTAAATATTGCATCACGTCTGTTAAAAGTGCAAGCTTTTGATGACTTCATTATGTCTTCTAGTGGAGTTGTGTGTGAACATTTATGTATTGAAAATATATTTTCATTATAAATCTATTTTCTTTCTCCTTTGTATCACAGAAAGGGCACTATATTTGTTTTCTATTAAACTGTAGGGTAGGTAGATTATATTATCTGTGAATTTCATTTCAGAATTCATGACATGGTAGATTATTTGTTATAGAAAGATGTTAGGCCTAGTAGTGTTGACATCCCCTGATCAAAACAGACCTGGTGATGTATCTATCCCAAGCTCTAAACCACTACCTTGGCCTAAGCCTCTTAGGTTAACAGTGTAAAATTAAAATTAAATAAACTCTTTCATTTTATAGGTCAATAAGTGCATTTTAAAAAGCTAATTAGAGTTGGTATTTCTTTTTCAACTGGGAACATCCTGACTCATACAATTCTAGATTATTATATTATTATAGATTATTCTATTACAATTATACAATTACTGTTTGCTTTCTGTTTCCATGGGCTTTCTTCTTTCACAGTCAAGGCTGTGAGCTCTTTTAGAGCAAAAATTGCATCTTGTCCAGGTCATGGCTTTCCCCATATTGTAACCAGAAGAGTGTGTGTTTTGAAGATTTAAATTTATTGATCATCTCTTATGTGTTCAGGGTTTGGATCACATTCATTTTTAATATCTGTTGTGCACCCACCTGTGTCAGGGACACTGATAGGCACCTTGCAGATATGATCTCCCTGAACACTTCAAATGACTCTTTGCTATATAGGTATTATTATCTGGTATTGCAGACATAGGAAAGAAGTTCTGAGAAAACACTTGTCCAAGTTGTACCAGGCAAGGAGCAAAGTCAAGATCAACCCCAGCTGAGGTAGGAGGATCGCTTGAGCCCAGGAGTTCAAGGGTATAGTGAGCTATGATCACGCCACTGTACTGCAGCCTGACCCCAGGTCTGTCTGACTCCACAGCCCATGTTAGGTAGCTATTGTTCTCCCTGTTTGCAAACAGTGCTGAGTACAGCATAGTAATGAGGACAATGAGCAAATAATTTAGCCTTTTTGAGCCTCAGTTTCTCCATCAGTCTGCAAATGGGGCAATTAGTAGCTCTGCCATGGAGTGGGTGTGAGGATTCAGTGGGAATAGTGTCAATCACTTAGCATCTGCTTGTGTTTAACGGGCCATCAACAAATGTTCATTTCCTCCCTCTTCCTTCCCAGTGGGAAATTTCACTCAACTGTGGTTCGGTAAATAGCCTTGGAGATGTTACTTCTCACTGAGCCTCAGGAATATATAATTGACCTAAAATCACATCATAGTTTTAAAAAAACACTCAAACTGCACCCCTTCTCCCCAAATATGCTCCTGGGCATTGCAATGGGGATGAAATTCTGATCTCTAAGTGGATGGTGTTTCCTGATATTTTGTTTGCAAATTTCCTCAGGTTGTTACTGTCAGACACTAAAGTGCAGTTATGAATTAGTCCATGAGAGACCCTGGGGGAGAAAAGATTCTAGACCCTGGGGAAGAAAGGAAATGATCCTTGACCACCAGCCACTTGGCTCCACCCTGGCTTGACTCTGGCAGTCCAAGGTCACAGTGGCCACTACCTATCTCTAGCTACGCCTTATCCCACTCTGCCACCTGTCATAAAAGATGCTGGATAGATTTCAGCAATTTCATGTGCAAATGGATGTAGCATGATTATAGTTGTTCTTAGAGTGGCCTCATTGGTGTCTTTTTATAGATGGGCTTGGAATGAGGTTGATTTTTTTTTTTTTTTTTTTAGAGATACAGTCTCGCTCTGTTGCCTAGGCTGGAGTACAATAGCAT
The DNA here is from genome assembly GCF_028885625.2 of Pongo pygmaeus. Classification (NCBI taxonomy): domain Eukaryota; kingdom Metazoa; phylum Chordata; class Mammalia; order Primates; family Hominidae; genus Pongo; species Pongo pygmaeus. Next base: position 36,316,479 of record NC_085931.1, read on the forward strand.
GATCATAGCTCACTGCCACCTCGAACTCCTGGGCTCAAGCAATGCTCCTGACTCAGCCTCCCAAGTAGCTAGGACTACAGGTGCATGCTGCCATGCCCAGCTGATATTTAAAGTTTTGGTAGAGACAGAGTCTCACTATGTTGCCCAGGCTGGTCTTGAACTCCTGGACTCAAACAATCCTCCTGCCTCTGCCTCTCAAAGTGCTGCAATTATAGGCATCAGCCACTGCATCTGGCTCTAGATTTTTTTTTTTTTTTTTTTGATGGAGTCGCACTCTCTCTCCCAGGCTGGCGTGCAATGGCATGATCTCAACTCACTGCAACCTCCTGGTTTCAAGCAATTCTTCTGCCTCAGCCTCCCAAATAGATGAGATTACAGGTGCCCGCCACCATGCCCTGCTAATTTTTTGTATTTTTAGTAGAAACAAGGTTTCACCAAGTTAGCCAAGTTGGTCCTGAACTCCTGACTTCAGGTGATCTACCCACCTTGGCCTCCCGAAGTGCTGGAATTGCAGGTTTGAGCCACCATGCCTGGCCTAGATTTTTTTTTTTTTTTTTAATTAAAGGAGAATATTTGTCCCCAGAAAGAATCCTGAAGCCCTATCAGTCATCCAGACCCAAAAGGCCACATAACTGCCTATTTTGCAACCTTCATTCCATGATTTTAGTACCCTAAGACATGAATGAGTAACATTAGACCCCCATCCTCCAAGCTTCTCTAAAATGGGAATTCAGCAACTAGAGGAGGAATAGAAATTATGTTTCAAACGCAGGGATCTCAGCTCTGGCTGCATATTAGGATCACCTGGGGAGCTCTGAACAATCCCAATGCCAGCTCTGCACCCAGCTCATGAGGTCAGATGCTCTGGTTGGGGCCGGGTATCAGTGTGGTCAGGCTCTTTGGGAGTTTCATATGTACAGTAAAATCAAAGAACCACTGCCTGCAAACAAGTGGGTGGCTGGGATGCTCATAGAGTGTCTTAGCTTTGTGGGACAGGATGGGCATTTTTTGGAAAAGTCATATGGAAAAAAAAAAATCAAAACTCACGTAGACTCCCAATTATCTTCTCCCCATTCTAAACCACATTGATTTGTCTGAATATTTATTCAGATATTTGGAACTGTATATACTGAATGTCTGTTGGATTACAGACACTGTTCTAAGCACCAGGGATGCAGCAGGAGGGCCGGCAGTCAGGACCCCTGAGCTCATGGATCTGGCTTTGTGGCAAGGGGTAATATGGAAAGCAATTGATGTCAAAATGCATTGTTTACTCTTGAGATGAAGGCAGTGACAAAGGTGTAAAAGAGGATAAGAGAACAGGGGCTGGCTTGGGTAGGAGAGGTAGTGATCAGACAAGACTTCTCTAAAAAAGAGACTCTGAACTGTGCTCAAAAATTGAAGGCCAAGGGGTGGGGTGAGGCATCTGGGAAGAGAAAGCCAGATTTTCTGTGGCTCTGTCCTCTCCTGCCATTATCTCACTGCTTGAAACTGGCAACCAAATGATCTGCCTAACACATCCTGATTTCATTTAATACCCCATATATGCAAACTTTAGATCACATACTCATCACCTATCATCAAGGTTATATGCTAAATCCTCACCTATGGTGCTGGGATCAGCTCAGCTCATTGGAGTCTCTGAATTGCTGTCTGTAGATATTGTAAAATATTCTTTATTTTTTTTCTGTCTTGGTTTCCTGTATTTCTGGCCACCGTCCCCGAGCCCTGATGTATCTGGCTCTTCATTCTGACTCCCTGATATTATCCATCCACCCATCCATCCATCCATCCATCCATTCATCCACCAATTCATATACAGATATATATATACACACACACCCACATACATACATCCTCTCATCTACCAATCTATCCTCCATCCATCCATCCATCCTCCATCCTTTTATTCATACATCCATCCATCCTTCCACCCATCCATATACATATATATACATACATACATCCTCTCATCTACCAATCTATCTATCCTCCATCCATCCATCCATCCTCCCACCCTTTTATTCATCCATCCATCCATCCATCCACCCATCCATATACATTTATATATATACACATACATACATCCTCTCATCTACCAATCTATCCTCCATCCATCCATCCATTCTCCATCCTTTTATTCATCCATCCATCCATCCACCCATCCATATACATATATATATACACATACATCCTCTCGTCTACCAATCTATCCTCCATCCATCCATCCATCCATCCTCTATCCTTTTATTCATCCATCCATCCATCCACCCATCCATATACATATATATACATACATACATCCTCTCATCTGCCAATCTATCTATCCTCCATCCATTCACCCATCCATGTACATATATATTTACATGGATACATACATATACCATCTCATCATTTATCCATCCATCCATCCATCCATCCCGTCCATCCATCCATCCATTCCCCCTTCCATTAATTCATTCATCTATCAATCTACCCATCCACCCACCCATCCTTTCCTTCATTCCACAGATATTTATTGAACACTCACAATGTGCTAAACCCTAAGCCAGAATAAAAACAGAATCTTGCAGTTCTCTCCTCCAAGCTGGACGAGATGGTCTCCTCACTGTCCATGTCTCCATACCTCTGTTCACTTCACTCAGTACCTGGGTCATCCTACCTACCCCCTCTGCTTATCTCCTGGCCCCACCCCCTAGAAAGGTCTGACCTGAGGCTGTTGAGCTAAACCCACCCAAACATAGTCTCACTGGCTCGCTGAAGGTGAGCCAGGAGGAGGATGAACAGATCTAGTCCATGCACATCCCATAAGTGTAGCACAGGGAGGTGAGTGTAACAAGAGCCAAATGCTGCAGGAAGAGAAGAGGGTCCAGAGTCGGGCTCCATAATCTTTACTTGAAGGAATCGGAGGAGTGTTTACAGAGGGGAACGACATGAGGGATGGGGCATGAAGGGCCAGTTGACACTCCCCAAACAGACAGGATGGGGGCAGTCACTCTAGGCCAAAGGAACCGCACGTGTGAAGGCACGTAAGCATGAAGCACTGTCTTCTGGGTTGGTGCACATGCCCAGAACCAGAGTTTTAAAGGAAGAGCTCAGAGACCATTCAGTCCAACCTTCGATTTTATAGATGTGGAAACTAAGATTCAGAGGAGGGTAGTCAATTACCCAAGGAGGCACAGCAAATTTTCTCAAGGAGATACCCTACTCCCTTACCTCCTGCAGAATCACGGTAAACCTTAAAAGTTGATAAAACCTTTAAAGTCCCCAGGTTAGACCCAGAGGCGCTGACTGTATTAACTCAAGACAAGCCTCCAGGGTAAAAACTATTGTTATGTTCATTCTATGTAAGAGAAAACTGAAGGAGAGAGGTTAAGGAATTTGCACTGGGCTACACAGGAAGTGAGTGGTAGAGCTGGGATTCAAACCCAGCCAGAGCCTCCAGAGCCCATCTTCTTCTTTTTTTTTTTTTCTTAGCCAACTACTAAAGACATTTAAAGAGCCCATGTTCTTAACCACTGCAATGTGCTACCCATCTCACCAGTTAATTTAATTTTTTCTTTTTTTTTTGAGACAGAGTCTCACTCTGTCGCCCAGGCTGGAGTGCAGTGGCGTGACCTGGGCTCACTGCAACCTCCGCCTCCCAGGTTCAAGTAATTAATTCTCTTGCCTCAGCATCCCGAATAGTTGGGATTACAGGCACACATCACCATGCCAGGTTAATTTTTTTGTATTTTTAGTAGAGACGGGGTTTCGCCATGTTGGTGGCCTCAAACTCATGACCTCAGGTGATCCATCTGGCCTCCCAAAGTGCTGGGATTACAAGCATGAGCCACTGCACCCAGCCAACTTTTTTTTTTTTTTTTTTTTTAAGAGACAGGTTCTTGCTCTCTCACCCAGGCTGGAGTACGGTGGTGCCATCATAGCTCATTGCAGCCTCCAAATCCTGGGCTTAAGTGATTCTCCTGCCTCAGCCTCCTGAGTAGCTGTGACCGCAAGCATGCACCCCCACACCCAGCTAATTTTTGTCATTAAATGTAGAGATGGGATCTGGCTGTGTTGCCCAGGTTGGTCTTGAACTCTTGGGCTCAAGTGATCCTCTTGCTTCAGCCTCCCAAAGTGCTGGATTACAGGTGTGAGCCACCAGGACCAGCCAGTTCATTTAATTTTCAATGTGTATTGTCCCTATTTTTCCAGATGTTACAGAAGCACAGAGAGGTTAAGTAACTTGCCCAGTGCTGCACAGAAACTAAGTGGTAGAACTGGGATCCGAACCCAAGCTCTCTGACTGTATTGACAAACAAAAGATGCATCAAAACCCAAAAGGGCGAGGTATTATGGCCATTACTGGGGGTAAGTGAGAACTTAAGCTTTCCTCATTCCTCCCACACTACCCAAGAAATCCTCCCTCCTAGTCTCAGCGTAGCCCTGGGTTACAGAGTGCAATTTCATGTACTCTTTCTCACTCTCCTCCCTATCACTTCATTAATCACCATTTGAATTCTGCTCTCCTTGAAAGCAGCCGGTCATCTTGGCAATAAAAAATCCTGCCAGCTGGACACAGTTCAAGTTCAATTGCGTCTCCCTGACTGGGTAGAACCCATCCGTGTTGAAATACTTGGCTGATAACAGCCAAGGGGATGAAGCCAACACAGGAAAATGGATTGCTCACAGACTGGTTTGCTCTGCCTCCAGCTCAGGATAATATATGGGCAGTGACGTAAAACAAATGGAGCCTTGGCTGGGTTACTTCACGTCCTTCTTGGGGGCCTCGCTGCTTCTACCATGGGGCCTTGAGCTGTTACTTCATAACCTGCAGGCCGAAACACGTAAACTGTGTATTCGCAAATTTCTAAAATATTGCCCCATGGTCTTGAAAAAATTAATGTCCTGTGACATGTTAGCATAATTTTCATGATTGAGGTGTTGAATGTAGATTCTGTATATATTTATTTATATAGAAACCAACCCAGACTGGGGCATAATATTTTTAATTTTTCATGTTTCTGGCAAAACATTGACTGAGTTGCTTTTATTTATTTCACAGAGTTAGAAATTTCTTTTCACTGGAGAGATAAATGGGTAAGTTATAAGGGACGAGAGGAGGACAATCTTATAAAATACTCTCTGTACTTTAATAATCTCTGCTTTCATTTCCTTTCTTTTTGTATCTGGTGATAATTTTAAGAGTCCAAGTGCTTGAGATTGGGTTCTAAGACCATCACCCAGGCCCCCTTTTCAGAACTCCTGTAGTATATTCAGTCTGGACCCCTTAAAGTTTAAGACTTAAATAAACAGTTACATTCTACGAGGCAGGGAGGGATGGTGAAAACTCATTCAGCTCAAGTCCTGGAACGTGAATTTCCACTGAGAGTGGAGAGGATCTTAAAGTAGTTCTGTGGCTGTTAACACTTTTTGGGGTTTCTAGTCTCTTGAGAATTTGCTAGATGGTATATGTACACCCTTTCCAGAAAAGTGGACATACAATATAAAAATGGATCCACAATATACAGTATATAATTTTATGTATATCAATCAGCTATTGCTGTGATTATGCCACATAACAAATCATCCCTGAACTCAATGGCTGACAACAACAAGCATTTATTTTTCTTGCTCATGCACGTATAAATTGCTCAGGTGTTTCTGTTTCAGACTGTGAACTGGCCATGCCTGGCTCTAGGCTTTGGGACAGTTCAACTCTGTTCCACATGTCTGATTCTGGATCCCATGCTGAAGAGGCAGCTGCTGTATAAGGCATGTTCTTTTTGTGATGATGGCAGAAGTTTGAGAGATGAGTCACACTATGCAAATGTGGCTCAAGATTCTATCATATAACATCTGCTCACATTCAATTGGCCAAAGTCAGTCAAGGTCAGTGGGGCAGAAAAGAATACACTGCCCCAAAAGGAAGGAAAAAGTGAGTGAACATGTGTTGAACAATACTCCAATTTATTATCAGTAGGTCATGGAATCTTTGAAGCCTGAGTCTTATATGGTGATTCTCAAACCTCAGCAAACATAGATATCATCTGGGGAATCTGGTTCAAAATGCAGATCTGAGACTATTCTCCTCCAGAGTATCTGAGTCAGTGGATTTGGGTGGGGCCCAGGAATCTGCATTTTAAACAGCCACTCCCTGGGGTTATTCTGATACTGATGGCCCAGGGTCCACACTTTGAGAATCACTGGTTTACTGGTTCTGAGCATGTGCTGAGGGCTCAGAGATGCGAGTTTAAATCCTAGCTCCACCCTAGCTTTGACCTTGGTAAGTAGCTTTGCTTTTCAGAGCCTCAGTTTTCTCCTCTAAAAAACTGAGTTGGCCAGGTGCTGTAGCTCATGCCTGTAATCCCAGCACTTTGGGAGGCCAAGGTGGGTGGATCATCTGAGGTTGGGAGTTTGAGACCAGCCTGACCAACATGGAGAAACCCTGTCTCTACTAAAAATACAAAATTAGCCGGGCGTGGTGATGCATGCCTGTAATCCCAGCTACTAGGGAGGCTGAGGCAGGAGAATCACTTGAACCTGGGAGGCAGAGCTTGCGGTGAGCCGAGATCACGTCATTGCACTCCAGCCTGGACAACAAGAGCGAAACTCCGTCTCAAAAAATAAATAAATAAAATAAAAATAAAAACTGAGTTAACAGTAATACCTCTTTTAGGATTTGTATTAGTCAGGGTTCTCCAGAGGGACATAAAGACACACCCAGAAAGAATACTTTGCATCCTTCAATCCATTCAAATTTTGACACTCAGTATTAACTATCACAGGGTTGTAGAGAGGATTCAGAAATTGGGCTGGTAGCTGGGCGCGGTGGCTCACGCCTGTAATCCCAGCACTTTGGGAGGCCGAGGCGGGCGGATCACGAGGTCAGGAGATCGAGACCATCTTGGCTAACATGGTGAAACCCCATCTCTACTAAAAATACAAAAAATTAGCCAGGCACGGTGGTGGGCACCTGTAATCCCAGCTACTCGGGAGGCTGAGGCAGGAGAACGGCATGAACCCGGGAGGCGGAGCTTGCAGTGAGCTGAGATAGCGCCACTGCAGTCCGACCTGGGCGAAAGAGCGAGACTCCGCCTCTAAAAAAAAAAAGAAAAAAAGAAATTGGGCTGGTAAAGCAAGTAGTAAGAGTGCTTGGGACAGATGAAACCAATAAAGGGTCATTTGCCTGAAGCTGCTACCTCAGCATCATGCAATAGCGTCATCATCATCTCCTATTGTCATCATTACCATTGCCATTGTCTTCATATGACATCGTCAATCATCACTATTAGCATCATTGTTTTGTTTCTTCTAGCTCCAATGATTCCACACCACCTCACATTGTTCTTTGACCATAAATCTGATTTCCTCAGACTGTTAGACTTCTAGAATTCTTTTCTTGAATCCCCGTGGTGGGGAATGTTCTGCTTATGGTGAGGTCCAATGTCCAAGTTTAATTTCACCCACCTCACTGGGCCATGATGTTCTGGATGCTGCGTGGCAAGTCAGAGATGAATTTCCCCCCTTCAGAACCAGGTGGACCACAGTTTCTGAAGGCTTAAGAATTCAGAGTGGTGTAAGAGCCGTGAACCATGGCCGGTCATCATTGCATAAGGAAGCAATGAAAGGTAAGTATATACCCTGAAGCTCACAGCTCACGCTTTAGTGTTTCCTTGTACCCTTTTCATTTCCTGACTGTCTCTCTTATCCTCTTGCTTCTCTATTTCTATATTTCTGTATGTTTCCCTTACTGCTTTTTTCCTTTTCCCTCTACTTGTTTTTCTCTCTCTCTTTCTCATTTCCTTTTCTCCCTTCTCTATATCTTTCTTGTTTTTCTGTATGCCCTACTCTCTTTATACTCTCTGCCCCACCCCTTCCTCATTCAGTGGAATGTGTGATGCCTGGTACCTAGTGGATGTTTGAGAAATGTATCAGTGAAGGAAGGAGTGAATGAAGGAAAAGGCTTCCTGCATCTGAAATCCAGTTTCCTTTCCTTGCACTCCAGCATGTCTCACTGCTGGACTCTTTCTCCTGGTGAATGCAGTATCGATCAGCTGAGTGAACAGCAACAACATCTCCTTCAAAATCAGCCCAGGATCTGATCCAATCTCTTGCCTTTTAGAAGTACCATTTACTGGCCAGGCACGGTGGCTCATGCCTGTAAACCCAGCACTTTGGGAGGCCAAGGTGGGCAAATCACGAGGTCAGGAGATCGAGACCATCCTGGCCAACATGGTGAAACCCTGTTTCTACTAAAAACACACAAAAATTAGCTGGGCTTGGTGGCGTGCCCCTGTAGTCCCAGCTACTGGGGAGGCTAAGGCAGGAGAATCGCTTGAACCCGGGAGGCGGAGGTTGCAGTGAGCAGAGATAGCGCCACTGTACTCCAGCCTGGTGACAGAGCAAGACTCCGTCTCATAAAAAAAAAAAAAAGAAAAAAGAAAAGAAAATGTGTCATTTGCTGCCCAGAATAACTGCCCTGTAGCTTGCTTTTCTTCCACATCTGAAATTTTCTTTCCTGAGCCAAGTCTTTGTCCAGATTTTGAATTCCTTTTCCTTTCATCTACCTACCTCTTAAAGATGCCATTGCTGACCACCCTGGGCCCTGCCAAAGCCTACGCATTCCTTACCTCTTTACTGTCTCCATTGCTTCTGATGGCTGGTTTCTTTCCACTTCTAGTCCAGGTGTCAGCAAACTTTTTCTGTAAAGAGCTAGAGAGATAATAGTTGAGGCTTTGTGGGCCACTCTGTCTCTATTGTAACTACTCAATTCTGGCTGCATGAAAGCAGCCACAGACAATAAATACATAAATGAATGAGTGAGTGTGGCTGTGTTCCAACAGAACTTTACTTTTACAGAAACAGGTGAGCCCAATTTGGCCCTCAGGCCATAGGTCGCCAATCCCTGCTCTAGTTGGTAGCATGGTTTAGACTTGGCGCTAAACCCCAGGTTCATCACTCCTAGCTATATGACCTTGACGCAGTGCATGTTATAGAGAACCTCAGGTTCATCACCTGCAAATGGGTTTGGGCTGATCAATGGATGAATGTCTACAGGTCTTTACCTTGGAGTTTGGCATATAACTGCTCAGTAACTGCTGCTTAGTACCAAAAATTTGATTCTTATTTATCTGACTAATCTTTACAGAACACCTACTGTGTGCAGACTGCATTCCATAGAGATTCAGACTGTTAGAGCTGGAAGAATTTTGGAGACCTCCTAGTCTAAAGGTTGAAAACTGGCAATGTATTCCTAATCTTTTTTTTTTTTTTTTTTGAGAAGGAGTCTCGCTCTGTCGCCCAGGCTGGAGTGCAGTGGCGTGATCTCGGCTCACTGCAAGCTCCGCCTCCCGGGTTCACGCCATTCTCCTGCCTCAGCCTCCTGAGTAGCTGGGACTACAGGCGCCCACCACCACGCCCGGCTAATAATTTGCATTTAGAGATGGGGTTTCACCGTGTTAGCCGGGATGGTCTCGATCTCCTGACCTCATGATCGGCCTGCCTCGGCCTCCCAAAGTGCTGGGATTACAGGCATGAGCCACTGCACCCAGCCCATTTCTAATGTTACTCAAAGAGGAACTCTCTTTCTCATTTATCAGCAGTGTGCCTCTGGGGCCAGTTTCTGAACATCTCTGTGCCTCCATTTCCTCATTTGTAAAATGGGAATAGGGCCTACCTCAGAGGGTGTTATGAGAAACACGAGTTAATACATGGAAAGGGTTTAGGATAGTGCCTGGAATAATAAGCGCTCAACTGTGTCTCCTGTTATTACTATTATTTGTATTATCCTTGTCGATATTGTTAATGGTTTTCTCTTACGTGGGGCATGCACTTTCTGGTTTCCCTAAATTCTTAATCCAGCCCTCTGAAATCACTTCTTTACCTGCTTTGCCTCTGAAGCCATTTGATTTCTCCACCCCTGGTTAAGCCCAACCCTCATACTTTATAGACAGGAAATCTGAGACCCAGATCAGAGTGAGTGACTTGGCTAAACTCCCACAGCAAGTCAGGGACAAACCCATTTAGATTCCTGGCATTTACTCTCTAACTGTAGGGCACACACAGCTCCTCACAGCCATGAGCCACACACCTTTCAAGCTGAAATCTTCCTCCTTAAATATTTCCACCCTTGTTACCAAGGAGTTGGAGACTGCTTCAATTTAAAGTGCTGTATCCCAGTGGTGAAATGCTGCAGATGGGCCATCAGCCACATTGGCTGGGAGACAATCTATGTGATAGGGATTTCCACCCACATGTACTTAATTGGGCTCATTGAGCTTAATGGCATATAATTTTAAGGGGTGGGGAGTCAAGCTACAAGGAAAATCTAGGTTGCTCAATGGCATTCCCAGAAAGGGTCCAGAGAGACATTTCCAGGAAGAGCCTGACATAGGACTGAACCATTTCTGCTACAAAGCCATTGAATGTCTGCCACAGATTAAAAGTCAGTCATGCACGGAGTGAGAAGGTCATCCTTGCGGTCACAGGAAAACCAATAAGCTCACCTTGATTCAATCTTGAATAAGTGACAGATGCATGAGCTGCCTTAAAATGACAGGGACCATGAAAAAAAAATCACTGTTCTGGGCATTCAATTTATCTCAATAAGGGCATGTGACTTTTGTTCAAAACTTCTTTGATGATGAACCCCATCATTTGTTTCCGCTGGATTGCTATCAAAAAGACTCAGTTGAGAGCTATTTCTTCTTGGTGAAAGAGAAAGAAGGACAGTCTTTGGGGGAGTAAACCATTAATAAACAAAAGTGGTGGTGTGCTTGCATGAAATTGTGTATTTGCCCCCGTATTAGCTTACATAAAACCTCTCATTGATAGCCTTGTCAATGATGGGAACTGCAGGCTTTACCTATGACCAAACATGCACGGACATGTCCTCTGATGGACTCAGGCATGATACGTACATCAAACAGCCTTGCACAGTGGTAAATTTACAATGTTATTGACTTTCAATACCCAAAGTAAGCCCCTTAAATTGACCTTTGCCAAAGGCTCCAAATAATTTGACTCGAATTTTACGTAATACAAAAGCTACCGGGGGAGTGTAACGGAAAAAGTAGATTCTGGGTCAATTCTGCATTGACAGCATGAACTGGAAAATCTTAAGGACAATTGAGAATATCAGAGAATTTTTGTTCGATAGAGAAACAAGAACTGGCACTTCTATTGCTGACACCCCTCTCGCCTCAGGGTACCTTTCAAGGGTGTGACCCAGCTATATTTGTGGCTTCTTGTCATATTTGCCTTTCCAAATTCAGAGAGGCAAGTATGGAGATGGAAAGATATCATGGGTTTTGGATTAAGTCCTGTGTTTTTTATTTATTTATTTATTTTTTATTTTTTATTTATTATTATTATACTTTAGCTTTTAGGGTACATGTGTGCAATGTGCAGGTTAGTTACATATGTATACATGTGCCATGCTGGTGCGCTGCACCCAATAACTCGTCATCTAGCATTAGGTATATCTCCCAGTGCTATCCCTCCCCCCTTCCCCCACCCCACAACAGTCCCCAGAGTGTGATGTTCCCCTTCCTGTGTCCATGTGTTCTCATTGTTCAATTCCCACCTATGAGTGAGAATATGCGGTGTTTGGTTTTTTGTTCTTGCGATAGTTTACTGAGAATGATGATTTCCAATTTCATCTATGTCCCTACAAAGGACATGAACTCATCATTTTTTATGGCTGCATAGTATTCCATGGTGTATATGTGCCACATTTTCTTAATCCAGTCTATCATTGTTGGACATTTGGGTTGGTTCCAAGTCTTTGCTATTGTGAATAATGCCACAATAAACATAAGTCCTGTGTTTTTAAGTCCCAGCCTCATCTCCTAGTTGCTGGGTGACAATGGGCACATTAGTGAATCTCTTTGAGCCTCACAGAATTTGTCATGACGTTTTGAGGGTTAGAAGAAATGGTGTACATTGCTGGGCACTGTGGCTCACGCCTGTAATCCTAGCACTTTGGGAGGCCGAGGCAGGCGAATCACGAGGTCAGGAGTTCGAGAGAAGCCTGGCCATCATAATGAAACCCCGCCTCTACCAAAAATACAAAAAATTAGCCGGGTGTGGTGGTGGGTGCCTGTAATCTTAGCTACTCGGGAGGCTGAGGCAGGAGAATCGCTTGAACCTGGGAGGCAGAGGTTGCAATGAACCGAGTTCACGCCATTGCACTCCAGCCCAGGCAACAGTGTGAAACTCCATCTCAAAATAAATAAATAAATAAATAAATAAATAAATAAAAGAAAAAAGAAGAGATGGTATACATTAGGTACCTGACATTTACTAGGTGTTCAATAAATTTTGGCCCCTTCCAGTGGTGTGCTAGCAAATGTTGAATAACTGGCTTTCAAAAAAAAGGCTCTGATTTAGCATTGGCTAATTTCTGTGGTGTAAATACTGCCATCATGGCCAATTTCGAGCTATTGACATGATGTCATAGCATTTGGAGTTGGGATAATAGGAGATGGGGGTGAAACTGAGTCCCTGGGTTCAGAGTCACACAGCCTATTAGTGGCAGAGCTAGGACTATGTTGTATGCCTCCTCACTCCCATTCCAGATCACTTTTCATGTTTTGGTGCTGTTGGAACTTGCCATGGGGCTGTCCTTCCTGGCAAAATGGCCACATAGAGAGAATTTTGGGCGACTGCTGAAATTAAATCCTTCTAGCCAGGCTAGAGCCTTGCTTTTGATTATACAATTGATCCTTGACCAATACAAGGGTTGAAAATCTAAGTTTACTCTATGCATTTGAAAATCTAGGTATACATTTTTAATCCCTAAAATCTTTTTTAAAAATTATTTATTTTATCTGTATTTTTTAGAGACAGAGTCTTGCTCTATTGCCCAGGCTAGAGTGCAAAAGAGGGATTATAGCTCACTGCAGCCTCAATCTCCTGTGCTCAAGCAATTCTCCTCCCTCAGCCTCCTGATTAGCTGGGACTACAGGCACATGCCTCTGTGCCTGGCTAATTTTTGTATCTTTTGTAGAGATGGGGGTCTTGATTTGTTACCCAGGCTGGTCTCGAACTCCTGGGCTCAAGCAATCTTCCAGCCTCAGCCTCTCAAAGTGCTAAGATTACAGGCATGAGCCACTATGCCCGGCCTGACTCCCCAAAATCTTAATGACTGATAGCCTACTGTTGACCAGAAACCTTACCAATAACATAAACAGTCAATTAGCATATATTTTGGATGCTATTCATATTTTATATTATATTCTTATGATAATGTAAGCTAGAGAAAAGAAAATGTTAAGGAAATCTTAAGGAAAATAAAATAGATTTACTACTTATTAAGTGGAAGTGGATCATCATAAAGGTCTTCATCCTCATTGTCTTCACGCCGAGTAGGCTGAGGGAGAGGAAGATTAGGAGGGGTTGGTCTTGCTGTCTCAGGGTGGCAGAGACAGAAGAAAATACACCCATACGTGGACCTGCACATTTCAAAGCTGTGTTGTTCCGAGGCCAACAGTACACAGAAATGGGTCACGTGGAAGAACTCCTACATGCCTGTGCAATGTTGACAATGACATTGTCTCATTTTCTTTTCTTTTTTTTTGAGACGGAGTCTCGCTCTGTCGCCCAGGCTGGAGTGCAGTGGCGCGATCTCAGCTCATGGCAAGCTCCGCCTCCTGGGTTCACGCCATTCTCCCGCCTCGGCCTCCTGAGTAGCTGGGACTACAGGCACCCGCCACCGCGCCTGGCTAATTTTTTGTATTTTCAGTAGAGACAGGGTTTCACCATGTTATCCAGGATGGTCTCGATCTTCTGAACTCGTGATCCACCTGCCTCGGACTCCCAAAGTGCTGGGATTACAGGCATGAGCCACTGCGCCCGGCCGAGATTGTCTCATTTTCTAGCCTTGTGCATACCCCTCCCCACCTGGATTACTGTCATCATGGAATGAAGCTTCTACATTCTAATGTCCTTCAGGCTCTAGACCCCGAGGTTGGATAAGCTTCCCTTGTTCTGTAATACAAACTGTCCTGGGAAAGATGGATAAGCCACATCCAGTGTTGTTGGCAAACAAACCATGGAGACCTCACCTTGATGTTGATCCTACATGACCTTTCTGTTCCAGGGGCATTCAGATGATGTTATGGGAGATGCTTTGAAGATCAGATGCAAGGTCTTAGAAGAAAGACCATCCGTAAAGAATCTTTTGCTTTCTCGCCTAACATATCAGTAGATCAATCTATCTACCTACCTACCTACCTACCTACCTACCTAACCTACCTACCTACCTACCTACCTACCTATCCATCCTATCTATCTATATCTATCATCTTTCTATCCATCTCTCTGTCTCTATGTATCTATCTGTCTCTATCTTCATCTTCCTAGCTAGCTATCATTCTTTTATATTTCTTCATTTAATCAATCAAGCATTCATTTGGCATGTTCTATGTACTGAGAAGAACTGTGTTCACAGGTTGTGGATTCAAAGATAGACGGTCTATCTTTGAATCCACAACCTATGGATTTGAAGAAAGATAGTCTTTAGGAAGCATGTTTACATGGGATATAAAAGTATGCTTAATAGTCAGAGAGACCCAGATTCAAATCCCAGCTCTGCTACCTACTTGCTGAGTGATCTTGGATAAATTGCTACACTACACCACCCACCAGGCCTCTGTTTGCTTATATAGAAAGAAAGTTAGTCCTTACTTTGTGAGACTGCTGTAAAGGTTAAATGACATGGTGAATAGAAAGTACTTGATGTAGGCCTGGCATGGTGGCTCATGCCTGTAATCCCAGGACTTTGGGAGGCCCAGGTGGGTGGATCACCTGAGGTCAGGAGTTCCAGACCAGCCTGGCCAACATGGTGAAACCCTTTCTCTACTAAAAATACAAAAAATTAGCTGGGCATGGTGGCGGGCCCCTGTAATCCCAGCTACTTAGGAGGCTGAGGCAGGAGAATTGCTTGAACCCGGGAGGTGGAGGTTGCAGTGAGATGAGATTGTGCCACTGCACTCCAGCCTGTGGAACAAGAGCAAAACTCCATCTCAAAAAAAAAAGTGCTTGATGTAAAATCTGGTGCATACTATGTGCACAATAAATCTCAGCTTTGCTTGCTTGCTTGGTTGATTGATTTTGTCTATACTGTACTAAACTTAGTTTGCGAACTAAATATACAAATACAAATCATACATATATAGCCCTTGTTTTTAGGAGCCTATGTCTTCTGGGAAAAGCAGGTGTGTTTGGTAATTAGAAGTGTTTGATAATACCCAGAGAGGTATTTATAAGCACTGTGGGTGTCTAGTGTGCTGGGCCTAAATCAGCCTGAAAAATAAGAGGTATCATCTGTGGATTTTCAAGTCCTTTATCCCATTTAACCCCCTAGAGAACCCCAAGAGGTTGGAAATACTGCCCCATTTCAACAGAAGGCCCAGAAAAATCAAGGCACAGTGGCCAGCGTTCTCTGCTGCACCTGGAAGGTACTAGACACCCTGAGGCATCCTTGCTAACATACTCCTTATGGGTGAGGCCTAAGCTGTGGCCACTGCAGAGGTCCAGATACTTCCAGGAAGGTCTGATTGCCAGTGAGGCAGTCTCTGTGTGCAGCCAGGAATCTCTGAGTGCAAAGGACAGAGGAATAGAAATCTAGCAGGACAGGCTTGGCTCCAATCCCACATCTCAGGGCCAGAGAGCAGAAGAGATTCTGAGTGGAGTGAGATGACCATCTCTGGTCTCTTACTTAGGCCCAGTCCACGGGCTCATGTCTGGGGCCCCGGAGGAGTGAGGGCAGCAAAGAACAGACAATGGGCTCCATGCAGACCTCTGCAACACACTGGAGCCTGAGCCCACTGCTGCAGGACCCATCAACTACAAGGAGGAGGGAGAAGGTGTATGACCCCACCCCCCGCAAGTCTCCCATGATCACCATGGAGACCCAAAGATAGACACTGCAGCACCCAGCAAGGACATGGTACTTGGTAAGGACAGTGGCACCCGCCTGTTCCACAGGGAACATACTAATCGTGTTTGTAAACCTGTCTGAGACAGCCCCTGAGATGGGCTTGAATACCTGGCTGTGGAGGAATTATAAGAGCTGCGGTCCTATGGAGCCAAAAGGCAGTCAAGTTGGTATTTACTTATGTATTTACAACTATTAATGGGGCACCTTTTATGCCCACAGACTGCTGAGGCCCGGATTAAGCTAGCACAAAAGTTTGATAAGAGAAGAGGACAACTAACCCTGTGCTTAGAAAATCCAATTCACATTTCTTGAGTATGACTATGTCCTAGGCAGTGGGGTTATGAAGGAGAATAACATAACATCATCTATTGGAGACACCAATGACAAAACCAGAATTGTAGTTCAATGCAATAAAGGCTATGCTAGTAATACTTGTGAGAATCCCTGAACCAACTGGTATGGCCAATCATAGGCATGAGATCTCAGCTAGTCCAGTCAGAGTGAATATCAGAGCTCTTTACTGGATAAAAAGCTTGTTCTTTTTTCTTCTAGGTGTTGGAGTGTGGATGTGAGTCATGGAACTCTGGGGCTATGTTGCTGCCAGGTAAGAATCTGTTCTAGGAAGGACAAAATCAATGGACATAGAAAGGCAGACTGGAGGAGAAGGGAAAGGGAGCTGAGCCCTGCTGATAGAGTAAACCTCTGGATTAAACTATGCCTGAAGCCCACATTCCTGTTTGACTTTTCATTTATATAAGCTGTGTTACTCAGGGTTCTCCAAAGAAACAGAAACAAGCAGAAATACATATATTTCTCTATAGAGAGATATATAGAAAGAGATTTATTATGAGCAATTGGCTCATGTGACTGTGGAGACTGAGATGTCCCATGCTCTGCTGTCTGCAAGCTGGAGGCCCCAGGAAAGCTGGTGGTGTAGTTCCTATCCGAAGTTGAAGGCCCCCAAACCAGGGGTGCCAATGGTGTAAGTCCCACTTTGAGTCCAAAGGCTTGAGAGCCAGAATCACTGATGTTCGAGGGCAGAAGAAGACAGATGTCCCAGCTCAAGCAGAGAGAAAATTCTCCCTTTCTCTGCCTTTTTGGTCTATTCAGGCCCTCAATGGATTGGATGGTGCCCACCTACATAATTGAAGGTGGATCTTCTTTACTCAGTCGACTGATTCAAATGCTAATCTCTTCCAGCAACACCCTCACGAACACACCAGAAATAATGTTTTACCAGCTATCTGTGTATCCCTTAGCCCAGTGAAACTGACACGTACAATTAACTATCACATAAGCCAATACTGTCTATTGTTTAAGGCCATTTGAAGTGGGTTTGTCACAACTTGCAATTGACAGCATCTTACAACACAGTAAAGACAGAGTGGAAGATTCAGGCCCTTAAAGGCTATAAAATGCCTTGGGTACTCACTTAACAAATTGCAACTCTTTCTTCAAAGTCATGGGGGACTTCTTGAAGCAAAGGGTGGGGTAAATGATCAGGTTCTTGTATTTTAAATATCTTGCTGGCTCCAATGTGGAAGCTGGATTGAAGTAGGGCAATAGTGAACAAGAGGAGCAATATGGGACTCAGGGGAAGTTTAACAATTGCCTAAGTAATGAGTGTAATATGGTATCCTGGATGAAACCATGGACCAGAAAAAGAACATTAGGTAAAAACTAAAGAAATCTGAAAAAAGTAGACTGTAGTTAATAACTGTTTTAGTCCATTTTGTGTTGCTCTAACACAATACCACAGACTGGGTAATTTATAAAGAAAAGAAATGTATTTGGCTCATGGTTCTGCAGGCTGGAAAGTCCAAGAGCACGGCACCAGTATCTGGCAAGGACCTTTGTGCTGTGGCATCCCATGGCAAAAGGTGGAAGAGTAAGCAAGCATGTGAGGAAAAGGAAATCAAGCTGAACTCATCCTTTTATCAGGAGCCCACTCCTGCAATAGCTAACCTCTCTCCCCCATGACAGCATTAATCCATTCATGAAGACAAAGTCCTCATGATCAAATCACCTCTTAAGTGGTCCCACCTCTTAATACCATCACAATGGCAAATAAATTTCAACATAAGTTTTGGAGGGGACATCCAAACCATAGCAATAATGATGTATGAATATTAGTTCATTAATTGTGAATAGTGTATCATCTGAATGTAAGATGTTAACAATAGGGGAAACTGGGTGTGTGGTTTGTTGGAGCGCTCTGCACTCCCTTTGCAATTTTTCAGTAAATCTAAGACTATTCTAAAACAAAAAGGTTATTTTAAATTACCTTTAAAAAGCAGGTAAAAATGTTTTGGTTTCAATGTGTTTATGCTTTCACGTCTATTCCTTTATTGATCTGCAAGTATTTATTGAGCACCTACTCTGCCAGGCTCTGGGCTGAGTCCAGGGAATGAGCTAGTATCTTGCTTAGGCTCAGGAAAACATTAATGGTTTTATCTTCTATCTTGTTCACATGACTATGAGGTCCACAAGTCAGTGGCCCAGAACTCTGGCTGGCGTCCCTGTCCCAGCCTTGCCAGTGACTGTTAACTATGACTCCACCTCTCTTGGCCTCTATTTCCTCCTATGTCATTTACAAAGACTTGTGCCTGCTTCACCTACATCAGTCATAAATCATGAGGCTGAAATGGGCACCAGAACATAAAATAAGGCCATGGCTTGAATGGACTTTAATGTCTATCCAGGCCAACCACTATTTGATACACAGGGAAACTGAGGCCCAGAGAGGGCAAGTGACTGGCACAAGGTCACACAGCTAAAACCAGAAATCAGACCTTCTCGTGCTTTCCACTATAGAAGGCTGGAAGGGTCCTGGAAAGTTTAAAAGCTTATGTAGGTAAATGCAAAGACAAATTTCTGTTTTTAAGAGTTCCAAAATTGCTAAATTCAGAGACTTTGGGCTTGTATCTTTGGCAAATTCAGGTAGGTTTTGGCCATCAACTGAAATTTGAATCTAAGAGGCAATAAAGCAGAATATGGGTTCTCAGTCTGCTTACCTCTACTTTTTTTTTTTTTTTTTTTTCATACATTTTATTTTATTTTTATTTTGTGCATTCCTTCCAGGTGTTTATCTTTATATTTTTATTTTATTTTGTGTATTCGTTAAAACGAATTTTATCGTGTATATTTGAGGTTTATGTTATGATGTTTTGGGACACATAGATACTAAAATGATTACTATAATAAAGCAAATTAACATATCTATCATCTCACATTGTGACTTTCTTGTGTGTGACAAGAGTAACTAAAATCTAATTACTATTGAACAAAAATCCCAAATACCATGCAATTTTACTCTGTCATTTATCTGTAACAAGGTAAAACTTTTTTTTTTTCTTTTATTATTATTATTATTATTATTATACTTTAGGTTTTATGGTACATGTGTGCAATGTGCAGGTAAGTTACATATGTATACATGTGCCATGCTGGTGCGCTGCACCCACCAACTCGTCATCTAGCATTAGGTATATCTCCCAATGCTATCCCTCCCCCCTCCCCCCACCCCACAACAGTCCCCAGAGTGTGATGTTCCCCTTCCTGTGTTCTCATTGTTCAATTCCCACCTATGAGTGAGAATATGCGGTGTTTGGTTTTTTGTTCTTGCGATAGTTTACTGAGAATGATGATTTCCAATTTCATCCATGTCCCTACAAAGGACGTGAACTCATCATTTTTTATGGCTGCATAGTATTCCATGGTGTATATGTGCCACATTTTCTTAATCCAGTCTATCATTGTTGGACATTTTGGTTGGTTCCAAGTCTTTGCTATTGTGAATAATGCCGCAATAAACATACGTGTGCATGTGTCTTTATAGCAGCATGATTTATAGTCCTTTGGGTCTATACCCAGTAATGGGATGGCTGGGTCGAATGGAATTTCTAGTTCTAGATCCCTGAGGAATCGCCACACTGACTTCCACAAGGGTTGAACTAGTTTACAGTCCCACCAACAGTGTAAAAGTGTTCCTATTTCTCCACATCCTCTCCAGCACCTGTTGTTTCCTGACTTTTTAATGATTGCCATTCTAACTGGTGTGAGATGGTATCTCATTGTGGTTTTGATTTGCATTTCTCTGATAGCCAGTGATGGTGAGCATTTTTTCATGTGTTTTTTGGCTGCATCAATGTCTTCTTTTGAGAAGTGTCTGTTCATGTCCTTCGCCCACTTTTTGATGGGGTTGTTTGTTTTTTTCTTGTAAATTTGTTGGAGTTCATTGTAGATTCTGGATATTAGCCCTTTGTCAGATGAGTAGGTTGCGAAAATTTTCTCCCATTTTGTAGGTTGCCTGTTCACTCTGATGGTAGTTTCTTTTGCTGTGCAGAAGCTCTTGAGTTTAATTAGATCCCATTTGTCAATTTTGGCTTTTGTTGCCATTGCTTTTGGTGTTTTAGACATGAAGTCCTTGCCCATGCCTATGTCCTGAATGGTAATGCCTAGGTTTTCTTCTAGGGTTTTTATGGTTTTAGGTCTAACATTTAAGTCTTTAATCCATCTTGAATTGATTTTTGTATAAGGTGTAAGGAAGGGATCCAGTTTCAGCTTTCTACATATGGCTAGCCAGTTTTCCCAGCACCATTTATTAAATAGGGAATCCTTTCCCCATTTCTTGTTTTTGTCAGGTTTGTCAAAGATCAGATACTTGTAGATATGTGGCATTATTTCTGACGGCTCTGTTCTGTGCGAGTGGAGTCTCTTGCACTGTTGCCAGGCAGGAGTGCAGTGGCATGATCTCAGCTCACTGCAACCTCTGCCTCCAGGCTTCAAGCGATTCTCCTGCCTCAGCCTCCTGAGTAGCTGGGACTACAGGCACGCGTCACCATGCCCAGATAATTTTTGTATTTTTAGTAGATACGGGGTTTCACCATGTTGACCAGGATTGTCTCTATATCCTGACTGCGTGTTCCACCCGCCTCAGCCTCCCAAAGTGCTGGGATTACAGGCATAAGCCACCGCGCCTGGCTCTGCATATCTTTTTATTTATTCATTCATTTATATTTAACTTCATTTTTTGAGCCTAGTTTCACCCTACTATATATGATTTGGCCAAGTTAGTAATTTCTCCTTGTAGGGGGAGAGCGATGCTGTCAGTAGCATCTCTCCCTCCCCGTCTCACCATGCTCCTGTTTCTGGGAATCCTAATAGTCTTCAATAGTAGGGTTGCGGGAAGAGGGATGACAACAGGTAGCCAAAGGACTGGAACTGCCTGGCTCAGGGATCTCCAAGGCTGGCCTGTGGCCAGTTGGCAGCACAGGTTAGTGATTATGTCCAGAGAGCTTAGATGCAAACTCTGCGATACAAATTCTAGCATTTCCTGGCAACAAAGTATCAGGCAAGTTATTCATTCACACTGTGCTTGTTTCCTCATCTGTAAAATGGGGACCGCCCTTACCTCGTGGGAGCACTGAGAGGATTACCTCGTGGGAGCACTGAGAGGATTACCTCGTGGGAGCACTGAGAGGATTACCTCGTGGGAGCACTGAGAGGATTACCTCGTGGGAGCACTGAGAGGATTACCTCGTGGGAGCACTGAGAGGATTACCTCGTGGGAGCACTGAGAGGATTACCTCGTGGGAGCACTGAGAGGATTACCTCGTGGGAGCACTGAGAGGATTACCTCGTGGGAGCACTGAGAGGATTACCTCGTGGGAGCACTGAGAGGATTACCTCGTGGGAGCACTGAGAGGATTACCTCGTGGGAGCACTGAGAGGATTACCTCGTGGGAGCACTGAGAGGATTACCTCGTGGGAGCACTGAGAGGATTACCTCGTGGGAGCACTGAGAGGATTACCTCGTGGGAGCACTGAGAGGATTACCTCGTGGGAGCACTGAGAGGATTACCTCGTGGGAGCACTGAGAGGATTACCTCGTGGGAGCACTGAGAGGATTACCTCGTGGGAGCACTGAGAGGATTAAATGAGATAATACATGAAATGTGCTTAGCACGGGTTGTGACGTATCATAAGAGTTTAAAATTACTGGCTCAGATCCCTAAACTTATCCAAGCCACATGTTTTATACTCATGAAAAATGAGGCCCAGAGAGGTGGCAAGACCTCCTGGGAGGCAGTGACCTGCTGCCACTGGAGTCCTTGAATATTCACAGACCATGATGGGCCTAAGAAGGTCCCTGTGGTGGTTTCACTGGGGTGGAAGGATCCTGCTCTCCAATCCTCACCTTTCCATCCCATTTCCGTTAGTCTTCACTTGTGGCCCCTTAACATTTCATCCATCCCTACTACATCTGCATCCCTGGTGCCTTCCTGTCATTTCCCTTGTTTCTTTCCCACCACACCACATAGAATAATTAAAGGCCCTTGGCTAGTAGTGATGAAGCTTGGGGGAGGAGGAGGGTGGAGAATCAGAGGCACAAGACTCTTTGACCATTATGCAGTGAGTGGTATAAAAGAGAAAGTGGAATCCACTTCTGCATATAAACCCAAAAGAATTGAAAGCAGGGTCTCAAAGAGGCATTCGTACTCCCATATTGATAGCAGCATTATTCACAATAGCTAAATGGGGAAACAACCCAAGGGTCCATCCAGCGATGCATGGATAAACAAAATGTCATCTATCCATACAGTGGAATACTCTTCAGCCTTAAAACGGAAGGAAATTATGACACATGCTACAACATGGATGAACCTTGAAGATATTATGCTAAATGAAATCAGCCAGTCACAAAAAGACAAATACTGTGTGATTCTATTTCAATGAATTGCCCAGAATAGGAAAATTCATAGGAAATGGAATGGTAGTTGCCAAGGGCTACGGGGAAAGAGGAGATGGGAGTTATTGTTTAATTGGTACGGAGTTTCAGTTTTGCAAGATGAAGACTTCTGGAGATGGATGGTAGTTATGTTTATACAATAACACACAAGTAAACGAATGCCACTGAATTGTACACTTAAAAATGGATGAAGTGGTACATTTTACATTATGTGGGTTTTTTTTGCAATTAAAAAGGAAAAAGGAAGGTGGAAGAGCTCTAAAATGAGAAGGTAACAGTTTGATTAACTGTTACCAGTTTAATTAGCTGATTAGTGGCATGAATGTACAACTTCCATTTAGAACGTGGCTCAGATCTCCTGTGTTCCTATCCCAGCTCTATCACTTTCTTGCTAAGTGACCTTGAACAAGTTGCTTAACCCCTCTGAGACTCTTTCCTCACCTATAAAATACAGATAATCATAGTACGTATGTCACAGGGTTGTTGTGAAAATGAAATGACATTAGCACAGAGCCTGGCATATTTGCTTTTCATTTAGCAAATATTGGTTAAGCTCCTACTATGTGCCAGTAAGTGCTGAAGATGTAACAGTGAACAAAACAGACAAAAGTCTCTGCCCCTATGGAGTTTATATGTCCGTGTGCATTAGCCTGCATTTCGCAGAAAGCAGAACATGAGGCAAAGGCTTATGTATTGCTCTTTTACAAGTGGGGGTGCAGTCTCAGGGAAATATGAGTGAAGGAAAAGAGGAATGAGACAGGGAAGAAAGGAGAGACAACACAAGCATGCGATCCTGTCTGGTCGTCTCTTGGTATCAAGAGCTACTGATTGCCCCTCTCATGGGACCATCTTTGGCGGGGCTACATGAATTACTGTGTTTAAAGATCATTCAACTGGGAGCAGGAAGGAGAAGGAACAGATGCATCAACTTCCAGTCTAGATTTGTCAAAGGTTTGCTGCAAAGGGCAATCATTAAAAACTTAAGTTGCTTATGAATGGTGGCTGAGTCAGCTCTGCTGCTCTTAAGTCTCAGCATCAACATGAAGGTGAGCAAGGGCTGCAGAGCTTTCCCTGTGTAGAGGTGGTCAGAGCCCACACACAGTCGATCACCCCCATGGCAACTGGAATAGAACCAGTGGCCAAGGGTCCCAAAAATAGCAGAGGCCAGAAGTCCACAGTGGTGCCCAAGAGGTGTCAGATACAGTGTATGTAATGCATGTGCCTGTACCTACCCACATCTAGGTACATATTATAATTAAAACTCAGATGCCTCCAGCATCTACAGCTAAGAACACTTTCAGGCAAATACAGTTCTGCTGATCATCCCTAGAAGGACAATCATGTTATAGGACCAACAGGTTTGTATGTCCACTGTGCAGTAACAGACCAATTACACTAAGACAGCAAGGTTTGCAACAGAGAAAGAGATCCATGATCATAGGGCACTGAGTGAGGAGATGGGAGGAGACCCTCAAATCCATCTCCCCAAGGAGTTCTGGGCTGGGTTTTTTAAGGGGATCATGGAGGGTGAGGGACTAGAGAATTGGGGCTGTTGATTGATCAGGGAAAGGGGGATGAAATCTTCAGGATGTGAAAACTGCATTCTTTGGCAGTCAGATTCTTATTGGGTCCTTCAGATTGGCTAGTCTTATAGTCTTACTAGTATGCAGGACCTGAAGGACTATCTCAAAAGGAAAACTTATTGTTTTGTAATGTTCAGGTTGTTATCTATGGAGCAGTTAAGGGGAGCTATAATCTTGTAACAGAGTCTACGTGATTGTAGGACAATAGGTACCACACGAATATGAGGAAGCAGGTCAGAGAGCAGGCTGACTTAAATTAATGCTGAATGTGCTACAAGCTTGTTTCATTTTCATTTCTCCTCCTCCCTTTTTTCCTGATTAATTTTATAAAGTTCATAGGGGAGGTTTCAAACACATGAGAAATTAAAATCTTTATTATCAGAGTCAGAGCCTGACTATATTGATTGAATGAAGCTTTCCTTTATAAAATGCAAAGTATGTAAACAATTCCAACACAGTAACATATTCATGAGTTTTTAAATTCATGAGTTTTAGAGAAAATATTTTACTTAAAACCAGCACTTGATGATCTCTGACAATATTATGTAGCCTGAACCTGGAGTTTTTTGGCTGATGGGTTGTTTCAGCCTGTGACAGATTTTAGCTGGCTTTGGTTCATTTTGTATCACACCCCCACACTCACATGCTCACACACTGTCTTAGTCAGCTCAGGCTGCCATCACAAAATACCATAGACTGGGTGGCTCAAATAACAGAAACTTATTTCTCTCAGATCTGGAGGCTGGGAAGTCCAATGTCAAGGTGTCGGCAGACTCAGTTCCCCAGTGAGGGCTCTCTTCCTGTCTTTCAGGTGTCCACCTTCTTACCGTGTCCTATGGCAGAGAGAGAGAGAGTGAGAGAGAGAGATAGAGAGGGATAGGAAGAGGGGGCGGGGGGAAAAGAGAGAGAGAGAGAAAGTGTCCTAAGGAAGAACACCGATCCCATCATGGGAACCTGGCCCCCATGACTTCATCTGAACCTAATTACTTCCCAAAGATTCCCATTTCCAAAAACATCACATTGGGGGTTACAGCTTTAACATGAATTTTAGGGAGACAGAAACATTCGGTCCATAATACATACCCTGTGATATACCCCCATAAAATAAATACACTGAGTGGCTGTTGGGTTTGTCTTCAGGTGGAAGGGTCTGATCCTCTGAGCTTCCAAATAGGGTTCTTGAATGATCCACACCACATCTGCTTCAGTGTTGTCCAAGAAGCTGGCACAAAAACAGACTCTCGGGCCCCACCCTGGACATTTCAATTTAGGGTCTCTGAGGCTGGGGCCAGGAATCTGCATTTTGAAGCAGTCCTTCCCTCCCCCACTTGCCTGCCCAGAAGATTCTAGCAGCTCCCAAAGCTTGAGAACCACTGCTCTGTACCTCTGCATCCTCTGGAGATTTTCCAAAACTCGTGTATCTTCCTAAATCAGTTGTTTTTATAATGACTATGACACATGAAGCCATGTGATATAACAAAGGCTGAGCTGGATGTAGAAAGGGCGTTCTGACTACAGCAGGCTTTGGAATGTGGATTTAATGAGCTACTACTTTGGTGAGTAGAGAAAGGGGGAATAAAATCCCAGTGGGTCCAGATTTTTAAAATTGAATTTCTGTTTGAAAGGATAGGGAGAGAAGGGCATCGCTTCCCTAAAAACTAAAGTCCTTTCTTTTCTTTTTTCTTTTTTATTTATTTTTTTTGATGGAGTCTTGTTCTGTCACCCAGGCTGGAGTGCAGTGGTGCAATCTCGGCTCACTGCAACCTCCGCCTCCCGGGTTCAAGCAATTCTCGTGCCTCAGCCTCCTGAGTAGCTGGGATTACAGGTGCCCACCACCACGCCCGGCTAATTTTTGTATTTTTAGTAGAGTCAGGTTTCACCATGTTGGTCAGGCTGGTCTTGAACTCCTGCCCTCATGATCTGCCCTCCTCGGCCTCCCAAAGTGCTAGGATTACAGGCGTGAGTCACCACGCTCAGCCAAAGCCCTTTCTTGATCATATAAATGACTCTAGTGTCTTTGTGCTTGGTGACTGCTTTTCGTACCCTGCTACAGATGATGCTGCCTGTTTGTGAAACAGGACTGATACAACTCTTCTGGAAGGAACTCTTTCATATCTAAATATCAAAACTGTTAATCATTATTATTAGTAATTCATTATTAATATGTTAATAGCTCAAGTACTACAATTAACGCTATTCAGCTATTTAGCCCCAGTTTTCCTTTTTTAAATTTATTTTTCCAAGAGCAGTGTTGTTTGAATGCCAACTTCAGATTTTAGCCTCCTTTTGACTTAGGTGATTGTGAATCTATAAATTTTTAACAAGAAGCAAATGTGTAGAATCTGTAATGCTTAGATTTTGTTATTGGACCTATAGAAAATGTTACATTTGTGGTGTCAGACTATTTAGCTGGTAAGGACAAAGCAAGAGCCAAGGCCAATTACTTGTCGACTTGTCGTCGTCATCATCATCATCACCATCATCATCATCATATTTCTAGAGCATTTACTATTTACTAGGCACTGAGCCAACATTGTATATTCATCATAGCATTTGGTTCTCACAGCAGCTCTATGAGGTTTGTGCCCACATTATCCCCATTTTGCAGATAAAAAAGCCAAGCTCCAGAAAGGTTAAATAAATTATTCAAGGTCCACAGCCAGTGTGTGGCAGAACCAGATTCTGAAATCAGGCAGTCCAATTCTGGAGTCCCAGTTCCTAACCATTGTGCTATTCAGCCTAATGAAAAGAGCGAAAGATTCAAGGTAGACAACTGTATATTGTCAAGGGCATGTTCAACACCAAGGTTGCTTGTTTCTAAATAATGTTCAAGTCCATGAACAGCTTTTTGCTAATATTTGGAGCAACTGATAAAATATATCAAGCAAAGAAAAGTGTGGACACATCCATGCACACTGGAGAAGTAGCAGAGTAGTTTAATTTTGTGTTGGAGAATCAAAGGCCAGAATGAAAGGCACTTTTTACATCCCAAAGGAAAATTCCCATTCAGAAAGACATTGATGGCTTTTTTAGCGGCATCCATTCATCTGCTCTGCAAAGGCATGGGGTCATGTGATTTTGAGAGTACTGACTCTACTCCCAATGCATGGCAGTCATGTATAATAATTTAGGGGACAGTGACTCCATTCACAGTTCCAGAGGTAAATGCCCCTCCAATTGACAAAACCAATCAGAAAATCCTACTCTTGCACAGGATTGTTTCAGAGATGGGCACAAATCTCATCCTAAGCCAATCAGAGCACGGCACTTCCCTCGGCCATGGTGATTGATTCAGAGATGGGCATGTGACTGGTTTGCTCAGTTAGAGTGAAACCTAGGATTTTGTTTGGTAATTGAGATAAAGGCACTTTTCTTCAGGAAGATGTGGTGTATGGAACTGTTCCAGACATTTTGTCACCAGACCAGTGAGTCTGAAAAGTAAACCATTATGTTCAGGAAGGCAAAATCAAGAGAACTGCAGAGCAATGGAGTTGGCACCCTGATCAAGCCATTCCTGAAACTAGAATTGACCTATTTTTATTTACATTGATCAATAAATTCCTTTCACTGTTCACATTATTTTAAGCTGGGGTTCTGTTTCTTTCAACTAAAAGCATTCTAGTTGGTACATCAAGCATTATGCTTGCTGTTCAAATACAAGTGGGTTCTAATGGGGAGATCTGCTCTCATTGTGAGAGCACCTTAAAATGGACTCAGCACTTGGGATCAATCTTTAAAAACAAACAAATGAAGTCTAACTACACACTATGTTAATGAGAAATGGGTGTTTTACTCAAAGTGTTATGGAAACACTGGGGAGAGAATTTACATGACATATGAAAAAGCAAAACTTAATAAGATTCCTCATCACCCATCCCCATAGGACTTCTGTGCTGACACCTGTTTTGCCTTTCCTTTTCCTTTTCTCCCTGAAGCTTCTAATGTCTCCTTAGTAACTGCACTCTCATCCTCCATTAATGTTCTGCGTGCTGCAACACACAAACAAATAAAACAACAGCAATGATTAAAAAAAAAAAAAAAAAAAGATCATCCTCTGTCCCTCTAGCCTGTTCCCAATCCCAAACCAGGCTCTTCTCAGACAGTAGTTCAGCTGCTGAGTAATATTTCCATATGGTTATCTACTGTGTTCTAGAAATACACAAGGAATGCTCTTGGGCTCTTGTGCGATCCTCTCATCTTTGCAGCCACTCCCACAAGAAAGAGGACAAATCATTACCTCTTTAAGTGAAACTTGAACTTTACCCAGCTCCAACTCCCTCCCTTGGGGAATTTGGAAGAGAGAAATCACAGAGCTGATTGAATGTGATAGACTTACTTTCTGAGTGATGTTAAGAATAACACATCTTTCTATAACCATCTAAAACTATCTTGGGATTCAAATCCTTTCAAGTCAGACAACCTCCTCCAGTTCAAACATCGCCCATGGTTAGCCATTAAATTATTCAGGAATAAAGAAGGCTCTATGGTTTCTCACTGTGTGCAAGGAATTGTGCTGGGTGCTAAGAGCTCAAAGCTGAGTGAGACACAGGCATTCACATCCTGTAGTAAGAAGTGGGTATGTAGTTTTCTTTTCTTGTGATGTCTTTATCTGGCTTTGGTATCAGAGTAATGCTGACCTTGTACAATGAGTTAGGAAGTGTTCCCTCCTCTTCTATTTTTTTTTTAACTAGAGTTTGGGAAGAATTGGTGTTAATTCTTCTTTAAATATTTGGTAGAATTTACCAGTCATCTAGTCCTGGGATTTCCTTTTTGAGAGCTTTTTGATTATGCTTTAATCTCTTACCTTGTTATAAGCCTATTCAGATTGTCTATTTCTTTTTGAGTCAGTTTGGTAGTTTGTGTGTTTCTAGGAATTTGTCCATTTCATATAGATGAATTTATTGGTGTACAACACTTCTTAGTAAGAAATGGGTATACAAACTCATCTCTGCTGTAGAAGATAAATACTAAAATAAAGCCTGACAACAGTGTAACAGAAGCCTGGAGAAGGGAAGGCTTAGTTGTGTTTGGAGTTGGAGAGATGAGATAGATTCACAGGAGAGGTGATTGAAACCCATTGGGCTCCATAGAATGAGTAAAAGTTGATTAGGTGAAGATGTAGGAATGGATAAGCATGTAGGGCATTCCATGTAGGGAAATGATGTGAGTAAAGGCAGAAAGGAATAAAAATTTCTAGCGTGTTCTGAGGCCATGAGGTGGGAAGAACATAAAAGAGTTTCTAGAAAAAAAAAGAGAGAGAGAAAAAAAAGAAAGAGAGGGTAAGATTATGAGAGTACGAAAGGTGTTTATACCATGCTAAGGATTTTGTATTTTGTTCCTTGATTGATGGGAGGTCATTGACAATTTTTTTATTTTTTATTTTTTTTAATTAATTAATTAATTAATTAATTTATTTTTGAGATGGAGTCTTGCTCTGTCACCAGGCTGGAGTACAGTGGTGCAATCTCAGCTCACTGCAACCTCTGCCTCCCAGGTTCAAGCGATTCTCCTGCCTCAGCCTCCTGAGTAGCTGGGACTACAGGTGCACGCCACCACACCCAGCTAATTTTTGTATTTTTATTAGAGACAGGGTTTTGCCATGTTGGCCAGGATGGTCTCAATCTCTTGACCTCGTGATCCCCCCGCCTCAGCCTCCCAAAGTGTTGGGATTACAGGCGTGAGCCATCATGCCTGGCCCCCCATTGACAATTTTTAAGCAGGACTTTAAGACTATCAGGCTTGTGATTTTCTAGGAAGACAGTTTGGTTGCTGTATTGTGAGTGGTTGGAGGGGAGGGACTGGTGGCAGGGAAACTAGGCTGTTGCTACCATCCATCATGAAAGATGCTGGTGGAGAGATGAGGCCAAGTAGAAAGGAGAGGGAGGCTGGATGTCTGAGACCCTGAGTGCTGGAATCAGTAGGACATAGAGGCAACTAGCAGTGACCCAAGAGAGAGGGAGAGCACACAACGATGAGGTTGAGGCTTCTAGCTGGGGCTGTGCCAGTCCTGCAAGGCAATGAGCAAGTTCAACCTGTGATGCTTCAGTACATTCTCTTTGTGTATCTATGGAAGAAAGTTATAGACATGGCTGCATTTGTGTTGTCACATTAATCATAAAAGCTTTCAGGGGAAAAAAATCCAAAGGGAATAAAGATTTTCTGAAAAGCATTCTTGTCTGAAGGAAGCTACATGCAAATGGAAAACCTTGACATTTAACTGATTTCAGTAACCATAATGACATTGTGTTTTCATTTGGCTGTGCAGTGGGGCTTTGAAACTGTGGGAAATTGAGAGACAGGCCCTTGTTAGGGGAAACAAAAATGGTTTCTAGTTTCAAGGTTGAATATGTTTCTTTTCATAAAAATACCTCATCATTTCTAAAAGTCTGAATGACACTTAGTCTTATTTCTCTTCATTAGTAGGTAAAACCTAACATTTTCTAGACAATAAAAAGCAGTCTGAGAGATATGGATGACACATTTAAAAATACTAACATCTGAAAATATATCATTTTATAGATTTGACTCGGGAACCATGTAAGTTTCTTTTACAATGATAAAAAGTCAAAAAGAAAATGAAAATTAATTCTTTAAAACTGAAAGGAAAATGAAACAAAGGAACCTAACCGTGTTGGCTTAGTGACTTAACCACATACATGTGACTTTAAACACAGCAATTTGATGGTACAAAATAACAATAAAAACAAAAAAGAAAGAAACTATTCTCATTAATCATACTATTAGCAAAAATATTGGTATTGTTATTTCAATACATAGTGGGTAAAATAAATAGATTGATAAATTAGTGTTGTTAGCAACTAAGATTTTCAGCATAAGAGAAAACAGATAAAAATACAAGATCACCTAAGTGAATGAAGCCTGGTAATCCTAAATTTGAATTGGAAATAGTATGAACTTATGATGCATTTCTTTTTTTAAAATTTTTACTTCCTAGTTTTGATTATTGAAATTTTAGGTTGGTGCAAAAGTAATTGCGGTTTTTGCCATTAAAAGTAGTGGCAAAACCTGCAAATTTTTTGCACCAACCTACTACCTAGAAAAAATGACCAACCCAGCTATTACACAGATTATGGTCTCTAAGAGCAATTTCAAAGTGAAAGGAATTACAGCTCCTGGGAGAAATGGCTGATTCCAAGAGTGGGGGAGGAAATGTACAAGATGATCTTAGGACATCTTGTTAATCAGAGGAAAGGAAGCTATCAAAGATTACTGTGGTTGTGTCAAAAGGGCTCAGGAACCAACCCACTTGGCTCTCGCTGGCTAAAGATGAAATTCTATGAGCATCTGAAAGAAGAATAACTACAATGCAGTGAAACACATTAACTATTCTAAAGTCCATGAGTTAACAATGATCCTAAAAACAAAACAAATCAAACCAAAATTCACTGGCCTCCTTTGGAAGGTATTTTAAAGAACCAACTTATTATTCTGAAAATTGGCAAATAAAAGAATCAAGCATTTATCTTGCCTTTCCTGTAGGTACTGTATCTTAGTCGATGAAGAAAAGCTTTCTCCATAGAAGTAGCCCAACTAATAGGAAGGAGTGATAGACTTAAAATAGAGCCATTTTGCAAGTGCCTAAGGAAATAATGGCTCTAGGCAATGGTGATCATCGGCTGCTAAAATCCCCCGAAGAGAGACTGCCAGACGTTATGAGCCTGCTGATTGAATAATACAACTAACTACGAAATATTCTTGCTGAAAACTCAAACCTGAATCAGATCAAATCTTTAAATCTAATGACCAATTTACAGGACATACAAGAGAAGGAATAACATATTAAAAGATGCCACAAGGATACAACCAATGGAACCCAGATTGTGAGGTACTCTACAGAGCAAATGATTCAGTTTTTAAAAATATGTCAATTGCAAGGAAAATTTTAAAAAATAGGCAGAGGCAGAAGCCATAGATAAAGGAGACTGAAGAGACATATCAGCCAAAGGTAAATGTGTGGAGGGATGAATCCTTTCCTAGTACTCCCTGTCTTAAAGAATGCCACCACTAGCAATGCGGGTGCCAGAGCCAGAAATCTGGGATTTGCTTTTACTCCTTTCTTTTCCTTAGTCCTGCCCACCTGCATGCAATAAATGAGACCCAGTCCTACTTGTTTTACTTCCTAAGTGCCTGTAAAAATATCACTGCTTTATTTTGATTTTTAATTGTAGTAAAATACACTTGACATAAAATTTACCACCTTTTTTTCTTTTTTTTTTTGAGACAGAGTCTTGCTCTGTTGCCCAGGCTGGAGTGCAGTAGTGTGATCTCAGCTCACTGCAAACTCCACCTCCCAGGTTCAAGAAATTCTCCTGCTTCAGCCTCTTGAGTAGCTGGGATTACAGGCGTCCTCCACCACACCCAGCTAATTTTTGTATTTTTAGTAGAGACGGGGTTTCGCCATGTTGGCCAGGCTGGTCTCCAACTCCTGACCTCAGGTGATCCGTGCACTTCGGCCTCCCAAAGTGCTGGGATTATAGGCATGAGCCACAGCATGCAGCCAATTTACCACCTCAATTTTTTAGTGTACAATTCAGTGATATAAAATGTACAACTGTCAACGATCATCTATCTTCAGAACCCTTTTCATTTTGTAAAACTGAGATTATAAAACAGTAACTC
Organism: Pongo pygmaeus; assembly: GCF_028885625.2. Classification (NCBI taxonomy): domain Eukaryota; kingdom Metazoa; phylum Chordata; class Mammalia; order Primates; family Hominidae; genus Pongo; species Pongo pygmaeus. The sequence goes on from NC_085931.1 coordinate 36,349,381, forward strand.
CTCATTTGCCCCAACTCCCAGCCCCTGGCAACCACCATTCTACTTTCTGTCTCTATGATTTTGATAACTGTAAGTATTTCACATAAGCAGAATCATATAGTATTTGCCTCTTTGTGACTGGCTTATTTCACTTAGCATAGTATCCTCAAGGTTTATCCATGTTGTAACATGTGCCAGAATTTCGTTCTCTTTTAAGGCTGACTAGTATTCTTTTGTATGGATATACCACATCTACTTATCCTTTCATTGGTGGATGGACATTTGGGTTGCTTCCACATTTTTTAGCTCTTGTGAATGATGTTGCTGTGGACATTAGTGTACAAATAACTCTTCAAGACCCTGCTTCCAACTCTTTTGGGTATATACTCTAAAGAGGAATTGCTAGATCATATGATAATTCTATTTCGGTTTTCAGGAACCGCCATACTGTGTTCTACAGAGACTGTACCATTTTACATTCCCAACAGCAGGGCATGGGTGTTCCCATTTCTCCACATCCTCACCAACACTTGTCATTTTCTGTTTTTTTGATCGTAGCCATCCTAATGGGTGTGAGGTGGTATCTCACTGTGGTTTTGATAGCCATTCCCCTAATGATTAGTGATTCTAAGCATCTTTTCTTGTGCTTATTGGCATTTGTATATCCCTTTCAGAGACATGTCTATTCAAGTTGTTTGGATTGAACTGGGTTGTTTGGCCTTTGTTGTTGTTGAGTTGTGGGAGTTCTCTATATATTCTGGATATGAATCCCTTATCAGGTATATGACTTGCAAATATTTTCTCCCATTCTATAGGTTTCCTTTTCACTGTGCTGAGAATGTCCTTCAATGCACCAAAGTTTTTAATTTTCATGAAGTTCGGTTTGTCTATTTCTTTCTTCTGTTGCCTGTGCCAAGTGCCTTTTGAATCTCTCCCTTCTCTCTACCCACCACTACCTTAACCCAGTCCAGACCAATATTTTCCTGGACTCCTGTAATTGCCTTCTTACTGCTCCCTCATAGCCCTCACTGAAAATTTTTCTGTGGATCCCCCTTACCCTCAGAACAAAACTCAATCTCCTTACCATGTGAATCTCTGCACATCTCTGCCTCTGCAAGGCATAGTGCACCTGGCATGTAATAAGTGCTCAATAAACAGTCACTGTTAAATTAGGTGGTAGCTTGGGGGTCTCTGAGACATCTTCTTATCTAGAGGTACCTCTCTCACCAAGCTTCCAGTGTCTCTAAACCCCACATTAGATATGCATTTCTGAACCCATCCCATAGTTCTAGTTCTAGTTGTGCACTTTAAAAATAGTTGTAATCATGGACATATGGCGTGCACTAGACACTGGAGGCTGCAAAAGGTGAGAGGGTAGGAGGGGGCATGAGGGTTGAAAAATTACCTATTGGGTACAACATTCACTATTCTGGTGATGGGTAGACTAAAAGCCCAGATTTCACCACTGTGGGATATATGTATGTAAGAAACCCGCATTTGTACTCTCTAAATATACAAAAATAAAAATAAGGCCATGCACGATGGCACACTTAGCACTTTGGGAAGCTGAAGCCAGGAATTTGAGACCAGCCTGGGCAACACAGGGACACCCACCTCTACAAAAAAAATTTTTTAAATTAGCTAGGTGTGGTGGCATGCACCTGTAGTCCCCAGCTACTTGGGGGACTGAGGCAAGAAGATGACTTGAGGCTGGGAGGTTGAGGCTGCAATGAACTATGATCACACCACTGCACTCCATCTGGAACAACAGAGCAAGACCCTGTCTCTAAAATAAATAAAATAAAAGAGTTGCAATATTGAAACAAAGATTGTAGAAACCAAAGGCATACATCTGAGCCTGAAGGCTGTTACTTACCTACCAGCTGTGTGATGCAATTAAGATCTCTGGACCTTTGTTTCCTTATATGTAAATTGAAAGCAATAAAGCAAATTTTACAAAGATACTGCATGATCTAGGGATCATATCTGTGAAGTGTCTGCTCTGTTTAACACATCACAGACACTCTAGAAGTACCTATAGTTTGGATGACTAATAACTACAAAGAAAAAATAATAAGTGAAATAAACAAAAAATGGGGGCATTCAAAGAAAAGACTGATGGAAACTCTTGAGTGGCATAAGACATAAATATTGTGGGTAAGATCAACTCTTCTTCCACTGGGATTGTCTCTTTGGAGGGGCACGGCTTGCTTTTCCTAGAAAGATATCTTCATCTTCTATTGAGTGACCATAAAACAATAAAGAAGAAACATGGGTAGTGTCCAAATATTTTTGTAACAATCAACTTGTAGTCAGCTATTGCTGGGATAAGCCTGCATAGTGAGCCCAAAATCTCAGCGGCTTGTGACAAACAACATTCATTTCTCTCCCATGGGTCTGGATATCAGCCACAGTTAACTGTCCTCAGATTCAGGACAGCTCCGTGTGTCTTTCACGTTAGGACCAGGATGAAGGAGCAGTGACTACTTGGAGCATACTCATCATGGTGACAGCAAGTATGCAAGAGGCCAAGCCATGGCACATAAATATACTTAAAGCCTCTGTTTGCATCATTTCTGCTTGTGGGCCATTGGCCAAAGTAAATCACAGGGTGGCAGCTCAAGTCAGTGGGGTAGCATCGTACACTCTCTAAAGAGAAGCCATGGCAAAGCTGGGAGAGAAAGAAGAGTCGTGAACAAACAATACCATCGACCCCTCCACTGTAACTCTCATGTTCAATGGTTTTTTTTTTTTTGAGATGGAATCTCACTCTGTCTCCCAGGCTGGAGAACAATGGCCCAATCTCGGCTCACTGCAACCTCTGCCTCCTGGTTCAAGCGATTCTCCTACCTCAGCCTCCCGAGTAGCTGGGATTACAGGCATGCACCACAACACCCAGCTAATTTTTGTATTTTTCATAGAGATGGGTTTTCACCCTGTTGGCCACGCTAGTCTCGAACTCCTGACCTCAGATGATCCACCCGCCTTGGCCTCCCAAAGTTCTAGGATTACAGGCATGAGCCACTGCACCGGCCTCAATGGTTATTAAAACTATACCCAAAGGAGGCCGGGCGCGGTGGCTCACGCCTGTAATCCCAGCACTTTGGGAGGCTGAGGTGGGAGGATCATGAGGTCAGGAGATTGAGACCATCCTGGCTAACACGGTGAAACCCCCTCTCTACTAAAAATACAAAAAATTTGCCAGGCATGGTGGTGGGCACCTGTAGTCCCAGCTACTAGAGAGGCTGAGGCAGGAGAATGGCATGAACCCAGAAGGCAGAGCTTTCAGTGAGCCGAGATCACGCCACTACACTCCAGCCTGGGTGACAGAGTGAGACTCCATCTCAAAAAAAACAAAAAACAAAAAAATTACACCCAAAGGAAAATGAATCAATCCACCCAAAAGGCACATGCACTCATATGTTTACCTCAGTTCTATTCACAATAGCAAAGACATGGAATCAACCCAGGTGCCCATCAATGGTGGATTGAATAAAGACAATGAGGTACATACACACCATGGAATACTATGCAGCCTTAAAAGAGAATGAAATCAGCCAGGTGTGGTGGCTCATGCCTGTAATCCCAGTACTTTGGGAGGCCGGGGCGGGCAGACCACCTGAACTCAAGAGTTCAAGACCACCCTGGGCAACATGGTGAAATCCTGTCTCTACTAAAATACAAAAAGTTAGCTGGGCATGGTGGCCCGCACCTGTAGTCCCAGCTACTTGGGAGGCTGAGGCACGAGAATTGCTTGAGCCTCGGAGGCAGAGGTTAGAGTGAGCTAAGATGGTGTCACTCCCTCCAGCCTGGGCAACAGAGCAAGACTGTCCAAAAAAAAAAAAAAAAAAAAAAAAAAAAGAGAATGAAATCATGTCCTTTGCAGCAATATGGATACAGCTAGAGGCCACCATCCTTAGCAAACTAACACAGGAATAAAAAACCATATACTGCATGTTCTCACTTATATATGGGAGCTAAGCATTGGGTACATGCAGACACAGAGATGGGAAAAATAAACACTGGGATTCAAAAAGTGGGGAGGGAGGTAGGAGGATAAGGGTTGAAAAACTACCTGTTGGCTACTATGTTCACTACTTGGGCAATGGAATCAGTAGAGACCCAAACTTCATCATCACACAATCTACCCATGTGACAAACCTGCACATGTACCCTTTGAATCTAAAATTTTAAAAAAGAAACTATTTTGTCTTTTCAGCATGCACAACCTATTGGGGGAATTATTGCCTTATTTATTATTGGTTGGGAAGGTAAGATTTCCCTGATTTTCCTACTAAGAAATAAATAACAATTATGATGGCCATAATCTATGGAGCATTTGCGATATGTCACACTGCTTCCATATGTGACCTCCTTTATATCTGTCCACAATTGGAGGAAGGCACCTTGATAGTCATATTTTATAGACAAGGAAGACAAAGTGCTGGGAAGTTAAGTGACTTCTCCAGGACCACACAACCAATAAATGTAACACAAACTTGGAATGAAATCTGGCTGTCCCTTAACTTCAAAGTCTATGCTTGAATTTCTTCTTTCATCCTCAAGGATGGCCCTGGTTCACACATTTTTTAACAATAAACTTTCTATTTGAGAATTGATTTTGATTTCAGACAAGTTATGAAGATTGTGCAGAGTATTCTAACATACCACCCAGTTTCCTCTATTATTAACACTAATTTGTCTTACATTAATATGGTAAATTTGCCAGAAGTGAACCTGTACTGATACATTAACTACAATTGTTACTTTATTTGGATTCCCTTAATTTTTACTTAATATCCTTTATTTATTTAAAAAATTTTTTTTGGTAGAGACCAGGTCTTGCTATGTTGACCAGCCTGGCCTCAAGTGATCTTCCCACCTCGGCCTTCCAAAGTGTTGGGATTACAGGTGTGGGGCACCCCTCCCAGCCAATCTCCTTCTTCTGTTCCAGGATCCCTTGCAGGATAACATATTCCACTTACTCATCATGCCTCCCCAGGCTCCTCTTGGCTGTGACAATTAATCAGACTTTGTTTTTGATGACCTTGACAGTTTGGAGGAGTACTGGTTAGGTTTTCTTTACAGAACACTCCTCAACCGGGATTGGTCTGGTGTTCTGCTCGTGGTTACACCAGTGAGGTGGGTTTTTAGGAGGGAGACCACAAAGATAAAGTGCCATAACTCATCATATCATGTTAAGGTTACCTACGACACCATGATTTAACCTTGATCACCTGGCTGAGGTAGAGTCTGTCAGTTTTCTCCATGGTAAAGTTATGCTTCTCTTCCTTCACCCACCCCTGCCTTGTACTCCCTGTAGAGGGAAGTCACTATGCACAGCCCACACTTAGGGAGTGGCATGTTAGACTCCCCTTCCTTGAGGGCAGAATGTATATGTACATTTTTTGCAATTTTTCTGCACAGGAGATTTGCCTATTTTATTCTGTATTTATTTCATGAATATCAGTATAAACTCATGAATTTTTTTTTAATACTTTGGTTCGTAATCCAGTGCAACTTTATTTACTTATTTTCTTGCTAGAATTGTTCCAGCTTTGGCCACTGGAAGCTGTTTCAGTGGCCCATGTGTTTCTTTGACACACCCCCATCATTTTGTGTGTGTGTGTGTGTGTGTGTGTGGTTTTGTTTGAACAATTTCTAGCACTACAAGATCCTCCAGGCTCATCTTGTAGATTTCCTACCTCAGTCCTAGAATCAACCATTTCTCCAAAATTTTTTTGTAATTGGAGAATGGCATTAAAAACAAAGATCTGGGTGTTAGGTGCTGGTTCTACTACTTTGGGTTGTGGAAGGTTCCCTCTTTTACACTGGGAAGTCAGAGCTTTTCTCCAATTATTTTTGACTTTTCAGAATGGGGAACTTTGGTCTGTAGTTCCTCTCTGCTCTTGGTGTCTGAACCTCTTCCAGCTCCATTTATGCCCATATTGGCCCCTCTGTAAGCAAAACAACCCCGTGACTTGTAGGCATAAATGCTTCATAGTCATGAGTGGTGTGAGTGAAGGTGGTGGTGGTGGTGAGTGGTGGGTGGTGTTTTCTGTCTTGATTCCAGCACCTTCTTTGCTGATGCACAGTGCTTTGTTGACTCCCTTGTCCTCGGAAGCCCTGGATTCATGTCGTGAAGGATGAAGTTAACCATGGCTCTGGAATTCCATCTCTGGGTCATGTGTCATCTCAGAGTATATTATCTTCAGCAGAGTCTGGAGTATTTCCTTCAACATGCGCCTGACACTTCTGTAATAGTTTCCTACCGCTTTTTTTATTGTCTCCAGTAAAAAAGTAACCTGGGAAAACACAGTATCCTTTGCAAGCTTGAGCAGCTCCACCATATTGGCTCATTGCTGCACAATAAACAACAAATTTCAATGTCATACAGCAAGAACTCATTTAGCCCGTGGTTTGTGTATGGGTTATGGCTGATCTAGGTGGGCTTGGCTGGTTGGCTGTGTTGATCTCAGCTGGGTTTGCTCACACATCTGAGGGTTAGCAATGAGGGCTGGGCAATCTAGGGAGAATTGGCTGGAGTGGCTCCGCCCATGTATCTATCATCCTTCTCCTGGTTCCAGCACATTAGCCCAGCATGTTCTTCCAGTGGCAACAGCAGAAGCACCAAAGGGCAAGTGAGAACTGCAAGGCCACTTGAGACGTAGGTCCAGAACTAGCAATAGTGAGTTCTGCCTCATTCTGTTTGCCAAAGTGAGTTACTGCCTAACTCAGCATCAAGAAGTGGGGGAAATAGACTCTGTCCTTTTAGTGGAGAGGGAACAGGCAGTCAATATTTCTGAACAGTAGTCTTCCACATCCCACTCTGTACTTCCCTTTCTGGGTTACTTATCAAAATTAAAAATGGTGTTTCTGGAATCTCTAAATTTTCTACAATAACCATGTGAAAGAACTGCAGAGATTCCAGAAGCTGTGATTGATGACACACTGTTAGGAAGGTGCTGGTGTTCACAACTATACATGTTCCCACCTCTACGTGGGCTCCCACTATTCTATACTTCCCAGCTCTGCTGTATGTAGGTGGCACCATGTGACTAGTTCCAGCCAATGGAAAGAGACCAAAAGTGTCGTGAGTTACCTCTGGGTCAAGACAATTAAGGGTGGCTGTGCCTTTTCTGTGTACTCTCTTTCCTCATCTGCTCATTGGGTGTAACAAATCTCATGAAGATCCCCAAGGACCTTGGGTATAGGAGAGAGCTATTTGATGGAAAGAGCCTGGGTCCCTGAATGACTGTGTGGAGCACCGTGGTTTCCAACCCATGCTATCTCGGACTTCTTTGACAAACCATTGTTGTGTCAAGTCACTGAGATTTAGGGATAGTTTGTTATAGCAGTTTGCATATCGTGACTAATATAACCCACCTTCCTGGTGGTCACTAGTGACACCTGTTGACTTCTTTGAGTTAGCTCTGTTAACTGTAACTTTTATAAGAATTATGTATCTGAGTGTTCATTTTTGACAAGTGACCTGAAGGTTTACTTCAGACACCCACCTACCATTCCCAACTTTGACAATATGACTGATTTTGCTTTAGGGAAATCATCTTCTCTCTAATCTTAGCTGATGTGATTCTAAGGAAGGTGACCCCACTTTCTGGAATCTAGGAGTAGAATATGTAACCCAAGCTGAGCCATGAGGTCCTTGTGTTCCTCCAGCCACAGTGATTGGTTCAGGGGTACAGGGGTGGGCATGTGACCTAAGTTGGTCCAAATTTAATCTTAAGATGTTGGCTGGGTAAGTTGAAACCCCGAGTGCTTTTACTAGACATTACTAGGGAAGATGATAGATGGTCATGGTAAGTAGGTGCAGACAGCTATCCTGTAATTATAAAAACAGCCAGCCTAAGGAGGAAGCTTATAGTAAGGATGGCAGAAGCTTACACTAGAAACAGCAGAAAAGAACAATGGAAAGAGCAGGTCCTTGACATCATATTAGACAGTTGGATCAGGCCTTGCCTGAAGCTCATGAATTCTTGTTCAAAGGTCAATAAGTAGCCTATATAGTTTAAGTGAATTAGTTGAGTCTTCATTACTCATATGCGAACTATTTTCAGTGGATTCAGCCTTTATCACTTTTCTAATCAAGTAAGACAATGTTATTCAGAGAATGCAGAACAATATCAAAATAAATGATCTTCAGGGATAACTTCTAGTTCTAAAATTTAGAGTTTACGAGGCCTAGTATGAATTCCCAGCACTTAAAGTGTTTACAGTGATCTACACATAGGGATATCTGTTTATCTTAATAGTCAAGGAGAGTCTAATTGTTTGGAGACTTTGGGCAAAAAGATGATGAATATTCCATAAAAGAAATACAGGCCTTCCCACACATGGGCAAACCCCCTCCATGGTTCCCATTGCTCCTTACAGGTTTTATAACTGACCGCTCTCCACCTATCTGACCTTATCAGCTACACTCCCATCCACCCCACAACTCACCAAACGTTAAATCCTCTGAGCTCATTTCTGCCCCAGGACCTTTGCACCTGCTATTCTCTTTGCCTAGAATGCACTTGTGCTGACTTCTCCTCCTGGAATCTACCTTAGGTTCTCCCCAGAGAGGCCTTCCCTGATCACCTGCTAAAGAAAATCTTCCTTCTTTGACACTCTTTACAAATTACTGTTTAGTTCCTTCACAGCACTTTTACAGACTCACAGTATCTGGTTCATTTATGCCCTAGTCATCTGGTTCATTTCTCCCCTGTTAGAATGAGAGTTCTTCAAGGGCAGAGCCTCTGCCCATGCTGGTGTCCCCGGTGCCTCCAGCACCTGACACATGGCTGGCACAGAGCAAAAAGAATCAGAGCCTTAGGAGTGAAACAAAGGCAGTAGTGTTTTTTTTTTCAGAGGAGTAGGGAGTAGAAGGTACTTGTAGTGTCATGGTGAGAGAGGGAATTTCTGGGAGTGTGAGCAAGGTGACAGGGAACAGGGAGCAGGCTGCTACTTGGAAATTGTTATCCGGGTTTATTTATAGAGTACTTCCATTTTCTTTCTTTCTTTCTTTCTTTCCTTCCTTCCTTCCTTTCTTTCTCTCTCTCTCTTTTCTTTCTTTCTTTTTCTTCCTCTCTCTCTCTCTCTCTTTCTTTTTTTTTTTTGGAGACAGAGTCCTGCTCTGTTGCCCAGGCTGGAGTGCAATGGTGCGTTCATAGCTCACTGCAGCCTCAACCTCCCAGACTCAAGTGATGCCCCCGCCTCAGCCTCCTGAGTAGTTGAGGCCATACCCAGCTAATTTTTTTCATTTTTTAAATTTTTGTAGAGATGAGGTCTCACTGTGTTGTCCAGGCTGGTCTTGAACTCCTGGACTCAAATGATTCTCCCTCCCCGACCTCCCAAAGTGCTGGGATTATAGGCGTGAATCATGGCACCTGGCCTCATAGAGTATTTTTAAAAGGAATTGCATGTGTGTGTGTGTGTGTGTGTGTGTGTGTGTGTGTGTGAGAGAGAGAGAGAGAGAGAGAGATCGACCAATAGAAAGGAAGAGAAGATTACTCATCCAAAAAAATAATAGAATGAACATTAGAAGCTTCCTCAGATGCTTCATTTAATTTCTGCTTAACCCCTGGTATTTCAGGGTCTGTGCCCTCCCAGAGCTTTTATTACCCACGTGAGCTTCTCCTCAAAGTTGCAATCTGAGAGCATCCACTTGGGGGAACAAAAGGACACTGTGGGCCACTGCAGTTCAGCTTCATCATTACGTTTCACTTCCTTTTTATGAGATGGGAATAAAGATAGTTCCCTTAATTTCAGGACATATGAAAATAATTTTTCTTTGGGCTGTTGGGTAAATGCTGTTAACTCAGATCCATATGCCCCTTCAGGTTTTGGGGAGAACTTTCTCAATCAAATGTTGTTATTGAATGAAAACCTCAAAGCAGAAATTCAAAAGAATGAAGCTCAAGGCAGCTGTATCTTGTTTTTGTTTTGCTTTAACTGAGAATCAGAATATGCGATCAAAATCTATCTTTCCCTTCCTTATCCTTCATTTTTTTTTTCCAGCAGATAAGAAAAAATAGTGGTGCTTCTTTTAGGACTTAATTTTCAGAAGGATAATATCATACAGAGTTGGAGTCTCAGAAAACTGCTCTGGAAATTGATATGCACACAGCCTGTTCTTGATGAGCTGAAAGAAGCATGAATGTTGAAACGGAGCTGAAAAGGCAGTGGTAGGATGGCAAGGGAGACTGTGATATTTTTTTCTTCCGTGTTTCCTTTTCAATATTGTAACATTTTCTTATTGTAGATGAACAAATTTCTACAAACCTGGTACCTGGTACCACCACGCTGCCGTTGTTAGTGTTTAAGGTGTCTCCTGTGTCTGTTTTCTCTCAGTGTTACTTGTTCATATTTTCTGGCTTATTTGGTTGATTTAATCCGTGTTGTCACAATTTGAGGGGTTTTTTGTTTGTTTGTTTTTGTTTTGTTTTGTTTTGAGACAGGGTCTTGCTCTGTCACACAGGCTGGGGTGCAGTGGTGCCAGCTCAGCTCATTGCAACCTCTGCCTCCTGGCCTCAGGCCATCCTCACACCTCAGCCTCCTAAATAGCTGGGACTACAGGTGCACACCACTATATCTGGCTATTTTGTGTGTGTGTGTGTATTTTTTGTAGAGACAGGGTTTCATCAAGTTGGCCAGGCTGGTCTCAAACTCCTGGGCTTAAGTGATCTGACTGCTTTGGCTTCCCCAAAGTGTTGGGATTACAGGCGTGAGCCACCACACCCAGCAGAAGAGTTCTTAAATTCTGGTTTTTATGCTGGATACTGGATGGGAAAAGAGGAGACAGCCACATTTTATTGAGGAGCCGTGGTCCAGAAACAGTAAATATTTACTCGACAAGTGATTTATTCCCTTTCATGCCATGATTAAAGTTTAACTTTCATTGAACAATTGCTCCATTTATATAGATGAAAATAAATAATTGGGAACATACGTGACAGCCCTTTCACTGGTCCCCCCACGATTTCTCTGGCCCTCCAGTAACCCATTATGTTCACAGCAGTCTTTCTGAAGAAACAAAACAAAACAAAACAAAAAACAAATCATGCCCCAGTGCCTGCTTAACACATTCAGTGGCTCCCTTTTGTCCTCAGAATTCAGCCCACACTTCCTATCCAAACGTCGAGAACTTGCAGAGTCTAGCTCTTCCTTGATACCTCCAGTTGAATCTCATTTCTGCTATCTTTGAAGAGAGGGATAGCGGTTTAGGTGCGGGGGCAGAAACTAGGTGTGTCGGTGAGAGGTTAGTCCGGGAAGCAGAGCCACAAGGTGGTATGTTTGGAATAAGAACTGCGTTACAGGAATCAGATGATACACGCTTGTAGGAGAAGCTAGGGAAGAAGGTCCATTGAGGGCATTGAGGATCACTAATAAGGGCTGGTGCAAGTGAATGAGTCAGGAGCTTGCAGGGAAGTCTGAAGCTTGGTGTATTGAGCTGGTGCACAGGCACCAGGAAAGGGGCTGATCTAGAAGTCTATGGAATGTATTAGTTCTCCACGGTGACTGCCTCTGTGAATCTGCAGCTAAGGGTCTGAGGGTGGGCTTGCCATCACTGCTGGTCAGCAGGGTCAGGGGAAAGCTAGATACAGAGCAGGGAAGATGGAGGACAAACTGGAAGCTGCTGGTCCCTCTGTGTCTGGCCACCCCTCCTCACTGCTTCTAACCAATGATGACCTTCAGAGTGTAACGGCTGCTGCTTCCTTTGAGCCTCCCTGGTCTTGCACGACCTCATTTTGGGGCAACTCTAACCTAGGAACATACAGAAAAAGGAGGTCTGGGAAATGTGGTTCCCAGCATAACCAAGTTGCCAACAGAATAATCCCGTAGATGTAGTCTCTGTACTCAAAGAACAGGAAAAAAGAGCAGAGAGGCCGAAAGAGGGTACTGGGGCAGTTTTGCTGTGTGACGAGTGATGTCATCCCTCCCTTCATATCTCCACCTCATCTTCAATAAAATCCACAGCCCTTGGCCATACTGTTTAAGTTGGATTTATTTCCTCCACTTTCCTGCTTTCTTCCTCCCTCTCTTCCTCCCTTCTTCCTCCCTCCATCCCTTCCTCCTCCCGTCCTCTCTCCCTCTCTTCCTTCCCTCCCTTTTCCCTTCTAGATGTCCTAGGTCTGGTCTGAACTTGGCACGGGGAAGAACAAGGCCTGCAAAGGTCCAAGCACATACAGTTTCCATTTTACTGAAAGGAGACGTGGGTTTCCAATGTTGAGAAATCATAATCTAGCCCAACCCTCTTGTTTATGTTAACTTCGTCTCCTTTCTATGAATGAGGCAACGCAGAAGTACGAAAAAAAAAAAAAAAAAAAAAAAAAGCAGGGTAGTGGGGAAGGAAAGATTCTGTCTCCCTCCCAGGGAGAAGGTGATGAAAAGGGAGAAGCTAGTGCCTCTGCACCAGCTGAACACAACAAGCTTCCAGGCTTCCCTGCAAGCATCCCTCCCAGCCCTACTTACTCTTTGTTTCACAGTCAAAAAGCAGAAGTCCAAAGAGGTGAAGCACTTTGCTCCAAATCACACAGCACTCATTTTGGCCTAGAAACGGGCCTATTAGGAGTGACTCATCTCTTAAAAGGCCACACTCTCAAAGTCTGTTCTCTAAAGTGCTTACATCTACCCAGGAGGTCAGAGAGTGTCTTCACCTAAAACGATTTGCATTGATCATTGTGGTCGCAATTTCCATTTCTACATTAAAGTGGGGAAACTGAGGCTAATTCTTAAGCTGTTGTTGGCAGAGCTTCTTATGGGGAGGTTATATCTTGGTTGGGGCCACCACAGATCAGGGGCTGACCTCTGTTTTAGAAACTCAACTCTATAGTTCACTTGGGTGAAGTCAATTTATTAATTTACCTTTGCAGTGACTGGAATGCTTGTGGATACATTTTTGGGCTCAGGGACTCTGGAAGTCTTAGATCATGGCCCATGGTAAGAAGTACATTTTATTTAATACAAAGCAGTGGAATACGCACACACACACACACACACACACACACACACACACATCTGAAACAAATATTTCACTTAACGATGCTTAAAACTGACTGTGTATGACTCACTCTGATGATTTTTATTCCATTCTATTTCACTTCATTATGTAAAAATGCTGCTAGCATCCATGTAAATGTATTCCATGACCTACCAATTGGCCTTGAGTCCCAGCATAAAAAACACTAAGCTAGGGCCCCTCTTCTTGCAATCGAAGGATCTCAGAAGGAAGCAAAATTGAATTTAATCATCATAAAGTTGTTGTTATACCTCGAGTCAGAGTGGAGAGTGTGAGAGCAGTTTGAGGGTGAATTGAGTAACAGTGTGATAGGTCTGCGTGAGTTAAACCTGCTCTCTTGCAGGGCTCACTTTTCTAGCAACTGTCGTGCTCAGTTTGCTAAGGAGTGTTCACTGCTCCATTTACTGAGTCCTTATGGTGTGCTCAGCGATGGAGAGTAACAGAAAACATGAAAGAGGTCTGAGAATATGGTAGGAATGAGTAGATTGATGTGAGTGAAGGAAAACACTCCTCTGCAGAGTCCTGCCTAGGGACAAACACGATGAAAACCAAGTTGTTTTGAAAGCAGCCGGTGTCTGTGATATGGAGGTATGTGGAAGGAAACACCTGTCATTCATGTCATCATGGTCACAGAGCATGATATAATTTATATGTCAGGAAGAACACAGCAAGAGGTTTTTTGTTTTTTGTTTTTTTTTTTTTTTTTTTTTTACTACTAAGGGCCATTCAGGTCCCAAACATGGAGGTTCAAGACACCAAACCTCCAGTGTTATCATTACAAGAATATGGGAAGAAGCACTAGCTACTTGGGAGGCTGAGACAGGAGGATCGCTTGAATCCAGAAAGTTGAGGCTGCAGTGAGAGATGATCATGCCTCTACATGCCAGCCTGGGCAACAGAGTAAGACCCTGTCTCTAAAAGAGGGAGAGGGAGGGAGGGAGACAGAGAGAGAACTAGATGTGCAGATCTCAAAGGGTCCTAGGTGGGACACTGTGGGGAGAATCTTGCATGGAAGGAAGAGAGAGAGCAGAGGAACGAGAGATTTTGTGTTGCACTGGAGAACTCCAGGCAGGATGCAAGCTGTGCATCTCCATCTGCCTCTGATCAAGTTTGTGTAGATTAGATAATAACTCGTATAGATGTAGATAATAACTCACATAGGTACAGATAATAACTCACATAGTTGCATACCCATGTTGCCTCGCTGGTCAGCATCATTGTGTGGAAGAAATCTTGGGCTGGGAAATGATAGATGACCTCTCTCTTGATGCCTCAGGTAAGGACAATCAAGGGAGTCTGCTGCTCTATGGCCAAGAAAGTCAGGGATTGGAACAGAGGGTCAGCACCAAATACTTTGCTTTTATTTTCTTATTTTAAAACATATTTTATTGAGGTGTAACTCAGTAAGTGCATGGGTCAATAACGTATATACCCAAGTAACCATGACTAGCTCAAGATATAAAACATTTCCAGCCCCCAGGAAGCTCCCTCCTCCCCGTCCTGGTCAATACCCACCCAAGGTAACCACTATGCTGATCGTTATCAGCGTCGACCAGTTCTGCCTGTTTTTCACTTTTACATTGTTGTGGTCTCAAACAACATGCATTCTTTTGTGTCTGACTTCCTTAACAGTACGTCTGTGTGAACCAAATTGCTGCATGCCATGGTGGCATGTGCTTTATTATCACTGTGTAGTATTACGCTGTGTGAACATGTTACAATGTATCCATTAGATCATGGGTCTCCAATTCCCGGCCACAGACCGGTACCTGTTAGGAACCGGACTGCACAGCAGGAGGTGAGCTGCAGATGACCAAGCCAAGCTTCATATGTATTTACAGCTGCTCACCATTGCTCATATTACCACCTGAGCTCTGTCTCCTGTCAGATCAGTGGAGGAATTACATTCTCATCATGAACTGTGCATGTGAGGGATCTAGGTTGTGTGCGCCTTATGAGGATCTAATGCCTGATGATCTGTCACTGTCTCCCATCACCCCCAGATGGGACCATCTAGTTGCAGGAAAGCAAGCTGAGGGCTCCCATTGATTCTACACTACTGTGAGTTGTAGAATTATTTCGGTATATATATTACGATGTAATAATGATAGAAATAAAGTGCACGATAAATGTAATGTGCTTGAATCATCCCGAAACCATCTCCCCAGACCCTGTCCATGAAAAATTTGTCTCCATGAAACCAGTCCCTGGTGCCAAAAAGGTTGAGGACCACTGCATTAGATTGTTGATGAATATTTGGGTTGTTTCAGTTTGGGCTGAGAATAAAGCTACTGTGAACATTCATGTACAGGTTTTCTTGGTCTACGTAAGCACTCATCTCTGCAGGGTATATATCATGGAGTTAAAATTCCTTGGTCATGCATTTAGCTTTTGTGGATACTGCTAAACAACTTTCCAAAATGGTCAAACCAATTTACACTCACACCAGGGGCACAGAAGAGCTCCGTTTGCATTCTCACCAATATTGGTTTTGTTTGTATTTTTCATTTTAGCCATTCTAACATAAAGCACAGTTACACACATGATGTCAGTAAATCCTCAAGACAAACTGATTATTGTTCCTGCTTCCTAATTAAAGAACCACAGATTTTGGGGGGGTCAAGCCAGTTGCCTAAGCTCTCTCAGCCAGTGTATAGTAATGTTGAGATTCAAACTGTGCATATAACACCCTGGGTTCCCGGTCCCTGCTGGATGTGCTGTGCCGTGATCCATTTTCACTCTGTCACCAACCAAGTCAATGTTTAGGCTGAGGTACTTTGGGATACAATCCCCATGTATTGTATCCTCACATGTAATTATATTATTTTATTAAATATCTCCTTGGAGTCTGGGGGACCACCCTTTACCCTGGCTGGTCCATTCAACACCCTGTACATTGTGTTGATAGAGCTAATTATTTGTTAAAAGCACACATTTTAGCCAAGTGATATCTCTGCCTATTTATCTATTAACTATATATCAATCAATTATATAAATGTGTGTATATATATATAGATATACACACACACATACATGCTAAGATTTGAATGTGTTCCCTCCAGACTTCAGGTGCTGAAACTTAATGGCCAATGTGATGCTATTAAGAGGTAGCGCCTTTTTTTATTTTGAGACGGAGTCTCGCTCTGTTGCCCAGGCTGGAGTGCAGTGGCACAATCTCGGCTCACTGCAAGCTCCGCCTCCCAGGTTCATGCCACTCTTCCACCTCAGCCTCCCAAGTAGCTGGGATTACTGGCACCCGCCACCACGCCTGGCAATTTTCTTGTATTTTTAGTAGAGATGGGGTTTCACCGTGTTAACCAGGACGGTCTTGATCTCCTGATCTAGTGATCTGCCTGCCTCGGCCTCCCAAAGTGCTAGGATTACAGGCGTGAGCCACCCTGCCAGGCTGCGAGGTAGCGCCTTTAAGGGGTGATTAGGTCATGAGGGTTCCTCCCCTCATGAATAAGATTAAGGCCCTCATAAAAGAGGCTTCACACAGTCTGGCTTGCCCTTCTGCCTTCCATTATGTGAGGATACAGAGTTCCTTTCCTCTGGAGGATGCAGTGCTCAAGGCACTGTGTTGGAAGCAAAGATCAGCCCTTGCCAGACAATGGAACCTGCTGGCGCCTTGCTCTTGGACTTCCCAGCCTCCAGAACCATGAGAAAAGAAATGTCTATTGTTTATAAATTACCCAGTCTCGGGTATTCTGTTATAGAAGCTCAGACTAAGACTCCAATGGACTAAGAATATATACATGAACTAGCAAGCTACTTGAACCAGTGGCTAACAGTTTTGTTCTCTTCAATGGAGGAAAGCTTTCTAAAGTTGTGGCAGACAGACTCTAGGCTCATGGGCGGCCCCATGATCCCATCTTTTGGCATCCCTGGCCTTTTGTGGGCCCTTCCCTTTGAGTGTGTGTGGGATCTATGACTGGATTTTAACCAATACAATATGCAAAGGTGATGGGATGTAAAAGATTATAATGCCCATCTTGAGATGCTTTGGCCATGTTTGGGAGGCCTGTGTGGCAAGGAAATTAGTGCTACTTCTAGGAGCTAAGGGAAGCCTTTGGCCAACAGTCAGCAAAAATCTAACAGCCTAAATCCAATAGACCACAAGAAACTAAATTTTGGCAGCCCTTACATCAACTTGGAAGCGGATCCTTCCCCAGTAAGCCTCACATGAAACCACAGCCCTGGCTGACACGTAACTGCAGCCTTGTAAGACCCTGAACAGAGGACCTTGCTAATCTATACCCAGACCCCTGACCTACAGAAACTTTGAGATAATAAATGTGTAATTAAAAAAAAAAATTATTTCTTTTAAAATTTTATTTTAATTTCTGGGATGTATGTGCAGGACGTGTAGGTTTGTTACATAGGTGTATGCCACGGTGGTTTGCTGCATCTATCAACCCATCACCTAGGTATTAAGCTCCACATACATTAGCTATTTATCCTGGTGCCCTCCCTCCTCTACCCACCCCTGACAGGTCCCGGTGTGTGTTCCTCTCCCTGTATCCATGTGTTCTCATTGTTCAGCTCCCACTTACAAGTGAGAATATGTGATGTTTGGTTTTCTGTTCCTGTGTTAGTTTGCTGAGGATAATGGCTTCCAGCTCCATCCATGTCCCTGCAAAGACATGATCTCGTTCATTTTTATGGCTGCATAGTATTCTATGGTGTATTATGTACCATATTTTATTTATCCAGTCTATCATTGATGGGCATCTGGGTTGGTTCCATGTTTTCGCTATTGTGAATAGTGCTGCAATAAACATATGCGTGCATGTATCTTTATAATAGAATGATTTATATTCCTTTGGGTATATGCCCAGTAATGAGATTCCTGGGTCAAATGGGATTTCTGGTTCTAGATCCTTGAGGAATTGCCACACTGTCTTCCACAATGGTTAAACTAATTTACATTCCCACCAACAGAGTAAAAGCATTCCTACTTCTCCACAGCCTTGCCAGCATCTGTTGTTCCTTGACTTTTTAATAATTGCATTCTGACTGGCATGAGATGGTATCTCATTGTGGTTTTGATTTGCATTTCTCTAATGATCAGTGATGTTGAGCTTTTTTCATGTTTTTTGGCTGCAAAAATGTCTTCTTGTTGTTTTAAGCTGTTAAGTGTGTCGTCATATTGTTACACAGCAATGACTAACACAAAAGATTTGTCTCTGCATGGAGATAAAGAATGTAATCAAGAAATATGATTTGGCTGGGCATGGTGGCTCATGCCTGCAATCCCAGCACTTTGGGAGGCTGAGGCAGGAGGATTGCTTGAGACCAGGAGTTTGAAACCAGCTTGAGTAACATAGCAAAATCCCCATCTCTACAAAAAAAAAAAAAAAAAAAAAAAAAATAGCTGGGAATGTGGTGTGTGCCTGCAGTCCTAGTACTTGGGAGGATGAGGTAGGAGGATTGCTTGAGCCCAGGAGGTCCAGGCTGCAGTGAGCCACGATCATGCTGTCACACACCAGCCTGGGCAACAGAGCAAGATCCTGTCTCTAAAAAAAAAAAAAAAAAGAAAGAAAGAAAAGAAAAGAAAAAAAAAAAGAAATCTGATTTGATCAGCTAATAGAGATAGGAAAAATCCAAGTGTTTTTTCTACTTTGATATACCACTCAACACAACACTTCTGACACCAGAAGTGTGGAGATTTCTTCCCATCAGCAACCAGTCAGTTATTCAGGGGACACCAACTGGGTGTCCTCCAGTTCAATTCACTCTGACCAATTGCAAGTAGTAGGTTGTCACTTACACTTCTGACCAATCAGCTATAAATTGGGGTTCCCATGACTCCCTCCTCAAGTTCAATTAATTTGCTAGAGTGACTCACAGAACTCAGGAAAACACAGTATCTGTGTTTACTGGCTTATTACAAGGGTATTACAAAAGATACAGATGAGCAGCCAGATGGAAGAGATGAACAGGGCAAGTCCTGGGGCTAGAAGCATCTCTTCCCTCTCTGAGCACACCACACTACAGGACCTCCATGTGTTCAGCTATATGGAAGCTCTCTGAACCCACTTGGTTTTTCTGCATTTATCTGGAGGCTTCATTCTGTAGGCATGATTGATTAAATCACTGGCCATTGGTAGTCAACTCACCCATCAGCCCCTCTCTGCTCCTCAGAGGCTAAGGGGTGGAATTAAAAGTCTCAACTCTAGGCTAGGTGTGGTGGCTCACACCTGTAATCCCAATACTTTGGGAGGCTGAGGAGGGAGGATGGCTTGAGCCCATGAATTTGACACCAGCCTGGGGAACATAGTGAGACCCCATCTCTACAAAAAATAAAAAAAAAAATAGCTGGGCTTGGTGTGTGCCTGCAGTCCTAGCTACTCAGAGGCTGAGGTGGGAGGATTGCTTGAGCCTGGGAGGTTGAGGCTGCAGTGAGTGGTAATCACACCACTGCACTCCAGCCTGGGCAACAGAGCCAGACCTTATTTTTTGTTTTTTAGTCTCAACTCTCTAATCGTGCCTTGGTTTTGTGGGTAACCAGTCCCCATCTTGAAGTTGTCTAGGGACCCTAGCCACGAGTCATCTCACTAACATACAAAAGACACTCTTAACATTTTGGGGGTTCCAAGGATTTTAGGAGCTCTGTGCCAGGAAATGGATGAAGACCAAATATATATATACACGAATATTTAATATATACATGAATATGAATGTATATGAATATGTAATAAGAATATCTATTAATCTTTATAAATCACAATATCATGTCAGCCAACATATCTCACCCAGTTTAAGTGCCGGTGACAGACAACCACACCATTTGTAGATGGGAGAAAACTCCCTGGAGAGCTGCTGAAATCCCATAACTCATGACCAGCAGATGAAGGCTTTCTGAGCCAAACATCCCATGACATCTGGATTGTAATTCCAGTCTTGGGAAATCGCTTTTTCTCTTGCAATTTGCTAGATTCTAAGGGGGGGATCAAAAGAGTCACAAAGACTCCCCAGTGGGCTGTTAGCTGCAGCAACATTTCTTGAGCAAGGATTCAGCCTGGGAAGCTTCCTGCTCATGTGCTCAGTGTCCACATGGATGGGAGCTGGACTGATGGAGTAAGAAAGATCAGTGAGCACAGGGGAGAGGTCAGATGTTGTCAAATACACCATCCCTGGGTAAGCCCCGGAGAGCCTTTGCCCCCAGCCAATTAGCCCAACAAGTTACCATCTGTATGTGGCATCTATTTGCATAGCACACACTGTTCCCTGCACTTCTGAGGAAGAGGTGAAACAGACTTTTCTTTTCAAGACCTCAAGGGTGGAAACACTTTTGCCTGCAGTTGCCCATGGTTCTTGTTTGTTTAGAAAAATTAAGGCCTGGATGGACAGAGCTATCATTTGTTTGCTTCCTCTCATTTCTATTTAAAGCAGTTTATAAGGAAAGTCCTCCAGAAAAATCCAGCCGGCTCCCCACCCCCACACATGCCTTTTCTGGACTGTGTTAAAGGGAGGGAAAGGTTATTATCCAGAGAGCAGTCAGAGTTCTCTTTCACAAGGTCAATTGGGTCATGTCACGTCCCTGCTGAAAGCCCATCTCTGGCTTCTCATTGCTCTCAGGACAAAGACCCAGCTCTTTGGTGTGGCCTCCAAGGCCCTGCAGGGTCTGGCCTCTGCCCAGTCTCAGGTGTCATCACACATCCTGCTCTTTGTTTCCCAGCTACGCTCCTTCTTTGCCACCCAGGGGCTTTGCCTGGCTGTGTGGTCCACCTGGAGGCTGTCTCTGACCCCCTTCTGTTCCTCCTTCTGTTCTCAGCTTAAATGTCACCTCCTCAGAGAAGGCCTCCTGGACCCACAACCAATTGTGGGCTCTTCTAAGACATCTATTACATCATTTTGGTTCATAGCACAATTTTGATAAATTAACCAATTAACTGCCAATGCACCCCCCTGCAAATATGTTATTCCATGAAGGTGGAGGGTGTCTACCTGTCCGCCACTGTCATCCCGGTACCTCACATACAGTAGGTTTCCAAGAAAAAGTTGCTCAATAATTGGTTGATGGACTGAAGAAATCAATGGAGATCAGTGTAACTGTTTAATGTGAGAACCTCCTTGGCCCCTGGAGGGCCTGGGAGGAAACCTTTCCTCATCTTTAGATAATTACCACTTTGGCTTTTGGGTTTATGGTGGCTGGATTATGATTCTTTTCAGGGGACTGATGTCTGGTCAGGTTTGGTGATGCTTATGAGAAAGGTTGTTACCCTGGCAAGACAGACAGTGACATTTGCTGGTTATAGGGACAGGAAGGAGGGCTTCAGGGCTGGAACAGTTCCAATCCCCAACTAAGCCTTCCATGCTCCAACACTGGCCCCAAGAAGGTGATTCTCTGGAGGAGAGCATTCTAGACTCGACAGTGACCAGGATTCCAGGATGTTTTGTGGTCTCCTGCCAAGTTTCATGCTCAGTTCTTTCCAGAAACAATTATGAGCAGTGGGGCCCCTGGGAGTGTGTGTAGGTGTCTTCGAGCCCAGGCATGGGGTCCATCAGGCCTGACTGCTCCAAAGAGGACTTCACGCATTCCAGCCCCACTGAGCCCTTATCCTGTGTCCTGTGATCTCATCTAGCCCTTACAATAATCTTTACAATAGTTAATTACCCTCACATTATAAAGGAGACAACTGGGAGTCAGAGTGAAATCACTTAGTCTAAGATCATTCGAGTACTGTCAGAAGCGAGTTTCAAATTGAAGCCTTCCTTATTTTAATGTCCATCCTCTTTCCCTTCAACTGTATCACGATGCCTGAAATTATTCCAGCTGAACAAAGTCAGCCTGAATGATTCCTGGGGTTAAGGAAAAACCTGCTGCCCCTAACATATCACACACACACACACACACACACACACACACACACACACACACACACCCCTAGCAATCCAGTTGTATGAAATTCTTTTAAGAAAGGCAAACTCTGCTATTTATAATCAAGCATATGGTTTAAAATTCAGACACTCCTGGCCGGGTGTGGTGGTTCACACCTGTAATCCCAGCAGTTTGAGAGGCCAAGGCAGGGAGATCACTTGAGGCCAGGAGTTCGAGACCAGTCTGGCCAACATGGTGAAACTCTATCTCTATTAAAAATACAAAAATTAGCTGGGCATGGTGGCACATGCCTATAATCCCAGCTACTCAGGAGGCCGAGGCAGGAAAAGCGCTTGAACCCGGGAGGTGGAGGTTGAGGTTGCAGGGTGCCGAGATTGCCGAGATCGCACCACTGCACTCCAGCCTAGGTGACAGAGCAAGACTTCCTTGGTCTCAAAAAATAAAAAAATAAAAATAAATCAGACATTTCTGGGAAAATTGACCTACCAACAAATTCACACTAAGGCATATATGATGGACAGGACATCTTTTGATGAGAGCAGCTTTTGATTAAGGTGGAGAACACAGTAGAGAAGAGAGAGGCACTTGTTCTTGAAGGGCTAAAGGGGAAAGGGGAGGTGGGAGGAAGTGGAGAGGAAGAGAGAAAAAAGGAAACAGGAGAAAAGGGCTTAGAACGTGATAGGAGCCCACCAAGAGAATTTTTGGCAGATTTGCATTATTGCCTACAAGTGTCTTGCTGGCTTCTCTCCCAGAGATGCCAGGGGTGATATCTGAGCAGAGATCTGAATGGTGAGAGGCCAAAAAAAGGCCTTGAAGGAGAGTGTTCCAGGCAAAGGGAAAAGGAAGACAAAACCCTCAAGGCTGGAATTGCTTGGTCAGTGTGACCCGGGCATCGTGGGAGGACTTGGGATTAGCAAGAGGTGAGTCGGAAAGAGAATTTGAATGGGGTTTTATTGTGCACTTTAACATGGCTTATTTGATGTTGTTTCACTCACAGCCCCATGACTTAGAGTACAAGGACATTCAGAGGACAGGGGTTGAGGGAGAAGTCCTGGGTTGAGACTGCCTGAATTCATATCCTGTGAACTTAGTTGTTGCACTTACTCTGCAAGTGACTTGAGATTTTTCTTTTGGCTAATGAGCCCAACCAGCTGGGCACAGTGGCTCACGCCTGTAATCCCAGCACTTTGGGAGGCTGAGGCGGGTGGATCGCTTGAGCTTGGGAGTTCAAGATCAGCCTGCGCAACATGGTAGCACCCCCCCAAAAAACAAAAAAAAATTAGCCAGCCATGGTGACATATCCCTGTGGTCTCAGCTACTTGGGAGGCTGAAGTGGGAAGACTGCTTAAACCCAGGAGGTTGAGGCTATGGTGAGCTGAGATCACACCACTAAACTCCAGCCTTGGTGACAGAGTGAGACCCTGTCTCAAACAAACAAAACAAAAACCCACAAAACAAAAAAATGAGGCCAACCCTCTCCATTATAGGTGTCTGAGGACGATTATTAAGATAGTCCCACAAAGTGTTTAACATGATAGTTGAAACAAAGTTAGTATTTAATAAATGTTTTCTATTATTATTTTCATTTGCTACAGCCAAAGCGCTTATTTGGAAGAGCATTTTAGTGTGGCTATAAGCCTCCTGAAATTGATTATGTGCCTTGGCAGATGAGTGATTTCTTTTTAGTGCCTGCCACATTGATGATACTCAATAAATATTTGTTGCATGAATGAAAGTGTGAACTACTGTGTTATGGGTTAGGCAGACATAGAAGTAGAACATAAAAGTGTGGGTGGAGGAGTTTGCAGATCATTTGGCAGGCAATGGGGCGCTATTGAAGGTTTTTGAGCAGGGGCAGGAGAGTGTCAGGTGGATTGAAGGAGGGAGGGTTTGGAAACAGGACAAGGAGTTGGCAACCTGTGGGCACCTTCCAGGTGAGAAGTCAGAGAGATCTGGTCCAGGGAGAAGGGAAGTGGGAGGGCCTTTGTTTTGTACTTGGCTGCTTCAGAGGCCTGCAAATCACCCTGGACCATGAGTGATGTGCTGGTCTGCTTACTGCAGCTGCCCTCATCTGGGTCTCTTGGACTGCTACCCTAGCTCTCTCTAGGGCCTCCCTTAATTCAACTATCCCCCGCTGCCTCCAACTGGAC